>NC_137325.1:111800662-112448162 GCF_965287045.1 Carcharhinus amblyrhynchos | reverse complement strand
GCAAATTGGAACATTTTAATAATATATGTCTTGGGCAGTGTGTTTTAGCGAAACACCCGGGACACTGGTGATAAAGTCACTGACTGACTATCAATGGCGACTGTCTACAAGCGAATAGCCACAATAACAAGTTACATTTGCTGATCAGTAAATTTGGATGTCCAAGCCTTTCCAGTAAGCATAAGGTGTCCCTTCATTCCCTCTGCCCATCTTTAACTTAACATTTCTGTCATTTCTATTTAAGAAATCTACTTGTCTTTTTTTTCTTTAATTTTAGCATTACTTTAGCGAACAGTGAGTGTTGACCAGTAAGCAAGTGAGAAGCTGTCATTCTCAACAGCCACAGTCAGAACTAGCTTAAGCAAGACAGGAGAGTGACAAGATAGAGACCTTAGTGTTTTATATATGAGGACCTAGTCTTCCGCTTGATCTACACAATACTAAAGGATGCTTTGGGGCATTGTATTCAGACAAACAGAGGAAAGCAAATGAAAAGGTGCTACCTAAACAAGGGATGTAAAAGCTTTAAAAAGTGCACTATCACACTGGCAAATCAGTTGTGAATTGACAATGTCTACAAATACAGAAATCTAATTAGTACTTTCAAATGTTTAATTAAGTTGGCATCAGATTTGAAAGTATTTGTTTATTAATAAATATAATGCAATTAGATCATTTTAAATAATTATTTAATAATTTCAGTTGTTGTGTGCTATTGTTAACAGTGCCACAAATGATCTTAATTACATATTTAGTTACAATAGACATTATTTATTTTTATGCACGTGATATTGTTTCTTACAAAAGATATATTAAATGAAGAAGTTGAAGCAAATAGATGCATAAATTGATACATCCCGGCTAAATGTCCTAAGCTGTCTGACAGGTCAATTATGAAATCTGCAACAACTGCTGTTCGAATATGTTCAATAAATAAGAATAATTATGCATTTGCTTACAGTCACAGTTCCCATCCGCTTTGGCACACCGTTTCCCAAATCTGTGGGGATCATTGCATTGGCAATGTGCATGTGCAGGTCTGAACAGGGCATCTGCCTGGGCTCCTGCTATCACTTTAACCCCTGAGCTGCTGCTCGCTGACGTCAGAGCCGCGGAGAAGCTGGGACACAGACTGAGTGCCACGGGAAATTTCCCTTCTCAAACACCTGCAGAGTACAGCACCAGGCAAGATTGCAAGTAAATGGGAACGGGGGTTTGTCATGGTTCTCTTACAACTTTATTCGTCCTCTTTTTCTGAAAAAAAACAAGATGACTGACTGGTCATACAGTACGTTGGAATAATAACACACAAAAAAAGTCACCACGTTGTATTCATTTAGAATTGCACAAAGCTTTCGAGGTAACAGGGTATTCGGCTGCAAGGTGCATACAAAAGAATTTAAGCCACCTTTAAAGCCACAGAATTTGTTGTCATTCAACATGCAAAACGTGATTTTACTGACTCCTTTTAAGATTATCCTTTATCATTTCTCCTTATGGATGTTATAATATCATTTTACACATTCCAAACTAGCTGTAATGCAATTCTCTAAAAAGTTGTATTATTTTACGGTCAAATGAATCAAAGAATTATAACGTTTTTGTATTCTGTAAAATGCTATCGCGACGCCTCATTGGGCTGATTTTAGAACTGCTTGCATATTCTGAAATTATTATTGCTTTCCAAATTAGAATACTTAATATCTTATCACCATATTTTAATATGGTGCACTGTACTGTTTTTATTTTTATCTGATGTGCTTCTATAGATTGATTGACACTTGGCTCTCAGACGTCATGGAAATCATTGTACACTACCCTGTTTACAGTGTTTTCTGTATTTTTGAATCTTAAATGTATTGAATCTGTGCAGTTATGCACCTTCTGCACTGCTCTGGATATTGTAATAATACGATAACTTATGAATGATTCCTTTTGTATTTGAGAATGTGTGTAAAATAAGAACGGGTTGCAGTAGGGAATAATAGAAATAGGCCATTGAAAATGTTCAACTTGAACAATCAAAACTTAGCATTGCCTTTATTGGCTTGTTTTTTTTATATGAACGCGCGCTTTTGGTCTGAATCACCAACTATCCATGAATTATAAGTAACAATTTATATATCGAATGCTAAGGCAGTGAAAGTGGAGTAACGCTTGAATTTGTTCAGCAATGAATTTTACTTTATTGCAGACAGATGCAATGTGACATTTTGGATCATAAATTGGAATCGCTCCATGGATTGAAGGTATTTTATAGTTACAACATTGATCTGAAGCCATGTGATTTGCATAATTTTTGAAATCACCTGATACCAATAAAAAGTGTGCATTCTATCGATGAATTTATTTTGCACCAAAGATATATATTACAATAAATTAATTGTTATATATAGAAAAATATTCACTAGAAAACCTTACGCAATAATGTACTATTAGATTAAACATCGTAGAAAATATTAACATTAAAAAGTTGATTAGCACATAATTTGATAAATTAGGCATTCCAGAGTATCTTACACAAAAAAAAACTTATCTCAGATAATAAATATATAAATTAACGGTTCCTCGGTTTACACATCCATATATTCTAAATCTCATATCAACAATTACATTTCAGAATATATTAATTTTCATTAAATAAACATGATTGATGATTAAAGTCCCTGCACTGAATTGCGAACTATTCCTATTTCTATGACACAAAATCAAAAGGTGGCTCGTTCTCAATGTTGTTTACATTTGATTTGCTATTAGATTTTCTGGGATCTTCGGGAGTCCACACTTTGGCTGTTCTGATAATGTTTTGTTCTTTAAGCTGTTTCTCATCAGTCCACGACAAGGAGTGCCCTGCGAGGGGAGGCAACCCATAGTCTGGGTCATTTGGTGATGGCGACCCTGGAAGGGAAAACAAGAGATATAAATACCCTGTACCTAAACAAAACTACACATAAAGCATGTATTCTATAAACACCTTCGCCTTTATGCCAGCATTATTTCAGATCAAGCAGCAACGTGGCAATATATTAAAATTGCACTTATATAAATATCTTTGACGTTACAGTGCAACAGCTAAGGTGTTTAAAGTCACAAGCCAACAATTTCCAAACGGGGCTGCAGTATAGAAACACATCAGATGCACTTACTTGCACCTCTATGACAGATAATGACTTTTTTAGACTCGATTGCAGAATCGCTGTTGGGATTTCTTAAGGGCATGTCGGATTGAACAAGCTCTGTTAAGAAGTTAATGTAACCGATTGCCAATCGGAGAGTATCAACTTTTGAAAGTCTTTTTTCATAAGGCAGCGTTGGTATGTGAGTTCGGAGACCTTCAAATGCATCGTTAATAGACTGCATGCGTCTGCGCTCCCGCACATTTGCAGCCTGCCGAAGGTGCTGCATTTCAACTTCTGAGCGGATCCTCCTGCGCCTTTTCGCAGCGCCCTCGATCCCCTTGAGCCGGGGCGACAGCTCCGAGGTGCTGTCCGGGCAGTCGAAGGAGAAGGGCGATGAGGACGACGTGAAGGAGAGGATGCCCGAGTCGCAGTGCTCGGTGTCAGGGGCCGCTCTGCTCTCCCTGTAGTACTCGCCGATCTGGCTGCTCAGAAAGTCCACATCTTGCTCCAGGAACCCGCCCGCGCCCAGGTGATCCCGGCCCGCCTGCTCCGCGAACAAATCCTCATCCTCAAAGTAGGTGGCGGCCGCGAAGCTGTCGATGCCGCCGAGCTGCTCGAGCACCGTCTCCATGGCTGTTGCCCGGTAACCGGAGCCGGGACGCGAGCTGGCGCTGGGCGCTCGTGAGTGACCCGCCGGGGCGGCACGCGAGGCCTCTTATAGCACAGGCAGCGGCGCGTGCCGCCCGGCCGCCGCCACAGCCAATCAGAGAGCAAGCTGGCAGGCAGCCCGGGAGCGCGCTGTGGGCGGGGAGGTGGGGGGAGGAGGGAGAGAGGATGGGGAGGAGGGGGTAGAGGATGAGGAGGAGGGAGAGAGGAAGGGGAGGGGGATAGAGGATGGGGAGGAAGAAGTGAGGATGGGGAGGTGGGAGAATGGGGAGGTGGGAGAGAGGATAGGGAGAAGGGAGTCAGGATGGGGAGGAGGGGATAGAGGATAGGGAGGAGGGGGTAGAGGATGAGGAGGAGGGAGAGAGGATGGGGAGAAGGGGAGGAGGGAATAGAGGATGGGAAGGAGGGAGAGAGGAAGGGGAGGGGGATAGAGGATGGGGAGGTGGGAGAGAGGATGGAGAGGAAGAAGTGAGGATGGGGAGGTGGGAGAGAGGATGGGGAGGAGGGAGAGAGGATGGGGAGATGGGAGAGAGGATGGGGAGGGGGGAGAGAGGATGGGGAGATGGGAGAGAGGATGGGGAGGTGGGAGAGAGGATGGGGAGGAGGAGAGTGAGGATGGGGAGGAGGCTGGGGAGGAGGGGAGTGAGGGTGGGAGCAGACGGGGATGAGGGGAGGGAGGGTGGGGAGGGGGAATTAGAATGGGGAGGAGGGACTGAGGATGGGAGGAAGGGAGTGATGTTGCGGAGGAGGGGAGTGAGATGGAGTGGAAGGAGTAAGGATGGGGAGGAAGGGAGTGAGGATGGGGAGGGGGTGGGAGGAAGGGGAGGAGGGGAGGGAGACATGGGGTGAGGGGAGTGAGGATGGGGAGGAGGGGAGGGAGGATAGGGAGGATGGGAGAGAGGATGGGGAGGCTGGAGTGAGGTTGGGGAGGAGGGCAGTGAGGGTGGGGAGGAGCGGAGGGAGAATGGGAACGAGGGGAGGGAGGATGGGGAGGACGGAATTAGGATGGGGAAGAGGGACTGAGGATGGGGAGGAAGGGAGTGATGTTAAGGAGGAGGGGAATGAGATGATGAGGGGTGAGGATGGGGAGGAGGGGGGTGAGGATGGGGAGGAGGGGAGGGAGGATGGGGAGGAGGGGAGGGAGACATGGGGGTGAGGGGAGTGAGGATGGGGAGGAGGGGGGAGGGGAGAGAGGATGGGAATGCTGGGGAGTGAGGAAGGGGAGAAGGGGAGTGAGGGCGGGGAGGAGAGGAGGGAGGATGGGGAGGAGGGAGTGAGGCTGGGGAGGGGAGAGAGACATGGGAGGAGGGGAGTGAGGATAGGGAGAAGGGGAGGGAGGATAGGGAGTGAGGATGGGCAGGAGAGGAGGGAGGATGAGGAGGAGAGGAGTAAGACTGGGAGGAGAGGATGGAAAAGAGGAGACAGAGGTGAGCAGAGATGAAGATTGGGGAGAGAGTGGGATAGGAGGATTGGGGAGAGATGGGGTGGACGGAAAGGAGTGAGGAGGAGGGAGTTAGGATGGGGAGAGAAAGAAGGAGAGGGGAGTGTTGGGGAGAGGGTGGAGGAGAAACGGTGGGAAAAGGAGTGGGGGGAGAGAGGAGTGGATGGGGGGAGTCAGAGGATGAGGGGGAAGAGGAGTAGAGAGTGGGTGGGGTAGGAAGCAAGGAGGAAGGAGGCGGAGGATAAGGGGGCAGTGAGGGGAGGGGGAGGAGAGATGGGGTGAGCTGGAGTTAAGAGGTAAAAGAGTGGGGAATAGAGAGAATGAGGAGAAGGGAAGAGTGGGTGGGATAGGAGGAGGAGGAGAGGGAGAGAAGCAGAGTTTAGGAGTGGGAGGGGGAAGAGTGAGGAGGGAGTGGAATTGGAGGAGTGGAGATAGGGGGTTTGTTGGAGGCAGGGTGAAGAGGCAAAGAGGAGAGGGAGGATGAGGGGGTAGAGGAGGTGGGGACTGAGAATGGGGTTGGAAATGAGGAGAAGGAGAGAAGGGAGTGATGGGGAGAGGGTGGAGAAGAAGGGGTGGGAAAAGGAGGGAGAGGGAGAGGAAGAGTGGGAGAGAAGAGGGGGGAGAGAGAAGAAAGGGCAGCTGGAGGAAAAGGTGGGAAATGGAGGGAAAGAGGAAAGAGAGGGGTGGGGGAGTGAAAGGGGTGGATGGAAAAGAGGGAGGAAGTTTGGAGAGGAGAAGGGAAAAATGAAAGAGGGAGGGAGAGAGAAAGGGCGAGAGTGGAGAGAGGTGGGAAGGAAAGAACAGGTATTGGAGAGAGAAGAAAAGGGCCTGCAGGGAAAGAGGGAGAGGAAAGAAGGGGAAAATGGGAGGTGGTAGGGAAAGACGAGAGAGTGGGGAAATGGGAGGGAAAGAAGGGTGAAAAGGGAGGAGTGGGAGGGAAAGGGAAGAGAACCGGTAAAGCATGGGAGGAAGAATGGGATGGAAGATAGGGTAAGAGAGTTGAAGGGTTAGAAAGTGGGGAGAGAAGCTGAGGGAACAGAAAGAGAGGGGAGAGTGGAGGGGAAAGGAAAGAAGGGAAAATAGGGATAGAAAGGGGAGAGAGGAGGAGGAAAGAGCAATGAAAAGGGGGAGAGAGGAAGAAAAGAGGGGGTTGGGAGGGAAATAGAGCAGGGAGAGAGATAGATGGGAGGGGGCAGGAAGAGGGGAGAGAAGGAGGTGAAGAGAAGGGTGGGAGTACAGCCCCTTCAACCCGCTATGTTGCGCCGACCTGTGAAACCAATTTAAAGCCCGTCTAACCTACACTGTTCCAATGTCATCCATATGTTTATCCAATGGCCATTTAAATAAGAACATAAGAAATAGGAGCAGGAGTAGGCCATCTAGCCCTTCAAGCCTGCCCCGCCATTCAGTAAGATCATGGCTGATCTGTCGTGGCTCAGTTCCACATTCCCGCCCTCTCCCCATAACCCTTAATCCCCTCTCTTATCAAAAACCCATCAACCCGCGTCTTAAAAATATTTAGCGAGGTAGTCTCCACCACTTCAACGGGCAGAGAATTCCAGAGATTCACCACCCTTTGAGTGAAGAAGTTCCTCCTCAACTCCGTTCTAAACCGCCCCCCCTTTAAATGCCCTTAATGTTGGCGAGTCCACTATTATTGCAGGCAGGGCATTCCACACCCTTACTACTCTCTGAGTAAAGAGGGAGACTGTAATGTGGAAGGGAGGGAGAATGTTGGGGGGGTGCGTAGGATGAGGCTAACAGGAGTTGCAAGGTAGATAATTGGATGAGTGAGAATGGGGCTGTGAGGGGAGGAAAGTGAGGGGGAGGGCGTGAGAGGAATGGGTAAGGAGGGGGAGATGGAAGGGGTTGGGGAGGGTGGAAGGAGGGGATGGGAGAGAGGGAGGTTTTTAGAGGGAGAGGTAGAAGGGCAGAGGATGAGGAATGGAGGAGTTGGGAAGGAGGAGGAGGGAACAGGAGAGAGAGAGAGGGAGGGAGAGAGTGAGACGTGGAGGAAGGTGGGAAAGGAGGGAGGGGTGGAGGGAGGAAAAGAATAGAGGGAGATGGAGAGAGGGGGAGAGTGGTGTAGAGGGAGGGAGGAGAATAGGAAGGAGTTGAGTCGAAGGAAGGAGTGGGTAGTTTGAGTTGGGAGAGAGGGTGAGAGTCAGAGGGAACAAAGAGAGGAAGGGGCAAGTGGAGCAAGGGAGGGGATGAGTGGAGAGAGAGAGAAAAGAGAGAACAAGAGTGGGAGAGAACACATAAGAACATAAGAAATAGGAGCAGGAGTAGGCCATCTCACCCTTCGAGCCTGCCCCGCCATTCAATAAGATCATGGCTGATCTGTCGTGGCTCAGTTCCACTTTCCCGCCCTCTCCCCATAACCCTTAATTCCCTCTCTTATCAAAAACCCATCAACCCGCGTCTTAAAAATATTTAGCGAGGCAGCCTCCACCACTTCAACGGGCAGAGAATTCCAGAGATTCACCACCCTTTGAGTGAAGAAGTTCATCCTCAACTCCGTTCTAAACCGCCTCCCCTTTATCTTGAGGCTGTGCCCCCTAGTCCTACTGTCTTTTTGGAGCGGGAAGAGTCTCTCCACCCCTATCCTATCCATCCCATTCATCATCTTATACGTCTCAATGAGATCTCCCCTCATTCTTCTAAACTCTAACGAGTACAAGCCTAGTTTATTCAGCCTCTCCTCATAGTTCAACCCCCTCAACTCCGGTATCAGCCTAGTAAACCTCCTCTGCACTCCCTCCAAGGCCAAAATATCTTTGCGCAGGTGCGGCGCCCAAAACTGCACACAGTACTCCAGCTGCGGCCTCACCAATGCCCTATACAGCTGCAGCAAGACCTCCCTACTTTTATATTCAATCCCCCTCGCTATGAAGGCCAGCATCCCATTCGCCTTCCTGACCACCTGCTGCACCTGCAAGCTGGGTTTTTGCGACTCATGCACAAGGACCCCGAGGTCCCTCTGCACCGTCGCCTGCTGCAGTTTTTCGCCACGTAAGTAATAGTCCTTCCTACCATTATTCCTACCAAAGTGGACCACCTCACACTTGCCAACATTAAATTCCATTTGCCATTTCCTGGCCCATTCGCCCAGCCTATCTAGATCCTTCTGCAGACTCTCCACACCCTCCGCGCAATTTGCCGTTCCACCAATCTTGGTGTCATCAGCAAATTTTGACACCCTACACTCGGTTCCCTCCTCCAGATCATCTATATAAATGGTAAAAAGCTGAGGCCCCAGCACCGACCCCTGGGGCACTCCACTAGTCACCATCCGCCAATCCGAATAGCACCCGTTGACCCCCACTCTCTGCCTCCTATTTGACAACCAATCCTCTATCCACGCTAACACCCTACCCCCAACTCCATGTCCCTCGACCTTGGGAGAGTGGGAGGAAGAGAGTTAAAGAGGGGAAGAAGATGGAGGAGAAGAAGAGGAGGGAGAGAAAGGGGATAAGGAGGGAGAAGGGGATTAGAGACGGAGAAGTGAGAGTTTGGGAGAGGGAAAAAGAGAAGAAAGGAGGAGAGGAAGAGGGGGATGACAAGCGATGATGAGGGAAAGAGGGAGATAGGGGAAGGAAGAGAGTGGGAGGTACAGAGAGAGGGAGGGAGAGAGGGAGATACTTGTAGAGGTGTAAGAAGACAGGGAGATTTAGAAGGTGATATACAGAAGAGAGAAAAGGCAGAAATTGATGGATCGAGACAAAGGGATATAATGGAGAATTGACAAAGAGAAAGGGAGCAAGACAATAGAGAACAGAAAGTAAAGAAAGTGTCACATTTATAAATGTTATCATCAGACTGCTGTTATGCCTCTGCTGCATGTCTTTCTTTATCTTCCTTCCTCTATTTCTCTTTCTCCCTTACTGTCTCCCCAATATTTCAACTCTATTCCCTATCTGTCTCTCTCTGTGCTCTACTTTTTCTGCAATCTCTATCCCCCTTTACAATCAATCTTCAATAATTCTCTGCATCTTCTGTATTTCGCCTTCATCTTTCGCTCTATATCTGTGTCATTGTATTACTTGAGTTTGTGTAATATATAGCTTGAAATGATCTGATCAGGGTAGCTACCTGGGAGGGCCAAAAACTGTCACTTCTGATCCTGAAAAGTGCCCAGATGACCTCAGGTTACCCTGGAAGAGTGAGGTATCTCAAAAATTTGAGCAACTGGTTTCATGCTATTACCATGCAGTAGCAGCACAGGTGGTATTCATCACTAACAGGATGCTGCCATCAGGACGTTCTGTCTATCATACAAATGAGAATGGGGTATATGAATTTCAATATAATATGATGTTAGGTATATCGGCAGTAAATAGCAAAGACTAGTGATGGATTACATCAAACAGCATGTCCCAGCTACTGTTTGCAATGGGCAAGATACATACAAAACTTAATCCACAGTGTCCAATATTAGGTGCGATTCCATGATTGGACACTATTTGCTAAATAATCCTCAGTATGCTAAGAATTATGTTGACAGCCAATTTAAATTTGTCATGTACTGGAAGCTACATATATTAATACATAGGATCCTGTTCCACCTAGACATAAAGAATAAATAAATACACTGCGCCTGTTTCAAATAAACACATTAAGTGAGTCATTCCTCCAAGCAATGCCTTGACTAATCAAGTTCAAACTGACTGGTTTAAATTTCAAACAATACTTGACAGTTAACTGTCAATCACCTAGTACATTCTCCATAGCAATGCCTCTACAATCAGAGCCAACCAGTCAACACTTTCTACTCATCCAGTGTAAATTGTTGTTTTCCCCTTATATCAGTATTCTTGCAAATGTCCTGATGAGTGCAAGAAAAAAAGCTTCAACGTGTCTCTTTTATCAGCAATACTCAAGTAATTTTAATATGTAGCCATCATTGTAGTGTAGAAAACGTAGCAGCCAATTTGTGCTCAGCAAATAGCAATGCCCTAACTGCCAGATTATCTGTTTCTGTGATGCTGATTGAGGGATAGCTATTGATTGGAGATTGGGGATAATTCCCCTGCCCTTCTTCCTACTAGTGCTTTTTTAAGTCCAGGTGAGAGGATTTAAGACAAAAGCAAAATATTGCAGATGCTGGAATCTGAAACAGAAACAGAAAATGCTGGAAAATCTTAGCAGGTCTGACAGCATCTGTGGAGATAGAATAGAGAGAACATTTCAAGTCTGGACTACTCTTCATTAGAGCTAAGAGCAAAGAAAATCACAAAAGATCTATACTATGAGGTGTGGAGGGGGACTGTAATAGGACAAAGGGAATGTAAATAAGGATGAAGAAGGCTGAGAGAGGTATTCAAAGTGTCCAGTATGTGATCAGAATGGCAGAACAGAGGTACAGATGGTTAAGGCAGTTGCCCCGAAGGAGAGTGGGAATGGAGAAGTGGAAAAATAGAAGTGAGAAAGAAGGATGATAAAAATGGATTAATGAGATGAAAAAAAGAAACAGAATGAAATAAAATAAATGGAAATGGAGTGAACGTGGAGGGAAGAGTTCACGTTCTGAAGTTGTTGAACTCAAATGTTCAGTCTGGATAGCTGTAGAGTGCCCAATCAGAAGATGAGATGCTGTTCCTCCAGTTTGCATTGAGGTTCACTTGAACATTGCAAAAGGCCAAGGACAGACATGTGGACAGTGGAGCAGGGTGGTGCGCTGAAGCAGCAAGTGATAGGAAGGTCTGGATCCTACTTGCAGATGGACCAAAGGTGTTCAGCAAAGTGGATGAATCAGTCTGCGCTTGGTCTCTCCGATATCCAGTAGATCGCATTGGAAGTAGTGGATGCAATAGACCAGGTTGAAGAAGGTGCATGTGAAGCACTGCTTCATCCAAACGTGGTATTTAGGACCTGTGATTGTGAACATGGAAGAGATAAAAGGGCAGGTTTTGCACCTTCTATGATTTCATGGGAAGGTGCTGTGGCAAGGGGTGAAGTGTTGGGTGTGATGGAGGAGTGAACCAGTGTGTCCCAGAGAGAACGAGGGAGAACGGGGGAGTGAGGGGTAGATGTGTTGAGTAGTTGGCAGAAATGACAGAGGATGATCCTTTTCAGTGGAGAGGCTGGTTGAGACAAGGGGGACCCTACCCTGGTTCTGGGAGGGAGAGAAGTGAGTGAGAGTAGTGGCTTGAGGGATGGGTCAGACGCAGTCACGAGCTCTGTCAGCCACAGTGGGTGGAAAACCACAATTGAGGAAGAAGGAAGACATACTGGCAGAGCTATTTTGGAAAGTGGCATCATCAGAACTGACGCGATGGAGGTGAAGGAACTGAGAGAATGGGATAGAAACCTTACAGGATGTGGGGTGTGAAGAGCTGTAGTCAAGGTGGCTGTGGGAGTTGGTGGGCTTGTAATGGGTAATGGTAGACAGTTTATAACCGGAAATGGAGACAGAGAGGTCAAGGAAGGGAAAAGAAGTGTCAGAGATGAACTGTGTGAAGGTGATAAAGGATGTAAGCTCTCATCCAGCATATAACCCAGAACTTTCGATTGTGCAGCACTCCCTCAGTACTGCATTGAAATGTCAGCACTAAAGAGCAAACAGAGATGTAGGGAAGAGTGAAATGCAGGTGAGTGAGGAAGCAGTAGTGACACACATAGCTAGAGCTAGATGGTAAGAAATGGAGAAATATATAAAGCTAGAGATCAGAGACTGAGAGAGCAAGATGGAGAGAGGAGCAGGTATAATGGAAATCATGAGAGAGAAAATGACAGTGGCAGTCGAAGAAAGAAGGAGAAAGAGTCCAAGACAGGGATAAAGAAAGAAAAAGAGAGATTGTAAATGAGAGAAGATGATATCTCAAGGAAGCATAGTGAAACATTGAAACTGACAGAGAAAGAAAAGAGAGAAAACACAGAAGAGGAAAAACTGAGAAAGAAGGGAAATAGGGAGAGACTGTGGAGGATAGAGAATTGGAAATATAAGTTTAATAGAGAGAAACAAAGTGAAGGAGGGAGATAGAGGTAAACATAGAGAGAGATGAAGGAGAGAGAAAGAAAGAGAGGAGGGGGAAAGGAAAGGTGTGAGAATGGTATGGAACTTCAAAAGGCTATAGACAAGTTGGTGGAATGAGCAGATAGGTGATAGATGAACTTCAGTGCAGAAAAATGTGAAGTGATTTATTTTGGTAGTAAGAGCTTGGAGAGACAAAATAAAATAAAAGTTTCTACGCTAAAGAGGGTGCAGGGCCAGGTGTATATATGCAAAAATCATTGAAGGTGGCTGGATAGGTTAAGAGAGTGGTTAATAAAACATACAGTATCCTGGGCTTTATTAATAGGGGCATTGAGTATGAGAGGAAGGAGGTTAGATTAAACTTGTATAAGACACTAATTCAGCCTCAGCTCAAGTGTTGCATCCTGGTCAGGCCACGGCACTTTAGGAAGGATGTGAAGTCATTGGAGGCAATGCAGAAAAGATTCATGAGAATGGTTCCATGGGTAAGGAATTTTGTTACTGTAGATAAATTGAAGAAGTTAGGACTGTTTTCCTTGGAGAAAAGAACGCTGAGAGGAGATTTGACAGATGTTCAAAATCATGAAGGGGCTGGGCAAAACAGATAGGGAGAAATTATTCCCACTGGTGATAGGATAGAGAATGAGAGGGAAGATTTAAATTAATTTGCAAAAGAAAAAAAGTAAAAAGGGGATTTTTTTTCTCACAGTGAGTGGTTAGGTTCTGGAATGCAGTGCCTGAGAGTGTGGGGAGGCAATTCAATCAAAGCACTCAAAAGGGAATCAGACTGTTAGCTGAAAAGGACCTGAGAAGGCAGGAGAACAGCACCACGTGAATTGTTAATTCAGAGGGCTAATGCACACATGATGGGCCAAGTGGCCTCCTTTTGTGCTGTAACAATTCTGTGATTCTATGATTCTGTGACATGGAGAAAGAAAGACAGAGGGAAAGCCAAAGGGAGGGAGACAGGGTGAATAGGAAGAGGGAGAGCAAGATGGAAAAATAGAGATTAAGATAGAGAGAAAAATAAAGATAGAAATAAATAAAAGTTGAGATGGAGAAACATAGGTAGAGGCAAAGGGAGAGCAAGACAGATGGAGAGGAAGAGGAAAAGCAACAGAGTAGAAGAGAAATAGCAAGAGATGGATTATTTTATTCATTCAAAGGATGTGGGTTTAGCTGGCTAGGTTAGCATCTATTGCCCATCCCTACTTACGCTTGAGAGGGTGTCTATTTGAACCACTGCAGTCCATGTGGTGTAGGTACACCCACAGTGCTGATAGGAAGGGAGTTCTAGGATTTTGACCCAGCGACAGTGAAGGAATGGCGAAGCATTTCCAAGTCAGGATGGTGAGAAACCTGGAAGGGAAGTGGTGGTGTTTCCATGTATTTACGGTTCTGGTCCTTCTGGGTGGCAATGGTCATGAGTTTGAAAAGTGATGTCTAAGGAGCCTTAGTGGATTCCTACAATGCATTTTGTTAATGGTTACCACTGCTGCTGTGACTGTGCATTGATGGTGGAGGGAATGAATGTTTGTGGATGGGCTGGCAATCAAACAGGCTGCTTTGTCCTTGATGGTGTCCACTTTCTTAATGTTGTTGGAACTGCACTCATCCAGGCAAATGGAAAGTATTCTATCATGCTCCTCACTTGTGGCTTTTAGATTGTGGGCAGGCTCTGGGGAGTCAGGAGGTGAATAACTCGTCATAGGACTCCTAGTCTCTGACCTGCTCTTGTAGCTACAGTATTTATATGGTCAGTCCAGCTGAGTTTCTGGTCAGTGGGAATCCTAGAATAGGGAGTCAGAAGGAGCAATGGAGGTTAAGCATGAGGAAGAGAAGAACAGAAATATATTAAATATTATTTCATAAATTTCCAACATAAAAACACTTGTCATTGCACGGATCTATACTCCACTTTGGCATCTTCCCACTCAAATTACATCTCCCCAACTTACCTCTGTATCCTTGTATTACATTCTGCCTCATATATGCATCAAGCATCACCTTCAATGAATAATGCTATTTACCACTATAAGCAGCAGTGGGTTTTTCACAACTTTATTTTCAAAGAAATGCCTCTCAGATTATTCATTTGATCTGTTTGATCTTCAATTCATGATCTTGAGTTCTCAAATCTGATAAATGGGAACTTTGGGTGGAATCTTCTAGGACCACCTGGAGCTGTAGCCTTGCAGCCCGATGAACTTAATTGAACATTAAGCAAAAAATCAGTTTCCGACGGCAGGATGAACTTTTGTAATTAAGCGATCAGAACTTTAAACACAGGTCAAACTTCCCGATGACCAGTGCTGGGCTGTTCTTTTGCATGTATTTCCATGTTACGTATGCTCATTAAAAGGTCAACTCACCAGAAGTAGGTGCCCCCTCCCAATTAAGATCACCCTGAATGAGAAATTTGTGTGTTCACATTCATGGCTGCATATAAGTGGTGTGAACATGGCAACATGGACTTTCTTCCTGGACTTTGGAGTGAGTAGCCATTGCTTTGACTTTCTTGGGGACCTGTCATAAATGTCTTGATTAGAATCAGTTGCCAATAATTCAAGCTGCATAGGGGCTGGACAGGGGAGACAGGAGCAGTGAGCATTGTAAAGAGATGGTCTAATGGCCAGAATCAGTGCTATCAAGAGTTGGGTCCTAAGGGTTTAAATAAAGTACTGGGAGCCAAAGTGTATATTGACAGTCAAAGTGGGAGTTGGATCTAAAATGTTGTAAGTTCTAGAGCATGGGTGGGAGTTTCCGACCACGCTCACCCCAAAACAGGAAAATCTTACCCAAGTCAACAGACATTTGCATGCTCCTCCCCCTTCCCATTACAATTCCAATGGCGGGCAGGACGGCAAATTCCACCCCACCCTCCATGTGTGGATGGTCTTATGGGTGGGGGTGAGTCTTGGAAAGTTAGGCTATTGGTAGCCTCAAGAATTGGAAGGGTTAGGATCAAGAGGGGAATGGGCACATTGACAGTTATGGCTGGGGGTAGAGGGGTGGGGGGGTGGTATGGGGGGTGGGGGGGGTGCAGAGGTAAATATTGACAAAGATCGCAATTAGATCCAGGGTAATGGAGGGAAGTTCAAGCATCACAGAAAGAAGAGTAATGACAAGGCAATGACAAGTAAGATGTTGGAGGACCTTAATGACTAATGGGGGAAAACAGAAGGTATTTGAGATATCAGCAACCTTCATATGTACCATGCTGTAGCTGTCAAGACAATTGCGCAGTTTGTAAAATCCCTTAGGCATTCGCTAATGAAGGAGTCTGTTCTTGGGTGGGAGGGCTTTGTGCTTCATTTGTTTGGACGAAGTAATTATTAATTATTAATCCACTCCTTGGAGAATCAGGTTCAGCTGCATTCTATCTCATTGTTTCCATGTCCAATAAATCAGCAATGTGCCATGACTAATGAATCAAATTCCATGAGGATACATGAAAGTCTGGAACTACTGTACATTGTGTGATGGTTGGTACCTTTTGCTGTAGGAGGCATGGAAGGAAGTGGATGCCTCCAAGGGGTATGGGCGGTGAATGACAGCAAAGTCCTGACTCCAAACCTATATTCTCTTGGGTAAATGCTCACGGTTGACAAGAGCTTCTGTGGTGCTAAGTCTTTCTATGATGCCAAGGAAATGGTCTTTCTATAGAGTCTCCAGGGTAATGGTGGGTAACTGAATAGCGTCTGAGGGAGGGTACTTGCATATGGCTGTCATTGTACATTGAGGTATGAATGAGAAAAACACGTATCTGTTTTCCTTCAGGATGTCCTTCACCATGAAGGGGTGGGCTGAAGGGGCCATGTCTAGACGGATGCCAGGTCCTGGGTTTAGCCTCGGCTTAAAGGCTCAAAGAAAGGCTTAAAGATGAAGAAAATCTAAAAGAATATGTTGTCTGGGTGGATCACTGCAATTGGTTCATAGATCCACTCAGGTAAAGATGATGAAGGCGCCTGCCTTTCTACTGGCTCTGGCCTAGCTGAGGGGGAAGCAGTGTTGGATGCAGTAAAGGTCAGAATAACAAGAGGCAGAAGAGCCTGAAGGAGTTCAGGATACTCGCGATCAGGGACTATGAGAATTGGCCCAAAATCTGGTATATTGCAAGTGCTGCATCACTATAGCCCCGAGGCTCCTTCCAGGGCTCCACATGGGAACCTGAGTGACATTTCCCAATCAGCGATACATATGCGCATCCAGGCGCCCTCTTCAGGAGCCTGAATCAATTGGTTAAATTCTATATTGATCCTAAAGTCAGGCAGCCAGAATGTTAGGTTTTTCAGCAATTGCAAGATTCTCCAAGGGGCTATTGGCCTGTAAAAATGTGACACTCAGAGCTCCCTAGTATCAGACAACTACATTTATCAACAAGTAAGATTTACACTCTTAGAATGTGCAGCTGAGATATAATCACATGAAACAAATCCTGCATGTTTGTGTATGATTCCCAGAGAGCTCTCAAAATGTCTACATCCTGAACAAGTTCCAGGCGCCACAAGTTTTTGAAGGATCTGAGCTGCGCTGCCGGAGGTGAGGGATATCCCAAAAGACCCGGTCAATGACACTAGTTCACTGTATGATTCAATGAATTTCAGAATCTGTACATCTCAGTCCACGATGCCCTTAGTATTATTAAGAGACTGATTTTGGACATCCCAACAAAGTTAAACATCTTTCTGGTGTGGATTCAGCAGAGATCTGTAAGAGGCCTTGATGCTTCACATAGATAGTCTTTCAGTCCTCCACATGTACGCTGGCCCATTCGACTCGCTGTTATCTCACGGAATAAACCCCAGTCCTTTACATTGGTTGCAATCCCTTAATGTAAGATCTATTCCTACCCTTGATAAGAAAACAAGAAGGGCAAACAGTTCCTCATGTGAAGTCTCACAAAGGCTGCAGTCAACTGCACACACCCTTCTTTTATCCAACACTCAAGTACTCTTGCATTCAAGGTCAACTTGTCCATTGCCTCCTTACTTACAGCCTTCACCTACACATTAGCTCAATATTACATTTGAACAAAGATCAACCAGGAACAATTGGACACACACACCTCAACATTTTCTTAATATCTAGGGAATCCTCTGGTTTTCTATTGGTCAGACAAAAGTGGAGAGCTCCACTCTGTTAACCCTCATACTGCATCTACAGTACTCCTTGCCTCTCACAGAGACTGTTTAACTCCCCTTGTGGACTTTTTGCAACCATCTCACATCAGCACAACAACAGCAAAAACTTAGTTGCATACTCTACATAGACATCATTTTCAGAGCTCAGAAGCTGGTGAGCTGCAAATAATGGATTGCATGACATGGCCCAGGCCTTACACTGACAAATGACAGCCAGTGCTTAAGCATCCTCCTGTCAGAATATTCAGTGATCGCAATGCTGATAATGTGAGAGAAGTCACTCTGGGGGACATTATTGGACTCTGATGGGGACCAAGTTCCAAGCCATGTGTCTATGAGGTGCTCACCGGATTATAACCCTGAGCCTACTCTTGAACATGCACCCACTGTGTTAATGTATGTATAATGGTGGAGGGGTGCAAGTGAATGCTGTGACGGTGCATTCTCTGAGTCTTCATCCTTAGAGGTAGTGGCAGAGGTGGAGCTGGGGGTGGGCTGCCTTCTTTTTGTCTCCTTTCTTTTCTTGCTGGTACCTGGAATGAAGAAGAGAATGGTTTAATGGATGCTTAAGCAGAGTCCCTTATGAAAATAATGTCTCATTCTGTCAGCATATCTGACAGCTGCAGACTGGAGGTATCCTCACTGTCTCTGGAGAGTCCTGGCATGGCTTCAGCACACATCGGCTATGTCAACAGCCTCCTTAGAACATAGAACATAGAACATAGAACACTACAGCACAAACAGGCCCTTCGGCCCACAAGTTGCGCCGACCACATCACCTACCAACCTACAGACCTATCTATAACCCTCAATCTCATTAAACCCCATATACTCATCCAGAAGTCTTTTAAAAGACCCCAGCGAGTTCGCCTCCACCACCACTGACGGCAGCCGATTCCATTCACTCACCACCCTCTGAGTGAAAAACTTACCCCTAACATCACTTCTGAACCTCCCTCCCCGCACCTTAAATCTGTGTCCTCTTGTAGCGACCATTTCAAACCGGGGAAATAGCCTCTGAGAGTCCACCCTATCTATTCCTCTCAACATTTTGTAAACTTCTATCAGGTCGCCTCTCAACCTTCGTCTCTCCAGGGAAAAGAGTCCCAGCTCCCTCAACCTAACTTCATAAGGCATGCCTCCCAGTCCAGGCAACATCCTTGTAAATCTCCTCTGCACCCTTTCAATAGCTCCTTCTTGAATGGACTAAGTATTTTAAGGCCCAAGACTCCAACTTCAATTGGGTCTGCGCTCTTCTGTTATGTGTTTTCTCCTGTAGGCAGAGAGAAGGATTGATTGTGGTCACAATGGATGCATGAGCAGCTCAGGAGCATGTATGCTTAAAACAGCTACCCAGTAAGTGACTAACAATCCAGATGTTCTTTAACTGATAGACCATTGACAACATGAAATGGCTGCCATTAATTCAGTGCACATGTCCTGTCTGAAACGCAAACTCTTGACTGAAATTCCCCTGAACTTCCATACATACATTAACTGATGTCCATATGAGTGTCACTTTGAAATGAGTAGATGGGGCTATGTACCCTGGCAGAACACAGGAGATTGTTCATCCTTTTCCTGCACTGCCTTCCAGTTCTGAAAAGGGCCAAATGAGTACTAATCTCAGCTGTGACCTCCAACCAGGCCACCTCAGTCAAACGGGAGGGCTTCCTCCCATCCCTGGGGAACAGGAACCTCCCCACCCCAATCCTCAGTCCACCCATTTCCTAGGTAGCCTAGAGGAGAACCTGCTGGGATGCATCACTGAAGTGTGGGACCACCCACTGTCTGCTCGGTGGCGTCATTGTTTCTGCCAATCACAAGTTGGACAGCAATGGTGATGCTGCAGGCACACAGCAAGTGAATGTCTGTTCCAATGCCTTTTAAATATGGTGTCAGGATCTTTGATTCCATGAGTTAAGGGTAGGACGGCAACTTCCTGCCCATCCTGCACAAGATTCACCATGCTTCTCACACATGCATATCTAAGGGGTTAACAAAGAACAAAATCAGCCCGGGAAACAGGCCCTTTGGCCCAACGAGCCCGCGCCGCCATCTCAACACCACCAGTCCCCCTCTCCACCCACAACCCCTATCTAATGTTTTATGGCCATCCAGATTGAGGGAAACTGATTTAGGGACAATTTATTCCTGCCAATCAGCCTAACAGCACATCTTTGGGGTGTGGGAAGAAACCGGAGCACCCGGAGAAAACCCACGCAAGCACGGGGAGAATGCGCAAACTCCCACAGACACCGGCCCAAATCCATGTGTCTGCACAGCAATCAGCGATAGTCACTGAGCTGTCGTCTTGCCCAGTATCTTGTCCAGTTTAGGCACACACTAACGACATGAAGCACTAGGCCAATCTCAAACAACCAAGGGCAGCCCCAGTACGACCCATCGTGTGTATGCCCCTCATTGGACACGAGGTGGACCGACTTAAAACCTGTGAATGAAAAGAGAAAGAACATTATCATACTATACCCATTTACATTACCAGGGACGCCCCAATGCTAATGACCCTTATTTAAAAGGATCTCCTATATCCACCCATCTCCAACTCAGTCATGTGCCTGTCTAAGTTACTCTTAAATGACTCTAGCGTGTTTGCCTCCACCACCTTACTTGGCAGAGCATTCCATACCCCCACTACCCTCGGTGGGAAAAACCTCCCTCTAATATCTGTGTTGTACCTCTCCCCCCTCACCTTAAGTCCATGGCCCCTTGTCCTACGTGTCTCTATCATAGGAAATAGCTTACCTCTGTTTACTCTATCTACACCCTTCATAATCTTATATACCTCTATTAGATCCCCCCTCAGTCGGCGTCTTTCAAGGGAAAAGAGCCCCAATTTCTTCAATCTTTCCTCATACCCCAGTCCTTCCATACCAGGCAACATCCTGGTAAACCTCCTCTGCACTCTCTCCAGAGTCTCCACGTCCTTCCGGTAGTAAGGCGGCCAGAACTGGACGCAGTACTCCAAATGCGGCCTAACCAACGTTCTGTACAACTGCAACATTAGACTCCAGCTCTTAGATTCTATACCCCTTCCTATAAAGGCTAACATACCATAGGCTTTCTTCACCACACTCTCCACTTGCACTGCCACCTTCATCAGCATGAGACCTCATGGGACCAGCCTTCCAACCCCCAGCAGAAGTGTCATTTCCATTCCACTCCAATTTATTGTCCAGCACAGAATATTCCACCAGTTTTTTCCCTTTAGACAAAGATATAATTTTGAAGCATCTATTTTCCCAGTGGCATCTTGGTTAGCATTGCTGCCTTACTGTGCTAGGGACCCGGGTTTAATTCTAACCTTGGGTGACTCTCTGTGTGGAGTTTGCACATTCTCTCCATAACTATGCAAGTTTCTACCAGATGCTCCGGTTTCCTCCCATACTCCAAAGAGCAGGTTAGGTGGATTGATCATGGTAAAAAATAATCCCTTCATGTCCCAAGATTTGTAGGTTAGATTAGATGGATTAGCCATGGCAAATGTGTAGAGTTACAGGGATAGGGCAAGGGAGAGAGCCTGGGTAAGGTATTCTGTCAAAAAGTTGGTGCAGACTCGATGGGCCAAATGGCCTCCATCTGCACTGTAAGGATTCTATGGCTCTTTCCCGTGGAGAAAGTTCCAGCCAGCTCAATCTTTTCTATTAGGTATTTCCTCTCAATTTTTATAAGATCTATGTAAATCTTTCCTGCACTATCTGCAATGCTTCAATAGCCTTTTTTAAATATAAAGACCAGAACTGTGAGCAATACACCAATAAGATTCTATATAGAATTGATATTACCGGTACCTGCATTCTTTTGTATTATTCTTCTAAAAACAACTCTGCACCTGTTTTTCTTGATCTGTATCAATGACTTAGACTTTAGTACACGTGGCACAATTTCAAAACTTGTGGATGATCCAAAATTTGGAAGTGTTGTGAACTGTGAGGAGGATAGTGAGCCATTTGAAGAGGATTTCAAGGGGCTGCCAGAGCAGAGGGGAGTCAGGACATATTTTAAGTGTTAAGTTTTTTTTAAGTTTATTTATTAATTTCACGAGTGGGCTTGCATTAACACTGCAATGGAATTATTGTGAAAATCCCCTAGTCGCCACACTCTGGCGCCTGTTCTGGTACACTGAGGGGGAATTTAGCATGGCCAATGCACCCAACCAAGACATCATTTGGACTGTGGGAGGAAACCGGAGCACCCAGAGGAAACCTATGCAAACATGGGGAGAACGTGCAGATTCCACACAGACAGTGACCCGAGGCTGGAATTGAACCTGGGTCCCTGGCAGTGTGAAGCAAAAATTCTAACCACTGTGCCACTGTGCTGCCCATATTTGCATATATATTTGCATAACTGATTTATGTTTGCCAATATTAGCATAACTCATTGAAGATGGCAGCGCACATTGAAAAAAGGGTTGATAAAGCATAAGGCATCTTAGATTTTATAAATAGGGGTATGGAATACAAAAGCAAGAAAATCATAATGAATCTGTACTGCTTTAGCCTCTGGAATGTCCTAACTATGTTTGGGGTTATGTTTTGAAACAAAATGAAAAGATATAAGAACATAAGAACATAAGAAATAGGAGCAGGAGTAGGCCATCTAGCCCTTCGAGCCTGCCCCGCCATTCAATAAGATCATGGCTGATCTGTCGTGGCTCAGTTCCACTTTCCCGCCTTCTCCCCATAACCCTTAATCCCCTCTCTTATCAAAAACCCATCAACCCGCGTCTTAAAAATATTTAGCGAGGCAGCCTCCACCACTTCAACGGGCAGAGAATTCCAAAGATTCACCACCCCTCGAGTGAAGAAGTTCCTCCTCAACTCCGCTCCAAACCGCCCCCCCTCCATCCCGAGGCTGTGCCCCCCAGTCCTACCATCCTCTCTGAGTGGGAAGAGACCCTCCACCTCTATCCTATCCATCCCATTCATCATCTTATATGTCTCAATGAGATCTCCCCTCATTCTTCTAAATTCTAACGAGTACAAGCCCAGTTTATTCAGCCTCTCCTCATAGCTCAACCCCCTCAACTCCGGTATCAGCCTAGTAAACCTCCTCTGCACTCCCTCCAAGGCCAAAATATCCTTGCGTAAGTACGGCGCCCAAAACTGCACACAGTACTCCAGCTGCGGTCTCACCAATGCCCTATACAGCCACAGCAAGACCTCCCTACTTTTATATTCAATCCCCCTCGCTATGAAGGCCAGCATCCTTTTTGCCTTCCTGACCACCTGCTGCACCTGCAAGCTGGGTTTTTGCGACTCATGCACAAGGACCCCAAGGTCCCTCTGCACCGTCACCTGCTGCAGTTTTTCTCCACGTAAGTAATAATCCTTCCTACCATTATTCCTACCAAAGTGAACCACCTCGCACTTGCCAACATTAAATTCCATTTGCCAGTTCCTGGCCCATTCGCCCAGCCTATCTAGATCCTTCTGCAGACTCTCCACACCCTCCGCGCAATTTGCCGTTCCACCAATCTTGGTGTCATCAGCAAATTTCGACACCATACACTCGGTTCCCTCCTTCAGATCATCTATATAAATGGTAAATAGCTGAGGCCCCAGCACCGACCCCTGGGGCACTCCACTAGTCACCATCCACCAATCCGAATAGCACCCATTGACCCCCACTCTCTGCCTCCTATTTGACAACCAATCCTCTATCCACACTAACACCCTACCCCCAACTCCATGTCCCCTGACCTTCTGCAATATCCTCTTGTGAGGTACCTTGTCAAACGCCTTCTGAAAATCAAGAAAGACCACATCCACCAGCTCTCCTCTATCCACCGCCCTAGACACATCCTCATAGAACTCCAATAAATTTGTCAGACTTGCACACATTCAAAATAACAACAATAGGTTTATTGTTGGAAATGTTGACTATATAGAGTAGAAAATGAAACTAAGGCAGGAGCCTGTGAAACATCCCAATGACCCACTCTGAAAGCAATCATGCAACCACTTAATTATATAACATCTCTTTCCCCCATTTACCTCTGAGGTCATGACGACAAATTACTACGATGTTATACATTGGATCAATGATATTCTTGCCACAGTATCATTATCATGCACCATTAATCATTACACACAGTCAATAGTAGGTCAATCAGCAGGACATCTATTACACTTTGGTTGTATATGATTTTCTGGAATTTGGCTTTTCTTGGTCCCGGAAGTATGATTTGGAACTTCAGGAGACACCTCTTCTCTCAGAACTAATTCAGCATCATTTTCACGTGGTATAGTAGCAGAGACACAATCATCAGACAACCAAGATCCAACTAAGTCTTCCATAATAGTATTCACAACACCACGGCCGGTACTTTAGTGCCTGCCCGCCATGGGAATCAGAGTGGGTGAGGGGCAGACTATAAGAAGGTCTGTTGACCTTGGGTGGGATTTTACGGTTTCAGGATAAGCAAGGCCATAAAATCCTGCCCTAGGTGTCTAAAGAATTTGGTATTTCTGGAGATGATTCAGGGAAACCATTCTGAGATGCCAAGAACTGGTCAGCATATTGTTGCCAAACAAATTCATCTTCAGTTTGAACCACATAAGAAATTGAACCTGTTTTTGATAAAACTATGGCTGATATCCATTTTCACTTGTGGCATGCTATCATAGGCAAATAATCTACTAGCACAAAATAAAGAACATTAGTAAAACTAGTTGGTGGCATCTGTTCAATAGGCAAAGGTAAGCGTGATAATGCATCAGCATGACACTTTATATTGTAATTGATGACACTTTATATTGTAAGAATGGGCAGATAAGATCAGTGGCCATCTTTGCAATTGACTAGCAGTTAATGAGGCTATGCCTTTTAACAGCCCAAAAATGGTAGTTAAGTGTCAATCATCAGTCAATAATTTGAAATGATAACCATATAAATACAAAACCTTTGTATGACACAACTTGTACTCAATGCTTCATTTTCCAGCAGAACATAATTAGAAAGCACTTATCAGAGTATAAAAGCAAATGCTATTGGTTGTTCTTCTCCCAAAGGTATAATGTGTGAAACAACTGCCCCTACTCCATAAGGTAAAGTGTTGTAAGCAATTAGTAATGGTGGTTTTGGATTAAAATGAACCAATACTTCAGACTACTGCAAAGCATCTATGACATCATTTCATGCTTTCTCAGATTCTATTACCCAGTCCAAAGACTGTTTCACACATAGTAAATTATGGAATGATTTTAATAAGGTAGCTAAATTAGGAAAAAAGTTTGCCATAACAATTTACTAATCCAAGAATGAATCTCAATTAGTTGGACTTAGTGCTTTTAAAATAGCTTCCACCTTTTTTAGGCCTTTATTATCAATAACGTGACCCAAATACTGGACTGATGTCTGGAAAATGTCATATTTTTCTTTCTGGATACATCGATCACGTGTTTGCAGACATTCCATCATTACTTCTAAATTATGATGTGGAGATGCCAGCTGGACTGGGGTAGGCACAGTAAGAATTCTCACAACACCAGGTTAAAGTCCAACAGTTTATTTAGTAGCACGAGTTTTCGGAGCACTGCACCTTCATCAGGGTGAGTCCTTACTGTACTTCTAAACTATTCAGTGCTCCTTTTCACTGGACCCTGTAATGGAATATGATTCAAGTAATATTGTGCACCAGAGAGACCACTTAAAAACTGTTCCATCAATCTTTGGAATAGGTGCGGATGTTACTCCAAAAGGCAACTTTTTATAATGAAAAAGATTTTATGAGTAATGTTGATAAGCAATGGTTGAGATTCAGTGGCTACATTTATCTCTAAGTATGCTTGTCAAAGATCAATCTTGCTGAATTTCTGTCTACCTGATATTGCAGCAAACAAATTTTCAACTAAAATAAGCGAATATTAATTAACACACAATACTGGATTTATGGTTGTTTCAAAATCACCACAAATACAAGCTGATGCATCTGGTTTCATGAATAAGGAAGCCCAGTCACTCACTGCAACAGGCTCTGACACACCAGTGTTAACAAGCTGTACTAATTCTTCTTGATTTGATTTATTATTATTACATGTGATTAGACAGTGAAAATTATTGTTTCTTGAGCACTATATAGACAAAGCATACTGTTCATAGAGAACAAAAGGAGAGAGTGCAGAATGCTGTGTTACAGCCATTTATTGCCCATTAAGAAATTCATTGTGAATATATAGTTTGTTCATTAAAAATCACAAAAATTGAAAAATAAAAATTACATCATTAGACAAGGGAAAAATGGCAGTCACAAGTTCTCCATGAACATACCAATGTTACTATCACACAAAAGAAATACTGATGAGAAACTCAAACTAAGCAAACTAAAGTTATAAGGCTTCTGCCTTCATTTCATTTTCTACTCCGTACAGTCAACAATAAACCTGCTTTTGTTATTCTGAATCTATTTTAAAATGCACAAACCCTAACATAGTTAGGACATTGCAAAAAGAAAACTGGCGGCAAGTCAGGATTTTGTTTTGTTGAGAACATCAAGAAAAGATCCTAAGTAGAAAAAGAATTGTGGTCCTTATACATTGAGTATTAGAAATCTGGGGAAAATCAACAACAGAATTAAAGATTGAGATGCCAATAAAGAATGCCAATATCAGGTAATAAAAAATAAAATAAAAAACATCCAAAGTCACTGATCATCATGGAATAGTTCAGGTTCCACTGAAGGAATTAAATGGAAGGTGAAAACATTGCTCAGATTGTGGCAACTTTAAAAGGGCTGATACAACATTGTGAGTTTGGTGAGTCATTAGATGACACTCTTTGAGATTGTTTAGTTTGTGGTCTCCAAAATGAAGTTATGCAAAGAAGATTGCTTACAGAACAGCTTTGGTTTTAAAGACAGCAGTGAAAATTGCAGTGATGATGGAACTGGCTGCTAAAGAAGATTCACAATTTGGTGTAGGAATGAAGATCCACAAGCTGGGAACCAACAAGTTTCATAAGAAGTTAAAACAGCAATAAGCATGTCACAGATGTGCCAGAATGGACAATTTAGTGATTGAATCTGGAACAAAAAGTCAATGCAAGAATTGTGACAAAATGGGTCATATTTCAAAAGCTTGTTGGGCTAAACAGCTGCCCCTGAGAAGAATATTCAAAAGAAGAATATAGGTCCACAAAGATAAAGAACAAGTTGCATTCTACAAAAATAATTTACAACATGGAAGAAAAGGATTACAGCTATGAAGAAGAGAATGCCCAGAAATATGAAGAAGTGCTCCAACAGGACATTTTATTCATAGAGGGTGGATCACATAGGTTTTATGTGATTCTGAAGGTAAGTAGACAATCTATTAGCATGGAGGTTGATACTGGGCTGCTGTATCTTTATTTCCTGAGTATACATACCAACAAAAGCTGAAGCATCTTCCTTTGAAACCAACTAATGTGATTTTAAGAACATATGCAGAAGTGATCCTGGTGTTAAAGGGTTACATCATAGAATACAGAACATAGAACATTACAGCGCAGAACAGGCCCTTCGGCCCACGATGTTGCGCCGACCAATTAAAAAGCAATGACCTTCTAACCTAAACCATTCCCTTTCCATCCATAAACCTATCCACGGATCTCTTAAACGCCCCCCAACTAGGCGCATTTACAACTGCAGCAGGCAGGGCATTCCAATCCCTCACCACCCTCTGGGTAAAGAATCTACCTCTGACATCCGTCCTATAACTACCACCCCTTAATTCAAAGCTATGCCCCCTCGTGCTAGCTTTCTCCATCCGAGGAAAAAGGCTATCACTGTCCACCCTATCTAAACCTCTAATCATCTTATATGTTTCAATAAGGTCCCCTCTTAGCCGCCTTCTTTCTAACGAAAACAACCTCAAATCCCTCAGTCTCTCCCCATAGGGCCTCCCCTCCATACCAGGCAACATCCTGGTAAACCTCCTCTGCATCCTCTCCAAAGCCTCCACATCCTTCCTATAATGTGGGGACCAGAACTGCACACCATACTCCAAGTGCAGCCGCACCAGAGTTTTGTACAGTTGCAGCATGACAATGCGGCTCCTAAATTCAATCCCCCTACCAATAAACGCCAAGACACCGTATGCCTTCCTAACAACCCTATCTACTTGATTCCCAACTTTCAGGGATCTATGTACACATACACCTAGATCCCTCTGTTCATCCACACTATTCAGAGTCCTACCGTTAGCCCTATACTCTACACATCCTGCCAAAGTGAATTACCTCACACTTTTCCGCATTAAACTCCATCCGCCACCTCTCGGCCCAGCTCTGCAACTTGTCCAAGTCTCTCTGTAAACTATGGCACCCTTCCTCACTATCTACCACACCTCCGACTTTGGTGTCATCAGCAAATTTACTAATCCACCCAACTATACCCTCATCCAGATCATTTATAAAAATTGCAAACAGCAGTGGCCCCAAAACAGATCTCTGAGGCACACCACTCGTAACTGAACTCCATGTCGAATACTTACCATCAACCACCACCCTCTGTCTCCTATCTGCTAGCCAATTCCTGATCCAATTAACTAAATCACCCTCAATCCCATACATCTGCATTTTCTGCAGAAGCCTTCCATGGTGAACCTTATCAAACGCCTTACTAAAGTCCATATATACCACGTCAACTGCCTTACCCCCATCCACCTCTTTGGTCACTTTCTCAAAAAACTCAATAAGGTTAGTAAGGCACGACCTACCCTCCACAAAACCATGCTGACTATCTCCAATCAATTCATTACTCTCTAAATAACTATAAATCCTATCCCTAATAATTTTTTCTAAAACCTTGCCCACAACAGAAGTAAGACTCACCGGTCTATAATTCCCGGGGAAGTCTCTGTTCCCCTTCTTAAACAATGGGACAACATTTGCTATCCTCCAATCTTCTGGCACTATACCTATGACCAACGACGACCTGAAGATCAGAGCCAGAGGCTCTGCAATCGCCTCTCTTGCCTCCCAGAGAATCCTAGGGTAAACCCCGTCCGGCCCAGGGGACTTATCTATTTTCAAACCCTCAAGAATGTCTAGCACATTCTCCTTATCAACTGCAATACTGTCCAGTTTACAACCCTGTAACCCAGTGTTCTCCACAGCTACATTTATGTCCCCCTGCGTGAATACCGAAGAGAAATATTGGTTCAATGCTCTCCAATCTCTTCCGGTTCCACACATAACTTCCCATGGTCAATGTAGAGTTGAATGTACAAACAGTGGAGTTGCCTCTCCATGTGGTCCATGGTAATCTTCCAGTTCTATTTCAGAGATCATGGTTGGAGAAGATAAAGTTTCACTGGAGCACTGTCAACACACTCGTCAATGCCAAAACAGACCTACTGCACCTCCTGGATTGAAACAAGAGTGTATTTGAAGAGACACTTGGCTTAGTGAAGGGAGTTTGAGTGAAACTCAAGTTAAAACCCAATAGTCGACTAAAAAGTCTCAAAGCAATTGTGGTGCTTTATGTAATTCATCCCAAAGTCACTGCCTTGGGAAAGGAGCGAGCGTAATCAAGGACACCATGCACCCCGGACATACTCTCTTCCACCTTCTTCCATTGGGAAAAGATACAAAAGTCTAAGGCCACATATCAACCAATTCAAGAACAGCTTATACTCCACTGCCATCTAGCCTTTGAGTTGACCTATCTCATATTAAGTTGCTCTTTCTTTACACCCCTGATCCCCTTATTAATCAAGAACCTAGCTATCTCTGACATGCACCCAACAATGTGGAATACTGCTCAGGTATATCCTGTCCACAAAAAGCAGGACGTATCCAACCCCACTAATTACCTCCTCATCAGTCTACTCTTGATCATCAGCAATGTGACGAAAAGCATTGTCAACAGTGCTATCAAGCAGCATTTACACAGTAATAATGTAATCATTGATGTTCAGTTTGGGTTCCACCAAAGCCAATGAATTTATTTACAGCCTAGGTCCAAACAAAGCTGAATTGGAAGACTTGAAACACAAGATTCAAGCAGAGTATGTATCTTTGAAAACACATGTTGAACTGAATTTTTCAATGAATGAAACTGCTCACAATTGAAGCCAACAAATTGCTGAGGTATCACAATGGTACATGGAGGCTTTGAGAGAAAGAAAAGGGTTGAAATTTGTGAATAATGCATCGAACAAAAATCTGAATTGTGTGCAGATGTAGTAGATATTTTCAGAAAATCACAAGGAGGAAATAAACCTTTGAATTTTTACAACAGCAGGTAGAAAATGTACCTCAAGATCTTGCTTCCTTGAAAGACTCTGAATAATCAATACTTACACCTGGAAAGCCATGAAGAGTTAAGAAAGATGTGGAATATTGCTTCAGGAAAAAAACTGCATTGAATCTATCAGTAGTGACAAAGCAATGCACTGAGATGCAGCATGAGTTGGCAAAAGATTATCAGGAAAATAAACAGCTGAAAGAACAGCTAATCATCCTTCAACATCAAATGCAAAAGGCATACAGAATCCTCCAGTAATGCAGAGAAATGAAGAGTGCCTTGAACAGCAGAATGGGATAACAGCAGAACAAAGTTGAACAGACTCTGTATGGTTACTAGAAAATACAAGAAGAAACAATTGGGCTTTGCAAAGAAAAGGAAAACCTGCTGAATGAGCTTTGCACACTCTAAGGATCCCTTAAGTAAAAGTTTGTTCATCTGGAAAGTTACAAATGGAAGCCAAGAACTGAAAAACCAGTTAGCAGTGAAGATTCTAGGAGCAGGCCAACTGGTACAAGAAAGAAACTGGATCACTGAAGAAAATGATTGGACAGTTGAAAGAAAACTTGAAAAAAATCATTAAATTTCCAAAGAAATACATGAAGTAATGGAAAGTAAACTTGTTGATGCAATGGGTAAAAAGGATATGCACATAGAAAAGGTGATGAAGAAGTATGCAGAGATTAAACTGCAAAATGAAAGACTACAAGAGGAAAATGCTAGACTACAATCAGACATCCAAGTTCTAACCAAAGGAAGGCAGTTACTGTACATTCCTGTTGAAGAGTTTGAGACAATTTAAAAGATCATTGAACAACAGAGTTTTGGAACTACAGGAGGAAAAGGAGAAGATAGAGACATCTTGTCTGCAGGAGCAACAAACAATAGAAAATTTGCAACACCAATTTTACAGTCAGAAAAAACAGTCTGCCACTTTTGCAGTATACCCAGTTGAAAATCAAAGTTATGATAAAAGAGTGTGAAGATGCTTAGAAACAATTGACAGAAGTGAAATTACAGAATGTGAGCCTGAAGGATGGCACAAAGGAATTAGACTCTGCTAAGGAAAAGCTGTCCAGTACAGAGTACCAACATTCATGGATTGAAGATAAGTTTGCAAATGAAAAATAATGAGAAAACAGGAGTGTAGCAGCAACTGAATGCCTAGGTGATGTTGTTAAACTTTATTAAGGGCTCTGCAGATACCTCTGAAATAAGAACAACTGAACTCCTCAGAATAGTCGCTGAGCTGAATGAAAAGATTCATAAGCTTGAAAAGAATTGGAAAATAAGAGAGTAAACAAATATTTCGGTGAAATTGTGAAACAAGTGGAAAGGAAGATTCCATTTTTGAAACATCAATTCCCAGGAATACCATGGTGGACCCAACTAAAAAGGAAAACCCAAGCCATTCCCTTGAATGAATCAAGTGAGCACTTCATCCTGAAGGAATAGAACAAGCCTATGGTGTCTCGTTGATAAGGAAACGTTCAACTCCAAGCAGTGCAAAACATGAATCAGATGGTGACAACTAAATGCCAGAAACACAGAATACCTCAAGCTCAATCCTAAACCAACAAGCGTGGCCAAAGCAATTGAGCCCACCACTCCTCTACATGTAACCAGTAAAAGATCTGGAAGAATTGTGAATTCTCCAGACTGTCTTAATTTAAAAAGTCCACAACTTTATAAATTAAGTGTGGGGGGTGGGGGTGCGCATGGGGTAAAAGGATGGTACATAAAGAAAAATTGTAAAGTAAATATTTGGGTAAAGACTTGGGGAGATGTCGTCGAAGAGTGCTTGACATAGCAAGGTGTTGCACCTTGGATGGTGCACCAAATGGCTTCAACATTATGGCAATTACAACAACATTGTGCATTTATATAGTGCCTTTAAGGTAGTAAAAAGCTCTGAGGAATTTCTCAGGAATGTTAACAAAGTTGTGACACTGAGCCATATAAGGACAGATTACCAAAAGTTCAGTCAGTGGTATGTTTTAACAAACATCTTACAGAAAGAAAAAGAGGCAGAGAGTTTTAAGAAGGGAATTAAAAAGCTTAGATCCTCAGCAGCTGAAGCATCAATAATGGAGTGATTGAAATCATGGACGTGCAAGAGACCAGAATTGGAAGAGCACTGAGATCTCAGAGATGAAGCTGGTGAAGGTTACAGAGATTGGGAAAGGGGAGACTATGAAAGGATTGGTAAGCAAAAATGAAGATTTTGAAATCAAGTTGTCGCTGAACCTGAAGTCATTATAAGTCGGTGGACATAGTGAATGGAGCTTGGTGTTAGTTATGAATGTAATGTTGTTGAACATGTTTATGTCTTCATGCTGGACAAGCAGTTGGGCAGCATAGTAACATTCTGAGACAATGATGGACATGCAAAATTCCACATATGGAAGTTAGTTTCATGCCTATGGAGCAGCATGCTCATTGGCAATACTGAGGCAGAACTATATGACAAGACAGTGACACTGCAATTGACCCGATAAGAACATGGAAGTGCTTTCAATATCAAAAGCCTCAGAGCATTTGATGAAAGCAATTAAAAATTAAACTCTGCAATCAGTGTCACAGTCAAAAAGGATGTCATTGGTGCCTTTGACCAGGACAATTTGTGTGCTGTGGACCGATAGAAACAATACAGTCCATTCAAATAGTTCATAATAATGAAGAAAACAAATGAGGTTCTCCAGTGCAATTTTGGGTTACAGCACATTGCCTTAGGCAGTGAACACTGTGAAAGATAGGGTAACACCAGCTGCCGCAGCTTCAGATAGTTTTCTATCAGAACCTAACTGAAATTGAAATCTTCAGTGGGGATTATTATTCGGCCAGTGTTAAAGGCATTTGGGCTTGTCGGAAAACCATTTGTTCCATTGACCATTTGCAATATTTGGAATATTCAAGCTGTCCGATTGCTTGCTTTGGAAAATATGTTAAACTCACTTAACCTCGATATAGAAAGAAACAGTATGGTAGATGATAAAAATCGGATAGCAAATGCTGGATTGTGATCGGTACTGTCGTTTAGAGAATGAGCAATGTTACAAGATTGTGTTCTGAACACTGAAGAGAAACTGAGATCTTCATGTATAAATAAAGTGCCTTTTCTCAGCGGCAGCTAATAAAACACTTCTGAAGTGTAATCGCTGCTGTAATATAGGAAAGTTAGGAAGAACGTTATTATTTTCGGATTTAATTGTTCTGTGAGTATGAAACTTGTATTGCATGTGTTGCATTTCCAACTGAGATGAGAATTGAAAGGCTCACAATCTGTATCTGATAGCACTTGTACATTGAGTTCATTAGCAAAGTTACGGTTAATACTTGTGGTGTTAATTAACCTCTGAGATTATGTCCCGAGGGACAACAGTGCAGATCTATAAACTCTGACACGCCTTTGCTCTGAAGAGTGCGCCGATCGACATGGTATTTCTAATCATTGCCTACAATTATTTTTCACTTTATTTTTGTCTTTTCATCCTTCTGTCTTCCTTCTTTTCTCTGTCGAAACACACTCCGACACTCATTTATCACACATCTCGCACTAATCGCGGTTCCAGCTCGCACATCGGTACAGACCTGTTGGCGGCGCTTCGCTTTTAATAAACCCAACACAATGCACTCGCAAGCAGTGGGTGACCTGCACCAACAGGACGATATGACCTCGAATTAATTGCTGGTAACATCCACCTATTTAACGCTACCCAGGGTACAAATATTTTACAACAAACATCAGTAACCTACTGACCCGGGTGAACTGTAAAGTTTTCATAGGAGGGCATAGATAACAGAGGCAGAATCATCCATCACGGTGACCACAGCTCTGATCAATACTCTGTCGGTGAAAACCAACAGGTTGCGAGTAGTCAATGAGGCTGTTCACGCGGTAATGGGCATAGAATGGGTATGCATTTCATTAACAAAGAAGGGGCGTTCCTGCGTCTTTCAAACGGAACTAGTTTCCAACCCGAAACATCTTCTTACAAAATGAGATATCCTCCCTTCCCCATTAAAATGTTGATGTAACATAATATAGAAGTGGAACGAGAAAGCCAGCCAAACTCAGGAGCTGGGCAGATGGTCAGAAGCTAAAAAGCCGAGACAGATCCGACGGGGGAATAAAAAAAAGCGAAGCATTCTTCGGGTTACTGGTTAACCCTTTATCGCCCTCGCTGGCATTCATTGATGACATTTGGTTAATTACATGGAATTTTTCTCCAATTTAACATTAGTTTAGTTGAGCCTGGCTATAATATTTGTAACTATTGAAGAAGTGAGATTTGGAGCCAGAGTGTTCTCACGTCTCGGTTTCTGCAAACATTGAATCACTTGTACGTTATTTGATATTGAGAAGCGTTCAAGAAGAATATGCATTTCACAATAAAAATGTAAGATTATTTGAAAAGAATGGCATGGTCTCTGTGCCTTTTTTATCTTTAAAATTAAATTTTATAAACAAGCTGTGATTTTGTAACAAGCAACATCTAAAAAGACTCTGAATTGATTCCGCGTGCATATTATCAAAAGCAGATCCTCCATCAAAATGTACTTTTAAAAAATGTACTCCTGCCCTCGAGTTACAAAGCCAATGCTCAGAGTGGACTGGGTAAACCCAAATCCATTCCTTGCTTACTTCAAAAACCAAATTCAAATTCCAATTGAATCCGATTCATGCCCCCACAAGCGAGAGAGATACAAGATCCAAGCTGACAAGATAAGACATTGCGCCCCATCCTGGGTTTGATCTGACACTTTGTTCATTCCCCCATAATTTGTCATGCGGGGCGAAGGTTTAAATTCAAACTGTAATGAATAAGCACACCAGCCTCACAGAAAGATTAGCCAACTTTCAAATATTTGGAAGTGAATATTTTCCAACAGTTAAATCCCGGTTTGAAAATAATTGTAGAGGTTGCATCATATCAAATCAGACATTTATTGCGTCCAAATACTTGAAGCGTTAGTTAAAGCATAGATAACATCTTGAGACACGAGTTGATCATTGCGACATGAATGTGATCTTAAACGTCTTACCTTGTGATTTGTAAGATTATTAGCTTCAGAACTCATTTACAAGGTGATCATTGAAGAGATTGATAGAGTTTACAATGTTATGAATGCTTACAGTATAACCGATCAAAAGCTAAGCATTAAATTTTGCCTTTGGCATGCTTTTTACGACAACGATCGTTGATACTCCTTATGTAGCGCGAATGGGAAATTTATGCAAGTCGAAAAGTTATTACAAGTGCAGCAATACATTGATCAATCGATGTATGCATCATAGTTTTGCTGCAGAGTGATATACATCCTGGGATTGTAAAATCCACTGGATTATTTTGCCCACTGTGCAAAAAGTACAAAATTCCATAACTGACCTTCCAACATTCTGCTACGAACGTTGTCCCATACTTAATAACCGTATGGACCCATCACAGAATCCTAAAGGAATTGTCTGAATATATTTGATTGCTTCTTACCAGAACAACGGTAATGCTACTGTAAAAGTTCTCAACAAAATTGCCACATGAAATCAGAGTATGCAACAACAGATTATATTTACATAGTACCTTTAAAATAAAAGTCTCCAAGGAAGTTTAGGCGGAGTGGCAGAAGGCAATGCCAGGCTAACTGATCAAAAGTGGTTAGCACTGCTGCTTCACAGCTCCAGGGACCTGGGGTGATTCCCAGCTAGGTTCACTGTCTGTGTGGAGTTTGCACATTCTCCTTGTATCTGTGTGTGTTTCCTCCAGGTGCTCCAGTTTCCTCCCACAGTCCAAAGATTAGGTTGATTTTAGGTTGATGGCCATGATAAAATTACCCTTAGTGTCCTGAGATGCTTAGGTTAGAGGGATTAGGGGGTAAAATGTGTAAGGATATGGGTGGGATTGTGGTCGGTGCAGACTAGATGGACCAAAGGGCCTCTTTCTATATTGTAAGGTTCTATTATTCTATGAAAAGCTTGGTCAAAGAGTAAAGTTTCCAGGGGCACTTTAAAAGAGGGAAGAGAGGAAGAAGGGTGGAGAAGTTTAGGAACTGAAGGCACAGCTGCCAATGGTGGATGGTGAAATTCAGGGTTGCTAAAGAGATCAGAAATGAAGGAACTGCAGAACTTCAGAATCCCTACAGTGCAGAAAGAGCAGCCCAGCAAGTTTATACCAACTCCCTGAAAGAGCATTCTACACAGCCCTTCCTTCTGTCCCATTTCCACAACCTTGCACATTCACGATGGACAATGGACACCACTCAACTCACAAGAATAGTTCCCAGGATGATGAATTTCAGTTATGAAGATAGTTTTGAGATGTTAAGACTGTTTCCCTTAGGAAATAGAAAGCTGAAAGGAGATCTGATACGAATGTTCAAAATCATGAGGGATCTGGACAGAGTTCTTTGGGGAAACTGTTCCCACTCATGAAAGGAAGGATCGAAAACACAATAGACACAGATTTAAAGTAATTGGCAAAAGAAGCAATTGAGATTTCTAAAAATTAGATTGCTGTTTGCAGGGTTATGGGCAGAAGACAAGAGAACTAGCACTAGGTGAATTGCTCAGTCAGAGAGCCAGTACAGACACAATGGGACAAATGGCCTCCTTCTATGCTGTAACAGTTTAGTGATGTTGCGATTTTGTGAGATGTAATCATTGTTGACAAGGTCAATATGTATTGCCCATTTCTATTAGGCCACTTCAAACTGTAGTTTATAGTCAATCTTGCTGGTGTGCAGTCAGAATCACATACAGGCAAGGTTTCTTTCCCCAAAGGACATGAATGAACTAAACGTTACTTTACAACAGTCTGCTAGTTATAACAGTGGTGGCAAATGTAGACTGTATTAAACTGATGGGAAAACTTACCATTAAGTTTAGCTTTGACAACCCTCAAAGCTATCACTGAGGTCTGTGTGATGGTTCTCCTGGAGCTCTGCTATAAACTGGCTTACCTGCAAAGCAGTGGGACTAACTCCCTAGTAATCTCCATGTCCAGCCCTTTTTAGATGGCAAAGTTACACAGTGCATAGCAAGGTGTAAACAATCTGTAAAATATTGCACAGCTTCTCTTGATCTATCAAGTCAGCAGAAGCACTGGAAGTGTCTTTTCAAAACTCCAATAGTCCGCTCAGTGACTAGACAAGGTGTTAAGTAGTCACAAATGATCTGCTTTCCCTTATACATGACTGCAACTTGATGTTAATATTTGATCATGCACAACTTTAAAGGATCAGAAAGCAGAGCAGGATTAAACAAAGTTAATCAGATTTTAAAGGAAGATGAGAGAAGCAGGTTTGTTGCTCACATATGACATACGATCCTCAGCAATTATTACATGAGTCATTATCCAAAACAGTGAGAACCCAACAAATCACATATTTCTTCCTAAAGCTCTGTCATTTTCCATATGAATACTAAATCTGACCAAATTATGGTCACTATCCTAGATATGGTCACCCACTGTCACTTCACCCACTCGCTCATCTTCATTTCCCAAGACTAAATCCAGAGTTGCATCTCCTCTCATTGGGCTTATCATTTTATTCTATCAAATGTGACAGGCCAAAATGTGGAAGAACTATCAAGACTACCTGGATTTCTAAAGTGATATTTTGAGCTGGGAGATAAGGACAGCAAGTAATGATTGCATTGCAAACCGTTATACTCCATTGAGAGGAAAGTTTTCTGTTGAGAAGAAAGGGAGGTCTTTTATCATATGCCTGTATACCATCTGGCAATGAGAAGGTGCTCAGCAGAGCAATGATACTGTGGGATAAGGAATTGTGCAATATTGTATGATGTATTGAGTCACATGGGTATTAGACTCAGAGAGAACATTCTGGAAGCAGCCTGCATTGAATGCATGACAATATCTGGGATCTGTAAATAGTTAAAGATTAATAATAAATGACTTACAAGTCTCAGCTCCTCATAACTGAGATATCACAGATGAATCCATAATACATGATGGTGCTTAGCAATAACACCATAATGCAACAGTCTGGATTAAGGATCCAGGGACATGAACTTTTATTGCTACTTGGCAGCTGAGAAACTTAAATATTGTTAATCAAATAAATCTGGAATTCAAAACTAGTATTGCCGGGCATATAACTATGGATGTATAAACTTAGCTAGTTGTGCTTTAGGAAATTAAACCTGTATTTCTTACCTGACCCAAATGCGACATCACATACACTGCGTTGTAATCGACTTTGTAACTACCTGTTGAAACAGCCTAGTAAGTTACTCAGTTTTACCATTCAGTTAGAATGGAGTATAATAAGAATTAAAAAAGCAACCTAGGCATAAAATTTGGATACTGCAAGTTGTTTTGCCTAACCTCTGGACCTTGTGCCAACATTAGGGGACTAGTGGTGTCACTTTGGTGTACACTCAGCAGGGAGTGGTCCTGGGCATTCTTAATGTCCTTAAAACCTTAGGTCAAATGGGACATGGAAATCTATTGATCAACACCTTCCACCCTCCCTCAGCTGATGAATCAATGCTACTCCATGTTGAACAGCACTTGGAGAATCATTAAGGGTAGCAATGGCACAGGATGGTGGTCTCATCCATGTTCTTCACCTAGTGTAGCTTGATAGTACACTAAAGGATAAAATAGATAGGCCAGGCTTACAGCAGATGGTGAGCAAACCAACATGAGGGAAATATTAACAATCTCATCTTCACTGATCTACCTGTCAGAGATGCATCTATCCATGACAATATTAGTAGGAATGATTATTGCATTGCTATGGGCCAACAGCAGCAGCAGAATTGTGTTCCACCACAATCTGTGACCTCATGGCCTGGCATGTCATTCACATTACATATCTAAAGAAGAATGTGCTGGCCTTGGAAAGGGTCCAGAGGAGGTTCACAAGAATGATCCCTGTAATGATGAGCTTGTCATATGAGGAACAGTTGAGGACTCTGGGTCTTTACTCATTGGAGTTTAGAAGGATGAGGGGGAATCTTATTGAAACTTACAGGATACTGCAAGGCCTGGATACAGTGGACGTGGAGAGGATGTTTCCACAAGTGGGAAAAACCAAAACCAGAGGGACAACCTCAGGCTAAAGGGACGATCCTTTAAAACAGAGATGAGGAGGAATTTCTTCAGCAAGAGAGTGGTGAATCTGTGGAACTCGTTGCCACAGAAGGTTGTGGACGCCAGGTCATTGAGTGTCTTTAAGACAGAGGTTCTTGATTTTTAAGGGGTTCAGGGGCTGTGGGGAAAAGGCAGGATAATGGGGATGAGAAAAATATCAGCCATGATTGAATGGCAGAGCAGACTCGATGGGCCGAGTGGCCTAACTTTGCTCCTGCGTCTTATGATCTTATTACCACCAAGTCAGGGACTAATCTTAGTTAAATGTGGGATGTGAAAGAGAATGCCAGGGCCACCAGACATACCTAAAATGAGATGCCAACTTAATGAAGATACAGAATATGCTAAGCAGCATGCTTCAGACAGAGTTAAGCAGTCCCACAACCAATGGATCAGATCAAAACTGTGACAGCCAGTGGCATTGGACAATTAAACTACTAATGGGAAGAGATTCCATGATTGTCCCCATCCTGTATGATGGTGGAGCCGAGTGCACAGGACATGGCTAAAGCATTTTCAACCATCTTCAATCAGAAATACCAAGTGGATGATCCATCTCGGCCTCCTCCTGAGGTCCCCTCCAAGATAACGGTCAGTCTTCAGCCAATTCAATTCACTCCAGATTACATAAAGAAATCAGTGTGCACACCGGATACAGCAACTCCCAACAGCATCACAGCTGCATTGTTATACTCTAAACTCCCCACGCCTCTAGCTAATCTGTTACCGTGTAGCCACAACTCTAGCGTTTCTATCCAGCAATCTAGAAAATTGCTCAAGTATTTCCTGTCATCAAAAAGCAAGACAAATCCAGCCTGACTAATTTTACTGTAACTTCTCCAATCCTGAGTGCTTGGGTCTAAGTAATTTCCAGACTTTGGAATTTTCCGGCTTACAGAATGACTTTAGAATGTCTAACCACAAGTATGTGAACCAGAAAATACCATAGATACAAATATTTACCTAAAACATAAAACATTGATAAAACTTTATAGAGCGGCAGTAGAAAATGTTTCACTGTATGTTACATGTTTCCACTCCCAAAGTACTATACTGAAATGAGGCTTGGATCTGCCACGCAATAGAGTTCCAGCAGGAGAGGTTCCATTATACCACCCCATCAGTCTACTCTCAATCATCAGTGAAGTGATAGAAAGAGTCATCAACAGTGCTATCAAGTAGCACTCACACAGCAGCAAGCATATTCAACCTAAAACTTTTCTTTGCTGTTTTGATGTGCGTTTACACTCCAAACATGCCTTTTCAGAGTGAATCCAACCACTTATGTTCATTTTATTTCAAGGCCTTAATTGTTCTTTTTCTTCTTAATGAGTTGCCTGAGAGTGCTATTCAACAAGGAAGGAATGCATTTGAGATTGGTACACTAACATTGCATGGGTATACATTAAGAACATAAGAACATAAGAAATAGGAGCAGGAGTAGGCCATCTAGCCCTTCGAGCCTGCCCTGCCATTCAATAAGATCATGGCTGATCTGTCGTGGCTCAGTTCCACATTCCCGCCCTCTCCCCATAACCCTTAATCCCCTCTCTTATCAAAAACCCATCAACCCGCGTCTTAAAAATATTGAGCGAGGCAGCCTCCACCACCTCAATGGGCAGAGGATTGCAGAGATTCACTACCCTTTGAGTGAAGAAGTTCCTCCTCAACTCCGTTCTAAACCGCATCTTGAGGCTGTGCCCCCTAGTCTTACTGTCCTTTCTGAGCGGGAAGAGTCTCTCCACCTCTACCCTATCCATCCCATTCATCATCTTATACGTCTCAATGAGATCTCCCCTCATTCTTCTAAACTCTAACGAGTACAAGCCTAATCTATTCAGCCTCTCCTCATAGCTCAACCCCCTCAACTCCGGTATCAGCCTAGTAAACCTCCTCTGCACTCCCTCCAAGGCCAATTGATTCTCTGGGCTTTACTTTACCATTTTAGTTCTAAATGCTGGGCGGAACTGAAACTGGGAGTTTTCAGATCCGACTTTTAGACCTGCTCTCAGGCGCCCCCACTGGAGTGACGGAGGTTGAGGGGAGTCCTGATAGAAGTCTACAAGATTATGAGAAGCATGTACAAAGTGGATTTCAGAAGCTTTTTCCCAGGGTGGAAGAGTCAATTACTAGGTAGCATAGGTTTAAGGTGCAAGGGGCAAGGTTTAAAAGAGATGTACAAGGCAGATTTTTTACACAGAGAGTGGTATGTGCCTGGAACTCATTGTCAGGGGAAGCGGATATGGTAATGACTTTTAAAGGGCGCCAAGTCAAGTACATGAAAAGGATGGGAATAGAGGGATATGGTCCCTGGAAGGGTAGGGGCATGGTCGGTGCAGGCTTGAAGGGCCGAACAGCCTGTTCCTGTGCTGTAATTTTCTTTGTTCTTTGTTCTACGCACTCTGCCTGAAAAAATAGCAGCGATTCTGAATTGCACTGCAGAAGCCTGTGGGCTTATCAGGCCCGAAACCCTGCAGCTCTGATCTGAGCCTCCAACTGTGCATGTACAATGAGAAAAAAGGAAAGCGCTCCCCTGCCACATCACTCCTGGGCCGGATAATGCCTCCCCCTGGCCTCCATCTGCATAACATAATTGACCCCCTTATCTCCCCAACCTCCCACTACCCAGACCAATCGCGGCTCCCTCCTATCCCCTTCCCCCCCACTAATCACAGCAGAGTGGTAGTGGACCCCCTCTTTCCCCCCACCAATTGCACGCAGAGTGGCAGTGGAACCCACCCCCCCCCCTTCCCACCACCCATCGTATGCAGAGCGGCAGCAGACCCCCTGCCCCCGTCCCCAACACCTCCCCCCACCAGAGAGCCATCTGACCCACCTCCCTCCTCCCACCCACCAGAGAGCCATCTGACTTACCTCCATCACTACTGCCCCCCCCCCCCCCCGCCCCCGCCCCCACCACCCCCACCACCAGTCTGAGTCAGAGAGCCACCAGCAGCTCTGAACTTACCTCCTCTGAAGCTGGAGCACCTGAATCAGACTTTTGCAGACCATGTCAGTTTCGCACCAAATCTGGATGGGTGAACGCGGTGGTAAAGGGGGAAGTGCTGGTAAATTTGGGCGCCCAGCCCACTAGGTCAACTTAAATGCATGCAAACACTTTTAAATGGGTGTGATCCCAATGGTGGCCATTTTCGGCCATTGGTTAAGGTGGAACAGCGCGGAGGTGGGCGCAGATCACGCTACTCACCTCACGCCCGACTATATCAAGGTTTTGCGTTTGAAAACGGGCGCAACTTGATGGTAAAACTGGGTTCTTTGTGTTCAGAACCATTCCCTTTCAAGGAACTCCATCATTGCCAAACTCTCCTCATTATACTCTAATCTTTCCAACTCACTCTGACAAGTATCAATTGTCGCACTAAAACATCAAGTGCTTGACAATCCCCAAGCAGGAATGTTCCCTTCCTGTCAGGGAACAGTTCAGCAGTCACGGGCATTCAGCTTCTGATCTTCAAGTAAGCCTTCTCCAAGGCAGCCTTCACGACACACAACAATGTAGAATTGCTGAACAGAAACTGATAGCCAAATTCCGCACACATGAGGACGGTCTCAACCAGGATCTTGGGTCATGTCGCACTATTTGTAACCCCCATGACTTGCCTGGGCTTGCAAAATCTCACTGACTGTCCTCTGAGGATAATACACATCTCTGTAACCCGTGCTTAACCTTCTCTCCACTCACATTGTCTGTACCTTTAAGACTTGATTACCTGTAAAGACTCACATTCTAACCATTACCTTGTAAATTGAACTTGTGTCTTTATATGCCGTGTTTGTGAACACATCTCCCACTCACCTGATGAAAGGACAGTGCTCCTAAAGCTTATGGCTTGTGCTACCAAGTAAACCTGTTGGACTTTAACCTGGTGTTGTAAGACTTCTTACACTGCAGCAGACCAAGGACGGACATGTGGGCATGAGAGCAAGATGGGGAATTGAAATGGCAAGCAACAGAAAGGTTGGCGTCATGCTTGCGAACTGGGTGAAGGTGTTCCACAAGTGGTCACCCTGCCTGTGTTTAGTACCCCCCCTCCCCGGCCTGGTGCAGAGGAGATGGCATTGGGAGCAACGAATACAGCTGGAATAGAAAGAGGAGCAAATGAAATGTTGCTTCACCTGTGTTCGGGGACCTTAATAGAACATAGAACATTACAGCGCAGTACAGGCCCTTCGGCCCTCGATGTTGCACCGACCAGTGGAACCGATCTAATGACCCTCTAACATAAACTATTCCAATATTATCCACATGTCTATCCAATGACCATTTGGACACCCTTAAAGTTGGCGAGTCCACAACTGCTGCAGGCAGGGCATTCCACGCCCTTACTACCCTCTGAGTAAAGAGCCTACCTCTGACATCCGTCCTATAATTATCACCCCTCAATTTAAAGCTATGTCCCCTCATGTTAGCTGTCACCATCCAAGGAAAAGGCTCTCACTGTCCACCCTATCTAATCTTCTGATCATCTTGTATGCCTCAATTAGGTCACCTCTTAACCTTCTTCTCTCCAATGAAAATAACCGCAAGTCCCTCAGCCTTTCCTCATAAGACCTTCCCACCATACCAGGCAACATCCTGGTAAACCTCCTCTGCACCCTTTCCAATGCTTCCACATCTTTCTTATAATGCGGCGACCAGAACTGTACACAATACTCCAAGTGTGGCCGCATCAGAGTTTTGTACAGTTCTAACATGACCTCACGGCTCCAAAATTCAATCCCTCTACCAATAAAAGCTAACACTCTGTATGCCTTCTTTACAACCTTATCACCCTGGGTGCCAACTTTCAGGGATCTATGCACATGTAACTGAGATCTCTCTGCTTGTCGACACTACCAAGAGTCCTTCCATTAGCCCTATATTCTGTACTCCTGTTACTCTTTCCAAAGTGAATCACCTCACACTTTTCCGCATTAAACTCCATTTGCCACCTCTCAGCCCAGCTCTGCAGCTTATCTATGTCCCTCTGCAAACTGTAACATCCATTCTCACTGTCTACAACTCCTCCGACTTTACTGTCATCAGCAAATTTACTAACCCATCCTTCTACATCCTCATCTAGGTCATTTATAAAAATGACAAACAGCAGTGGCCCCAAAACAGATCCCTGAGGCACACCAATAGTAACTGAGCTCCAGGTTGAATATTTCCCATCAAGCACCACCCTCTGTCTTCTATCAGCTAGCCAATTCCTGATCCAAACTGCTAAATCACCCTCAATCCCATGCATCGGTACTGTCTTCAGTAGCTTACCATGGGAAACCTTATCAAACGCTTTGCAAAAATCCATATACACCACTGAGGAAGGATGAGGTAAAGGGGCAGGGATTACATCTACAGCGATTGCAAAGGAAGATGACATGGAAAGCGGGTGAGGGGTTCGGGGTGATGAAGTGTGTTATAGAGGGAGCGGTCCCTGCGGAATGGAGGCAAGTGAAGTGAGGGGAAGGTGTATTTCGTAATGGTATCATGCTGGAGTTGCTGCTTTTATCAAACATTTTCTGTTTTTATTTCAGGTTTCCAGCATCTACTGTAATTTGCTTTTATTTTAGTGTCACATTTATAGATGGCAGCGTGACTTGGGCCAAAATCAGAAAGCAGCCCTGATCCCAGATTACAGGAAATCTATGAAATGTTAATACCATGGAAGGCAGCAACTGAAAGAATTGGCCATAATTATATATCCAATGTTTCCTTTTGGCACAGAGTTTTGCCCAATAGGTAGTTCAGTCTGGTTTGTGACTGGCACACAAGATTTTCTTTTAAAACTGGAGGGATCAATCCAGTGGCCCTGATAATCGCAGGGTAAGTCCCAATATTCATACCAGTGATATAGGCTCTGGGAGGGGAGGGCTTACATAATAGTAACATTTACTCCGACTGCTGCTGCACGTTCTCATGACAATAACTTCATCCCATCAATTCTAACCCAACAAACGCCAAACTTGTTCATACACAACACAAATACAGGAAATGCTAGAAAAGCTCAGCATTTCTGACAACATCTGTGGAGAGAGAATAGAGCTATAGTTTTACCTCTGAATGACTCTTCATCAGAGCTGGAAACAAAAACTGAAAATGCTGGAAAATCTTAGCAGATTTCAGCATCCAAAATAATTTGCTTTTACTGGTTCATAAATACTTCTACACATTGAAAATAGGAGCAAGAGTAAGCCATTCAGCCCTTTGAGCCTCCTGCACATTCATTATGATTATGGCTGATCTTCCAATTCAATAGTCCAATCTCACCAACCACCCCCCCCCCCGCCATATTCTTTGATCGTTTTAGCTCCAAGAATTACATCTAACTCATTCTTGAAAACAAATAACGATTTGGCTTCAGTTGCTTACCATAGTAGCAAATTCCACAGGCTTGCCACTCTTTGAAAAAACTTCTTCTCATCTTAGTCCAAAAAGATTTAACCACAAATTCTTAGACTATGACCCCTGGTTCCAAACACCCCCACCATCGGAAACATCCTTCCTGCATCTATCCTGTCTAGCCCTGTTAGAATTTTCTAGATTTCTATCACTTCACCTCCTCATTCTTCTAAACTCCAGTAAATGCACCTGAACAGGTGGCGACTAGTGGATTTTCACAGTAACTTATTTGCGTGTTAATATAAGCTACTTGTGACACTAATAAATAAATTTCAAATTGCTAAGATGCAGGGAAAGATCAATTTAATACAAGGTCATTTGAAAGTCTGATGGCAGCAAGGAAGAAGCTGCTCTTGAGCTGGTTGGTATGCGTCCTCAGAATTTTGTATGTTTTTCCCAACCAAAGCAGGTGGAAGAGAGAATGTCCAGAATGCATGGGATCCTTGATTATTTGGATGCTTTTCCGAGGCAGTGGAAAGTGTAGATAGAGTCCACACTCTGGATGGGAGACTGAGCTTCATTCCTGACCCTTTGTAATTTTTTGTGGTCTTGGGCAGAGCAAAAGCCATACCAATCAGTGATAAAACCAGGAAGAATGCTTTCTATGGTGCATCTGTATAAATTGGTGAGGGTCATAACAGACATGCCAAATTTCCTTAGCCTCTTGAGAATGTTGGTGAGCTTTCTTAACTATAGCATTGGCATGGAAGGACCAGGATAGGTTATTGGTGATTTGGACATCTAGAAACTTGAAGTTCTTGACCATTTCCACTTTGTCCTAGTTGATGTAGACAGCTGCATGTCGTCCACTATGCTTCCTGAAGTCAATTACTATCTCCTTTGTTTTGTTGACATTGAGGGAGAGATTATTGTCATCACACCAGTTCACCAGATTCTCTATCCCTTTTCTGCACTCTGTCTCATTATTGTTTGAGATCTGACCCACTACGGTGGCGTCATCAGCAAACTTCAAAATCAAGTTGGAGGGGAATTTAGCCACACAGTCATAGTTGCATAAGGAGAATAGTAAGAGGCTGAGGACACAGCCTTGTGAGGCACAGGTGTTGAGGATCATTGTGGTGGACCGTGCAGGCTCTGTGTGCTTGTCTGGGTACCCAACTGGCTGCAATGGTGACCTCGGATACAGGTTCATCCGAGGCTTTCAGGATGATGGGCATGCTCTCACTGACCTCTTGCTCAGAATGGACATAGAATGTGTTTAGCCCATCGGGGAGAGGTGCATTGGTGCCAGTGATTTTATATGCTTTTGTCTTGCAGCCTATTATGTCTTGCAGACCTTGCCATAGTTGGTGGGAGTCCCTGTGGTGAGCCTGGGACTCCAGCTTGGTCCAGTATTGTCTTTTGGTAACTTTGATGGATCTCTGTAAATCATACCTAGTATTCTTCTATAGATCAGGACTGCCTGACTTTAATGCCTCAGACCCTGTTTTATTCACTTTAGTTATTCCAACTTTATTTATAATGAAGAACAAAGAAACAGCTGTTTAACTAAGTTCATACTTTCATAGAATCATAGAATCCCTGCAGCGCAGAATGTGGCCATTCAGCCCATTTAGCTTATACCGACATCTTTGGACTGTGGAAGGAAATCCATGATGTGGGTATGACTAAAACCTGGTGTTGTCAGACTTTTTACGAAGGAAATCCACCCAGACAAGGGGAGAATGTGCAAACTCCACACAGTTACTTCGGTTTTTCCTTCACAAAGGAGGACACAAATAACATCAGCAATGTTGGGGAACACAAGATTTACTGAGAGGGAGGAACTGAGAAGTTTAAAGTTTAACCTATTTGTGTCACAAGTAGGCTTACATTAACACTACAATGAAGTTATTGTGAAAATTTCATGGTCGCCACATTCTGGCACCTGTTCGGGTACCCTGAGGGAGAATTTAGCATGGCCAATGCACCTAACCAGCACGTCTTTCAGAGGGAGGAAATCAGAGCACCTGGAGGAAACCTACAGACATGGGGAGTATGTGCAAACCCCACACAGACATTCACCCAAGCCAGGAATAAATTCTGGGTCCCTGGCACTGTGAGGCAGCATTGCTAACCACTGTGCCACTGTGCTGCCCCCTGACTGTAACACTACATTCTGCACTCCCTCCTTTCCTTCTCCATGTACAGTATGCTTTGTCTGGATAGCGCGCAAGAAATAATACTGTATTCTAATACATGTGACAATAATAAATCAATTCAAAAATAAATTTCCCTGTTTCTGTCCATAACAGACTTGTATTTATCTTCACAAATCTATTTCTCTTCACATATTTATAGAAAATTTTACAACCAGTTGTTATAAGAACATAAGAAATAGGAGCAGGAGTAGGCCATCTAGCCCTTCGAGCCTGCCCCGCCATTCAATAAGATCATGGCTGATCTGTCGTGGCTCAGTTCCACATTCCCGCCCTCTCCCCATAACCCTTAATCCCCTCTCTTATCAAAAACCCATCAACCCGCGTCTTAAAAATATTTAGCGAGGTAGTCTCCACCACTTCAAGGGGCAGAGAATTCCAGAGATTCACCACCCTTTGAGTGAAGAAGTTCCCCTGACCTTACTCTCCCATTTTCCTTTTTTAAATTAAAACCGGGATCCTCCTTTGCTGAATTCTAAACTGCTTCCAGTCCTCGAGTCTGTTGCTTTTTTCCCTCTAATCAATTTGAATGCACCTCCCTTGGATCTAATACTATCTCTAATTTCCCTTGTAAGCCATGGTTTGGCCGCCTTTCCTATTTTACTTCTGCGTCAGACAGGAATAAACAATTGTTGCAGTTCATCCATGCACTCTTTGAATGTTTTGCTATTGCCTATCCTATACTAATTCGTGTGACAGTAATAAATCAAATCAAAAAGTAACGTGTCCCAATCCATCACAACCAACATCCGACTCAAATACAGACATGAGCTATCCACACCAATTTAAACCACGGCCCTTTAGCTGTTTGCTATAAATTTCGGGCTGTGTATTCCGTCTGGTTTGTTGCGCTGGTTGCGGTGACAATGAGAAAGAAAGAGAGTGACAGAGCCAACTCCGGCCTGGACTTTGTGTGGTCTGACTCGGTTCAGCCTGCGGGCGACACCTGCCGGAGGGACTGACAGACAGCACAGTGCCCAAAGCTGGTACCTAGCCTCTTGTACCGGTTTTATAACCAATGCCGTGCTTGTCTGCGCCATTCTGTCCAGAATCATGAAGGTCACGTTGTGAAAAACATGAAAACCCCTTTCAGCCCAGCCTGGCAATGCCTGTAGCGAGGAAGGGAGAAGGCGCTGGGAATCCCAACACATGCGTTCTTTCAGAGCAGCAAGGGGGCCGGACGCTATTCATATCCAGAAAAACGGGACCGTTCCATCTGAACATTATGAATTATGCAGTCATTTCATATTGCCTCAGAGAGCGTTTAAGCAATTAAATTTAAAAAAACGTTCGATGGCATGATTTCCACGCTGTGCAGTCTTGAGAAAGTAACACGCTTAAAAATTACGAACAATTTACTTGGATTTCTCGACGCCTTCCGCTTTCCGCATTCGGGGGTTTTAAGTGATGACCGGGAAGTTCCCCTTTTACTCCGATTTCTTGCAGCGTAGCCCGTGTTTAGACATGCTGAATGCACAATATTGGTCAGGGTCGCTTGCTGCACCAAGGCATTGTGTTTACCGCCGCTTGTTGCCTTTGGTTGCCTTTGTCGAAACAAGCGATTTTAAAATTTAATGTTCTAACCTGAGGAGCAGAGTGGTCAGGGGTTCTGAGTCTGCAGTAATGTATGAGGGAAATATGAATTTTAATCCGGAGTCGGATATTTTATCTTCGATAGTTTGATCACGTTCTCTCAGACTGACAATTACATCGATATCTCTCAGCCTCTGTCGCTGTTATAATCACATTTACAAAAGTTGCTGAAAGACATAAAGTGATAGGTGACTGTGGGCAGAATCTGAATAACGCAGCCCATTTTACCCCTCAGAATCATTCAGTAACAACACAGCTTCTCGCTCAGTCTCCTCCACTGAATTATTCAGCAAAGCCGTTTTGAAATTATACGTTTATTACAGGTGCGAAACAGACCAGGAAATTAAATATTTCCCACTACATTTTTTTTCTGGAGAAAACTTGTGCACTATTGCACACATTTTCACAGTCGCTTCATTGCAGTGAGCCCACTCGTGACACCAAAACTTTAAAACTATTATGTTAGAGAGTTTATTATTGAACTCTTTTTTTTCATGATCGTGGGGAAAATCCTGGGAGTGAACCGATGTGTCAGCCTTAATGGAAATGATTGTTTACATTCTGAAAGATCCACGGGCCATCTGTTCATGTTCCAAATTCTCCATTCAACATCTATCCCCAATAACCTTCCATTCCCTTACCTAATTAGAATCTATCTACCTCTGCCTGAAAAAAAATGCAGCGACCCCTCCCCCCCACCTCCATCCCCTTCCGAGACAGAATTCCAGTCACACAACCCTCTGAGAGAGAAAAAAAAATCCTCTTCTCTGTCCTAAGAGGGTGACTCCTCATTTTAAAACAAACGCGCCCCGAATCCTGCGCTCATCCACCAAAGGAAAACACCCTTTCTACTTCCACTTTGTCAAGACCATTCAGGACCTGACACACTTGTATCAAGTCACCCTCTCATTCTTCCAAACTCCATTGGAAACAAGCCCAGCCTGTCCACAGATTACAGCCCGCTCCAGTTCAGGTATTAATCTAATAAACCTCCTCTGAACTGCCTCAAGTGCATTTACATCCTTCTTTAAACGAGGAGACCAAAACTGCACACAGCATTTGAGATGTGGTCTCACCAATGCTCTGTACAACTGGAGCGTAATATCCCTACTTTGATGTTCAATTCCTTTCGTAATAAAGGATAGCATTTCATTAACCTTCTTGACTACTTGCTTCACCTGCACACTAACCTTTTGTGAGCGGTACACTAGAACACCTGGATCCCCCTGCACATCAGAACTCTGCAGCTGTGCTCCATAAAAGTAATACACATACCAAGGACGGTACATTACAGCCAGCTGAGGACAGGAACCAGTATCACAGGACATCCCAGGGTTAGACAATCGGCAAGCCCCAAACTCAGGGTTTGATCCCAATGTATGGGGGGAAAATCGAGAAAGCATTGTCATCCAGCAATTTCAACATTTGAAAAGGTCAGAGTACCTTCAGGCCACATTAACATGTTGGAAAGTCAATTCCTGTATCCAACACTGATTTAATTTATAGTATTTGCAATCGGTTATGCAAATCAGGACTTAGCCTATCATCACCACATCAACACAGTCATAACCCGTTTTATCGCGGAACACTAATCTGTCTTCGACAGGGAACTCCAACCTAATAACAATTGTATGAAAGTTCAATACACTGTTAACCCCGTTTATTTAAGGTAATTTATTCTGTTTGACGGTATTACGTAATGAAGGTATCGTCAGATTGCAAATCCATTCAACCAATAAAACAGAATGCTCCATAGAATATTAATAATTATTACATAAGTATGAAATGGTTTAAAATACATTCCAATCCCACGGATCAAGACGTACTTGCAAATTGAAAGGGGAGTCTTTTAATTATCGGGGAGCAAAGACAGGAACAATAAACAACAATGAAGGTTTTTTTAAAAATAAAACTGATGTGAGGCACATGCATACAGTTCACTACAATGTTGGTGACTATTATTCTTCCGTGACATGTGCCTCCCCCTAGCGAACTGAAGGTAGACCTGCAAGAAGGCCGCAATGTTGTAACAACTTTTCAACATGACCGTTCCCCTCCTATTTATGTTACTCAGTCCATTGGAGGACAAAACATATGAAGAATATTATAATGTGGGAAAGGCTCTAAGGGCCCTATATTCGTTCATCCATAATTAAGGACTTTTTTTTAAACTTCCCGTTTAATAATATACAATTATATTGCTCACAGCACACACACACATCTATATAATCGCATTTACATTCAGACGAGGTTTGCTCCCAGTTTTTAACGTGCTTCATGCACTAAACCAGATCACTTTTGTTCATATCGCACATTGATGGATTATATTGTGTAGAATTGAAATAACATGTTGGAAACTGAATAAAATTTGATGCACATTGCAACAACTTTTAACATTTTCCCGTCAAACAAAATCATGTGCTCAACGAGATTTCTTGGGTTAATGTTCAGAGTCAGTAATCTACTATTACTTCAACGCCGTTAGGAAGAATGAATGAGAGAAACAAATACTTCAATTTCCGTCGTGGCTTTCACCATATTGAAGCTATTTTTGTGTTTGCCCCCCAAAAAATTTTCGCCAATACTATTTGGAATACTACTTCGCCCGTTACTATTTGGATTTGATTTATTATTGCCACATGAATTGGGAAATAGTGAAAAGTATTGTTTCTTGTGCGCCACACAGAGAAAGCATACCGTTCATAGAGAAGGAAAAGAGACGATGCAGAATGTAGTGTTAGAGTCGCAGGAGAGCGTAGAGAAAGATCAGCTTAATATAAGGTCTGACAGCAGGAGGGAAGAACCTGTTCTTGAGTCAACTGGGGAAGATCCTGTGGGTATATTTTACATCTTGATATTAACGTGCTTTCGGATTAAAAATTCGAGCAACTTTTTAAGTGTTTTATATCAGATATATATTTCAATGATACATTTCACAGCTTCTAGCTCTGTATTGTAAATTAATACTTTAAGATGCAATGTTGAAATTGCTTGCTTTGCCAATCGGTGCTAGATGCCATGTTCACGCTGGTGTCTGGCGGCCTCTGGTGGATTGTCTGTGACATTGCGGAAAATGGAAATATTTTAATCGAATCATAAAACTGGGCCACTTTGCACTACTATCAACGGAATTCAGAAAATCCAAGAAATCTGATCCTTCTCCTCAAAACGCAAAAATGTTCAATTGTTAAACAACGTTGAATAAAGGCTGATGACCAAGGTCACTGTTTGCAAACCAGGAAACAATTCCATTTCATTTTACTGCATTGGATTTCAGGATTTTTGATATCAGGTACAAACGTTTCGTCAGTTGCATTGTAGGTGAAAGAATCGATTTCAATTTTTGTAGCGTTACAAAGAACAACACAGCACGGGAAACAGACCCTTCAGCCCAACGAGCCCACGCTGCCGTTTTAACATTGTGAGTGTCCTCTTCTACCTACGACCTTTGTCTACGCCTATTGGGGAAGATTGAGGAAGATTGAGTGAAGACTAATTTAGGGACAATTTGTTATACCAATCAGCCTAAGAGCACGTTTTTGGGGTGTGGGAGGAAACCGGTGCACTGGGAGAAAACCCACGCAATCACGGGGAGAATGTGCAAACTCCCACAGACACTGGCCCAAATCCATGTATCTGCACAGCAAACAGTGATAGTCACTGAGCTGTCATGTTGCCCGTCAGATGGTCCAGTTTAAGCGTACACTAATGACATGAAGCACTAGGCAACTCTCGAAGCAACATCCAAGAGCAGCCCTCGCACGACCCACCGCGTGTATGCCCCTTCTTGGGCAACAAGTTAGATATATAGAAATGTGCAAATTTTATTTCCCGGGGAGTCTGGAGCAAATCTTCCTAATCTATCCCATAAGACCATAACACCATAAGACATAGGGGTAGAATTAGGCCATTTGGCCCATCAAGTCTGCTCCGCCATTCAATCATGGCTGATATTTTTCTCATTCCCATTCTCCTGCCTTTCCCCCATAACCCTTGATCCCCTTATTAATCAAGAATCTACCTATCTTTGTCTTAAAGACACTCAATGATCCGGCCTCCATAGCCTAATTTAATCTTGTCTATTTCTAATTGCCATTGATAGTGGTGAACAATCTTCTTGAATACAACTTAGTGTCTTACTAGGCCATTATAAAGGGCAATTAAGAGTCAGACTCGAATGTCTCAATCACCATGTATAGGCCAGACAAGGTAAGGACAGCAACTCTCCATCCTTAAAGGATATTAGTGAATCATAGAATCCCTACAGTGAAGAAGCAGACCATTTGGCTCATTTAGCTTGCATTGACAACAATCCCATCCAGACCCTATCCCTGTCACCCAATGTAATTACCCTGCTAACCCCCTGACATGTATGGATAATTTAGCATAGCCAATCAACCTAACCAGCACATCTTTGGATTGTGGGGGAAATTAGAGCACCCAGAGGAAACCCACACAGACACAGGGAGAATGTGCAAACTCCCCATAATCACCCAAGATAGGAATTGAACCCAGGTCCCCTGGCACTATACGGCAGCAGTGCTAATCAGTGGGCCACCTTGCTGTTCATAATCAGAAGGGCTTTTAAAACAATCCTGTAATGCCATGGTCACTATTACTGATATTAGCTTTCTATTCCAGATTTATTTAATTCAAATGACTAACACCAACAAGAGAAAATGTTGCCATTCACCCTTGACGTTCAACAGCTTCAGCAACTCTGAATTCCAGCCTTCCTCACATCAACATAAGTGGATAAGTGGAAAAGCAAATTGTGCGGAGGGTGTGGAAAGTCTGCAGAGGGATCTAGATAGGCTGAGCGAGTGGGCGAGGACCTGGCAGATGGAGTACAATGTTAGCAAGTGTGAGGTTATCCACTTTGGCAGGAATAATAGTAGGGGGGATTACTATTTAAAGGGCGAAAAGCTGCAGCATGCTACGGTGCAGAGGGACCTGGGGGTCCTTGTGCATGAGTCGCAAAAACCCAGTCTGCAGGCGCAGCAGGTGATCAAGAAGGTGAATGGAATGCTGGCCTTTATAGCGAGGGGGATAGAATATAAAAGCAGGGAGGTCTTGCTGCGACTGTACAGGGCACTGGTGAGGCTGCAGCTGGAGTACTGTGTGCAGTTTTGGTCGCCGCACTTGCACAAGGATATTTTGGCCTTGGAGGGAGTGCAGAGGCTGATACCGGAGATGAGGGGATTGGACTATGAAGAGAGGCTGAATAGACTAGGTCTGTACTCGTTGGAGTTTAGAAGGATGGGGGGGGGATTTTATAGCAGCATATAAGATAATGAAGGGGATGGATAGGGTAGAGGTAGAGAGATTCTTCCCGCTCAGAAAGGACAGCAGGACTAGAGGGCACAGCCTCAAGATAAGGGGGGAGCAATTTAGAATAGAGTTGAGGAGGAACTTCTTCACTCAAAGGGTGGTGAATCTCTGGAATTCTCTGCCCGTTGAAGTGGTGGAGGCTACCTCGCTAAATATATTTGAGTCACGGGTAGATAGGTTTTTGGTAGACAAGGGAATTAAGGGTTATGGGGAGAGGGCGGGAAAGTGGAACTACAGATCAGCCATGATCTTATTGAATGGCGGGGCAGGCTCGACGGGCTAGATGGCCTACTCCTGCTCCTATTTCTTATGTTCTTAACATCCTGGTTACCACTGACCAGAAACTTAACTGTACCAGACACAGAAATGCTGTTGTTGCAAGGCAGGACAGAGATTGGGAATTTTTGGATGAGTAACTCAACTGACACTCCAAAGTCTTTCCAACATATCAGAAATGTGATGGACATGAGTGTGCTTGGATGAGTGCATCTCCAGAAATGCTCAGGAAGATCAATGCTATTCAGGAAAAAGCCACCCACTTGATTGGCACCCCATCCATTACCATGAAAAGCCACCTCCTCCCAACAAACAGTGGCAGCAGTGTGTGCCATCTACAAGATACAGTGCAGCGACTCACCAAATTTACTTTGACACCATCTCCCATACCCAGAATGACAAGGGCAACAGATTTCTGGGAACACATAGAAGTTTCTTTCCAACACACTCACTATCCTGACTTGGAAATACATCACCGTGCCTTCACTGTTGCTGAGTCAAAATTCCAGAACTCCTAACAACATTCTGGATGTACCTACACAACATGGACTGCAGCATTTCAAGAAGGTGGCCAAACATCACATTCTCAAGGGTAAGTAGAGATGGGCAATCAATGCTGGCCAAGCCAGTGACACTTAAATCCTAAGAACAGATAACAAAAAAAGTTGAATTGAAGTTTCCCAGCTACCATTGTGGGATTTGAAATCATACCAAGAATTTTCAGTCCCAGTGGGGGTGTACAGGGAGGTGGGTAGATATGAAGATTTGTTCCATTGGCCAGTGCATTGTTTTGTTGGCACCATCCCACCCCTGAGCCATTTTGCTGGAGTAGGACCCATTTGACTTCATTATACTCTCACTATTGAGTAAGAATATAAGAACATTGGAAACAGGAGCAAGATTACTCCATTTTGTCCTTCATGCCTTCTCCATCATTCAATAAAATTATGTTCAATCTGTTACCTCAAATTCACCTTCCTGCACTACCCACATATTCCTTATATCCTTTTGTACCCCTAAATTTATTGATCTCTGTCTGAATACTCAACAACTGAGCTTCCATAGTTTTCTGCAGTGGGGAATTTCTACGATCTACATTTTGATTGAAAAAATATCTCCTAATCTCAGTCATAAATGGCAGACCCCTTACTGTGACATTAAGAACATAAGAAATAGGAGCGGGAGTAGGCCATCTAGCCCTTCGAGCCTGCCCCACCATTCAATAAGATCATGCTGATCTGAAGTGGATCAGATCCACTTTCACGCTTTCTCCCCATAACTCTTAATTCCCTTGTCTGTCAAAAACATATCTACCCGTAACTTAAATATATTTAGCGAGGTAGCCTCCACCACTTCAACGGGCAGAGAATTCCAGAGATTCACCACCCTTTGTGTGAAGGAGTTCCTCCTCAACTCTGATGTAAACTGCACCCGCCCCCCCCCCCCCCCCCCCTTATCTTGAGGCTGTGCTCTCTAGTCCTGCTATCCTTTCTAAGCAGGAAGAATCTCTCTACCCTATCCATCCCCTTCATTATCTTATTTGTCGCTATAAGATCCCCCCCTCATCCTTCTAAACTCCAACGAGTACAGACCTAGTCTATTTAGTCTCTCTTCATAGTCCAACCCCCTGATCTCCAGTATCAGCCTAGTGAACTTCCTCTGCACTCCCTCCAAGGCCAATATATCCTTCCGCAAGTGTGGCAACCAAAACTGCACACAGAACTCCAGCTGCGGCCTCACCAGTACCCTGTACAGTTGCAGCAAGACCTCCCTGCTTTTATATTCTATCTCCCTCGCTATAAAGGCCAACATTCCATTTGCCTTCTTGATCACCTGCTGCACCTGCAGACTGGGTTTTTGCGACTTGTGCACAAGGACCCCCAGGTCCCTCTGCACCGTAGCATGCTGCAACTTTTCGCCTTTTAAATAATAATCCCTCCTACTATTATTCCTGACCCCTGGTTCCATTATGGACCCCTGGACCCCATTATGACCCCTGGTTCTAGGCTCCCCAGCAAGGGGAAGCAATCTCCCAGCCACAGCTGGAGTACTATGTGCAGTTTTGGTCGCCGCACTTACGCAAGGATATTTTGGCCTTGGAGGGAGTGCAGAGGAGGTTCACTAGGCTGATACTGGAGTTGAGGGGGTTGAGTTATGAGGAGAGGCTGAATAAACTAGGCTTGTACTCATTAGAGTTTAGAAGGATGAGGGGAGATCTCATTGAGATGTACAAGATGTTGAATGGGATGGATAGGATAGAGATGGAGAGGTTCTTTGCGCTCAGAAAGGACAGTCAGACTAGAGGGCACAGCCTCAAGATAAAGGGGGGGTGGTTTAGAATGGAATTGAGGAGGAACTTCTTCACTCAAAGGGTGGTGAATCTCTGGAATTCTCTGCCCGTTGAAGTGGTGGAGGCTGCCTCGCTAAATATATTTAAGACGCGGGTAGATAGGTTTTTGGTAGGCAAGGGGATTAAGGGTTATGGGGAGAAGGCGGGAAAATGGAACTGAGCCACTTCAGATCAGCCATGATCTTATTGAATGGCGGGGCAGGCTCGAACGGCTAGATGGCCTACTCCTGCTCCTATTTCTTATGTTCTTATGTTCTATCCAATGTTTTTGAAAAACAAAATACACTATATCTATTGGTTCTTCTTTATCTACTCTGCTCACAATTGCAAAATATTCTAGAGAATTTGCCAAACACAACTTCCCTTTCATAAATCCACAATGTCTTTGAGTAAACCAGTTATAACTTTAATATTACCATGTCCCTCTATAATTGTCATTTTCCCTGCTATAACTGTCAGGTTAACTGATCCATAGTTCCACACTTTCTCCCTCCCTCCTTTCGTCAATTGTGACATTATATTTGTTATCTTTCAACCTATGAGGTCTGTTCCAAAATCTAGGGACGTCTGGAAGATCAAAACCATTGCATTCACTATCCCTGTAGCTACCTCTTAATACAGGTCATTTGATCTACAGTAATTTTTCATTTTTAGTCCTGTTGCCTTCCACTGTGCTATTTTTTGTTAATGCTAATTTCATTCCCAATAGATCTTTGGTTCCTTATTATTTCCAGTCTGATTTCTGTGCCTTCTACCATGAAGACAAATGCAAAGTGCTGGGTTTTATAGTCTGGGTGGATGGCCTGACGGTGAGCTCATATCTGGGTTTGCGAGCCACATGGACAGGTAGCAGGACTTCCTCACATGTATTGCCATGAAAAGCCAATTAACAGCCAGAGGCTGTGCCAACAGACTGCTGGAAGGTGCCTCTTTTAAGAGAAGTCTGCAGTCTTCGGGCAGGCTGCGGACACAGGGTCCTGAGGAAGGTGGGGTGCTGAACAAGGGAGGCAGGGGATGAATCTTGAGGAAGGGTTGCCCCAAGGTTTAGTGATGTCTTCCTGGAGGGGGGAATAGAATGAAGTGAGATAATATTTCCAACTGATGGAAGAAGGTGGCCACAAAGAAAGCATAGTTGGGGATGTTCAGGGAGGTCAGTAGTTGTGGGATGGTGGCAGGAACATGGGTCCAATGCCAGAAGAGAGCTAATGGCCTGGTGTAGTCTGGAAGCTGAGGCTGGCATGGAGCCAATGGAGAATGAGCAGAGTGACAAGTATATTCTTTGAACATGCATGAGCTGTGGCGCCTGTGTTGGCCCTTAATACCACTGGAAGCTCATAGTTAAGGGAAGGCACAGGGGGTTGTTTGAAGGAACGGCTCTTTAATGATTAGGTAGAGGAAAGTACATTGAGGAATTCCAGTGATAAGTGTTTGGGTGCGCAGGAAAATAAACCGTTGTTGGAGATGCTTCAGTTGGAATTATTTCAGCAAGAAGGGAAAGAATCATGAATAATATATTATTTCAATTCCACATAATAAAGGTCATTGCATTGTATGTTGTTATATTGCAGAAATTTCATTTACGCATAAAATTAAATTTCTATGAAAAGTTGTTCATAGGTAAATATATAAGTGGAGAATGAACAAATAACCTTTTTATTTCCATCAGAGCTATTTCCAATTGTTTGCATTTATTACTATATTTGCTGAGCTGTGGTTGGTCATGCTGGTGGAGCCAGTGGGCAGATTTCAGACTGTGTCAGAAGATACAGTCAGAAGATTCAGAAGATGCATCATTAGGATAATAGAAGTGTTCTTGATTTCTCATGTTATAACTAAAAGGAGCATATTTGATGTCATCGGATCTAGAACAGAGAACTTGTTCTCTCTGTGAAACAGCTTTGATTAATAACAAAATGCATTTCAAGCAATTCATGTTATAAATGTGCTAACTAAACCTGTTTTGGTTTTGATAATTGTCCAGCTCAAGAGATTTCAATAGAGTAAGTTGTAAATACTCACAGGTATAACCAGGACATAGATCTGTCAATACTTTGAACATGAGAGCTAATCCTAGACCTTTCTTCACTATTATACATTGACTGTGTTCTAATTTTGTTATAAGAATTTAATGAGACCCAAAGAAATTGTAGACAGTAAATGATCTGATTATATGAAGAGACAATTAATTCTTTTCACACACATTCTCCATAATTCAGTACAAGCAAAGTAAAGTAATAAATTATATAGCAGTTTTAAGATAGAATGCATCACAAGCAACTTGAATGCACAGAATGAAAATACAACCTCTTAAATGAAATGAGCTTCAGTGCTAATTAGAGCACAACTTTTGACATAGCGAAAATAAGGTTGAAATAATCGTACTGGTGGAAGGGTGTTTGAAGAGAAAAGTGGATGAAGTAAACATGAACTAGAAAGAAAGAACTTGTATTTACATACGGGTAGATTTTCAAATTATCATCCTGGCTTAAAACCATCACTCCAGATCAGCCATCCATTATAGAAACCTGAGCTTCAGTTTTATTCCCGTTGATTTCAACACGTTGAAATTAAGACACATCAAAGTCTCCCATTTTAACAATAATTTCAAAACTGCTGACTTCTCCTCCCCCAACCTCAGCCACCAGTCTTTCCTTTGTGTTACAAATTTTAGGCTTTTAAAACTTAAACTTGGCATCACCTATTCATTTAGGGTTCACCTCATCTTCTCCTTCACACTTTGTGACCTTGTTAGTATGAGGGAAAATATAATGGATTACAAAGAAATAAAAATACCACTTTATAAAATATATTTTTATTGAAGATTTTTTTCAGATCATACAAATAATGCAACAAACTTTCAAAGATTCTTACAGCACATCAGGATAATTTTCAAACAAATACATGTAGGAAGAGAGAGGAAAAAAGAAAATTACCAACATAGTCAGTTCCAGATTATTTGTTGTATCATCGCCTCCCACCACATACATAATATAAGGATATATCGAAGGATGGGGGGACATCAGGAATACGTAATGCAGCCACAATTGGTGGCTACCTCACTCATAGAATTGTCTCTATCAATGTGATGAATCACACAACATGATCAATTAAGAGATGCAATTACAGGGGATACATTCAAGGATTAACAAAAAAATTCAGAACATGACTCTAAACAGGACAGTCAATGAAATTCACCTCATGGCTCAGTCACAGGATTGTCCCCATCAATATGAAAAAGTATTGGATGGATACCATTATTACACGTAAGCACACCACGCATCACAATACACATACTCATGTGACTCGGCCAACATTGCCTACCTCATACGCTTCTGTAAAGGATGTCCCAAGGTGTGGTACACCGCAGAGACCATGCACACACTATGACAATGCATGAATGAACACCGCACGACAATCATCAGGCAAGAGTGTTCTCTTCCAGTTGGCGAACACTTCAGTGGTCACAGGCATTCAGCCTCCAATCTTCAGGTAAGCGTTCTCCAAGGCAGCCTTCAAGACACACGACAGCGCAGAGTCGCTGAGCAGAAACTGATAGCGAAATTCCACATACATGAGGACGGCCTCTCCTGAGATCTTGGGTTCATGTCACACTATCTGTAACTCCCACTATTTGGCCTGGGCTTGCAAAATCTTACTAACTGTCCTGGCTTGAGACAATTTGCACCTCTTTAACCTGTGATTATCCCTCCTTTCAGTCACATTGTCTGTACCTGTAAAGACTTAATTACCTGAAAAGACTCACATTTCAACCATTATTTTGTAATGGAGATTGTGTCTGTATATGTTCTGTTTATGAACCCATTCCTCCACTCACCTGATGAAGGAGCAGGGCTCTGAAAGTTTGTGATTCCAAAAAACCTGTTGGACTTTAACCTGGTGTTGTGAGACTTCTTACTGTGCCTGCCCCAGTCCAACACTGCTATCTCCACAATATGAAAAAGTACAGTCCCAAGGAATAATTACAGGTGATACAATCCAGGATTAACAAGGATCTGCAGATTGCTACTCTAAATCAATGTCTTTCACGGATTCTAAAGAAGTTGAAGCCTCAGCAGGATTGTCAAATGTCCTAACTGACCCTTCGGAGGTGATCCTAAGGACAGCAGGTACTGGAGGACAGACTGAATTCCAAAAAGCCATCAAACGCTTCCTGACTGCATCAAAGCCTTTGTGTTTTTGCTGCTCTGCTGCCAAGAAGTCCTGGAAGAACCAGATTTTCACCTCTTCATAAAGCCAAGTCCTACCATATGTGGCAGCCTCCTAAACTCTCTGGTGGTCCTTGAATCCATGGAAATGTGTAATAGGCTGTGTATGTTCTTTGTCCCTGAGCGTCGAGGATAGCACATGATGCACCCTTTCGAGCTTGATCTGTTTTGCCTTTGTTTGGGGATAAAAAATGTGGCAACCTTCAAAAGATTTAACCAGCAGCCTGCCTTCAGCTCTCTCTAGAAAACAGATCTCACAGATATTCTTCCTCCCATCCTGATTTTCCAGATCCATCTTTGAGAGAACTGGACCCAGAGCCTGCTCCCCTCCTGGTCACCATGTTGAGGGCCCAGCTCCATCACAGGTGCCTCCAACTGCTCCCTTTATCGAGGATTTTCTTGACGCTCCTTAGACAGCACCATCCAAGCTCACGACCACTACCATCTACGACAAGAGCAACAGATACATGGGAACACCACCAACTTGAAGTCCCTCTCCCTTCACCAAACAGGCTTGGGGTATTGCTGGGTTAAAATCTCAGGACTCCCTTCCTAACAGCATTGTGGGCGTACCTACACCACATGAACTGCAACTCACCACCACCTTCTCAAGAGCAACTAGGGTGTGCAATGAATGCTGGCCTAGGCAGCGATGCCCATGTCCCATGAATGAATAATTTTTTAAAAATCTGTTTCAGTGCCATTGTTTGAGGATTAATATTGGAACGACAAAAGGTCATGAATGTAGCCCAATATGTCATGCAAACCAGCCTCTTATCCATTGGCTCTGTCTACACTTCCCGTTGCCTCGGCAAAGCAGCCAGCACAATTAAAGATTCCAAGCACCCTTTTCTCTTCCATCTTCTTCCTTCAGGAAAAAGGTACAAAAGTCTGAGATCACGTACCAAATGACTCAAGAACAGCTTCTTCCCTGCCGCTGTCAGGCTTTTGAATGGACTTACCTTGCATTAAGTTGATCTTTCCCTACACCCCAGCTATGACTATAACACTACATTCTGCACTGTCTCGCCTCCTTCTTTATGAATGGTATGTTTTGGCTATATAGCGCACAAGAAACAACACTATTCACTATATGTTAATACATGTATCAATAATAAATCAAATCAATATAGACCAGAACACCGGGGAGAACTTCCCTATTCTTTATTGTCATCAATTCTCCCCGACATGGAGTATACACTCCAGGAAAAATGATTATGAATGGTGCATTAGGATTAAAAAATGAATTAAAAAATGAGCAGCACCAGGGCAGAAACACAACCATTCCGCCATAATCACATCATGCAACTCCAGTTAAACAATCATTCAAAAAGTTTTTTTTGGAATCTATGCTGTTGTATCTGTGGATATGGTTCTAAGCTTCTAAGCTCCCAATCCCAAATCAAATAACTGAACAAAGTAGTCATTTTGTGTTATCAGAAAGAGTTGAGCAGATGATGAGTCACTTGGAAGGCAGATGTCCCAAACTGACCAGTTGGTAGGTCACCATGTCTTGTGTCACCATGATTCTATGTTAGCACTTTTGCCTGAAATAGTAAGTGGTGGGTTCAGTTGAAGGCAAATATCTAGGCTGTCACAATTATTTTTGGATAAGGCATTAAACCAAGTCTTTCCTGTCAGGTGGACATCAAAGATCTCAAAACACTATCTCAAAGAAGAACAGGGAAGTCCTCCCCAATGTCCTGTTCTGTATTAATCCCTTAAACAATGGCACTAAAACAGATTTTTAAAAAAATAATACATGGGATGTGGGGCATCGCTGCCTAGGCCAACATTCATTGCAGACCCCTAGTTGACCTTGAGAAGGTGGTGATGAGCTGCAGTCCATGTGGTGTAGGTACACCCACAATGCTGTTAGGGAGGGAGTTCCAAGATTTTAACCTAGCGACATCCAAAATCAGGTTGGTGCATGGTTTGGAGAGGGAGTTCAAGGTGGTGGTGTTCCCATGTACCTGCTGTTCTTGTCATAGATGGTGGTGGTCATAGGTTTGGATGGTGCTGTCTAAGGACCGTTGGTGAGTTGCTTCAGTACATCTTGTAGATGGTACACATGGTTGCTACCATATGTCAATGGTGGCTGGAGTGAACATTTGCAGAAGGGGTACCAATCAAATGGCTGCTTTGCTTGGATGTTGTTAAGCTTCTTGAGTATTGTTGGAGGTGCACTAATCCAGGTAAAGGGAGAGTATTCCATCACACTCCTGACTTGCACTTTGTGGACTGGAGTTGGGTGGTCAGGAGGTGAGTTACAAGCTGCAGGATTTCTTCCTCTGACCTGCTGTTGTAGCCACATTGTTGGAAGGCTGGTCCAATTCAATTCCTGGTCAATGGTAATCCCCAGGGTGACTAGTCATTATCTCATTGCTTTTTATTGCTCTTACAATGCATAAATTAGTTTCTACTGTTATTGGAGAACAAATTTTATGAAATTGGGTACACTCAGAGCCTCCCCACTGAAGGTCACAAGGGAACAGACACAAACTAGCAGGCAAGGACATGCTTTTAGAATGCAAATAAGGGCTAGCGCACAAAGGGAACTGGACAGGATGGCACCTACAGGAACTAAATTAAAAAGTACACCCCCATCCAACCAAATCAGCACCTCTGATCTAATCAAGCAACCCTCTATGGAGACTCTTAAGGATTAGCATAACTAAGGAAGCATCCCTGGCCCCTCAAACTTACTGAGAATAGTCAAACACCCATTGTTCAAACCCCAGAGATTCTAGACCCATCAGACAGAAACGATTAACAGACACTTAAAAACATTGTTACAACACTTGGAGACATCGAAACAGGATGGTTAGAGTCATATATTTTAAACAAAACATTAGTATTTGAATTGTACAATGTAGCAAGTTCAGGTATAACTGTAGCCCATTGCAGCAGGTCTTTAGAGTGCTTTTGGGGCAGTTCTGTTTGTATGTCCTAACTGCACCTCCATCGACGTAAAAATAAAGCTGTACTGCTGTTGAACTTGACCCTGAGTCGTGTTCGCCCACTCGCCCTAACACTACATTTCTTAAATTTACAACAGTGACAATCCTTCAAATGCATTACATTGACTGTGAGGTGCTTTTTGACATTTTGGAGTTTTGAAAGGCTTCTGGGAAAAGCAAGATTTGTTTATATCTAGTTGCTCAGCCCACAGCTTGTTAACAATGTGAGACACCAGGCTCAGTAAAAAGTCTGACAACACCAGGTTTAAGTCCAACCGATTTATTTGATAGTAAACTCACAACGGGCAGAGAATTCCAGAGATTCACCACCCTTTGAGTGAAGAAGTTCCTCCTCAACTCCATTCTAAACCACCCCCCCTTTATCTTGAGGCTGTGCCCCCTAGTCCTACTATCCTTTCTGAGCGGGAATCTTGAGGGGAACTGCTTGATAGAGCAGACGCAGCACGGTTTCGTTAAAGGGAAGTCGTGTCTGACAAATTTACTGGAGTTCTATGAGGATGTGTCTAGGGCGGTGGACAGAGGAGAGCCGGTGGATGTGGTCTTTCTGGATTTTCAGAAGGCGTTTGACAAGGTACCTCACAAGAGGTTATTGCAGAAGGTCAGGGGGCATGGAGTTGGGGGTAGGGTGTTAGCGTGGATAGAGGACTGGTTGTCGAATAGGAGACAGTGAGTGGGGGTCAATGGGTGCTATTCGGATTGGCGGATGGTGACTAGTGGAGTGCCCCAGGGGTCGGTGCTGGGGCCTCAGCTATTTACCATTTATATAGATGATCTGGAGGATGGAACCGAGTGTAGGGTGTCGAAATTTGCTGATGACACCAAAATTGGTGGAAAGGCAAATTGTGCGGAGGGTGGTGAGAGTCCACAGAAGGATCAAGATAGGCTGGACGAATGGGCCAGGAAATGGCAAATGGAATTTAATGTTGGCAAGTGCGAGGTGGTCCACTTTGGAAGGAATAATGGTAGGAAGGATTATTACTTACGTGGAGAAAAACTGCAGCAGGCGACGGTGCAGAGGGACCTCAGGGTCTTTGTGCATGAGTCGCAAAAACCCAGCCTGCAGGTGCAGCAGGTGATCAGGAAGGCGAATGGGATGCTGGCCTTCATAGCGAGGGGGACTGAATATAAAAGTAGGGAGGTCTTGCTGTGACCGTATAGGGCATTGGTGAGGCCGCAGCTGGAGTACTGTGTGCAGTTTTGGGCGCCGTACTTACGCAAGGATATTTTGGCCTTGGAGGGAGTGCAGAGGAGGTTTACTCGGCTGATGCCGGAGTTGAGGGGGTTGAGCTATGAGGAGAGGCTGAATAAATTAGGCTTGTACTCGTTAGGGTTTAGAAGAATGAGGGGAGATCTCATTGAGACGTATAAGATGATGAATGGGATGGATAGGATAGAGGTGGAGAGACTCTTCCCGCTCAGAAAGGATAGTAGGACTAGGGGGCACAGCCTCAAGATAAAGGGGGGGCGGTTTAGAACGGAGTTGAGGAGGAACTTCTTCACTCAAAGGGTGGTGAATCTCTGGAATTCTCTGCCCGTTGAAGTGGTGGAGGCTGCCTCGCTAAATATTTTTAAGACGCGGGTTGATGGGTTTTTGATAAGAGAGGGGATTAAGGGTTATGGGGAGAGGGCGGGAATGTGGAACTGAGCCACGACAGATCAGCCATGATCTTATTGAATGGCGGGGCAGGCTCGAAGGGCTAGTTGGCCTACTCCTGCTCCTATTTCTTATGTTTCTTATGTTCTAAGCTTTCGGGGTTTGTCCCTTCGTCAGGTGGATGGAGAGTTCTGGCCTCAGACAGAGCATATAAAGCACAGACAGTTTACAGATTACTGATTAGAATGCAAATCTTTACACCTAACCTGCTGTTCAAGTCCTGAAGTGGCCAACAATGTGAGTGCTCCTTCCACTCACATTGGTTGGACTTAAACCTGGCGCTGTCAGACTTTTTACTGTGTTTACCCCAGTCTAAGGCTGGCATATCCATATCAAGACACCAGGCTGCCAGCTGAGCCTGAGTGCAAAGCATCTGGCAACATTTTAACCCAACTATGAATGACTGGCCAAAAATGACTAGCCAGATGTGGAATATAGTCCAACAGTGCACAAATAGTGCAAACTAATTAATAAATTAAGGGCAAAAGTTCCCACGTTATGGATCCTTCTCTTGACTCAAGATATCCCTGGAGTATCTCTTCTGGGTGTGTGTAAAAGACATTGGAAGTTCATCCGCAATGGATTTTGATTTAAGTGTGGGGAAAAGAGCAATCCTATGGAAATCAGTTCAGTTAATTTTTTATAAGAACATAAACATAAGAACATAAGAAATAGGAGCAGGAGTAGGCCATCTAGCCCTTCGAGCCTGCCCCGCCATTCAATAAGATCATGGCTGATCTGTCGTGGCTCAGTTCCACTTTCCCGCCCTCTCCCCATAACCCTTAATCCCTTCTCTTATCAAAAACCCATCAACCCGCTTCTTAAAAATATTTAGCGAGGCAGCCTCCACCACTTCAACGGGCAGAGAATTCCAGAGATTCACCACCCTTTGAGTGAAGAAGTTCCTCCTCAACTCCGTTCTAAACCGCCTCCCCTTTATCTTGAGGCTGTGCCCCCTAGTCCTACTGTCTTTTTTGAGCGGGAAGAGTCTCTCCACCTCTATCCTATCCATCCCATTCATCATCTTATACGTCTCAATGAGATCTCCCCTCATTCTTCTAAACTCTAACGAGTACAAGCCTAGTTTATTCAGCCTCTCCTCATAGCTCAATCCCCTCAACTCCGGTATCAGCCTAGTAAACCTCCTCTGCACTCCCTCCAGGGCCAAAATATCCTTGCGCAGGTGCGGCGCCCAAAACTGCACACAGTACTCCAGCTGCGGCCTCACCAATGCCCTATACAGCTGCAGCAAGACCTCCCTACTTTTATATTCAATCCCCCTCGCTATGAAGGCCAGCATCCCATTCGCCTTCCTGACCACCTGCTGCACCTGCAAGCTGGGTTTTTGCGATTCATGCACAAGGACCCCGAGGTCCCTCTGCACTGTCGCCTGCTGCAGTTTTTCGCCACGTAAGTAATAGTCCTTCCTACCATTCTTCCTACCAAAGTGGACCACCTCACACTTGCCAACATTAAATTCCATTTGCCATTTCCTGGCCCATTCGCCCAGCCTATCTAGATCCTTCTGCAGACTCTCCACACCCTCCGCACAATTTGCCGTTCCCCCAATCTTGGTGTCATCAGCAAATTTCGACACCCTGCACTCGGTTCCCTCCTCCAGATCATCTATATAAATGGTAAATAGCTGAGGCCCCAGCACCGACCCCTGGGGCACCCCACTAGTCACCATCCGCCAATCCGAATAGCACCCATTGACCCCCACTCTCTGCCTCCTATTTGACAACCAATCCTCTATCCACGCTAACACCCTACCCCCAACTCCATGTCCCCTGACCTTCTGCAATAACGTCTTGTGAGGTACCTTGTCAAACGCCTTCTGAAAATCCAGAAAGACCACATCCACCGGCTCTCCTCTATCCACTGCCCTAGACACATCCTCATAGAACTCCAGTAAATTTGTCAGACACGACTTCCCTTTAATGAAACCGTGTTGCGTCCGCCCTATCAAGCAATTCCCTTCAAGATGCCTCGCAATTTCCTGCTTAATGATGGATTCTAACATTTTACCTACCACAGACGTTAAACTAACCGGCCTATAATTCCCCGCCTTTTGCCTGGCACCCTTCTTAAACAACGGCGTAACATTAGCCGTTTTCCAATCTTCCGGCACTTCCCCGGAATCCAGCGACGTCTGGAAAATAACCACCAAGGCATCCACTATCACCTCCGCCATTTCTTTCAGAACCCTCGGATGCATTCCATCCGGTCCTGGCGACTTGTCCACAATCAGCCCCTCCAGTCTGTCGAGCACCACCTCTCTAGTAACAGTAATGTCATTAAGACCCTCCATTCCTACCACCTTTCCATCGCTAACACCCGGCAAATTATTCACGTCCTCCTCCGTGAAGACAGAAACAAAAAAGTTATTCAAGACCTTCGCCATATCCCCATCCCCTACCACTAGCTCCCCTTTCTCATCCTCTAAAGGACCAATGTTCACCCTAGCCAGCCTCTTCCTTTTTATATATTTATAAAAACTCTTGCTATCCTTTTTTATATTAAGTGCTAGCCCAGCCTCATAGCTTCTCCTACCCTCCTTTATCAACTTCTTTGTCAATCTTTGTTGACATTTAAACCTTTCCCAATCCTCTTCTCGCCCACTGCTCTTAGCTACTCTAAATTCCTCCGCTTTTAATTTAACACTTTCCTTCACCTCCTTCGTTATCCACGGCTTATTACCTCTCTTCCTACTGTCCTTTTTAACCATCGGAATAAATTTCTGCTGAGCACCAAGAAAGATCTCCTTAAAGATCCTCCACTGCTCCTCAGCAGACCTACCTTCCAACACATTCCCCCAGTCCACATTCGCCAATTCTTCTCTCATCCTACCATACTCCCCTCTATTCAAACAAAGGACGCGTGTCCGGGAACCCACTTTCTCCTCCTCCATCTGCACCAGAAACTCCACCATACAATGATCACTCTCTCCAAGAGGATCCTTCACCGCAAGGTCCCTAATTCTACCCGCCTCATTACATAGCACCAGATCCAAGATAGCTCGCTCCCTCGTCGGCTCCAACACACACTGTTCAAGGAAATTATCCCGGCAGCATTCCAAGAACTCCTCCTCGAGCCCACCTCGTCCAACATGGGTCGACCAATCAATATGCAGATTGAAATCTCCCATAACTACTGCCGTCCCATTCCTGCACGCCGCACTTATTTGCGTGTTAACAGCCCGCCCCACCTCCAGATCATTATTCGGGGGCCTATAGACGACACCCACCAGCGTCTTCCTCCCTTTGCTGTTCCTAATCTCCACCCACAACGATTCCACGTTCTGCTCTTTGGCTCCGATATCATCCCTTGCTACCACCTTGATACTATCCTTAATCAGCAGAGCTACGCCACCCCCTCTTTCCTCCTGCCTATCCTTCCTAAACACTTGATAGCCCTGTACATTCATCTCCCAGTCCCTGTCACCTTGCAGCCACGTCTCTGTAATGGCCACCAGATCGTATCCATTTGTGTCGATCTGCGCCACCAGCTCATCCACTTTATTCCGAATGCTTCGTGCATTCAGATAAAGCGCTTTCATCCCAGCCTTCACCTGGACCCTATTTGCCGTAACGCCACCAATTGGGACATCCTCGGCCTCTTCCCTTACCTGTACCCTATCCTTAACTTTAGACCTCGTAGCGTCACCTACCCTCGCACCCTCCCCCCCCCTAATTAGTTTAAAGCCCTGTCTACAGTCCTCTTTACTCGATTCGCCAACACTCTGGTCCCAGCACGATTCAGACCAACCCCATCCCGCCCGAACAAGTCCCACCTACCCCAATACTGGTGCCAATGCCCCATAAATTCGAACCCATTCCTCCCACACCACTCCCTGAGCCACCCATTCACTTCCTTTATCCTGTCAACCCTACGCCCGTCTGCACTCAGTTCAGGCAGTAGCCCAGAGACGACCACCTTGTCGGTTCTACTTTTTAATTCCATTCCCAGCTTCTCATACTCCCTCCGCAGATCCTCAGTCCGCACTTTGCCTACGTCGCCGGCACCCACATGTACTACAACGACCGGGTTCTCACCCTCCCACTCCAGGTTCCTCTGCAGCCCAGCTGTGACATCCTGTACCCGAGCACCAGGCAGACAACACACCCTTCTGTGCACTTTGTCATTGTGACAAAGGACAGTGTCAATACTCTTCACCCCACTATCTCCAATCACTACTACGTTCCTTTTCCCCTTCTCTTTGCCTATGTCCTGCTGCATCACTGTACCGTGTGCAGTTTGCTCACCAACCTCACCTGCCTCGTCCTCTTCCAGAGTGGAAGCAAGAACCTCAAACCTGTTATGCAGATTAAGAGGCTGAGGCCTCCGCTCCTCACCCCCCTTCCTCCTCCTCCCAGCAGCCCCCTTTTGTCCCTGACCCTTAGATTTAGCCAGTCTAGGGGCACCCTCTCTCCCCCTGATGAGCCTCAGTGTCTGTAGCTCAGAGGCCAGCTCATCCACCTTGAGCTGGAGCTCCTCCAGCAACCTGCACTTACTGCAGACATGGTCACTGGGAAGGACCCTGGGGTCTGCCAGTTCCCACATCATACACAAACCACACATCACATGTCCCTCCATTATTCACTGTAATTTTTTATGGGAAAAAATTTTTTTTCCTTGTTTCTTGCTGTAGTAGTTTTGAAAAAATTTTTTTTTTTCCTTGTTTTTTTTCAAACAAACTCACCTGGCCTTTTTCCTTCCAGCCCTTTTTGATATTAAGCCCTATTAACTCACTCTGCTTCCCCCTCACTCCGCTGCCCGCTCAGACGCTGCCCGCTGTCTACACCAGGCCTCCTTTTAAACCTGGCGCTGATTTAAAGCAGGCTGGTCCACAAATGCCTTTTCACCACACCCTCAGAATTCTTAAAGCAGTAAATACAATAAATAAATGCTTTAAACAGTTCTACAAAGAGTAAAGTGCTTTAAACTTATTTTAAACAGGTTTTTAACAGGTAAAATCTTAGCTCTGTCTCTCTCTCTCTCTCAGCTCCAGCAAACAATGGAAGGCTTCACCGTGTGGCCCCTTGATAATTAAGCAGGCTGGTCCACAAATGCCTTTTCACCACACCCTCAGAATTCTTAAAGCAGTAAATACAATAAATAAATGCTTTAAACAGTTCTACAAAGAGTAAAGTGCTTTAAACTTATTTTAAACAGGTTTTTAACAGGTAAAATCTTAGCTCTGTCTCTCTCTCTCTCAGCTCCAGCAAACATTATTCATTCATGGGACCTGGGTGTCACTGGCTGGGCCAGCATTTATTACCCATCCCTAATTGCCCTTGAGCTGAGTGGCTTGCTAGACCATTTCAGAGGGCATTTTATGAGTCAAGCACTTTGCTGTGGGTCTGGAGTCACATGTAGGTCAGACCAGATAAGGACGGCAGATTTCCTTCCCTCAAGGGCATTGGGGAATCAGACCGGTTTTTACAAAAATCGACAATGTTTTTGCGGTCACTGCTAGACTTTTAATTCCAGATTTTGACTGAATTCTAATTTCATCGTCTGTTGTGGTGGGATGTTAACTTGGGGGCACCGAGCATTACCCTAGGTCTCTGGATTATCAGTGACAATACCAGTGTCACAGTGACTACTAATCATTTGTGGAGGATCAAAGATTCGCCAACCAGAACAGGTTTGCGAAGTCAGAATATTCTGCGAGGCAGAAGATGAAATGTTTTAATTCAGAGCGTAGTTTATGTGTGTGTGTGTGGGGGGGGGGGGGTGAGGGGCGGGGGGAGAGGGGAGGAGTTACTCACAAGCTACTCACCGAGTGTTACCAGTAGAGGGATTTCTGGGGAAGTCTGGGTTGCGTGGGTTGAGTAAGGCTCAGGCAAGTTCTGCATGCTGATTTTGCTGACAGCACAATCAAATCTCCTAAAATCGTGTAATGTCTTATTGGTCAGATAGACGCCGTGTTACTGCGTAATAATAGTTCAAAACTGGCCTCACCCATCAAGTATTTTCTTGCTAAGGAGAGGGACGAAGAACTCGCACAATTTCTGCATCAGCTAAGAGCCGAACAAACTTCTTAGGGGGCATCCATCGTTGCCTCCGCGGGGTAACATCACGCCAGCTCCACGCAGTTAGCCCTGAAACCCTGCCATACTCTCAGCTGCTGCCATTGGTTTTGAATTGGAGAGCAAATTCAAGGAACGTGATGCCAGCTTTCCGCATAGACAGGAGCGGGGCAAGTGTAATCCAGGAATCTTTCAGGCAGGATATTGAGTTGGACATGAAGATGTTTAACTATTGTCTCTGATACCTGTCGTCCACATAAGCAAGTCACCCTGAAATGGTCCTTGCTGATTTTATACATGAGACATCAATAACCAAATTCATGCAGGGAAATATATGATATAAATGCGAATCCATTCTCTGTCGTTTCATTTTAATGTTGAATTAAGCCGAAACATTGACTTCAAGTGGCTTTCTGAACAGGCCATCTCTGAATACTCCACATCCGCCCATACATAAACCATTGCTGGTGTTCTGCGAGTCTTAACAAAGTGATAACTTCATGGAATAACGGGAAGACTAATGCTGTGCTTGCATTAATTGGTTCCCCTCTCGGTAGTTCACATAGAGTTTAACGTGCACTTAAAGTTGAAAAAGTTAGTTTATTTACTTATCACAAGTAGGCTCACTGCAATTAAGTCACTGTGAAAATCCCCCAATTGCCACACCCTGTGGATAAAATAAACTCTGTGGATTGTATATAGATTTTTTTTAAAGTCAAAAAATATGTGGGTTAGGTGGATTGGCCATGCTAAATGGTCCCTTAATATCTGGGAATGAGCTAGGGTAAATGCATGGGGTTGTGGGGATAGGATCTGGGTGGGATTGTGGTCTGTGCAGACTCGACGGGCCGAATGCACTGTAGGTTGAATATCATTAATTTCTGGTCTGACAAATGGTAAAATGGAAAGGAGTGAATTGAGTTTGAATATAAAGGGGTAACCCACAAAACAGGTTGAAGATTAATGTAAATTCTATTTCACCTCAGCAGTAATGGAGAAAGATGCGGTGGGTCCGATTTCACTTGGTTTCATGGTAAAAACAGCGCCTGCTACAAGAACACAAGTTGGGGAGTCAGTAGCTGAGATGAGCCTGTTGGTGCTTGCTGTGACCTGTAAGCACAGAGGGGCGGCAGTGCACTGCCCGTGAGGGTGACCAGGTTATTAATGCATTTATTAAAGTGCCCTCATGTTTAGTTTTAATGAGTTGGGATTTTGTTAATTGTAATTTAAATAAAAATGAGCTCTTCAGATTTTGGCTTTGATGAAGCTGGCTTCTGAAGAAAAGACATCTGTGGAGAAATGAAAGGAAGGTTTCATGTTTCAGGGTCGGTGACCTTTTGTTTGTGTTTTTTTTCCACAGTGTTGGTTTACTAACCTCCTGTTTCTATAGCAACACTAAACAAATACACCATTACCCCCCTTGGACAATCACTTCCGAGAAGCTGAATTTCGCGCCGTTCACAATTCGCCGAAGCCTTTTCCACCGGGGTTGGAGTCTCACCGGCGGTAACATCAAAGTGAAGGGAGCCGGGGATCGCCATGGTGATGATGGTCAGTGGGTTGTCACCTCGCTTCGCCCCCTCTCCTCCCCGGGCAGAGTTGAGGCGGCGGGAGAAGACTTTCCTGCTGGACTGTGTGGCTGTCAGCTCCATCGCCAGAGACCACAGTCACTCCGCGCCCAGAGCCGCATCCATCATCCCGCCCTACAACCCACAGAAGGACCGCCATGTGCGAGCCTATTTCAGGACCAAGCCTCTCCCACCACTCTTGAAGAAGACCGGCCAAGTAAGTAGATCGCACAGGACAGGTTGAAGAAATTTGTCTTATTATTTATTAGCGTCACAAGTAAGCTTACATTAACAATGCAATGAAGTTACTGTTGAAAATCTCCAAGTTGCCACGCTTCACACCTGTTCGGGTACGCTGAGGGAGAATTTAGCATGGTCAATCCACCTAACCAGCCCATCTTTCCAATGAGAGGAAATTGGAGCACCCAGAGGAAACCCACACAGACATGGGGAGAACATGCAGACTGCGCACGGATAGTGACCCAAGGCTGGGAATCAGGGTCCCTGGCTCTGTGAGGCAGCAGTGCTAACCACTTTGCAGTCCCAATGTTTTATATATTGTATATGTATGCACACGCACTTTTGAAGGACAAAGAATCACCAGACTTGAAACTTTGGCTCTATTCTCTCTCCACAGATGCTTCAGATCTGTTGAGTTTCTCTGGCATTTTCTCTTTTTGTCTTTTGGAGGACCTACTCGTTTCTGGTAAAATAATAAGTAATGCATCCAGCAGCCTGTGAACCCAGCCTGACCTGATGGGTTGTCCCCATCCAATCACCCATTAGATTACAGCAATTGAACAGAAAGGGCAATCCAATGCATTGATTGTATGTAACTGCAATTTAATCAATGCAGTTCAGGCGTAGATGTGGATTTTAATAAAGAACCATGAAATGAATGGCAAGTGTTTGTGCATCAATTGAGTTTAACTTCCATGATCGTTTATTTCTTAAATCCTATTGCACTATTATGTCATTTTTTTAATAAGACAAAAAATCATCCTGACTTGAAATGCTAGCTTGATGCTCTCTTCACAGATGCTGTCAGATCTGCCGAGATATTCCTGCATTTTCTGTTTTTGTTTCAAATTCTACCATCTGCAGTATTTTGCTTTTTTAGTTTATGATTCCTTTGGTTCTGTGTTGTGTCTATGAGTAATGCATTAGAAGAATACATTTGTAAATATTGACAGCTGTTAAATCTGTGCCCCCTTAGGCTCACGGTGGGACGTCAATCCATGGCGCAACCGTCGATCGATTCCAGTCCCAAGGAGCAGCCGCCAGTTACCTGCAAACCAGAAATCGAAGCGGCGCAGGTACGGCATCCACACGGATTAATCAAAGTACTCAGCAGGGCAGGCAGCAAGAACAGAGAGACTGATCCGTTCAAAACTGGGAGTTGTTAGAGATGAGCATCTTACATCGGGAAAGTTAAGGCAACAACCAGAATGAACTGTGATTAATTAGAGGGCAATGGTTAAGTAGGAAGAGTGATAATTGTGTGACAAAAAGAAGCAATAATATGATAAATAAGAAAAATGATATATATTAGTTAAAGATGATATCAAGGTTGTGTTAAGAAATGACATTAGCACTGAGAAATGACGTAAGCACTTGATGCTACCGCCTACAAGAGGTTGAATCAATCTGGGTGGAAATAAAAAAAACTAAGGACAAACATCATGGTAAAAGTAATTTACAAGCCCCCAAGCAATAGTTCCAAAGTGGGGCATAGTATAATCCAAGAATTAATGAAGGCTTGTGAAAAGGTGCATTGGTAATCACGGGTGATTTTAACGTGCATATTGACTGGATTAATCAAGTTGGCAAAGGTAGTCTTGAGCGAGATTTCATAGAGTGTATGAGGGATTGTTTCTTAGAATAATATATTATGGAACCAACCAGGGAGCAGGCTAGTTTAGATTTAGTATTAAGTAACGAAGAAGGATTGATAAATAGCCTTGTTGCCAAAGATCTTCTTGGAAAGAGTGATCACAGCATGCTAGAATTTCAGATTCAGATTGAGCAAGAAAAGAGAGAGTGCCATACTAGAGTTTTAGCATTGGGCAGAGATAACTATAGAGGCCTGAGGAAAAAGCTGGCCCAAATAACCTGGGCAGAAATAATTGAGGGCAGGACAGTTGAGATACAATGGCGGATGTTTGGGGAGATGTTGAATACTACTCAAGATAGGCTGGGCGAATGGGCCAGGAAATGGCAAACGGAATTTAATGTTGGCAAGTGCGAGGTGGTCCACTTTGGTAGGAATAATGGTAGGAAGGATTATTACTTACGTGGAGAAAAACTGCAGCAGGTGACGGTGCAGAGGGACCTCAGGGTCCTTGTGCATGAGTCGCAAAAACCCAGCTTGCAGATGCAGCAGGTGGTCAGGAAGGCGAATGGGATGCTGGCCTTCATCGCGAGGGGGATTGAACATAAAAGTAGGGAGGTCTTGCTGCGGCTGTATAGGGCATTGGTGAGGCCGCAGCTGGAGTACTGTGTGCAGTTTTGGGCGCCGTACTTACGCAAGGATATTTTGGCCTTGGAGGGAGTGCAGAGGAGGTTTACTAGGCTGATGCCAGAGTTGAGGGGGTTGAGCTATGAGGAGAGGCTGAATAAATTAGGCTTGTACTCGTTAGAGTTTAGAAGAATGAGGGGAGATCTCATTGAGACGTATAAGATGATGAATGGGATGGATAGGATAGAGGTGGAGAGACTCTTCCCGCTCAGAAAGGATAGTAGGACTAGGGGGCACAGCCTCAAGATAAAGGGGGGGCGGTTTAGAACGGAATTGAGGAGGAACTTCTTCACTCAAAGGGTGGTGAATCTCTGGAATTCTCTGCCCATTGAAGTGGTGGAGGCTACCTCGCTAAATATTTTTAAGACGCGGGTTGATGGGTTTTTGATAAGAGAGGGGATTAAGGGTTATGGGGAGAGGGCGGGAATTTGGAACTGAGCCACGACAGATCAGCCATGATCTTATTGAATGGCGGGGCAGGCTCGAAGGGCTAGTTGGCCTACTCCTGCTCCTATTTCTTATGTTCTTATATCCCTGAACATTCCATGGCTAGACAAGGAAGTTGAAGAGAACATAATGACAAAAACTAGGGCATATCAAATGGCAAAAGCTAGTGGCAAGCTGAGCGATTGGGATAACTTTAAGGTTCATCAAAAGGTTACTAAAAAGAACCAAAAGAGCAAAGGTAAACTATGAAAGGAAATTAGCAGAAAACATAAACAAAGATACCAAAAGCTTCTACAAGTAAAAGAGGAACAGAATAACTAAAGTAAATGTTGGCCCTTTGGAGTACAATACTGGTGAGGTATTAATGGAGAACACAGATGGCCAATATTTTGCATGTCTTCACAGTAGAGAACAATGAAGATTTTCTAGAAACTGTAGTTAATGCAGAGCAACTTGGTGCAATAGCCATCACTAGGGAGAGGATATTGAATAAATTAATGGGATTAAAGGCAGATAAATCTTTGGGACCTGATGGCCTTCACTCTAGGGTATTAAAGGAGGTGGCAGCAGAGATAGTAGATGCATTGGTTGTGATATTTAAAAATTCATTGAATTCTGGTAAGGTCCCGGTGGATTGGAAACACGCTAATGTGACACCCTATTCAAAAAGAGAGAGAAGCAAAAAGTAGGAAACTATAGGCCAGTTAACTTGATCTCAGTGGTGCGGAAGTTGCTGGAATCAATCTTTAAGGAGGAGAAGACTGAGCATTTGGAAAGACAAAGCTCAATCCACCATTGTCAGCATTATTTTATAAAGGGAAAGTCATGCTTGACAAACTTGCTTGAGTTCTTTGAGGATGTAACCAGCAAGGTGGATAGCGGGGAGTGTATGGATATGGCATATCTAGAGTTCCAGAAGGCTTATCCATTTTGACAAGATGCCGCATAAAAGACTGATCCAGAAGGTGAGATCACAGGAAATTAGGGGTAGTGTACGCGATTGGATTTAGGATTTGCTGTCTAACAGAAAGCAGAAGGACAGGATAAATGGGTCCTTCTCTAGCTGGCGAAATGTAACTAGCAGGGTGCTGCAGGGATCAGTCCTCGGACCTCAACTGTTTAAAGTCTATATAAATGATCTGCAAGTAGGGACAGAGTGTAACATAGCAAAATCTGTGGATAATACTAAAATAGGTAGGCCAGCAGGCAGTGAAGAGGATATAAAGATTCTATAGATGGATACATTAGGCGAGGAGAGTGGGCCAAGTTTTAGCAGATGGAGTTTAATGTGGATAAGTGTGAGGTTATCTACTTTGGCAGAAAGATTTGAAAGGCAAATTATTACTTAAATGGAAAGCAGATTCAAAATGTGTCCAAGCAGAGGGATCTGGGTATCTATGTTCATGAATCGCAGAAAGTCGGTATGCAGGTGCTGCCATAATAAAAAAGGCAAATGGGATATTGGCATTTATTCTAAAAGGACTGGAGTATAAAAGTAGGCAAGTGTTGTTGCAACTGTATAGACTGTTGGTGAAATCACATCTGGAGTATTGTGTCCAGATGTGGTCTCATTATTTGAGGAAGGATGTGGTGACATTGGAAGTAGTTCAAAGGAGGTTCAACAGATTGATTCTGGGGATGAAGGGGATGATGTATGAGGTGAGATTAAAGTTTGGGCTTGTACTTGTTGGAGTTTAGAAGGATGGCAGAGGATCTGATCAAGGTATATAAAATTTTAAAAGGGCTTGATAAAGTAAGTGTAGACCAAATGTTCCTTCTTATGGGGCAATCGGTATAGTTGCAAGGCTGTAGATTTAGGGACGAGGAGGAGCTACTTCTCACAGAGAGCGGTGATTTTGTGGAACTTGTTGCCCCATAGCACAGTGAAATCTGAATCATTGAATGGTTTCAAGAGGGAGACAGACATGTTTCTAAGAAAAAAAGGGAAAGGGATATGGGGAACAGGTGGGGAGATGGATTTGAGACCAGGGAGAGATCAGCCATGATCTGATTGAATGGCGGAGTAGGCTCAAAGGTCTGAATTTACCTACTTCTGCTCCTAATTCCTATGTTTCCTAAGATCAAGTGTACAGTTTGACATACAAATGGTTATTGATGTACCCAGCATCTGAAGTTTGAAAACTGTGGAATTGTGCAGAGTAGTAGTTCTAATATAAACCTGGTGTCTTTTTTTTTGCAATGCCTGATGCCTAAAAACAGTCAACAGTTCACATTTAGTACTGGATAAAGTAATAAATTACATTGAACATAAGAACATATGAAATAGGAGCAGGAGTAGGCCATCCAGCCCTTCGAGCCTGCCCCGCCATTCAATAAGATCATGGCTGATCTGTCATGGCTCAGTTCCACATTCCCGCCCTCTCCCCATAACCCTTAATCCCCTCTCTTATCAAAAACCCATCAACCCGCATCTTAAAAATATTTAGCGAGGTAGCCTCCACCACTTCAACGGGCAGAGAATTCCAGAGATTCACCACCCTTTGAGTGAAGAAGTTCTTCCTCAACTCCGTTCTAAACCGCCCCCCCTTTATCTTGAGGCTGTGCCCCCTAGTCCTACTGTCCTTTCTGAGCGGGAAAATTCTCTCCACCTCTATCCTATCCATCCCATTCATCATCTTATACGTCTCAATGAGATCTCCCCTCATTCTTCTAAGCTCTAACGAGTACAAGCCTTGTTTATTCAGCCTCTCCTCATAGCTCAACCCCCTCAACTCCGGCATCAACCTCCTCTGCACTCCCTCCAAGGCCAAAATATCCTTGCGTAAGTACAGCGCCCAAAACTGCACACAGTACTCCAGCTGCGGCCTCACCAATGCCCTATACAGCTGCAGCAAGACCTCCCTACTTTTATATTCAATCCCCCTCGCTATGAAGGCCAGCATCCCATTAGCCTTCCTGACCACCTGCTGCACCTGCAAGCTGGGTTTTTGCGACTCATGCACAAGGACCCCGAGGTCCCTCTGCACCGTCGCCTGCTGCAGTTTTTCTCCACGTAAGTAATAATCCCATGGATAATCACATTGATAATCACACAAGTAATAATCACATTGATATGTGTTTTTCACATCTGCATGATACCCAAAGTGCCACAGAACAAATGAATTACCTCAAAAGTGCAGTGTTTTGTAGGCAAAATGCCTACACTTGTGTACTGTTGTGGGGTTCTCCCAAGGCTAGATATCATCAAAACTTCAGCCAATATAAAGACTCATGAAAGCCAGTGTCCCAGTTTAAATACTTACCTTTATTAACCAACGATCAAAGGGAGAATGAGCATTGGATACTCCAGTGCCTCACTACAAGAGAAGGCTTTGAGCATTGCAATACCATTCTGAGGTTACAAGGCATGGATCAATCAACTATACATTTTTCATATCAAATTTTCCCACCTTCCATTAGTTATGATCAAATCATCTTCAATATAAATCAATCATTAATATCACTTGTCACATACTTTAGCCAATTACAGTCTACCCTCTGGTATCATGGGATTTCATTGGTCCGTAGAATCCAGATGCTTCCTCCCCCTATTGCTGATGCTTCTTCCTCTGTTGCCTAGTAACCCCTGATGCTTAGCTACAAAAATCAAAAGTTAAGGTTCCCTACAACTCCTGCTACATCACTGGCCAAATGAGACAGATGTATGTTCTCACATCTGAGAAGCAGCTGGTCTTATCTGGGTAGTATGAAAAACTCCAACTGTAAGTAGTCCTGAGAACCTTATTGCTAGCAACCTTCGCTGATAAGAACTTGCACATTCTGAGGTTTCATTGTTTCCGAAGAATGTGGTACTGTTTGCTAAGGCTTCATCTCACCATCCTTTGCAGCAGCCTGCTCTTGGCTAAAGTGCACAATTACTTTTATAAAATACAGTTTATATATTTAAAATACCAAAATACATGTTTAATTCAGAAATACTTTTTCAAATCTCATTCTTATGCCTTTATGAAGGCAGTTTCCCTGTTAAACTATTAGTCTGACCTGAAGCCATTTCACTTAGTGTCAGTGGTTTGATTAGTGCCTTAAATACGTAATTATTTAAAATTTCTCTAATCTACTAGGATTTTCTCTCCAACATGTATACTTCCTGCTGCATCAGAAGAGCAGCCAGCATAATTAAAGACCCCACACACGCCGGTCATGCTGTCTCTCTCTCTCCCATCTTCTTCCATTGGAGAAAAAAATACAAAAATCTGAAAACGTACCAACCAACACAAGAACAGCTTCTTCCCTTCTGCCATCAGACTTTTGAATGTTCATATCATATATTAACCTGATCATTCGCTTCACCCTGAGGGGATTTTCACAGTGATTTCAGTGCAGTGTTAATGTGAGCCTACTTGTGATAGCGAATGTTGCACCGTTATCGGATAGCGAATGTGGTACCGTTATTTAAGAAGAGTAGCAGGGATAACCCAGGTAATTATAGGCCAGTGAGCTTGACGTCCGTGGTAGGGAAGTTGTTGGAGAGGATTCTTGGAGGTAGGATATATGCACATTTAGAACAGAACAATCTCATTAGTGACAGCATGGTTTTGTAAGAGGGAGGTCGTGCCTTACAAATTTGGTGGAGTATTTTGAGGAGGTGACAAAAACGGTTGAAGAAGGAAGGGACGTGGATGTCATCTATATGGATTTCAGTAAGGCATTTGATGAAGTCCCTCATGGCAGGTTGGTGAAAAAGGTTAAGGCTCATGGGATACAAGGAGAGGTGGCTAGACGGGTAGAGAACTGGCTTGGTCACAGGAGACAGAACATAGCAATTGAAGGGTCTTTTTCCCACTGGAGATCTGTGACCAGTGGTGTTCCGCAGGCTCTGTACTGGGACCTCTGCTATTTGTGATATATATAAATGATTTGGAAGAAGGTCTAACTGGTGTGATCAGTAAGTTTGCGGATGACATGAAGATGGCTGGACTTGCTGATAGCGATGAATGAACATTGTCGGAGAATACAGCAGGATATAGATAGGCTGGAAAATTGGGCAGAGAATTGGCAGATGGAATTTAATCCAGATAAATGTGAAGTGATGCATTTTGGCATAACTAATATAGGGCGGAGTTATACAATAAATGGCAGAACCATCTAGAGTATAGAAATACAGAGGGACCTAGGTGTGCAACTCCACAAATCCTTGAAAGTGGCAGCACAGGTGGAGAAGGTACTGAAGAGGGCATATGGCATGCTTGCCTTTATAGGACAGGGTATAGAGTATAAAAACTGGAGTCTGATATTGCAGCTGTATAGAATGTCGGTTAGGCCACATTTGGAATACTGCACCCAGTTCTGGTTGCCACACTACCAGAAGGACGTAGAGGCTTTGGAGAGAGTGCAGAGGAGGTTTACCAGGATGTTGCCTGGTATGGAGGGTCTTAGCTATGAGGAGAGATTGGGTAGACTGGTGTAGTTCTCCCTGGAAAGACAGAATGAGGGGAGACCTAATAGAGGTGTACAAAATTACGAAGGCTATAGATAGGGTGAACAGTGGGAAGCTTTTTCCTAGATCAGAGGTGACGACGATCACGAGGGGTCATGGGCTCAAGGTGAGAGGGGCGAGGTTTAACTCATATTAGAGGGACTTTTTGTTTTACACAGAGGGTGGTGGGGGCCTGGAATGCGCTGCCAAGTAGGGTGGTGGAGGTGGACACGCTGGGATCAATTAAGACTTATCTGGATAGTCACATGAGCAGGCTGGGAATGGAGGGATACAAACGAATGGTGTAGTTGGATCAATGAGCTGCACAAGCTTGGAAGGCCGAAGGGCCTGTTTCCTGTGCTGTATTGTTCCTTGTTCTTTGTAATAAATAAACTTAGAATTTAAACTTAAACTTAAAACTTACCTGTAACTGCACACTATATTCTGCACCCTATCCTTTCCTTTTCCCTATGTACTCTGTGAACGTTTTTGTCTGTATAGCATGCAAGAAAATCAAAACTTTTTACTGTAAACCAATACGTGACATTTAATATTAAATCAAATGTTTCTTCCCCTACACTGTTAAGATCAAAAGGAGGATTATTCTTGGTATTTTGGTGCTGTGTAGTGTAAATATAAGGAGAGTTGATGGATTTTGATGATGTAACTGGAAATGTTATATTGTTATAAAAATACTTAGAATATCATGGTTGTGTGCTCAATGACAGGTCACTCCATCGATCAAGTAAAGGGACACTCTCTCTTCCTTAAAGGAATTCAACCTATATTTGGATACAACGGTCGCTATGGATACAGGAGGAACACACCGGCACTGCGTAAATTCCCTTCACCTTTTGGTGTAATTACCCGGTCCCCTATTTATTGAACAAGCAAGCCCGGATGCAGTTGTTGCCCATTACAATTTGGTGGTGCAGTGTCAGAATGGTTTACACCAGAAGTGTGTTCGAGACCATGCCTGCTGCTAGGAGCTGTATGTCACCTAACAGTTGTGTCAGTCTCCTTGTTAGATAGTAGTTCTAACCCTAAAATACAAATAGATGAATCTGCTATAAGAGTAATCCCCAATGAAATACTGTAGATCATTGCTTTTACTTACCATGTTTAATAAAATCTGTAAAATATCGCTTCCTAATAACACATGGATACAAAAGTGTTAAGGAAATAATAAAGACAATCCAAAATTTCTACATTTCAAGTATCTAAGAATTTGATTTGACTTGTTCTCTAGTTTGTACTGAAAGATATATAATCTATACTCCAATGGCTAGGGGAATGAATTAAAGGTCAACACAACCTTTGTTGTGTTGACCTTTATGTTTTGTAGCTGTTTTTCTTTATAGAAAATTGTTAAGTCAGTAAAAACTCTCGGTAACAGTGACCAGTCATTGGTAAGTATTTCTAATATCCTTGGTTATCATTTAAAATTCTCTTGTTTACATTCATGGAAATTGGTATAAAATAATAAAATTTGGATCTCAGTAGAGTGCTTTTCTCTCGGTGTTACTTCTGGAAAAAGCTGTTCAGAAATTTTGAAGTTGAAATAAAGAATTGATGAGCTTTTTAACTTTGTGAGATTATATAAATCCATAATGAGTGTGTGTGCATTATATTTTAATCTGCTTCCTGTCCATTGTATTTTTCCCACCCTATTGCATTCCTTTTGATTTGTTCTTTGTTCTAAATAATTTAGACCTCAAATGTAACATTTTGAATTTTGTTAATTTGAGAACTATTTAATAAACCATTTTATACAGAAATAACATGAACAGCTGTCTGAAACATTGACAGGGATATACTTTGTCAACATAGCAAATTACTTCATTGCTTTCAAAAGTACCAAGCTAGTTTACATTTGACCTGATGCAAATCACTCATTTGCCGCTATGGCTTGTAGCTACAGCTGCATTGAGATCTGCTGTAACAGCATGCCATGTTTGTACGTTTCGTCCACTGTAGCCCATCTTCAACCACTCTGTGATATCCATCATCTAAGTACACCTAGGTCAACTCCTCTCTCTGCTGCCCGCCACATTACCCTCTAGAAGAAATCTCTGTAGTTTTTCGGTGCTGATCAAATGGCCATTCTAGGCGCATTCTTTCTGGTTATCACATTTTAGAATCATTATGATTTTACAGTTTCAGATACTTCTTCTGGTCTTATCATCTGTATATGGAATGTTTAGATTACCTCTAATTATCCACATTTCCAAGATAAGGTGAGAAAACAGTGACTGCTCTTGACATCAAAGCAACATAACTGAAATCAGTGGGAATTGGGGGAAAATTCTTTGCTGGTTGGAGTCACACCCAGTACACAAGAAGATGGTTGTAATTGTTAGAGGTCAACCATCTCAGTCCCAGGGCATCAGTACAAGAGTTCCTCCGTGTAATATCCTCGGCTAAATCACTTTCAGCTGCTTCACCAAAGACCTTCTTTCCATCATAAGGTCAGAAGTGGGGATGTTTGCTGATGATTGCACAATGTCCAGCACAATTCGCAACTCCTCAGGTACTGAAGCAGTCCATTTGCAAATAAGGCCTGGACAATATGCAGGCTTGACCTGGTAATTGTCAAGTAACATTCACAAGTGTTACACAATGACTATCTTCAACAAGAGAGAATCTAATCATCGCCCCTTGGCATTCAATAGCATTTCCATTGCTAAATCCCCTACTATCAGTATCCTGGGCATTATCATTGATCAGAAATTGAACTGAGCTAGCCATTTAAAATTCTGTGGCTATAAGAGCAGGTTAAAAGCTAGGAATCCAGCAGCGAGTAAGTCACCTCCTGACTCCCCAAATCCTGTCTGCCATCTAAAAGGCACAAGTCAAGAGTATGATGGAATGCTCTCCACTTGCCTAGATGGTGCGGCTCCAACAACACTCAAGAAGCTAGAACAATATTGGACAAAGCAACATTCACTCCCTCCACCACCAATTCATGGTTGCAGCAGTGCGTACCATCTACAAGAATCTGCAGGAATTCATCAAGTCTCTTTAGACAGCATCTTCCAAACTCACAGCCACTAATATCTAGAAGGACAAGAGCAGCAGACACATGGAAGCACCACCATCTGCAAGTACCACTCCAAGCAACTTACCATCCTGACTTGGAAATATATCACCGTTCCTTCACTGCCGCTGGGTCAAAATCCCAGAAGTCCCTCTCTAATAGTATTATGGGGGTACTTTCAGCAGATGAGCTGCGGTGGTTCAAAGCAGCAGCTCACCACCAATTCTCAAGGGCAATTAGGAATGAGAATTAAATAGTGGCCTAGCCAGCGATACCCAATTCCAATAAATAAATTTTTAAAAACTTTCTTTCTACCTACCACAAACTATGCCCCCTCTGTACGCTGTGTGCCAGCGAATCTCAGAGAAAACCACAGCTGTGCTGGAGAGCTACATGCTGGTCTTCAATTTGAAACTGATACCTGGGACAATTCCCACCCTTGGCTTTTAACTTTCAGGGTGAAGTCCTCATCCTTCATCATATCAAGATCTGAATGATATTTTTCGTTTTTAATATTTTCAGTTTCAATTTCATTTTTGTCACAAGGAGACAATGATCTGAATGTGTATACTTGTATGTCAGTACACATACGAATATTCCTTATACCATTTCTAAAATGTTGCTTCACCATCACATGATCTATTTCTTTCCACATTATAAACATGCTTTTAAAAGTTGAATGCTATTATTGGCATTATATTTTTGATGTGGAGATGCCAGTGTTGGACTGGGGTATGCCGGCATCTCCCTGTTTGTGAACACCAGTCCTCACTTACCTGATGAAGGAGGCTGAGACTCCAAAAGCCAGTGCCAAATAAACCTGTTGGACTTTAACCTGGTGTTGTGAGACTTATTATAATTTTGATCCAGTGAGGTTATAAGAAGGCTTGATTATCCTACCAGTAAACTGCTTTTAAGGAACAATTCTAAAGATTCTCTCCAAACATCTTACACCAGAGGGGTAATGTGACCTTTGCTGTCAGGACTATATTCCAGAAGTAATTGATAAAAAGAAATTATACAAAAGGAAACATTAACAAGGAAGGGCCTGTCTATTAGCATTGAACCGCCCCTATCTCAATTACTACCAAGGGTTTATCTGCTCATCTATTACTCTTGGTTAAGAGCTAGATCTGTGGGGATGGGAGTTACTCATACCAATGCCTGAATATTTGGCTTTATCATTTCAAACTTGTGGCAGCCCTCGAGAAGGTAGTGGTGAGCTGCCACTTTGAACCACTGCAGCCCATCTGCTGAAAGCACACCCACGCTACTATTAGAAAGAGACTTCTGGGATTTTGACCCAGCGGCAGTGAAGGAACAGCAATATATTTCCAAGTCAGAATGGTAAGTTACTTGGAGCGGAACTTGCAGGTGGTGGTGCTCCCATGTGTCTGCTGCCCTTGTCCTTCTAGATGTTAGTGGCTGTGGGTTTGAAAGATGCTGTCTAAAGAGACTTGGTGAGTTCCTGCATAGTGTCCTATAGATAGTACGCGCTGCTGCAACTATGAATGGGTGGTGGAGGGAGTGAATGTTTTTGGATAAGGGTCTCAAAGTTGAAGTCCTGGGTATACTAACTTTGATCCCACTGAAATATATTTGAACCCTCAAATCTCACAACATTCCATAAAATGATATTGTTCATCATGATGGTGAAAAGTATACCCAGGCAGGCAGCCTTCAGCAAGGAGCAAGGTTTTACTACACCCAGGAGGTGAGTTTCATTGAAAGTCAGGATATCAGTGTAGCCATTCAGAATTAGGTCACAGGTGACAAGGACCTTATTTATGAGTGAAACCTGGGCAGAGATGATGATCTGCTGGCAGAGTCCAAGGAAATAGTGTCAGAATGCAAATGAAAAGTTGTTAGAAAGTTTATTTATATCACAAATAATATTGTAATGGATTTTCCACAGTAACTTCATTAATATTGGATTGAAAATAACATTAATATTGTAATGAAGTTATCGTGGAAAATCCCTTAGCCGTCACACTCTGGCACCTGTTTGGGTACATTAAGGGAGCATTTACTATGGTTAATGCATCTAACCAAAATGTCTTTCAGACTGTGGGAGGAAATCAGAGCACCTAGACATCAGAAATCAGAGCACCACACAGACATGTAGAGAACATGAAGACTCTGCACATACAGTGACCCAAGCCAGGAATCGAACCTGGGTCCCTGGCACTGTGAGGCAGCAATGCTAACTCTTGTGCCACGTTGCCACCCCAAATTTACAACTGAATGTGTTTTATCTTTTAACAAAAATGTTTACTGAATTTATTTGCTTAGAAGTTACTGAATGTCTGTTGTTAGCCCATTATTAAAACAAATTGTATTGATTAATACATATCCTGCCCATTGTAATTTTTACCTCTTTGTAAAAGATTGTTCTAATTAAAGACTAGATGAATTAAAACAATGCTCATTCATAATAGCTCAAGGTAAATATTCACTTTAATGTAATAGATGATATTCTTGAAGTACAGGAGTAGATATATTCAATCAAGTCACAATGGATTTTTAAAATTACATATCACACTACAAGTCACACAATTAACCTCTAGCATATCAAGCAGGATGACTGAAGATTTTCAGTTCTTGTTGAGAACCAAGAAATCACAGTTGCCTAAATACAAATTTGAATAAATGAAATTTAAATTTTTGGCTGACCTTTTGAATAGAAATATTATCTCAATGAATGCCAACAAATGAATAAGAACTGTATACATGAATTCTTAAGCATGGACTAATTTAGGCTGAGAAATTAGATGTTTGAACGTAGCAACGATAAAAAGGAAAATTTCAAATTTCAGAAACATATCAGGAAGCTTTAAAAATTAGTAGAATATTACAGGTGGTATTGCATTCTGATGACAGATCTCTATTCAAAACATTAATGTATCAGTTTATGTCTGTGTATATCCTGCATTTTGTTTTATATGAGAAATGTAAAATATTTGTTTTTTAAATTATCTATATAAATAAAATCACTGATATTAATTTTACATTTATTTCTTACAAAATTATTTGTAACAAGGTGAAATATGATCTTTGCTTAAATCTTAAGGAGTGTATCTCCAATATTTCAGCACAGGTATTAAAACGTACACAATTTGCACTGTTAATGCACCATAACTATTTGAGAGAATGTACCACACAGAAGGAACTACCAAGAAAACAAGTAGTGACACTAAATTGTTGTATTGGCAATCTAGTTTACACTAGTTGTTACATGACAAATTTGCTACCTAACATTGTAAAAATCACAGCACTGATTTGGGCTTGAAAGTTAATGCAACGCTGTTGATGCAAAATCGATGTCCTGTGGGTTCTGGTCCATCATCAAACACATGGCCCAGGTGTGCATCACACTAAATGGTTAAAACAAAACAAAGATCAGTGGACTTAACATGATGGCAAGAATCCCCTAGCTAGTCGTAACTCCACAAAATTAAATCATTGGCAGGTACTTATGCAAATTAAATGTGTATTTTTTTTTACAGAGAGGGGTTTCAGGTATCCTCCCCATCCTATGGCATGCAAAAACATGAACCCTTAACAGCAAATATTCTGAACCCATTTTAAAAGCAGTTGTATGCTATAAATCAAACATAGATAAATGCTACCATTTATAAATTCTAAAGTTATCACATAAATTTTGTTAGTAGCATATAGTACTTGTGAAAAGATAATTCTGTAACCTTGATTATAGCCATCTCATATTCTAACTAAGTATTCACTTTCTAAAAATATTTTAAATTCATTTATGGCATGTGTGCATGCTGGCTGGGCCAACATTTACTGCCCATTCTTACTGCCCTCCATTTCAGAGGGCATTTAAAAGTCAACCACATTGTCGTGGGTCTAAAGTCACAAGTAGACCACTGAACCGAGGTGGTCATTTTGCAAAAAATAAACTTGCAAAACTTAAATTGCATTCTACAAAGTTCAGAAAATGTGGTCTTCTTTAAAAACGTGCATTTTCTGAATAGTTGACGCTTCGTAATCGACTTTTACTTTCATTGAGAGGAAGCAGATTTTCCCTAATGATTTATGTAGACAAGAAGTTTGGTACTTTAACCACAAGGAATTTTGATTGAAAATTGGCAACACTACTAACAACACTGGGAGACTGTTAATACCTACCTTTTTACAAATAACCTCTGTTCCGGTCGAGCCCATGGAGTTATCTGTGCGGCGCAGTGCATTGGTATTGCTTTCATCACTTTCCACTGTACCATGAACTTGCCAGAAAGAAGGCCAACCAGTGCCAGAATCATACTTGGTTTCAGAGCTATTGTTAATCATACAAAATGTGATCAATTCATTACTACAAACACAGTATCGCTAAATCTCAATTTCCTAATTTACAAATAAACTGAAAACAGAAAAAGAATTGTACTACAGTACTGCAAATCAGATGAATAAACTATAAAATTGAGAAAAGTGTGCTGGATTAGCTAGAAATTAACCTCAAGTTGGGATCATAAAGAATCTCTTATCAATCAGTGTATGACAATATATTGGGTATGTTATATTATTGGACAAATAATGCTGAGCCCAGCCCCAAAGAATGCAAGTTCAAATCAGAGCATAAGAATTCTGGAGAACTTGAAAATCAGTTAGATCTGGAAATAAAAGCTCGCATCAATGAAAACATCCATAAAGCAGACAGATTCTCATTAAATCCTAGCTGAGTCACTAATGCCCTTTGTGAAGAAAATCAACTCAACTCTAACTGCTCCCTAAAGTGGCCTAGCAAGCTGCTCAAAACTGTGGTTCCACAGGAGTGTCGAGCAGCATCTTTCCAGGGTGACTAGAGAGGGGCAATAAATGGGAAACCCACAACCCAACAATTTTAAAATGTATTTACATTCAGCACTAAACATACGTGATATTTCAAGACTCATTTCTGATACATCATGGAACATTACGGCACAGCATAGCACAACGTTTAACACTGCTCTCAGTGCCAGGGACCCAGGTAATCTATGCAATGCCTAGTGTAACGGGGGCAGCACAGTGGTTAGTACTGCTGCCTCACAGCTCCGTGGACCTGGGTTCAATTCCTGGTTTGGGTCACTATCTGTAGAGTTTGCACATTCTTCCCACGTCTGCGTGAGTTTCCCCCAGGTGCTCCGATTTCCTCCCACAGTCCAAAGATGTGCGGTTAGGTGCATTAGCCATGCTAAATTGGTAGCACAAGTCAGAAGCTTTTAGAGCACTGCTCTTTCATCAGGTGAGTGGGAGTTCTGTTCACAAACAGGGCATATAAAGACACAAACTCATTTACAAAATAATGATTGGAATGTGAGTCTTTACAGGTAGTCAAGTCTTAAAGGTACAGGCAGCGTGAGTGGAGAGAGAGTTAAGCACAGGTTAAAGAGATGTCTATTGTCTCCAGATAGGTCTGTTAGTGAAATTTTGCAAGCCCAGGCAACTCGTGGGGGTTACAAAGTATGACGTGAACCCAAAATCCTGTTTGAGGGTGCCCTCATGTGTGCGGAACTTGACTATCAGTTTCTGCTCAGCAATTCTGCTTGTGAAGGGTGCCTTGAAGAACGCTTACCCAAAGATCAGAGGCTGAATGCCCGTGACTGCTGAAGTGTTCCCCAACAGGAAAGATGATTCTTGCCTAGTGATTGTCGAACACCTGCCTGGTAATTGTCAAGCGGTGTTCATTAACACTGCTCGACAATCACTAGGCAGGAATGTTCTCTTCCTGTTGGGGAACACTTCAGCAGTCACAGGCATTCAGCCTCCAATCTTTGGGTAAGCGTTCTCCAAGGCGGCCTTCACGACACATGACAATGCAGAATCGCTGAGCGGAAACTGATAGCCAAGATCCGCACACAAGGACAGCCTCAACCAGGATCTTGGGATCATGGCACATTATCTGTAACCCTCATGACTTGCCTGGGCTTGCAAATTCTCACTAACTGTCCTGGCTGGAGACAATTCACATCTCTTTGACCTGTGCTTAACCCTCTCTCCACTCACACTGTCTGTACCTTTAAGAGTTGATTACTGAAAAGGCTCGCATTCCAACCACCATTTTGTGAATTGAGTTTGCGTCTTCATGAATGAAGGAGCAACGCTTTGAAAGCTTGTGGCTTGTGCTACCAAGTAAACCTGTTTACTTAGTGTTGAGAGACTTCTCACTGTGCTTATTGCAGTCCAATGCTGGCATCTTCACATCATGTTAAATTGCCCCTTAGTGTCCCGTGATGCATAAGTTAGAGGGATTTGCGGGGTCAAATTGTGGGGTTAAAAGGATAGGGGCTGGGTGGTATTGTTGTTTTTGCAGACTCGGTGGGCCAAATGGCCTCTTTCTGCACTGATTCTATGATTCCAACTCGGAGAGGAATGCAGGAGGAGTGCATTGGTATGTGAATTTTGCCAATTGGAAGATTTAAATCTAGCTCTAAATAACTGCAGGTATAGGTACCACACATCCACCCTGCACTGCATTGTGACCACTGTCCTCCTTGTCTTTCTCTTCTGCACATTGTATTTTGTTTGTATCAGAGATTTTCTGGCTTTCTCCATACCCCTCCAACATGCTCTGTTTTATGCTAACCCCTGACCCCATCCCCCCACACACATCACCACCGATTCACACAATTTCTTGCCATTCGTGGATAACAGATTCTCTGGAACTTCTACATTTACATTCTCTACATCAGTTCTTGATGGTCTTCAGCTGATGGCCAGGTCAAGTGAAGAAAAGTAAATAAAACAGCAGACATTGAAGAATATCTCTAGATCTCTGATCTAAATACAGAAGGATTACTAATCATGACGGCAGATTTTCTTTATTTGAAACTCAAGACCGAGGCATTAACAAAGAACAAAAACAGCCCGGGAAACAGGCCCTTCGGCCCAACGAGCCCGTGCTGCCATTTTAACATTACCAGTCCCCCCTCCACCCATGACCCTTATCTATGATTTGCCACGATGAGTAGGAGGGCCGCTGCGGTGAGCATGAAAGCCTAAGGCGTGAGCCCGGGTGGAGCCACCGCTGGTGCAGATCTTGGTGGTAGTAGCAAATATTCAAAGTAGAACTTTGAAGGCCGAAGTGGAGAAGGGTTCCATGTGAACAGCAGTTGAACATGGGTCAGTCGGTTCATGATTTTCAGGAGGTTAAAACTTACAAACAAAAAGGGGCTGAAACTGGAAGAAAGCAACTAGAAAAACCCTCTTCTATCCAAATATCAGTGATACAAACAGCACACAATTCCATTGGCTGTGCATCTATCAAACATCCCAAAGTAAAAAAGGAGCAGCAGTCAGCCATTCAGCCCTTTGAGCCTGCTCTATCTTCATTACGATCATGCAACTCAGTAACTCCATGTCATTGGATCCTTTAAGCCCCAGGAACGATGCCTAAATCCTTCTTGAAAACAAACAATGTTTTAGTCTCACCTGTTTACTGTGATAGTGAATTCCACAGGCTCACCACTCTAGCGGGGGGCAGGGGGACGGGGGGAGAAATTTCTCCTCATCTTAGTCCTAAACGGTCATCAAGTATCCTTAAGCAACAGCCCCGGTACTGGACACCCCTACCATCAGGAGCATCTTTCCTGCATCTACCCCGTTTGCCCCGTTAGAATTTTATAGGTTTCTAATGAGAACCGCACCCACCCCCCACACACACCCCTATTCTTCTGAACTCCAGTGAATATAATCCTAATTGACTCAATCTCTTCTCATAAGTCAGTCATAGCCATCCGAGGAATCAGTTAAAAACGCATCAAGCAGCCTGTCCGAATTTCCTGCTGATTCTCAAGTTCAATTACTTTAGTGAAAACAAACTTCAAAAACAATTACTAAAACTGAACAGGGGACAGAAAAAAAATGATTTGCAAAGTGGGTCTTCTTTAGAGTCATCCATGCGTTTTGAAAATATGGGGAAAATGCTGGTAGCCAACTTTCATTGAAAAATTTGAATTACCCACATTACTGCAGTTTGACGCCTGTAATTCTTAGATCCTTATTAATTTTTTGGAAATTTATTCTGTGATTCTATCCAACCTGTCATGGACCATTGGCCTTGATCACTTATGACAGCTGTAGCAAACTGGAGGGTGTGGTGACACCAGATATCTTGGTCTTACATCCCATTTGCACTTCTATTTCACATCGCTGGGTTTAAATTTCATGGACCTGCAGTTTTGGAAAGGCTTATTTCAGCATTACTGATTCATTAGTGGGTAAATCCTAAATGCAAACTCTAATCTCCATTTTATTCACAATTTGAGGCATATGCAAGTAAACAGATAATATTGATTTAAACTTTGCACATGATCCTCAAGACACAATATTCATCTACAGCTGCCAACAAAGTCAAAACACTTTGCCATCTCTGACTTGAACACATCTATTCCCATTGGTGCTATTTACCTGCAGTTTTTAAAATTGTTATTTCTGTTTAACTACCATTTCCTAGTACACACACCTGATGTACCGACATTTAATACTGGTTACAGATGACGTGACTTTGCTTCGCTCTGGTGGCTTACCTGAACAGTGGAGCATTGCAGCACACACAATGGTACATGCCTTGCTCAGTATTATTCAGATAGATTCCACTGAAAGGCTGCAAACAACAAAACAGAATAGTTTATAAAACTAAAAGCTGCAATCTGTATTTCATTTAAAAAAAATGCAACAATGAAGTGTAGATAAAGGTGACAAGAAAACTCATGCACAATTTAAGTTTGATATTTTTTCCCAACATGTCTGATACAATGTGTTTATAAGTTCTTAGACAAAGCTTCAAAAAGCCGAACAGTCCTGATTTGAAATATTAACTCTTGCTTCTCTCTCCACAGATGCTGCCTAAACCTGCTGAGTTTTCACAACATTGTTTTTATTCCACATTTCCAACCTCCACAATGTTTTACTTTTATATTATTCAAAAATATCTGCATGCTAAAGTATTACCTGCCTGATATGGAGTGCACATTCTCTTCCTGTAGGAATACAGCCCACTTGTCTAAAGCAAGGCAGCTCAGCTGTAGCTAGCAAAGCAAATAGTCACTGACCTGAGCTCTCCAACTGATCTTCCCACCACGACTTCCCACCTCAATTCCACAACCCGTAACAGCTCCCTTTTACTTACTGCCATAAACAGCACTGTCCTGATGGAACTATCATTTCAGTCTGTTCCTGCCCCAGTGAACTGATTTCTCCCTACATTGGGAGAAAAAATCATTGTCCAGTTTCTTCCTACCTACCTCCATGACTCTACTGGTGGCTTCCAACACTTTACAAATTTCCAATTTCCTGGCCCCACCCATCTCCTCTTCTTTACAATGGATGTCTAATCTCTCTACAACTCAGTTGCCTGGAGGATCTCAAAAGTTGTAACGCCTGAAGAAGAAATGATCAGAGTAGAAGAACTATCCAAGTAACAAACAATAACTTAGCTCTTCAGAAGGCACCACTGGCAGGTATTAGCATTTCCAGGGTAAAAACAGACAGAATGGTGTGAAAGTAAGCAAAGCTGTATAGGTAATGAAAGGGAAACTATTTTTTAAATAAAGAATTAATAGACAGCACTACTTTAAACACAGTAAATGCTGTCCAATGTATCCAAACATGAAAGCTAACAAGGTTGGACAGCCAAAGTCAAGGAACCAAAGTGTGCAAATCAAAGTTAAAATTCAGAAAAATCATTGCCACATAAGAAAAGCTGCACAAACGTTTCCAGATTCCAAATGACTTCAACTTTGTTGGAGCACCTTGATACCACAATCAAATGGCGCTTTGATATCAAGGGTAGTCACTTGCACCTTGCCTCTAGAATTCAAACTTTTTGTCCATGTGAAGTCTGAAGCTGAGAGAGCCTGAACTGAGCATCCGTGCACAGTTATTGGTGAAGAACTCCATCAACGACAACTTCTATCATTTAGTTGATGACTAAAAGTAAACTGATGGGGTGGTAGCCAGTTAGATTTGCTCTATTTTGTAGTCAGGACATACCTAAGCAATGCTCCACATTGATGGGTAGATGTCAGTGCTGTTGATGTACTTAAACAAGTTGCAGCTAGTTCTGGAGCACAAGTAAGGCTTACACTAACACTGCAATGAAGTTGCTGTGAAATTCCTCTAGTAGCCACAGTCCGGCGCCTGTCGGGTCAATGCACCTAACCAGCACGTTTTAAGTATTGCAGTTAAGTATTTAACTATTGTCATTATACCTCTATTAAAATCTGCTTTTTAAATGTAGCCAAACGACACCAGAGAAAGGAGTAAAGTCAACCCAGAAAGAAAATGGGCGGCATGGTAGCACAGTGGTTAGCACTGCTGCTTCACAGCTCCAGGGTCCTGGCTTCGATTCCTGGCTCGGGCCACTGTCTGTGTGGAGTTTGCACATTCTCCTCGTGTCTGCGTGGGTTTCCTCCAGGTGCTCCAGTTTCTTCCCACAGTCCAAAGATGTGCAGGTTAGGTTGATTGGTCATGCTAAGAAATTAGCCCTTAGTGTCCAGGGATGCGTAGGTTAGAGGGATCAATGGGTATAATATGTAGGGATATCGGGGTAAGGCCTGGGTGGGATTGTGTTCGGTGCAGACTTGATGGGCCGAAGGGCCTCTTTCTGCACTGTAGGGGTCTATCCTTCCATTCTGGCACCATGACGGTGCAACAGCAGCAATCTTAATAGCACCATAGTCAAGTGGTCTTCATTTTAACTAGTCTCTGATTAAAACGTGGGATGCTTTTGGTGAGATTTTCTCATTGGAGAAGAACTATTCAAATTTTCTGGTGGCTGCTGTTGTTAATAAAACAGAAAGAACTTGAATTTATTTCTTCAGAATATCTCAAAGCACATCAAGATGTGTTGGTTAGGTGCATTGGCCATGCTAAATTCCCCCTCCATGTACCCGAACAGGCACTGGATTGTGGGGACTAAGGGATTTTCACAGTGACTTAATTGCAGTAAGCCTACTTGTGACACGAATAAATAAAGTTTAACTTCAATGCCAATTCCTTCATATGTGGCCAGTCCACTTAAGTTTCTAACCAATGATAACCCCAAGATGTTGATGCTGGGACACTGTATTCAGCAATGTGGCAATGTCAAGGAAACTGTGGATAAAAGCCTGCTGAAGGAAACTCAGAATTAAAAACCAATTGTGCTGTGGAGAATTTGTTTTAATATTCTTACTACTTCGAAAGGTACAATTAGTGCAGAGAAACAGAAAAATAACCCCACAAAAACATCAATTTCTAATGATTTATGTTTAGAATGTTTTTGGTTTTTAACTGCAAAGTTCATTTAGAATCCAGCATGGGTTATTGGGCATAATAAATTCTCAGTAACATAATCAATAATGAAGTGTTTCACCATGGAAGAAACTAAACATCTAAATTTAGAACTCTATATAAACAGAATTATTTCAAATGTTAGAATTATATTGGGACCTTTACTGTTGCAGTAACCAAAAATATTATTTCAGTTTTATATATATTTGAATGGACTCTATTTATCTACATAGTTCAAGATTTTGATGCTATTCCAATGTAAATGAAACTTGCACCTTTACTGGATAAAGATGTTGACATTATAATGATGGAAAATAAATCTTTAGACAAGGAAAATTACAACTGAAACACCTTGTGGCATTTTCTCTGCCATCTGGATTATATGTCTTTACTTTTTGACAGATTCGTATAAATACTTATATTCAGTTCATGATTTTCTATAACCTGGCACACAGGCATCCCTCAAATTTATATCAAGATTATTCACAGACTGGCATGTTTGCTTGTTTTATGGCGGAGCTGGCTCAAAGGACTGAATTACCTACTTCTCTCCTCATTCCTCAGTTCCTGTATTTTCACACTTTTTTTTGGAAGGATTAGAAAGCTGATTTTGAACCTGTTGAACTGTGTCATGAATGCTCCTTCCATGGCCAACGAAATCTGGAGTGGAACCTAAACCCAGAGCTTCTGACTCAGAGACACAGTTGGGCAACACGGTGGCACAGTGGAGCTGGGTTCAGTTCTGGCCTCAGGTCACTGCCTGTGTGGGGTGTGCACTATCTCCCTGTGTCTGTGTGGATTTCCTCCGGATGCTCCAGTTTCTTCCCATGCTCCAAAGATGTACAGGTTAGGGCGAATGGCTGTGCTAAATTGCCCCCTAGTGTCCTAAGATGTGTAGGTTAGGGGGGATTTTTGGGGTAAATACATGGGGTTTTGAGGATAAGGTCTGGGTAGGATGCTCTGTTGGGAGAGTCTATGCAGACTCAATGGGCCGAATGGCCTGCTTCTGTACTGCAGGGTTTCCATGATTCAAAGGTAGGTGCATCACAAGACCTCCACATGGGCTAGCATGACATAAAATAAACAAGATGGGTTAATATATGCAGCTTATTGTACAATCATTACAATGATAGGGAAATGAAGAACTGCAGACCTAGTGGGTTACTCGATGGTCCTTTCACAGAGGATCTGGGTGTGATCCAGTTTAAATGTGATTCAAGTTTCCTTTCTTCAGCAATCTATAGCAGACAAATAAGAACACCACCACCTGGAAGTTCCCTTCAAGCCACCCATCATCCTGACTTGAAAGTATATCGCAGTTCCAATCCTGGAACTGCCTTCTTAAAAGCACTGTGGATGTACCTGCAGCAGTTCAGGAAGGTCAACGCCTTTTCAAGAGGAGTTGTGGATGGGCAATAAACACTGGCCCTGCCAGGTGAAGCCAACCTCCCAGGGTTAAAAAAGGAAAAAAAAAAATCAGTGAAATTCTGAGGGGGAATGGACTTCCAGATTAAAAAGCACTCAACTGGCAACCTGTTTAAAGAAACAAAAAGGATTTTTTATGTTCTTTGAATCATATGCCATGTTTGAAAGGAGAAACTTTATAATCAATTTGCACCTCATACTATTGTAGTCTCCTTTATTAAGATTCAGGACCCTTGTCTCAGAATAAACTACATCATTTTTCATCTTGTTGGGGGAATGGACAGTTACAGCACCCCTGAGCTCAGAAATACGGGCCCTTGAAACTAAAGAAACATTATTTTTCAGGAGCATAACTGACAGCAAATCCACTGTTGCCTCCCCATCAATTGCACTTCTTCTGAAAATCCTGGTGCCCAGAGAACAAGAGGCATCCGAGATGCACAAACCTGCCTTCAGTTCCTGCAAATAAGGGGAACCAATCTCTGCATTTGCATTCAGTAATAATCACATTTCTATCACATAGAACGCAGCCAGGCACTGACACATGATTAAAAATATATGAAGAGGGATAAAGAGACAGTCTCTCTGGACAGGAACAATTTAACAGGAAGAACATTGCAGCTCTTGCGAGGTGACCTAATACCACTTGCCAAAATGTAATCACGGTAATTGTTGCAGCAGCTGCCTACTATTTCGTTTTCACTTACATATAAACAGATCAGAGAGGGATTAGCAGTTATTGGGAAGATTTCAATTGACATTGGTATTTGCATTTGCTGTTTATCTACAATTCCTTACAAATGCAAACAAAAAATGTGCTAACCTCTGATTGAAGTGTTTTTATGTGCAAGTGAAAATATGCTGAAAAATTGTGTTTTTCAAATGCGGTGTCACCAGTACTGAGCTGGCAATGATTTTTTTGTATTATTGTTTAAGCTACAGCAGATAATGTGGTATCAGGAGCTTTTTGAGGGGGGTATGGGCAGACAAACATGATTCTCCTGTTTGTTCTTCAGTTGGGAATGTCACAGGTTCCTTGCATGTTTTCTTCAACACTCAAAAAGTTGGAAAGAAGCTGAAAAATTGACAGCCACCTTATGTCTTTCTACTTCTAAAAGGGGACACAGTGGACCTGCTAAAGACTACAATCTAAAAGTCAGTTGTACATCAACTGGAGTACATTGCCACTTGAAGATGGTGTCACTACCACTAGCAAATTGATATTCACACAAGACTCTCAGCATTGAAATGCAATTTTTCCTCTGATAACTTGGAAGAGATTTTGATAGATTAATGGCAACCCTGCACTGTAATATTACATAGTAGCAACCCTGCACTGGTGACAGGTCTAGATCACCATGATATAGTGCTGTCGTACAAATGTCCATGGCTTTTTTTTTAAGTGGAACACTGGTGAATAGGCGAACAATGTCATACGGGAGCACGGACCTAGCCTGGCTGTCCATATGCAAGTCCTATATCGTCTTCACAAACGTGAAGGAATATTTCACCACGTATGGGGAAAATTTGCTCAAAATTGGTTGCAGCAACTCATCCAACCATTTGGCCCATTCATGTTGTGAAGATGAGATGGCGTATAAAGGGATATCACTTTTCTGTGTCTGGGGAAGCCACTCCTACATGGATGCAGTGAACTGTGAGGATGAATCGTATCATAATTATCACCTGACAACTCATTGTGCTTACACAATTCCAAAAAAGCGAGCTTGCTTTCAAGCAAGTCTGTCTGGTTACGCTATATGGCAGACCCAACAGATACAAATTTGGACCTATCGTTAAGAATGGCTTGCGTTTTGTGATTGCGGTCACATTGTTAGGAATGACTAACCAGGCCCTTTATCAGGTTTATACACATGTATGTATGTATGGGTCGGCCCTGAGGCCTCACAATGCTACCAGATATATACAAAGAACAAAGAACAACCCAGCACGGGAAACAGGCCCTTCGGCCCAACGAGCCCGTGCCGCCGCATCACCCTACACCTATTCTACCCTGCGTGTCTACGAATGGAACCCCTGACTTAGCCAGATTCAGGGGAGAATAGTGTCAATTTGGTAAACCAATCAGCCTAAGAGCACATCTTTGGGGTGTATTGCATATGAAAAATCAGTCAATTTATTCAGAGTCCTGTGACATGCATGTGTTAGATTAGCTAGGTGCACTTTCAACAATTCAGTGTGTTCTGTGGATGCTGGTTTATGGCAGAACAGCTGGGAGTGAAGGAGTTGAAACTCAGAAAAATACCTCTCGTCTCTTTGTTCAGCAAAAGGTAAATAATCAATGACAGAATGAATAGGATTGGTTGGTATGTGGGGAAGTCACGAAATCGAGAGAAGGACATAGTGGATCAGAGGGCAAAGTACAGAACCATTCACCTCTGGGAACTGGGTTCAACACTGTATTTTTATAAACTAACTGATAACCCCTTATGTTTGCTAGTTGTGAAGGTCTTAAATGAAATTTAGACTAAATTGTGAGGGCCACACAGGCTCAAACTTATAAAAGTTAAATTTAGGGCCAAAAATCAGGAAGGTCTTCACACATTAGTGAGCAGTGTATGGAATCAACAGTCAGATAGAATGGTAGATGCAAACACCTTGGGAGCTATGTAATAATGAAATGTAATCGGGTGAATGCAGGACTTTCTGGGGATGGGTAAGATAAGAAGCCTGAAATGGTATTTCATATGTTTAATGATCTTGTGAACTTAGTTTAGGCCATCTTAATCCAGTTGCTGGTGAGAAGGTACAGTACAAAAACAGTCCTTTGATTTGATACTGATGGGCAGTCTGACTCCAAAAGGCTACAAAAGCCTACTAGTGGAGGAAAAGGAAAACAATGTCATGCTGGGGAGCTCTTCTGAACTTGTGCTAATATCCCACATCTAAATCACATGAAAAAAATGTGTTCAATGGTTTTAATCATAATCTTCCAGAGGCCAGATCTAAAGCTGGCCTAGATTCAGAGTTTAACGCGACTTACCATCTCTGTTCCCTTTTCTCGAGTTACGAAGTATTGCTCTGGGGTTAGCTTCTTTTGCCAATCAACACTTACAATTGTTTCATCGTATCGAGTCAGTGATCTCAAACCTATATAAAAATAAAAACGAGATAAATGCTACAAACCAATCTTAAGATATTTGGTAAAAAGAAAAGAGCAGTAAAATAACTTGCAGACCTACAGGATAAAGGTGAGTGGAACCAGCTGAATGGTGCTTTCATAGGATCCCTAAGGTACAGAAGGAGGCCATTTGGCCCATGTATCAACACATACCCCCCAGGCCCCATTCCCCTAACCCCACAGATTTACCCTGCTAATCCCCCTGATACTAGGGTCAATTTAGCATGGCCAATCAACCTAATCCGCACATCTTTGGAGTGTGGGCGGAAACCAAAGCCCCCTGAAGAAACACACACAGACAAGGGGAGAACATGCAAACTCCACACAGACAGTGATCCGAGGCCAGAATTGAACCCAGGTCTTTGGTGCTGGAGAGGAATTCAATGCAAAAAGAAACAAAATCAAAGTAAAGCAAATACCTCATCAGGCAGAAATGTTAAGTCAGGCCATGCTTATGCTTTTCTGAGATGCACTAAAACCAGAGACTGCCATTCAAGGCCTCTCTAGCATGAGGGTCTATTTTATTTCATCTTTCCTCCAATACCAACTCTCCTATTTTGTTACAGAAATAATTCTCCAAGGCACAACATGAGATTCAGTTGTTCCTAGCAGTCAGTGAATCCCCCCAATTCACCAATAAAGGATTTTTTAAACAGTAATTAAGCAACTATACTGTAATCGTTCTACACTGGAATGAAAAGGCAGAGAGATTCAGGCCTCGTAGAACACTCATGACTTTCAATATGAAACAGACAAGCTGATAGAAATATCCGAGTCAAAAGTTATGAAACTTCACAGTGGATATGAAAACTAAATGTCCCCTCACTATAAATTCAAATTTTAATTACAAACAAAATTAAAATGTGGTGGGGAATGAGGCACAGTACAAAGGAATCTCCACCAAGGCATCAATGGGACAATATGTTTTATTCTCATTTACGAGGCCTAACGGTAATTACAACATTCGGTGGGAAAACTGCAGGTAGTTTACAGGAGACAAAACTAAGCAGTTAGCTTATTCAATTATTAATAAGTTGCCGTACCTCATGCACAATATGGTGGCACACTGCCTCACAGCCCTAGGGACCCAGGTTTGATTCCCGGCTTAGGTCACTGTCTATCCAAAGTCTGTACATTCTCCCCACGTCTGTGTGGGTTTCCTCCCACTCTAAAGATGTGCAGGTTAGGTGCATTAGTCATGCTAAATTCTCCTTCAGCGTACCCAAATAGGCACTGGAGTGTGGCAACTAGGAGATTTTCACAGTAACTTCATTGCAGTGTTAATGTAAGCCTACTTGTGACACTAATAAATAAACTTTAAACAATACTACAAAACCAAACAACATGGCACCTTCAGCATCCCTAGCGGCCTAATTTGAAAAAACTAAACTCTGTGAAAGCTTTTACTGTGCTTGTATTTTGTAGGCCTTAAGCAGTCTAATATGCAACATTGTTAAAGTTAACCTGACACCTATAACTGCCTTATTAACATTACGGAACAAGCTTCCACTGTGTGCATTACTCATATGGGAAGCACACAGGTTTCTGGGTAGGAGACCTCGTATGCTTTAACTGCTTTTAGCTGGGCGTTAGGGAGGAAGGATTTGTGGCTGTGTGATTTATATTGCAATTGTATGAAGATGAAACTGGCTAAAGGAGAATCCAAAGATCAGCGAGAGGGAGCGTCAGGTATAGGGGCAAAAAAAAACTCACCAAAAGTGATAACAGTGCAAGGGAAGGGGTTGATTGGTACAGTGTATTGCTGGTCTTTTTTTTGTTCATATCATGTGCAAGTTTTAAATTTACTTCTGTTAAGCTTAAATGTTAATCAAATAAATAAAGGTTTTGACAGGGCGCCTCAATCTTGTGTACCAAGTGGGTACTCAAGGACCAACAGCCACAGGTTGCGTTTTGTTTGAGTGGCCCTGTCAGTGGGCTAAAAGGCCAAGGGGGAAACCTGCATTATCCATTTCTGGAAGCACTGATTGCTAAGCAGGTACTAATGAGTTGCCGCCAGGGCTCTTGTCCCTTTAAGGGATAAGATCCCACCTCCAAGAGTGGCGCCATTCAGCACGATTGCAGCTGATCCTCAATCTCAATTCCACGTTTCCCATATCCCTCCATTCCCTGAGACACCAAGTATCCGTGTTTGCAGTCTTAAACATATTTAACAATGCAACATTCACAACCCTCTGGAGTGGACAATTTCAAAGATTCACAATCCTTTGAATGAAGAAACATCTCTTCAATTCAAGCCCTAAATGGCTATTCCCTTTACCCAGATTCTCCAGGCAGGGATAAGGCAAATTGTGCGGAGGGTGTGGAGAGTCTGCAGAAGGATCTAGATAGGCTGGGCGAATGGGCCAGGAAATGGCAAATGGAATTTAATGTTGGCAAGTGCGAGGTGGTCCACTTTGGTAGGAATAATGGTAGGAAGGATTATTACTTACGTGGAGAAAAACTGCAGCAGGCGATGGTGCAGAGGGACCTCGGGGTCCTTGTGCATGAGTCGCAAAAACCCAGCCTGCAGGTGCAGCAGGTGGTCAGGAAGGCGAATGGGATGCTGGCCTTCATAGTGAGGGGGATTGAATATAAAAGTAGGGAGGTCTTGCTGCGGCTGTATAGGGCATTGGTGAGGCCGCAGCTGGAGTACTGTGTGCAGTTTTGGGCGCCGTACTTACGCAAGGATATTTTGGCCTTGGAGGGAGTGCAGAGGAGGTTTACTAGGCTGATGCCAGAGTTGAGGGGGTTGAGCTATGAGGAGAGGCTGAATAAACTAGGCTTGTACTCATTGGAGTTTAGAAGAATGAGGGGAGATCTCACTGAGACGTATAAGATGATGAATGGGATGGATAGGATAGAAGTGGAGAGACTCTTCCCGCTCAGAAAGGACAGTAGGACTAGGGGGCACAGCCTCAAGATAAAGGGGGGGCGGTTTAGAACGGAGTTGAGGAAGAACTTCTTCACTCAAAGGGTGGTGAATCTCTGGAATTCTCTGCCCGTTGAAGTGGTGGAGGCTACCTCGCTAAATATTTTTAAGATGCGGGTTGATGGGTTTTTGATAAGAGAGGGGATTAAGGGTTATGGGGAGAGGGCGGGAATGTGGAACTGAGCCACGACAGATCAGCCATGATCTTATTGAATGGCGGGGCAGGCTCGAAGGGCTAGATGGCCTACTCCTGCTCCTATTTCTTATGTTCTTATGTTCAGACGACAAGTTTGCAAATTAGGCTGTTTGAATATGGCAAATCAATAGTACTGCTCTAAAGCATCTTTCATATACTTTCCAAAACACTTGTTTTTAAACATAGAATTGCACATATTGTCTTCAATTGTCTGAAAATACCTGAAGGAGTACTGTTTGGGATTGCATGTCAAATCTGTTTTAAAAAACTCGGAGTACTTCCTGAGCACTTTGCCATCACATTTCATTTTAAATGTTAGTGTTGGCCAAACATAGGCTCTCCAATTTTAATGGCAGAGCTTTCTTCAGGGGGCATCGCAAATGGAGCCAGGCACTATAAATTAGGAATGAAAATCTGAAAACACTAGAAAAACCCAACAGGTCCAGCAGCATCTGATAAACAGAGTCACCATTTTTGAGTGCATATAATTCTTCAAATATAAATTAGATAACTGACCATAAACTGTGACTTGTGGTGATTTGACCTGAGGGTAGAAACAGAGAACAGTACAGCACAGTACAGGCCCTTCGGCCCTCGATGTTGTACCGAGCTTTTTCCAAAACTAAGATCAAGCTATCCCACTCCCTATCATTCTGGAGTGCTCCATGTGCCTATCCAATAACGGCTTGAAAGTTCCTAAAGCATCCGACTCCAGGGAACGTGGTAAAAGAGGGGGAGGCGTGGCATTGTTAGTCAAGGACAGCAGGCAATCCATTCCACACCCCAACCACTCTCGCCATACCTCAGATGAGGGGCAAGGTCAAGAAGACAGGGCCTTCATGAAGCACCTCAGCTTGTATGGGAATTGAATCTGTGGCTTTTTTTATTCATTTGTAGAACATGGGCGTCACTGGCTGGCCAGCATTTATTGCCCACCACACAGTATCATTAACCAGCCAACTGGACTAAACCAAAATTGGTGTGTTGCCTCCAAGTGCCAGGGTTCGTGATGAATCCGATCAGGTTTTCGGGGTCTTTAAGGGGTAGGGGAACCAGCCCCAAGTCGTGGTTCATGCAGGCACCCATGACATAGGTAGGAAAAGGGATGGGGATGTAAGACAGGAATTCGGGGAGTTAGGGTGGAAGCTTAGGGCTAAAACAAACCGAGTTGTTATCTCTGGTTTGTTACCTGTGCCACGTGATAGCGTGGAGAAGAATAGAGAGAGCATTTGAACACGTGGCTAAACGGATGGTGCAGGAGGGAGGGTTTCAGATACCTGGACAATTGCGGCTCATTCTGGGGTAGGTGAGACCTCTACAAAGGGATGATCTACACCTGAACCAGAGGGGTACCCATATCTTGGGAGGAAAATTTGCCAATGCTCTTCGGGAGGGTTTAAACTGATTCAGAAGGGGGGATGAGAACCTGAATTGTCGCTCCAATGTACAGGAGGTTGAGAGTAGGGAGGTCATGGATAAGGTTTCAAGGTCGCAGGAGTGTACTGGCAGGCAGGAGGGTGGTTTGAAGTGTGTATACTTAAACACTAGGAGCATACGGAATAAGGTGGGAGAACATGCAGCCTGGGTTGGTACCTGGGACTTCGATGTTGTGGCCATTTCAGAGACATGGATAGAGCAGAGACAGGAATGGTTGTTGTAGGTTCCGGAGTTTAGATGTTTCAGGGAACGTGGTAAAAGAGGGGGCGGTGTGGCATTGTTAGTCAAGGACTGTATTACGGCAGCAGAAAGGACGTTTGATGAGGACTCGTCTATTGAGGTAGTATGGGCTACGATTAGAAACAGGAAAGGAGAGGTCACCCTACTGGGGGTTTTTTTTTATAGGCCTCCAAAAAGTTCCAGAGATGTAGAGGAAAGGATTGCAAAGATGATCCTGGATAGGAGCGAAAGTAACAGGGTAGTTGTTATGGGGGACTTTAACTTTACAAATATTGACTGGAAAAGCCATAGTTCGAGTACTTTAGAGGGGTCAGTTTTTGTCCAATGTGTGCAGGAAGGTTTCCTGACACAGTATGTAGATATGCCAACAAGAGGTGAGGCCACATTGGATTTGGTACTGGGTAATGAACCAGACCAGGTGTTAGACTTGGAGGTAGGTGAGCACTTTGGTGATAGTGACCACAATTCGGTTACGTTTACCTTAGCGATGGAAAGGGATAGGTATATACCAAAGGGCAAAAGTTATAGCTGGGGGAAAGGAAATTATGAGACGATTAGGTGAGATTTAGGATACATAGGTTGGAGAAGGAAACTGCAGGGGATGGACACAATTGAAATGTGGAGCTTGTTCAAGGAGCAGCTACTGCGAGTCCTTGATAAATATGTACCTATCAGGCAGGGAGGAAGTGGTCGAGTGAGGGAACCGTGGTGTACTAAGGAAGTTGAATCTCTGGTGAAGAGGAGGAAGGAGACTTATGTAAAGATGAGACGCAAAGGCTCAGTTAGGGCACTGGAGAGTTACAAGTTAGCCAGGAAGGACCTAAAGAGAGAGTTAAGAAGAGCCAGAAGAGGACATGAGAAGTCTTTGGCAGGCAGGATCAAGGAAAATCCTAAAGCTTTCTATAGGTATGTCAGGAATAAAAGAATGATTAGGGCAAGATTAAGGCCAGTCAAGGACAGTAGTGGGAAGTTGTGTGTGGAGTCTGAAGAGATAGGAGAGGTACTAAATGAATATTTATCATCAGTATTCACATAGGAAAAAGTCAATGTAGTCGAGGAGAATACTGAGATACGGGCTTTTGGGCTAGACGGGATTGAGGTTCATAAGGAGGAGGTATTAGCAATTCTAGAAAGTGTGAAAATAGGTAAGTCCCCTGGGCTGGATGGGATTTGTCCTAGGATTCTCTGGGAGGAGATTGCAGAGCCTTTGGCTTTGATCTTTAGGTCATCATTGTCCACAGGTATAATACCAGAAGACTGGAGGATAGCAAATGTTGTCCCCTTGTTGTCAAGAAGGGGAGTAGAGACCATCCTGGAAATTATAGGCCAGTGAGCCTTACTTCTGTGGTGCGCAAAGTTTTGGAAAGGATTATAAGAGGTAGGATTTATAATCATCTAGAGAGAAATAATTTGATTAGGGATCGTCAACACAGTTTTCTGAAGGTTAGGTCTTGCCTCACAGACCTTATTGAGTTCTTTAAGAAGGTGACCAAAGAGGGGGATGAGGGTAAATTTGATGTGTATATGGACTTCAGTAAAGTGTTTGGTAAGGTTCCCCATGGTAAGCTACTGCAAAAAATACAGATGCATGGGACTGAGGGTGATTTAGCGGTTTGGATCAGGAATTGGCTAGCTGAAAGACGGAGGGTGATAATTGATGGGAAATGGTCAACCTGGAGTTCAGTTACTACTGGAGTACCACAGGGATCTGTTTTGGGGCCACTGCTGTTTGTCATTTTTATAAATGATCTAGATGAGGGTGTAGAAGGATGGGTTAGTAAATTTGCAGATGACACTAAAGTCTGAGGTGTTATGGACAGTGCGGATGGATGTTGCAGTTTGCAGAGGGACATAGATAAGCTGCAGAGCTGGACTGAGTGGTGGCAAATGGAGGTTAATGCGGAAAAGTGAGAGGTGATTCACTTTGGAAGAAGTAACAGAATTACAGAGATTGGACTAATGGGAAAACTCTTGGTAGTGTGGATGAGCAGAGAGATCTCGGTGTCCACATGCACAGATCCCTGAAAGTTGGCACCCAGGTTGATAGGGTTGTTAAGAAGGCATACGGTGTGTTAGCTTTTATTGGTAGAGGGATTGAGTTTCGGAGCCATGAGATCATGTTGAGCTGTACAAAGCTCTGGTATGGCCGCACTTGGAGTATTGTGTACAGTTCTGGTCGCTGCATTATAGGAAAGATGTGGAAGCATTGGACAGGGTGCAGAGGAGATTTGCCAAAATGTTGCCTGGAATGGTGGGAAGGTCTTATGAGGAAAGACTGAGGGACTTGAGGTTGTTTTCGTTAGAGACAAGGTTAAGAGGTGATTTAATTGAGGCATACAAGATGATCAGAGGATTAGATAGGGTAGACAGTGAGAGCCTTTTTCCTCAGATGGTGATGGCTAACACAAGGGGGCGTAGCTTTAAATTAAGGGGTGGTAATTATAGGACGGATGTCAGAGGTAGGTTCTTTACTCAGAGGGTAGTAAGGGCGTGGAATGCCCTGCCTGCAGTAATGGCCTCGCCACTTTTAAGGGCATTCAAATGGTCATTGGATAGACATGTGGATAATATTGGAATAGTTTGGGTTAGAGGGTCATTAAATTGGTTCCACTAGTCAGCGCAACATCGAGGGCCGAAGGGCCTGTACTGCACTGTAATGTTCTATGTTCTATGTTCCAAAAGCAAATTAGGTAGTGCCCAATTGGAACAGAAAGACAGAGTGTGGATTTATGTATATATAAAGGATATGTAGCCACTATTGTAATAAGGGAAGCATTCACAGCCTTCTGGAGTAGACAATTTCAATATACAGAAGAGTAGTGCAGCCAATTTTCACTTAACGCCCTGTCTGCACTGAGCTAAATGACACCAGGAGAACTCATTGACCTTCTTCAAATAGTGCCATGGGATCTTTTGCTTCTAGCTTAGAGGTCACAGGGTTTTGGTTTAACACTTGAAAGACTGCAGGGTCGAGAATGTGGCACACCCTTGCTAGTTTAGGTTATGCACTCCATTTTCTAGCTGAACCTTTACGGTGTCTGGCAGGGGAGCTGGGGTTTTCCCCCATCATGTCTGGCTGTAATGAAGAACTTCAGTTTCCACTACGCTTCTGTCAAGCAGTAAATTCTCTTTCACAGAATTCCCACAGGAGGCCGCCATAATCCCACCTAGGTCCCATTCCCATAACTACACGTAGTTACCCTGCTTACCCCCCTGACACAGGGGCAATTTAGCTGGGCCAATCAACCTAACCACCTACATATCTTTGTTGGTGGGGGGGGGGGAGAATTGGAGCACCCGGAGGAAAACCACGCAGATACGGGGAGAACGTGCAAGCTCCACACAGACAGCGACTCCAGGCGCTGAGGCAGCAGTGCTAACCCCTGTGCCCATTTAGACTTTACAATCAAAACACGTAATTACGAGTACCTCCTCCTTCCTCCCTGTTTAAGGCTGCATTTGAGAGGGTAACGAAATTTACTACGCCATAATATAACAGTTTGAATGGGAGATAGGGAGCCTCCCACGTCAATACATCCTCCCGTCAAGCAGCAACCCACTCCTGCTGTTTCAGCCCAGGAGAATGTCACTTCCATATTCACACAAACACAAACACCTGCAATTCCTCCAGACATTATCCCTGATCTCTCACACCGAGCTGACAGGGAGAAAGCAAGAGCCGGGGGCATTGCCCCCATTGATCTGTTTCCACCTTGTTTTAATATTTTAACATGACGTCTCGCTCGAGCTGGATAAAATTGAACATTTCCAAACCCAGCGCAATATCACTTGCAAATTCATTCATATCAAATGTACGGAAGCCGCTGCTTTTATTTTCTGATCCAGAAGCAGCTCCGCCTGAAACGCTGGCTGGGCAGAGTGGAAATTTCCACTCCTCCGGCAGCTTGGGGAAATCTATCAGCTCCACCTACCCGGTACAGTGCGGAGCTGCCGCGGCCGCTGTACACTCCTGGAAGCGGCGAAGACTTTGAGGAAGTTTCCCCTGAAGAGAAGTTTCGGAAGACGAGCGACAAAGCCAGCCATGGTTCTTCGGGATTGTCCTTCCCCGGTCACCGCCCGGAGCCCCTCTCCCCCCTCCCCGCTCACCGCCCGGAGCCCCTCTCCCCCCTCCCCGCTCACCGCCCGGAGCCCCTCTCCCCCCTCCCCGCTCACCGCCCGTAGCCCCTCTCCCGCCTCCCCCCTCCCCGCCCGGAGCCCCTCTCCCCCCTCTCCCCCCTCCCCGCTCACCGCCCGGAGCCCCTCCCCCCCCTCCCCGCTCACCGCCCGGAGCCCCTCCCCCCCCTCCCCCCCCTCCCCCCGCTCACCGCCCACCGCCCACCGCCCGGAGCCCCTCTCCCCCTCCCCGGTCACTTCCTGATGTCTCTCTTCCCCCTCTCCAGTCACTGCCTAAAGTCCCTCTTTCCCCGCCCCAGTCACTGCCTGAAGCCTCTCCTGTCTCCCTTCCTCTCTCTCTCTCTCTCACACACACACACAGGACAACCTCACTGACGTTGTCATGTTATTAGCATCTTTTACCATATTTGTTAATGTGTCACAGGGCAATCCGGTAAGATTTCCCCCAAGCTGCAGGGGGGGGGGGGAGAGAGAGAGATGGTGCTGTTATAACAGGAGTTTTCAACACCAAATAGATATCTGCCCCTTTATATCAGTGTGCATGTTTAAACGTGGGCTGCCTTTAAATGTCCTTTTTGTTCCTAATTGCAGCCTTGTTGTTTCAGGAAAGCCATGAACTGTGAGCCAAGAAAGAACTGCCTTCGCCGTTTTATCTCTGAGAACTTGTATGAGGTCTTGTTAGTCCATTCCTGGGAGTTTTCCGAGTGCCAGACTAAGATAAAAGAAGAGGGTGTTTACTCTCCTTGTTTTCGGCAACATTTCTCTTAGCCAAGCATAGCGACTGCTTAGCTTTACCAGTGTTTTAGTATTCTAGTCGTTCAATGATGGGAAGATATGCTTATCGAAATGGAATAGGAATATAAAACTTTACTTTTATGTATCTCAAACCCACTCTAATTATACTGTAAGTAGAGTGTTACCCCCACCAAACTAAATTATTCTCTTAAAGGGGTGGCATGGTGGTTAGCACTGTTGCCTCATAGCGTCAGGGACCTGGGTTCAATTCGTGTTGCACATTCTCCCCGTGTCTGTGTGGGTTTGTTTCATAGAAACCCTACAGTGCAGAAAGAGGCCATCTGGCCCATCAAGTCTGCACCAACCACAATCCCACCCAGGCCCTACCCCCATACATTTCCCCGCTAATTTCTCTAACCTATGCATCTCAGGACCCTAAGGGGCAATTTTAGCATGGCCAATCAACCTAACCCGCGCATCTTTGGACTGTGGGAGGAAACCGGAGCATGCAGAGAATGTGCAAACTCCACACTGACAGTGACCCAAGCCAGGAATCAAACCCAGATCCCTGGAGCTGTGAAGCAGCAGTGCTAACCACTGTGCTACTGTGCTGCCTAGGGCTTCAGTTTTCTCCCACAGTCCAAAGATGTGCAGGTTAAGTTAACTAGTCATGCTAAATTGACCCTAGTTGTCAGGGGATTAGCAAGGTAAATATATGGGGTTACAGGAATAGGATGTGGGTGGGATGTGGTCAGTGCAAACTTGATGGGCCAAATGGCCTCCTTCTGCACTGTAGGGATTCTATGATACTATGATAATCATTGTTAGCAATGCCTCCATTTTATGGGCTGTCTTAGAAAAAGGAAACAATTACCTTTGGGTTTGCATGTACATGTAATTTTACAACACTCTGAGATACAAATCTGTCCATTCACTACAGAAGAAATCAATGCATGGGAAAGAGTGAGAACAATAGGTAAAGAATTGTGGAGCTGGCCACATGTGCAATTGACTCTTGCATCTGACACTCATCCATTGAAGATGTCACACCATAACTTGTCACTTATCAGCCCAAACCTGAATCTTGTCCAGGTCTTGTTGCATATGAACATGGTCTGCTTTCAGTATCTTGAGGATGGTGCAAACATTGTTCAAACATCTCAATTTCTGATCTGGTAATGGAAAGGAGGACTACACTTCAGGATTACTTCACTGGTTGTGATATACTTTGGGGCATTCTGTGGCCATGCAAGATGCATGTAAATGCATTTCTTTCCATTTTTACTTGCTGGCCCTCCACCTAGACAGTGATCATCCACCCATTCACTCCATATCTGTCCAGTTTCTCGGAGTTCTTTCTGTTTCTTTCTCTAGTGATGTGCAGGTTGGGTTGATTGGACGTGTTAAATGCCCATTAGTGTGAGAGGGATTAGCAAGGTAAACAGATGGGGTTACAGGGATAGGGATTGGGTAGGATTGTTGTTAGTGCAGGCTCGATGGGCCGAATGGTCACATGTACTGTAAGGTTTCTATGATTCTATGCTTATCTTTTAGCAATCCTGAGCATTTTTCAATCTGTTAGCTCATTCATCGAGGGCGATCTTGAGGGCACGCTTGCTGCCCGTGCGAATACCAAGATCCAAAAGTGACAGATTTTGCCAGCGAGATCACGATCCTGGATCTCCCCTGCCTTTCGCTATCAATTTCATCAAGCTCATACTCATAATAGGCGTGAACCTGTTTTACATCAATTTCAAGACAATTTCATATCATTAACCCACCCCCTCACCAGTACATATTATGCCAGTGCAGTTTACAACAGGTCCAACCTAGATGTGAACCTAGGGGGATCTCCCCAGGCGTGTAAAAGTAAATATAGCCCCCAGGGGTGGTAGGCCTGGCCAGGCAGTGGTAACCTGTGCCATGAGGTGGGCCCCAGTGGGAGCCTCATGGGAGAGGGGGATTCATTTAGATGTGGTGGTGGCTGGCAGCAGGGGATGCTAGAAATGGCTATTGCTGGGGGAGAGATGGATGCTGGCTCTGGCTGGGGGCGGGGTGAAGGTGCTGATGATGGGGGGAGGGGCTGATGATGGGGAAGTGAAGGAACTGTTAATTGTGGGGGACAAGGGGCTGATTTTTGGGGGGAGGAAGAGAAGTGCTTTCTCTGATCAGGGGTAAGGAGGTAAGACCCTGAAACTTCTGTGGCACCCTGATCTCACTGCAGCTGGGTTTTGCCTGCACGTTGAGTCCCCACCCTACTGCACAATGGTGTGGAATACGCCCCTTGATCTTTTTGGCAGAGTGTCTAAGATCTGGAGAGAAACAATGGTTTTCTTGCTGGAAACAACACTCTGCCACTTCTTGCTAAGATTCCCCCCAATTCAGATGCTTACATGTCCAACCCAAGAGGTATCCAGACCTTCCAAAGCTTTGTAGCACCATGGAAACTTATGCAAGCCTGTGCTGCCACCTAACACCTTTTGATTTGATGCACTCCATGCCAACTCACCCAGTATCCACCATGGGTAGACCTTGAGCCTTGTGCTGAAATTAAATAAAGGCTTTTCAAAGCCTTTATTTCAAAAAAACATTCACATTGCTAAAAACACATTTATTACATTTAACTTCCTGAGTCTTTTACAAAAACAAGCATTTGTATTCATTGTTCCATTTCAAGACTCATAAGTACTTGGAACTGTCAAACAAACTGAACTGATAGACATCCTGCTGTGATAATAGATTGTGAAATCAATCATGTAGCACTAATCCCATAATGAATGTTGGCGATCTGAACTAAAAACAGAAAGTGCTGGAAAACTCAACAGGTTTGACAGCATCTTTTGAGAGAGAAACAAAGTTAATGTTCAGAATTGTCTGGCTGCTCCATGGCAGGTTTCCTGCTGTAGATGCAGCAGGCAATTGGTGGCAGGATCTTCTAGTCCTGCCAAAATCTATGGGCCTTGGCATATCTCACCCACCCTGCCAAAAGGGAACCCACCATGGAGGGGGTTGACTTCAGCGGAACTGGATGTTCCCACCAGCAGGAAGAGCCAGGTAATCTGTGCCAGTGCAAGGATGTGCTTTGCCAATACTGTAGGAATCCCACCATGTACGCTTTCAGATTATAAAGGATTAATCAGACAGGTTTGTCTGAGTTTTTAATACTTGGTCAGTCTTAGTTTAGGGGATTAGCTCAATGGCCTTTTACATTTGATTCCTCAGATTGCAGCCCAATTGAAAGAATGGATGTTGCTTTTCTCCGTTGGTTTTAAGGGATATTAGTATAATGGGTTTGCAGAGACTGTGTATACTTCTTAATCTGATTTCACATGCTAAGTTGTTGTTCTCATGCAAGCCACAATGATAATTGTTTAGGAATTGTAAACTATTAGTAGTTATAGTAAGCATCTTTCTATTTGAATGGTAATGAATTGTAAATACTGATGTCTTTAGTGGATATGAACATGCATGGGTAAAGTCATCAGTAATGCGGGCTTTTGGGGGTTTAGTCTACTGAGCTGCCTCCAGTTCTGAGTCCATGCACTGTATTTTGATATCTTTATAAGTAAAGAAGATTGATTATCACAACACATTTGATACAACACATTTTGGGTAGCATAGTGGTTCACACTGCTGCCTCAGCACCAGGGACCCAGGTTTGATTCCTGGCTTAGGTCACTGTGTGGAGTTTGCACATTCTCCCTGTGGCTACATGGGTTTTCTCCGGGTGCTCCATTTTCCTCCCACAGTCCAAAAATGTACGGGTTAGGTGGATAGGCCATGCTAAATTGCCCCTTAGTGTCAGAGGGACTAGCTAGGGTAAATGCATGGGGTTATGGGGATAGGGTCTGGGTGGAATTGTGGTCAGTGCAGAGTCGATGGGCCAAATGGCCTCCTTCTGTATTGAAGGACTCTGATTCTTTTTACTTTTCACAACATCACAGTGCAGGGTCTGTTCCCATTGGAAGACAATGTCTGAACTATCAAGGAAGCTTCAAACCCCAGAAGTGTATCTGAGCTCAGGTCATTACTGGGCATGGTGAATTACTATGGGAAGTTTCTGCCAGACATTTCAACAATGTTGGTGCCACTGTATCTATTTCACAAAGAAACAAAATGGTAGTGGGGTTAGCACAAAAAGAAACTTTTAATGATGTGAAGGTACCTCACAAGAGGTTATTACAGAAGGTCAGGGGGCATGGAGTTGGGGGTAGGGTGTTAGCGTGGATAGAGGACTGGTTGTCAAATAGGAGGCAGAGAGTCGGGGTCAATGGGTGCTATTCGGATTGGCGGATGGTGACTAGTGGAGTGCCCCAGGGGTCGGTGCTGGGGCCTCAGCTATTTACCATTTATATAGATGATCTGGAGGAGGGAACGGAGTGCAGGGTGTCGAAATTTGCTGATGACACCAAAATTGGTGGCAAGGCAAATTGTGCGGAGGGTGTGGAGAGTCTACAGAAGGATCTAGATAGGCTGGGCGAATGGGCCAGGAAATGGCAAATGGAATTTAATGTTGGCAAGTGCGAGGTGGTCCACTTTGGTAGGAATAATGGTAGGAAGGATTATTACTTACGTGGAGAAAAACTGCAGCAGGCGACGGTGCAGAGGGACCTCGGGGTCCTTGGGCATGAGTTGCAAAAACCCAGCCTGCAGGTGCAGCAGGTGGTCAGGAAGGCGAATGGGATGCTGGCCTTCATCGCGAGGGGGATTGAATATAAAAGTAGGGAGGTCTTGCTGCGGCTGTATAGGGCATTGGTGAGGCCGCAGCTGGAGTACTGTGTGCAGTTTTGGGCGCCGTACTTACGCAAGGATATTTTAGCCTTGGAGGGAGTGCAGAGGAGGTTTACTAGGCTGATGCTGGAGTTGAGGGGGTTGAGCTATGAGGAGAGGCTGAATAGATTAGGCTTGTACTCGTTAGAGTTTAGAAGAATGAGGGGAGATCTCATTGAGACGTATAAGATGATGAATGGGATGGATAGGATAGAGGTGGAGAGACTCTTCCTGCTCAGAAAGGATAGTAGGACTAGGGGGCATAGCCTCAAGATAAAGGGGGGGCGGTTTAGAACGGAGTTGAGGAGGAACTTCTTCACTCAAAGGGTGGTGAATCTCTGGAATTCTCTGCCCGTTGAAGTGGTGGAGGCTGCCTCGCTAAATATTTTTAAGACGTGGGTTGATGGGTTTTTGATGAGGGGATTAAGGGTTATGGGGAGAGGGCGGGAATGTGGAACTGAGCCACGACAGATCAGCTATGATCTTATTGAATGGTGGGGCAGGCTCGAAGGGCTAGATGGCCTACTCCTGCTCCTATTTCTTATGTTCTTATGTTCTAAATGCTGCTTCAGTCAGCTAATCTGCTGGTTCACTTTGATCGGGACAGAAAACTCATTCTGTCATGCGATGCCTCACCCTACGGTGTTGAGGCAGTACTCCTTCATCTGATGGAGGACGGGTCAGAAAAACCTATTAGTTTTGCATCACGTACACTGACAACAACTGAGGGGGAATATTCGCAGTTAGACAAGGAAGGTCTACCATCATCTTTGCTGTGAAATGGTTTCATCAGAATCTTTATAGTCTTTCATTCACCACATGTGCCGACCACCAGCCATTGATGAGTCTTCTCAGTGAATCCAAGTTTATTCCCCTCATGATCTCAGCAAGAATACAGCGCTGGGCTCTCACATTGTCAGCTTACCAGTACAATCAGTGGCCTGATAATCCATGGTATGGGACTCATGTGGACTTTGCAGGGCCTTTTAAGGGTCATATGTTTTTAATCATCATGAACACGCATCCCAAGTGGTTAGAAGTATACATCATGGGCAACATTACAGCTCCCACTAGGATAGAGAAGCTACTCCAAGTTTTTGAAACTCATGGTTTACCGGGTTCTCTTGTTTCTGATAACAGTATAACATTTACAAGTGATTTGTTACAAGAGTTTATACAAAGGAATGGAATGCACCATGTGCATACTGAACCTTTTTATCCAACTTCAAATGATTTAGCAGAGTTAGTTGTTCAGATGCTGAAAGAAGGATTGAGGAGAACGTTAGGTAATACCTTGGGAACCAAGCTCTCATGGTTCTTGTTCCCGTATCATATCGTGCCATGAACAACCGGACTCTCACCAGCTGAATTACTAATGGATAGGAAGTCAAATCTCACCTGGATCTGTTACATCCAGATGTCAAAGCGAGAGTGGGAAGGAAAAGCAGTAGACATGATTATCATGCTCAGTACAGACATTTCAACTTGTGTGATTGTGTCCAAACAAGGACATCCAAATCTGGATGTTGTTCAAATCTTGCTGCATGCAGACATGGACTGCTTCATTATGCAATGAATTGTGAGTGAATCTGAACACCAAGCAATTTTCAGTGAACAGTTCCACTTCTGAGTTGATGGAAGGTGAAACAACTGAAAACAGGACCGTTCTGTTCTAGGTCTGTTCTGTTCAGCTGCTGCATGATGCCAAGTGCAATCATTCTTACATAACTTCTGGAGTTCAGTTTTTGTGTCAATTTTTGGACCGAGACTGCATTAAGGTCTGGATATGAGTTGTCCTGAATGAATCCAAACTGAGCATTGGTGTGAGATAGAACATAGAACATTACAGCGCAGAACAGGCCCTTCGGCCCACGATGTTGTGCCGACCAATTAAGGAAAAAGCAATGACCCTCTAATCTAAACCAATCCCTTTCCATCCATAAACCTATCCACGGATCTCTTAAACACCTCCAAACTAGCCGCATCTACAACTGCAGCAGGCAGGGCATTCCATTCCCTCACCACCCTCTGGGTAAAGAACCTACCTCTGACATCCGTCCTATAACTACCACCCCTTAATTTAAAGCTATGTCCCCTCGTGCTAGCTTTCTCCATCCAAGGAAAAAGGCTATCACTGTCCACCCTATCTAAACCTCTAATCATCTTGTATGTTTCAATAAGGTCTCCTCTTAGCCGCCTTCTTTCTAACAAAAACAACCTCAAATCCCTCAGTCTCTCCTCATAGGACCTTCCCTCCATACCAGGCAACATCCTGGTAAACCTCCTCTGCACCCTCTCCAATGCCTCCACATCCTTCCTATAATGTGGGGACCAGAACTGTACACAATACTCCAAGTGCGGCCGCACCAGAGTTTTGTACAGTTGCAACATGACGTTGCAGCTCCTAAATTCAATCCCACTACCAATAAACGCCAAGACACCGTATGCCTTCCTAACAACCTTATCAACTTGATTTCCAACTTTCAGGGATCTATGCACATATACACTTAGATCCCTCTGTTCGTCAACACTATTCAGAGTCCTACCGTTAGCCCTATACTCTACACATCTGTTATTCCTGCCAAAGTGAATTACCTCACACTTTTCCGCATTAAACTCCATCTGCCACCTCTCGGCCCAGCTCTGCAACTTGTCCAAGTCTCTCTGTAAACTATGACACCCCTCTTCACTATCTACCACTCCTCCGACTTTGGTGTCATCAGCAAATTTACTAATCCATCCTACTATACCCTCATCCAGATCATTTATAAAAATTACAAACAGCAGTGGCCCCAAAACAGATCCCTGAGGCACACCTGAGGTAACCGAACTCCATGACGAATACTTTCCATCAACCACCACCCTCTGTCTTCTATCAGCTAGCCAATTCCTGATCCAATTAACTAAATTACCCTCAATCCCATACATCTGCATTTTCTGCAGAAGCCTTCCATGGTGAACCTTATCAAACGCCTTACTAAAGTCCATATATACCAAGTCAACTGCCTTACCCCCATCCACCTCTTTGGTCATTTTTTCAAAAAACTCAATAAGGTTAGTAAGGCACGACCTACCCTTCACAAAACCATGCTGACTATCTCCAATCAATTCATTACTCTCTAAATAACTATAAATCCTATCCCTAATAATTTTTTCTAATACCTTGCCCACAACAGAAGTAAGACTCAACGGTCTATAATTCCCGGGGAAGTCTCTATTCCCCTTCTTAAACAATGGGACATCATTCGCTATCCTCCAGTCTTCTGGCACTATACCCGTGACCAACGACGACCTGAAGATCAGAGCCAGAGGCTCTGCAATCGCCTCTCTTGCCTCCCAGAGAATCCTAGGGTAAATCCCGTCCGGCCCAGGGGACTTATCTATTTTCAAACCCTCAAGAATATCTAGCACATCCTCCTTATCTACTGCAATACTATCCAGTTTACAACACTGTAACCCAGTGTTCTCCACAACTACATTTACGTCTCCCTGCGTGAATACTGAAGAGAAATATTTGTTCAGTGCCTCTCCAGTCTCTTCCGGTTCCACACATAACTTCCCACTGCTGTCTCTGACTGGCCCTAATCTTGCCCTAACCAATCTTCTATTCTTAACATATCTAAAGAAAGCCTTAGGATTCTCCTTAATCCTATCAGCCAAAGTCTTCTCGTGTCCTCTTTTAGCTCTTCTTAACTCACTCTTTAACTCCCTTCTGGCTAATCTATAGCTTTCCAGTGCACTACCTGAGCCCTCAAGCCTCATCCTGACATAAGCCTCCTTTTTCCTTTTAACCAGCGAATCAACTTTTTTAGTGCACCACAGTTCCCTTGCTCGACTATTTCCTCCTTGCTTGACAGGGACATACTTATCAAGGACTTGCAGTAGCTGCTCCTTGAATAAACTCCACATTTCGGATGTTCCCAGCCCCTGTAGTTTCCTAGTCCAACCTATGCTCCCTAATTCTCTCCTAATAGCCTCATAATTACCCTTCCCCCAGCTATAACTACTGCCCCGAGGTTCATGCCTATCCCTTTCCATCACTAAGGTGAACGTAACCGAATTGTGGTCACTAACACCAAAATGCTCACCAACTTCCAAGTCTAACACCTGGTCTGGCTCATTTCCCAGCACCAAATCCAATATAGCCTCACCTCTAGTTGGCCCATCTACATACTGAGTCAAAAAACCTTCCTGCATGCTTTGTGTAAAAACTGACCCCTCTAACGAGCTAGAACTATAGCTATTCCAATCAATATTAGTAAAGTTAAAGTCTCCCATAACAATTACCCTATTACTTTCACTCCTGTCCAGGATCGTCTCTGCAATCCTTTCCTCTACCTCTCTAGAACTTTTAGGAGGTCTATAAAAGACTCCCAACAGGGTGACCTCTCCTCTCCTATTTCTAATCTCAGCCCATACTACCTCAACAGACAAGTCCTCATCAAACTTCTTTTCTGTCACTGTGATACAGTCCTTGACTAATAATGCTACTCCTCCCCCCCCACCTCCTTCTCTACTCCAACTGAAGTATTTGAACCCCAGAACCTGCAACAACTATTCCTGTCCCTGCTCTATCCATGTCTCTGAAATGGCCACAACATCAAAGTTCCAGGTACTGATCCACGCTGCAAGTTCATCCACCTTATTGCGAATACTCCTCGCATTAAAGTATACGCATTTCAAACCATGCTCTACTCCACCCCACACGATGCTGTGCTCTGCAGTCCTCATCTATGACCCCCTCAATTTCATCCCTGCTACTCAGGATCCCACCCCCCCCCCCCCCCCGAATCAGTTTAAACCCCCCTGCATAGCCTTTGCAAAATTTCCCCCCAAGATATTGGTTCCCCTCTGATTCAGGTGTAGACCATCACTCTTGTAGCGGTCCCACCTTCCCCAGAATGAGCCCCAATTGTTCAAGAACCTGAACCCCTCCCTCCTGCACCATCCCCTCAGCCACGAGTTCAAACTTTCCCTCTCTCTGTTCTTCTCTAAACTATCCCGTGGCACAGGCAAGAGTCCCGAGATAACCACTCTGTTTGATTTGGCCCTAAGTTTCCACCCCAGCTCCATAAATTTCTGTTTAATATCCCCTTCCCTTATCCTCCCTATGTCATGTGTCCCCACATGAACTATGACTTGGGGCTGACTCCCCTCTCCCTTAAGAGTCTTGAACACCTGCTCTGAAACATCCCGGGCCCCAGCCCCTGGGAGGCAACACACCAGCCCTGAATCCCTTCCATTACTGTTGACTCTCCTATCTGTCCCCCTAACTATGGAGTCCCCAATCACCAGGCCCAATCTTTTACTTCCCCTACCCACCTGAGCCTTCACAGCAGGCTCACCTCCAGAGACCTGCTCCCTTTGGCTATCTCCAGTTGATTCTTCCTCAACTGTAGCCTCCAGGACAGAAAACTTATTTTGGAGGGGAACAGCCCTGGGGGATTGTCTCCCCGATTGCTTCTCACCCCTCTTCCTAGCAGTTACCCAAGACTCATTTTTAGGAGTGACTATCTCTTTGTAACTCCTATCAATGTCCGCCTCAACCTCCCGAATTATCCGGAGTTCCTCCAGTTCCAGCTCCAGCTCCTTAACACGATCTTCCAGAAGCTGCAAGTGTACACACTTCCTGCAGGTAAAATCAGCAGGAACACTACTGGTGTCCCTCACCTTGTACATACCGCAGGAGGTGCAGCTTACTGCCTGAACCGCCATCTCTGAAACAATTTCCAGGAGGGGGAAAAAAAAAACTTCCCACACACTTATTATTAGGTTAGAGGAGGGGGGAGGGTGGGATACTCTACCTGTGTAGAGGATCGGGTATCCTCTCTGTACCAATTTATAGGGTCAGAGAGACAAAAAAAAACAAACTACAACTACCGGTAAGCCTCCTAATGACGACTTCCGGTTTCTAGCTAATTTAAAAAAAAAGGTTGCTGCTCGCAACTTTAACTAGAAAGAAAAAGTTAAAAATTTTAAAATTTACCTTAATCGTGACCTCCACACACGCCCAAATCGCTGCCTCTCCGTGCTGCTCCACAGGAACAGGATAGTCAATGAACAAGTGCCACTTGACAGTACCATTGCTGCACTTTGTGAGTTTCCAACCTGTGTTTTATCCAACAGTGAGATAGGGACTTGGGGGCAAAATTATAGCCCTATAATTCTACAACCTTGTTGTATTGTCACTTTAGAGAAATAATTTAGCTGATGGTCTGTTGTTTCACAGTTACGTTCATTTTTGTGACACTTTTTCCTACTTATCTATCTAGCCTCTGAATTTCGAACCCTTGCTGCACAAAGTACTGACTTTTCTGTTCTGTTCCTAGCTTCCCAGGCATCTGATCATTTAATTCCCTATCCACAAGTCACCAGAAAATCATGGAAGAAGGTAAATATCAAATGCAAAAGTACAACAGAGAAAAAAAAAGTAGCAAGGCATTGTTTAGGAGAAGAAGAAAGTAACCAATTACAACGACACCATGAAGGAAAAGGAGATGAAATATTCTTTGATGATAACCATTACAGTGAACTGTACCACAACCTTTATTGTCATAAAACAAAACCTTACTGTTCAATTCAGCATAAGCATCCTAACAGGGACTCCAATAGTTTTTCTGGAACAATTGTGTATATTCTTTCAACTGATTGTGATAACTAAGCACTGAAGCTGCATGACTGGTTTGAATAGAATCCAAGGAATTGTGATAACTAAGCATTGCAGCTGCATAGTTATGGCTTGAATAGTATCCAAGGAATTTTGTATATTTGTATTACATTTATCTGTGTTCTAGATAGTTTACATTTCAATTTCAAAAGTAATAAATGAAACCAGACTGTATCTTGGTAAATCACAAATGGGGCCATTATTAGCCATACAAAGAATTATTTGATGCATCTATTTCCACGCGGCCTAAGTCAGACTGCATTGCAGTCAAACATGTTGACTTTTGATTAGAAACATGAGATATTTTGAATATGCTTTCACTTTGCCATGTGTATTAAGCTTGTAATTCACAACAGGGGTGACTTAAGGTTATAAAGTGTGATTTAATGATTTTATTAACATTAGTAGAGATGCAGAAAGAAGTGTGGTTCAAGACATCTAATTTTTGGTGTGGAAAAATCCAATTGAACAGCATAATTTGCACAGGTTACAGAAGTTGTTCTGTATGCATATGGTAGGAGTTATATAAACTGTGCAACTTTAACTAGAATTCAATTTTAATTGAAGTTGGGAGTATGGTTTCAAGAATTGATACAATGATGTAGTTTTTTGGTTGAATGTTGGAAGATTCTTATGCTTGGTTCACTTGATCACACAGAAACCAAAACATCAAAAAAGGATCAAAAATATCCTTTGATAAGGGCAAACTAAGAATAGGTTAAACTATACTGTGGTATCCTGGAATTGACGACACAGAGAAAAAAAGATCAGTGCTACTGGATTTTAAATTCTGTAAAATGCAGCCAATGTATTATCATTTCAGTCCTGTCATAAAATGCCAGTTGCAACTTTGTCAGCTTGGATTAGCTTCAGTTGCTTTGCATGACTAAGTCAGAAGCTAATGGGTTTATACACTAGAATTGAGTATGTTTCCAGGCTGCAGTTCTAGCGCTGTTCCAGGGTCATGATAACTTTTAATGGTGTAAACCTTTACCCAAGATATTTAGGTGGGATGTTAGACATTTTGGCCCTAATGTTCTGGTTGTTCATGCCAGTGGAATCTTCCAGTCCCACTGATGGTGCACCCTGCCACAGCAAGGGGTGCAGTCAATGGGAAGATCTCATCTCCGGCCAGCGGTGGGCCATCCCTACCATGAAACACGCAGCAACTTGCGTGGAAAATCCTGCCCTTTATTTCATTCTTCCAGAAGAACAGAAATTTTCCTGATGTCTTGACCAACATTCCTCCATCAACTAAAAGCATATGAACTGATCATTCTTCTCATGCATCATTCCACATGTGACATTCGATGCTCTGGCAGTATGATCTGACAGTATATAAATGTTTCTTTCATTAATTTTAGTAAAATTGAAATTTAAAAGATGGCCCAAAAATGCTGTTCCCTTACTTAATTGGCTGTAAACTACTATTATGACAATTATTCCGTACCTCTTCTAATGTTGTGTAATGTTCTAATATCTACATAAGAGATAACTCTAATTTTGTATTTGAAGATATCCCTATGAAGACCAATTATATTCCCCACAACTACATTTAGGAGGTCACGCCTACCAAATTACAACTGGCTTAAAAACACATTCAACAACAGAACAAGTACAACTTATATTTATATAGCACTTAATATGATGAAACGCTCCAAGACACCTCACATGAATATTATAAAACAAAATATGACTCAAAGCCACAATAAGAGATATTAGGTCAGATGACCAATAGTTTGGTCAGAGGGAGGTTTCAAGAAGTGTCCAAAAGGAGGAAAGTAAGATAGAGGTAGAGAGATGCAGGGAGGGACCTTCAGAGCTTGAAGACATAGCCACCAATGGCAGAGTAATTATGTTTGGGAATACACAAGAATCCAAAATTAGAGGAGCGCAGCTCCGTGGGATTGGAAGAGATTGCAGAAGTAAGACAGGCCAAGGCCACGGACGGATTTGAAAACAGGAATGAGAGTTTTAAATTCAAATATTGCTCAACTGGGTACCAGTGAAAACATGGAGGTGATAGGGGAATGAGACCTGCTGTGAGTTAAGCCATGGATAGCAAAGATTTGGATTCACAGACCTAGAATGTGGGAGACCAGTCATGGGTCCACTTGAACAGTCAATAGAACAGGTAATAAATGAGGGTTTCAGCAGCTGATAAGTTGAGAATAGATGAAATTGAGTGACATTACAGAGGTGAAAATGGTGGTCTTAGTGCACCAATATAAAGTCAGAAACTCACCTACAGATCAAATATGACACCAATTGCAAAAAAGCCAGCTTAATTTTAGACAGTTGCCAAGGATAGAATTGATAGTTACGGAACAGAGTTTGGAGTATGGAACAAAAACAATGTTTACAGTCTATCCAATACTCAGTTGGGGGAAATTTCTACTCATCCACTACTGGATGTCAGATAAACAGTCTGATAATTTAGCCATAGTGGATGAGTGGTATGCTATGATAGCTTTTCATCTTTAACCAATCAGAACTTAATTGAATAACAAATCTCAAAGGGAATAACAATTTATAAAGTATGAGAAAAGGGTGGACTCTTTAATTGATGGAGGAATGTTGGTCAAGACATCATTGCCATGGAGAATGGGCCAGTTAACTGCCAAGAAATAAAAACAGAAAATATTGATTTGATTGACGAGGCTGGTCGCTACCTCTCCTATCCATGAGGACCAATACTTTTCTGTGGGCCCTCAAAATCCACAGCAGGACATCCAGGGAAGAGTCAGAGAACTAGTGGAGGGTCGTGCATGGGGACAGGGAGGAGGCAAGTTCTGAGAAGGATGCAATGAGTCTGCAAAGTGACATAAATAAGTTGTATGAGCAGCAAAAAAATTGGCAGCTGACTGTAATGTGGGAAAATGTGAGGTTGCTCCCCTTGGTAAGAATATAAAATCAATATTCTATCTAAATAGAGAGACTAAAATGTCTGCTGTCCTCTTATATTAATGATGAAAAGCATGCAGGTACAGCAAGTAATTAAGAAGGCAAATGGAATGCAGGCATTTGACGCAAGGCAGATAGAGTATAAAAGTAGGCAAGTCTTGTTATAAACTGTACAGTGTGTTGGTGTTGTACATCTAGAGTACTGTGTACAATTTTGGTCTCCTTTTTTAAGGAGAGATATACTTGAAATGGAGGAGGATCAGAGAAGGTTTACGAGGTTTGCTAGATGAAGGGGTTGTCTTATGAGGAACGTTTTGAGTGAGTTGGAGTTTGGAACTCATTGGAGTTTGGAAGAATGAGAGGTGATCATATTGAAATAAGATTCTGAGGGGGGATTAACAGGGTCAATGCTGAGATGTTTCCTCTAGAACAAGGGAGCACAATTCCAAAACAAAAGGATTCCCATTTAAGATGGAGCTGTAGAAAAAATTCTGCTCTCAGAGAGCTATTAATCTTTGGAATTCTCTTTGCCCAAGAACAGTGAATAGTCATTGAATATATTTAAGGCTGATCGGACAGATTTTTGAATTACAAGAGTTTTTTTATTCATTCATGAGACATGGATATTGCTGGCTGGCCAGCATTTATTGCCCATCCCTAGTTGCTCGAGAAGGTGGTGGTGATCTGCCTTCTTGAATCGCTGCAATCCATGTTCTGTGGATTGACCCACAATGCCGTCAGGGAGGGAATCCCAGGATTTTGATCCAGTGACTGCAAAGGAACAGCAATATATTTCCAAGTCAGGATGGTGAGTGGTTTGGAGGGGAACTTGTAGGTGGTGGTGTTCTCATTTATCTGCTACCCTTATTCTTCTAGATGGAAGAGGTCGTGGGTATGGAAGGTGCTGTCTAAGGATCTTTGGTGAATTGATGCATTGCATCTTGTAAATAGTATACACTCCTGCTAGTGAGCATTGGTGGTGGAGGGATTGAATGTTTGTAGATGTGGTGCCAATCAAGTGGACTGCTTTGTCCTGGATGGTATCAAGCTTCTTGAATGTTTTTGGAGCTGCATCCATCCAGGCAAGTGGGGAGTATTCCACCATACTCCTAACTTGTGCCTTGCAGATGTGGATAGGTTTTGAGAAGTTAGAAGGTGAGTTACTTGCCACAGTATTTCCTAGCCTCTGACCTGCTATTGTAGCCACTGTGTTTATGTGGTGAACCCAGTTGAGTTTCTAGTGCGGGATTCAGTGATGGTTATACCATTGAATGTCAAGGGGCGGCGATTAGAATGTCTCTTATTAGTGATGGTCATTGCTTGGCATTTGTGTGGTGTGAATGTTACTTGCCACTTGTCAGCCCAAGCCAGGATATTGTGCAGATTTTGTTGCATTTGAACATGGACTGCTTAGTATCTGAGAAGTTGGGACCGGTGTTGAACATTGTGCAATCATTCCTGCATCTGACCTTACATAAGAACATAAGAAATAGGAGCAGGAGTAGACCAACTAGCCCTTCGAGCCTGCCCCGCCATTCAATAAGATCATGGCTGATCTGTCTTGGCTCAGTTCCACATTCCCGCCCTCTCCCCATAACCCTTAATCCCCTCTCTTATCAAAAACCCATCAATCCGCGTCTTAAAAATATTTAGCGAGGTAGCCTCCACCACTTCAACGGGCAGAGAATTCCAGAGATTCACCACCCTTTGAGTGAAGAAGTTCCTCCTCAACTCCGTTCTAAACCGCCCCCCCTTTATCTTGAGGCTATGCCCCCTAGTCCTACTATCCTTTCTGAGCGGGAAGAGTCTCTCCACCTCTATCCTGTCCATCCCATTCATCATCTTATACGTCTCAATGAGATCTCCCCTCATTCTTCTAAACTCTAACGAGTACAAGCCTCGTTTATTCAGCCTCTCCTCATAGCTCAACCCCCTCAACTCCGGCATCAGCCTAGTAAACCTCCTCTGCACTCCCTCCAAGGCCAAAATATCCTTGCATAAGTACGGCGCCCAAAACTGCACACAGTACTCCAGCTGCGGCCTCACCAATGCCCTATACAGCCGCAGCAAGACCTCCCTACTTTTATATTCAATCCCCCTCGCGATGAAGGCCAGCATCCCATTCGCCTTCCTGACCACCTGCTGCACCTGCAAGCTGGGTATTTGCGACTCATGCACAAGGACCCCGAGGTCCCTCTGCACCGTCGCCTGCTGCAGTTTTTCTCCACGTAAGTAATAATCCTTCCTACCATTACTCCTACCAAAGTGGACCACCTTGCACTTGCCAACATTAAATTCCATTTGCCATTTCCTGGCCCATTCGCCCAGCCTATCTAGATCCTTCTGTAGACTCTCCACACCCTCCGCACAATTTGCCTTTCCACCAATTTTGGTGTCATCAGCAAATTTCGACACCCTACACTCGGTTCCCTCCTCCAGATCATCTATATAAATGGTAAATAGCTGAGGCCCCAGCACCGACCCCTGGGGCACTCCACTAGTCACCATCCGCCAATCCGAATAGCACCCATTCACCCCCACTCTCTGCCTCCTATTTGACAACCAGTCCTCTATCCACGCTAACACCCTACCCCCAACTCCATGCCCCCTGACCTTCTGCAATAACCTCTTGTGAGGTACCTTGTCAAACGCCTTCTGAAAATCCAGAAAGACCACATCCACCGGCTCTCCTCTATCCACCGCCCTAGACACATCCTCATAGAACTCCAGTAAATTTGTCAGACACGACTTCCCTTTAACGAAACCGTGCTGCGTCTGCTCTATCAAGCAGTTCCCCTCAAGATGCCTCGCTATTTCCTCCTTGATGACGGATATACGACGGAGGGAAGGTCATTGATGAAGCAGCTGAAGATTGTTGGGCCTAGGACACTATCCTGAGGGACTCCTGCAGAGATGTCCTGGAGCTGAGATGACCAACCAACCACAATCATCTTCCTATGACTCCAACCAGCGGAGAGTTTGCTCCTGATACCCACTGATCCCAATTTCGCTAGGGCTCCTTGATACCACAATTGGCCGAATGCAGCCTTTTTGTCAAGGGCGGTCACTCACCTCTGGAATTCAACTCTTTTGTACATGTTTGAAGCACGGCTGTGATGAAGTCAGGAGACGAGTTACCTTGACAACTCCCAAGTTGGGCATCCCTGAGCAGGTGGTGCTTGATAGCACTGTTGATAACTCTTTCCATCACTTCACTGACAATTGAGAATCGACTAATTGGGCAGTAATTGGCTGGGTTGGATTTGTCCTGCTTTTTGTGTACATGACATAACTGGGCAATTTTCTACATTGTTGAATAGATGCCAGTATTGTAACTGTTCTGGAAGAGCTTGGCTAGGGGAGCAGCAAGTTCTGGAGCATTATTCTTCAGTACTATTGCCAGAATGTTATCAGGGCCCATTGCCATTGCGGTATCCAGTACCTCCAGCTGTTTCTTGATATCACATGGAGCGAATTGAATTGGCTGGCGACTAGCATCTGAGATGCTGGGGACCACTGGAGGAGGCCGAGATGGATCATCCACACTGCACTTCTGGCTGAAGATTGCTGCAAATACTTCAGCCTTATCTTTTGCATTGATGTGCTGGGCTCCTCCATTGTTGAGGATGGGGATATTTGTGGAGCCACCTCCTCCTGTGAGTTGTTTAATTGTCCACCACCATTCTCAGCTGGATGTGGAAGGACTGCAGAGGTTAGATCTGATCCGTTGGTCGTGGGATCGCTTAGCTCTATCACTTGCTGTTTTTGCCATTTAGCATGCAAGTAGTCCTGAGTGGTAGCTTCACACCTCATTTTTAGATATGCCTGGTGCTGCTCCTGACATGCCTTCCTGCATTCTCCACAGAACCAGGGTTGATCCCCTGGCTTGATGGTAATGATTGAGTGGGGAATATGCCAGACCATGAGTATCAAGGGTTATGGGAAAGTGAAGTTGAGGTCATGTTCAGATCAGCCATGATCTTACTGAGTGGAACAGTCTCAAGGGGCTGTATGGCCTATTCTTGCTCCATGTTCCTATTTTCTTCCTATTTAACTAAAACTATCTACAAAGAAATGCACAGTCCTGTATCTTTAAGATGTTGGCCGAGAATTCAGTTCTGAACAGGACAAGATAATAACAACAAAGTTGTTCATCTCATGATTTTAAAACTTGCTATAGGAGCCATAACATTAATAATGGTCTTTTCAATAAGTAGTGATTGTGTCATTCTAACTTTGCTTTATTATTTATCATCCAATTTATAATGTAAAATAACACACGTACAGAATTTGTGGGAATTTGCTAACAGGCAGAAGAGCCATTGAAGTGTTTGTCTTTATGAAAATCCAGTAACATGTGGGCATCTCAGCTACACTTAAAAAATCCTATTCAGAAACAAGGTTATTTCACTTAGTAATAAAGAAATAAGAGGATGATTAGAAATATTTTAAGTGAACAAATTGGAATGGAAACTTACTCTACTGTTGTAAGATGGCATTTATGATTTTGCAACATCCCTTTGCAATGTGTTTAAATCTGTTAACACTATCAAATGCAGAGACTAGCAATTTATCACTTTTCAAAGTGATCTAGGTACCAAGACAATTGTTTGCAACATTTACAAGTTGCAAGTTTACAACTAGTATAAGTTTCATAGTGTGCTGCGTCTGGACTGTCAACCTTCATCAAGTTGCCAACTTGATGCATGAGATCCAAGATGTATGTTGTTGGTGGAACGAAAAGCCCAATAATATCTTGTGGCGGTTGGTCAACCAAGTGGACTTCATTCCAGGCTCGGGTATAGTTTCCACGAACAAGACTACAACTGATCCCTATTCTATCAGCTAAAGCCTGAAAAACAAATGGAATTATTAAGCAGGTTATTACAAATACTTTAAATTATTTCACTTTGGAAACTGTATAAAAGAGCAATTGAATTGTTTACCAGAAAAAAAAACCTACCTTGAATAGAAGGGCTCTGTGGTAGTAGATTCCTTTTTCAATTTTCCCAATAGGAATGATATTTGATTTTAATTCAAATTTCACATCAGCAATGTGAAGTTCCCAGGTGAATTCATGAAGCTTTTCCTTGCTTACAGGTCCACCCATCTTGTCAGAAACAAACCTTGTATTGAAAATTAAACAAAGTAAATTAATTGTTGATTACCAAGCAAAGGGATAAAAAGAATGAGAAAAAGGAAGAGTCCCAGGATAGAAACTTGAGGTCTCTGGATGTTGTTCTCAAGGCAGGAAGGGAAGCATATAGTTATGCAGACTAAATACAGGCAGCCTAAGGGAAAAGAGGCATGAAGTTCAAATTAATCATTAATTTCACAAAGTTCTACTTGTTTGTTAAACTGCATCTGAAAATATTTTGCATATACACAAAAGAACTTATGCAGTTGTGAATCTGTAGTAAATATGTGAGATTCCTGAGAAGAAATCCTCCTCTGGCTGCCTTACCTGAGCCCCACACTGCCGCTCCTGTGACCTTACCTGGGCCCCACACTGCCGCTCCTGTGACCTTACCTGGGCCCCACACTGTAGCTCCTGCTGCCTCACCTGGGCCCCACACTGTTGTTCCTGCTGCCTCACCTGGGCCCCACACTGTTGTTCCTGCTGCCTCACCTGGGCCTCACACTGTTGTTCCTGCTGCCTTACCTGGGCCCCATACTGTTGTTTCTGCTGCCTCACCTGAGCCTCACACTGCCGCTCCTGCTGCCTCGCTTGGGCCCCACATTGCCATTTACTTTCAGTACCTTCCTTCCCTCTCCTTGTTACTTATCCAGTCAGACTGGTTTCTCTCCGATTGCTGCTAATAAATTCACTAGTGAGCAAATTCCATAGAGAATCAGCCTATGATTGGATCAGAGCAGTTTTACAGCATCTTTCAAATATCAATCACCTGAATGTTTATGTTTGGTAGGCTGCATTGAGCTTACAAGTTTGCTTGAAACCGAAGGTGCCAGGGTGGTGATATTTCACATCATCGGATCATGCGATCTGTGCATGAAGTCACAACATTAACTGATTAAATCTCCAGGAATGCCTTGCATAAGCAACTCTATGTCCTAACAACATCAATGGAACATGATATGATAACTAAAGACTGGCTGACCCAGCTCGGAACTAGTATCCTTGTTGTCTGCAATTTGAAGTTAGTCAGTGAGATTGGAGTGGGAAACCTACAGGTAAAGTTCCATATTGACTAATGCTTATCCAGTCTTTGCCATTATAGAATCATAATGTGGAGATGCTGGCGTTGGACCGGGGTAAACACAGTAAGAAGTCTGACAACACCAGGTTTAAGTCCAACTGATTTATTTGATAGTAAACTCGCAAGCTTTCAGGCTTTGCCCCTTCGTCAGGTGCATGGAGAGTTCTGGCCTCAGACAGAGCATACAACAGCACAGACTATTTACAGGTTACTGATTAGAATGCGAGTCTTTACATCTAACCTGCTATTCAAGTCTTAAAGAGGCCAACAATGTGAGTGGAAGGAACATTAAGCCCAGGTTAAAGAGATGTGTATTGTCTCCAGCCAGTACAGTAAGTGAGGTTTAGCAAACCCAGGCAAGTCACGGGGGTTACAGATCGTGTGACATGAACCCAAGATCCCTGTTGAGACCGTCCTCACATGTGCGGAACTTGGCTATCAGTCTCTGTTCAGCGACTCTGCGCTGTCGTGTGTTGTGAAGGCCGCCTTGGAGAATGCTTACCCGAAGGTCAGAGGCCGAATGCCTGTGACCACTGAACTGTTCGCCAACAGGAAGGGAACAGTCTTGCCTGGTGATTGTCGAGCGATGTTCAGTCATCCGTTGTCATAGCGTCTGCATGGTCTCCCCAATGTACCATGCTTTGGGACATCCTTTCCTGCAGCGTGTTAGGTAGACAATGTTGGCTGAGTTGCAACGGTATGTACCGTGTACCTGGTGGATGGTATTCTCATGTGTGATGATGTCATCCATGTCGATGATCTGGCATGTCTTGCAGAGGTTGCTGTGGCAGGGTTGTGTGGTGTTGCGGTCACTATTCTCCTGAAGACTGGGTAGTTTGCTGCGAACAATGGTCTGTTTGAGGTTGCGCAGTTGTCTGAAGGCAAGAAGTGGGGGTGTGGGGATGGCCCTGGCGAGATATTCGTCTTCATCAAGGATATGTTGAAGACTCCGGAGAACATATTGTAGCTTTTCCGCTCCGGGGAAGTACTGGACAACGAAAGGTACTCTCCACCATGTCCCGTGTTTGTCTTCTGAGGAGGTCGGTGCGGTTTTTCGCTGTGGCGCACTGCCTGATATGATGGGACGGTCCCATTGCCCGACACAATGGGACGGCTGGGCAGTAGAGATCCCCAACGCGGGGAGTACATGGAATGAGAGCACGGAGGGTGCTCTGAAGGTCTGGATCAAAGGTCTTGATCAGAGTGTTGAGTTGATGAGTGTGTTCTTTGGACTCTGATCAAGACCTTTGATCCAGACCTTCAGAGCACCCTCCGTGCTCTCATTCCACGTACTCCCCACGTTGGGGATCTCTACTGCCTCCCAAAGATACACAAGGCAAACACACACGGCCGTCCCATCGTATCGGGCAATGGGACCCTGTGCAAGAACCTCTCTGGCTATGTCGAGGGCATCCTGAAACCCATTGTACAAAAAACCCCCAGCTTTCGTCATGACACTATGGACTTCCTACGGAAACTCAGCACACATGGAGCAGTTGAACCAGGGACACTCCTCGTCACAATGGATGTCTCGGCACTCTACACCAACATCCCCCACGACGATGGCATTGCTGCAACTGCCTCAGTACTCAACGCCGACAACTGCCAGTTTCCAGATGCAATTTTACAACTCATCTGCTTCAACCTGGACCACAATGTCTTCACCTTCAACATCCAGTTCTTCATCCAGACACACGGAACAGCCATGGGGACCAAATTCACACCTCAAAATGCCAACATCTTCATGCACAGGTTCGAACAAGACTTTTTCACTGCACAGGACCTTCAACCGATGCTATGCACTAGATACATCGATGACATTTTCTTCCTTTGGACTCATGGTGAACTTTCACTGAAACAACTATATGATGATATCAACAAGTTCCACCCCAACATCAGACTCACCATGGACTATTCTCCAGAATCGGTTGCATTCTTGGACACGTGCATCTCCATCGAGGATGGTCACCTCAGCACTTCACTGTACCACAACCCCACAGACAAACTCACAATGCTCCACTTCTCCAGCTTTCACCCTAAACACATTAAAGAAGCCATCCCCTATGGACAAGCCCTCCGTATACACAAGATCTGCTCAGATGAGGAGGATCGTGACAAACACCTCCAGACGCTGAAATATGCCCTCATAAGAACAGGACATGGCGCTCGACTCATCGATCAACAGTTCCGATGCGCCACAGCGAAAAACCGCACCAACCTCCTCAGAAGACAAACACGGGACACAGTGGACAGAGTACCCTTCGTCATCCAGTACTTCCCTGGAGCGGAGAAGCTACGACACCTTCTCCGGAGTCTTCAACATATCATTGATGAAGACGAACATCTCGCCAGGGCTATCCCCACACCCCCACTTCTCATCTTCAGACAACCGCACAACCTCAAACAGACCATTGTTCGCAGCAAATTACCCAGCCTTCAGGAGAACAGTGACCACAATACCACACAACCCTGCCACAGCAACCTCTGCAAGACATGCCGGATCATCGACATGGATACCATCATCACACGCGAGACTACCATCCACCAGGTACACGGTACATACTGTTGCAACTCGGCCAATGTTGTCTACCTAATACGCTGCAGGAAAGGATGTCCTGAAGCATGGTACATTGGGGAGACCATGCAGACGCTATGACAACGGATGAATGAACATCGCTCGACAATCACCAGGCAAGACTGTTCCCTTTCTGTTGGCGAACACTTCAGCGGTCATGGGCATTTGGCCTCTGACCTTCAGGTAAGCATTCTCCAAGGCAGCCTTCACAACACACAACAGCGCAGAGTTGTTGAACAGAGACTGATAGCCAAGTTCCGCACATGTGAGGACGGTCTCAACAGGGATCTTGGGTTCATGTTGCATTATCTGTAACCCCTATTACTTGCCTGGGTTTGCTAAACCTCACTTACTGTACTGTCTGGAGACAATACACATCTCTTTAACCTGGGCGTAATGCTCCTTCCACTCACATTGTTGGCCTCTTTAAGACTTGAATAGTAGGTTAGGTGTAAAGACTCGCATTCAAATCAGTAATCTGTAAACAGTCTGTGCTTTATATGGTCTGTCTGAGGCCAGAACTTTCCATTAACCTGACGAAGGGGCAAACCCCAAAAGCTTGCGAGTTTACTATCAAATAAATTGGCTGGACTTAAACCTGGTGTTGTCAGACTTCTTACTGTATTAAAGGATCATACAGCATAGGAGGCCATTCAGCCTATCATGCTGGTGCCAACTCTTTGAAAGAGCTATCCAATTAGTCACCCACTCCCCTAACAGAAAGCAAAGAGTGGGATAAAATGGGTGTTTTTCTGGTTGGCAATTAGTGACTAGTGGTATGTCTCAGGGATCAGTGTTGGAACCGCAATTGTTTGCTATTTACATAGATGATTTGGAGTTGGGGACCAAGTGTAGTATGTCAAAATTTGCAGATAACACTAAGATGAGTGGCAGAGCAAAGTGTGCAGAGGATGCTGAAAGTCTACAAAGGAATATACTTAGTCTAAGTGAGTGGGTGAGGGTTTGGCAGATGGAGTACAATGTTGGTAAATGTGAGGTCATCCATTTTGGTAGGAATAACAGCAAAATGGACTGTTATTTAAATGGTAAAAAATTGCAGCATGCTGCTGTGAAAGGGTCCTGGGTGTCCTTGTGCAAGAATCACAAGGAACTGGTTTTCAGGTGCAGCAGATAATTAAGGCGGCAAATGGAATTTTGTCCTTCATTGCTAGAGGGATGGAGTTTAAAAACAGCAAGGTTATGTTGCAGCTGTGTAGGGTACTGGTGAGGCCACATCTGGAGTACTGTATACAGTTTTGGTCTCTTTACTTGAGAAAGGATATACTGGCACTGGAGGGAGTGCAGAAGAGATTCACTAGGTTGATTCCGGAGTTGAGAGGGTTGGCTTATCAGGACAAACTGAGTAGACTGGGGCTAAACTCATTGGAATTCAGAAGAATGAGTATAGAAACATATAAGATTATGAAGGGAATAGATAGAAACAGGGAAGTTATTTCCTTTGGCAAGTGAAACTAGAGCTAGGAGGCATGGCCCCATGCTTTGGGGGAGCAAAGTTAGGACTGAGTTGAGGAACTTCTTCACACAAAGGGTTGTGAATCTGTGGATTTCATTGTTCAGTGAAGCAGCTGAGGCTACCTCATTGAATGTTTTTAAGGCAAGGTTAGATAAATTTTTGAACAGTAAAGGAATTAAGGGTTATGGTGAGTCGGCAGATAAGTGGAGCTGAGTCCATGAAAAGATCAGCTATGGTCTTATTGAATGGCAGAGTAGGCTTGAGGGGCCAGATGGTCTACTCCTGCTCCTAGTTCTTATGCTCTCCTCTTTCCCACTGACATTGTTGTTGACCTTTTCATGTAAATATCCAAGTCCCTTTTGAAAGTTATCAATAAGTCTGTTTCCACCACTCTTTGAGGCAACACATTCCAGACCCTAACAACACACTTTACTACAAAAATCTTCTCATCTGCCCTCAGGTTCTTCTGCTAATTATCTTAAATTTGTGTTTGTCGGTTACCAAGCCAACAGCCACTGGAAACTCTTATCAATGCCTTTTGTACCTTTAATCATCGCTATTAAATCTCCCTTGACCTTCACCATTCTGCAGAGAACAATCCTGGTTTCTGGAGTCTCTTTACAGTACTATATCTGTGAAATAACTATTTGAAGTTTAGGAAAGGTTTTATGAATTAGGAACACAATTCAAAAATATTGCCTGTTTGGATGTTTTAAATTTATGCAAAATTGTGTAGAAAAGTACTTACGTTGCAAGTGCCACGATTTGTTCTTTTGTGCTGGCAAGTGGTAAAATATTTCTTGTAACTTCACTGATGTAAGCATCAAAAAGTACATCATAAGGACACTCCCATGGCTTATTTTTCTCTTCCTCCTCAGTCTTTAGCTGGAGTTGTTCCTCTTTCAGTTTTTCCTCCTCTTTTTTCCCTCTACTTTTACTTTTGCTGTGATAAAAAATATTTGGAGACTTGTTTAAGATGATGGGGTCAAAAATTTATAGTTCTTTGTCATATTTATGATGAAATGGGAATTGCACCCCATAGAATTTCCAGGATCAGATCACTGACACGTAATGTACAAGGTGTTCATGCACCTTGAGTTCCCACTGAGCTGCTCAGGTAAAATGGAGCAGTCACAAGTTCAGCACTTACCACGTCGGGGTGGGGGAACATGCCGCCAGTGTGTATGGGGAGGGAGGGGGTTTCCTAGTGCACTGAGAAATCAGGGTGCCTTTGCGAAATGATGCTCGAGCACTCTGAAGCCAGATTCACTGGTGTGTTTAGGCCCTATCCCCTAGTACAGCTCACGCACTCCAAAAAATTTACTGAGTGTGGGACGATTGCTGTACGGAGCACTCCTGAGAGATTGGTGCGGATCACTGCACTATTCTTGCTGTTATGACACTTTGGCCAGAATGTTATGGCCATTCACGCTGGCAGGAATTTCGTATCCCACTGCAGCAAAGGAAGATTTGACTGGGTGCCAAATTCTCTGACCTTGCTGAGAGCATGGCATGAATGGCCGCTAAGGTTGCACCCCATGTTTCTTGTAAGGGGTCTGTTTACAGTTCAGATCGGTTCTGCAGGGTGTTAATTTGTCTAGGAAAAGCCTTCAAATCGGTCGCTGGGAGCACAAGATAAGTACTCATTTTAAACATGGAACTCGCGATCTTACTAACTCGTCTCACCGCGAGGTGAGGGTGAGAGGCAAAAAGTCTGTATCATGCTCAGTTTCTTGCCTCTCACAATTTGAATATGCATGACATGCTTGTCATATCATCAGTGAGCCCCAGATGCTATCGTCCTGGCTCAGTGGCACTTACCCACTCACCGTTCGAGGTCTTCACTGGTGAGAATCACATATGGTTCCCACCAAAAGGGGGTGGGGTCCTCGCTGGTGGGTCCGGAGGCAATTGAAGCCCCCTGGCTGGTCAGAGGCAAGGCCTGGCAGTGCTCACCAGGCACCCTAACAGTGCCCACTCGACACTGTGGCAGTTCCAACTAGGCACACTGGCAGTGCTTGGGGCAGTGCCAAGGTTAGGGTGAGGAGGGCAGTGGGGCTCTGCAGGGGAGTATAAGGGGGGCGCTTTGCAGAGAGGGTGATTGGGAGGAAATCTGCAGGGATGGAGATTGGCGGGGGCAAAGCGAGGTGCTGGGAAGGGGACAGACAAGGCACAGTGAGTGATCGGGGTGTGTCCCAGTGTCCATGGGGGTGGGGGGGCAGAAGAGCTTCCAGTATACGGGGAGATTGGGGTGCCTGCGCAATGGTGCCCCAAGAGATCAGCAGTCAGCTTCACCAGTGAAATTAGGCTCTGCCCCTCTCTCTACTGGCAAGAATTGCATCCTGGCTTCTTTTTTAATTAAGTGCCATACAGTTGCAACTGGGAGCTCACCCAAAAAATTAACGTGATCATCTCCTGTTTTCACGCTCATTGGGCACCTAGAATTTATTTTGTAAAATTCCACCCAGAGTGTTTATTTAAGTAGAACTCATGCATTTATGTTTATTTGGGTTCCCTTTGGGGTTTCAGAGTAGAGTTTTGATTAGGTTGGATTAGGTAATCTTGCTTTGCTGGACTACAAAAGTCAGTGTGTCATTTTGTCATCCTGTGAGCAGCCTCACAAAAATGGAGCTCTGCTCTGGCTCCATCTACGCTGCTTCTGCTGGAAATTCTGTACCATTGTCTACAAGAATGCTTCATATCAAGGTGCCTATCGCATTGTGTGAAGTCAACATCATTGGAAAAGTAAATTATACAGCATTGGTTTTCAACCCATGGATCTCTGTGAAGTAATAACTCATTGGATTTTGATTCTGGACACTGGAACCCATGTGAAACAATATTTATTTTCTCTGCAGCCTCTTTTTTGTAAATATTTTCTTTCCTTATCCATCTTTAACTGTTTGAATGCAAAGGAGGCAATGTTGTGACCCATCTCATGTTTTATATGTGCAAATAAACTAATCCTTTGAGTTCATCCTATCTTGAATTTGCTGTGGCATTATTAATAGAAAACTGGATCATACCAAAACTGAGGGGTCAGGAAATATACCAATATTTATAAAGGACGGAAGCAAATCAAAAACAAAGAAATTAATGCTATTTAGATTAGCCACCACTCCTGTTCATAACAATGTGAGATTTGCAGTTATGGATTTTGATACTAGGAACTCAGGTTATTAACTCAAAATTTTGATTGTTATAATTTCACGACCATTCTGTAAAACAGTAACATAAAAAGTTAGACAGACCTAGATGATTTGTCTTTGGTATAGGATTTGCTCGAAGAGTAGCGATTGCTGCCAGCTGACAGGGCCTCAGTAAGTTTATCGTCAATTGATAATCCTGCCGACTGTCTGCAAAATAAGACACTAAATCAGTGATTTAATGATATGGGACAAAGTCTTATATCCTGCAAGCTTTCTAATATTCAAAAGATTTTCAATTCTAATATTTAACATGATGGGCTGAGAATTTGTCTGTTTCATCTTTTTGGTGGGAAGATCACAATTCACAAGTTGCCTGTTCCAATTCTACTGGCTGTGGGACATATGCTGTCATGTCATTGTCATGCTTATAGCCTGGATCTGGGCATTTCCATTCCTCTGGCATCCCCTGTGTCACTACCTCTGCACTCAACAGGGGGCCAATGAGCTTTGTGCTCAGAGTGGCTGATGCAGCCAACCTGCTCTTCTTAAAATCAACCTACCCCTCCTAAAGGAAAGTTGCACTTAATAATGTTGTTTGAATTTAAATGAAACACCAGGACAGAGGGTTCCAGGTTCACAGATGTGGCATCAGAGACATAAGTCGTGGAAATGGGCTGGACTTTTGAAAATTTTAAACATTTTTCTTTTAAGAATTTTGCTTTCTATTTTCAGGGTTTCTCTGACCTGCCAGCCACATAAATGATGCAAGCTTTTAATGGATTCAGAGGCTAACCTGTAAATTGTCACATTGCACCATTAATTGATCTACAAATATTTACCGGTTTGATGGCATGATGGCACAGTGATTAGCACTGTTGCCTCACAGCCCCAGGGATCCGGGTTTGATTCCTGGCTTGGGTCACTGTCTGTGTGGAGTTTGCACACAGTTTTCTCAGGGTGCTCTGGTTTCCTCCCACAGCCCAAAGATGAGCAAGTTAAGTGAATTGGCCATCCTAAATTCTCCCTCAGTGTACCCGAACAGACGCCAAGAGTATGGCAACTAGGAGATTTTCACAGTAACTTCATTGCAGTGTGAAAGTAAGCCTACTAGTAACTAATAAATAAACTTTCAGGTCTTGAGTTAAATTACCCTAACGAGGCAGACAGAACAAGAGGGAAACCCCTATAATGCTGTTCACATGAGGCCTGGGTCTCATTTCCATGAATGACAAATTGCATTCTGATCACATGAGGAATTGGGCAGCCCAACCACAAGCCGTGCATAATTCATAGTGTAACTCTTAAGGTCTATTTAAAACAGGGACATTTCTTTTTAAGAGGGGTTGCTTCCTCTCCTCGTGTTATCATAGATAATGCCACCACTGATCTCTTCCTTGTATCAACCTCCAACCTCACCCCCCCCTTCCACATGTCTATCAGCCTCTGTGGAAGAAACAACACCTCCTCAATTTATTTGCACTTTTAAATCCCAACTGTTTAGCCTTTGGCCCACTTTCACCACAGTTACTGATTTCGTTATTTCCACTTTTACCCAGCTCTGTGGGTCAGTGTTGCAGATTCTATTCTTAACTGTAATTGCAGACAGAGTATCACTTGTAATGTCTTCACTTTCTGCTTCCTGACAGTTACTTCTCATGTGGCCTAAGGATTTAGCTTGATCCCCTTCCACATGCTGCCCCAGCTCAACATAACCTAAAAACACACTGTTAGTTTTCATATGCACCAGGTCCTTTTCATCCCTCAGTCCTGTGTTCCTGATCCATCTTGGCTCTCAGTCAAGTATTGCTTCGATGAGAAAATTCTCATCTTTGTTTTCAAGGCCCTTTAGGGTCTCATCCCCACTCCACTCTTCCCTGTAATCTCCTCCAATTCCACAACTCTCTGAGATTTAGATGCTGAGATGTCAGAATGTCTAAAAAAAAATGTGGTTAAAAGACACTAGACAGAAGCGCATTGGGAATGTAACCAGCAGACAATCATCATTTTAACCATGTGCTTTGCCCCTCTTTTTCTGGGCATACTGGATTAAAATCAAAGCTTTAGAATATCAGTATATCTGGTGAATTTACAAATAGGATTCATAATCAGAACTTCCCATTGATATTGTCACTGAACTAGTAATGCAGAGACCCAGGGTAATGGTCTGGGGACGTGGGTTCAAATCCCACCATTTAAAGTAATGACCATGGCATTTGTAAAAACCCAGCTGGTTCATTAATGTCCTTTAGGAAATGAAATCAATCGTCTTTACCTGGTCTGGGCCATATGTGACTCCAGACCCACAACAATGTGAATGACTCTTAACTGCCACTTAGTTCAATGGCAATTAGGGATGGGCATTAAATGCTAGTAATAAGTCTGACAACTACAGTTTACCTGTCTGTGCTGTTATATGCTCTGTCTAAGGCCAGAACTCTCCATTCGCCTGACAAAGGGCAAACCCCAAAAGCTTGCGAGTTTACTATCAAATAAATCGGTTGGACTTAAACCGGGTGTTGTCAGACTTCTTACTGTGTTTACCCCAGTCCAATGTCAGCATCTCCACATCATTAAGTGCTAGCCAGCAGCACCCATATCATATCACTGATGTGGATGGAGTTATGCTACTCACCAGCAATTCATCTGAATGCTTAAAAAAAGTTGTCCATTTCTTTTAACACTCAATTTTAAATAACAATTTGATCTTCACTTTTTGGAATTGGGAATACTAACATGAAATAAAACTTACCCATCTGTTCTTTTTGCATTAATTAGCAGTATTGGTCGGTGCTGGTTCAACTCCTGGTTACTGAATTCTTCGAGAGTCAAGACCTTCATGCCTGGTTTAATCTATAAAAATAAACTTCAGTTAACTCAGCTTCTGTGTCAACTTGTATTGCATTTTAAAAAATGAATCTCACAAATTGACTTGAAGATCTATGATTATTCTCATTTCTTGTCTGCCACCATAAACCATTGTGCCCTTTATCTCGTGGAGCTTTTTCCCAAGACCATTTTCTCATTTTAAGTCTTACCCTCTCTTCAAAATCCTACTAATTCTCATCACACCCTCAAAGTTCCTCACCCATCCTCTTACTGATTAGTTTTCACATCACCTTTTCCATCTTCCAAAGCACAATACATTTCCTATTTACAATACATAACCACTTGTGGTAAATATTTATCATACCTATTCACTGCAACCATGCTTGCAGCTTGAGGAACTTTGGCTCCTAGTTGGTGAGCTCTGAGTTGCTTACCAGCCATACGGTGAATGCAAGAGCAGGTCAAAGGTTGGGAATTCCATGGAGAATAACTTACCTCCTGACTCCCCAGATACGTTCGCAAGGCATAAGTCAGGAGTATGACTCTCAATTTACCTGGATGAATGCAGCTTTTTGTAATATTCAATTTTTAATGTTTTGGAATAAACTTCGACAAAATTTATGAATAAGTATATTTGTGGACAAAAAATAACTACTATCTTACCAGCAATGCACACAATCCATGAATGAATAAAAAAGTCAGTTTTTTGCCCTTGTGCTTCCTTTCAACTATCTGTTTTCTGTATCTTTGCATTAAATACAATCTTTGGCAATATGGCTCATTTTGCAAACAATACAGCATTTATGTTATTTTAACATCAATTCACGAAAATGCAGATAATCAATGAACACATTAATAAAGATCAGATCTATATTTGCATGATATAGTTGGCAGAATCAACTTTATAGTGATTAATATTCAAATGGTTTTAGCAACAGTTCTACAGTAAAAAACGTGATGAAAAATTGCCTCCAATTTGATACCCAAGGACTCAGATTCCAATATGCAGCAAATTTAAATTTTGCTATTTTTACTAAGTTTACCAATCAACTAACCTGACATCATAGCAGAGAACAGGACCCTGGGTATCTATTTTCATTGAGCTAGTTTGTTGTTAGTTGGAATGGAGCAGTCGGGCTGAATGGTTTGTTACTGTGTTGACTATCTTACGTAAAATGAGACATTTAGAAAGTTTTTATATTTATAAATAACGTGTACCCGACCAGGATCATAGAAACCATCTGTAATTATGTCTTTGGATGATAAGTAGCCAGTTAAAGCATATTTGAGAGCAATGTTATGGTCCAGCAATCTTTTCACAGCTGCTTCACTAAAATTGTTCTTGCGACTGGAGGACAGGTTTACTTCGTCTAGGATTTCCAAAACTCTATAAAACAAAAGTAAATAAACGCTCAGAAAGCAAGCTGGAGGACAGAGTAACACACTGGTATGCCAGTTGTACTTTCATCTATTGTGTTGGACTTTCAGATAAAAATTAACAGAAAGCAGTCTGAGAATCCTCTTGGATTCTAAGATTTGAAGTAAAATGAATGTGAAGTCTAGATAAGAAATGGATGATATGAGTTCTTCTCAATATCAGCTCATGCAACTCACTCTATTTCTAACATTTTTAGTTAGCTTTTAAGTCACATTAATGCATTAAGCATTTTTTTTATGAATGAAACTTCGGCACATTTTGTGGGCAATCAGTGTTCTACATGGTGTTTGATCATGGAATTACTGAATGTTCTCAGTTCCTCAGCGTTGGAGTCCTTCATCTCAATAAATACAAACATTAAAAAAACATGCAAAATAAACTGCATATATTAAAACAAAATAATTCACTAATAAGCTTTTTCTGGTTCTCAAAAGCCTATTGAACTACTGTCTGTTTCCTTACATCATCCATTTCAACTACTCTCTGCCAATGTTGTTCATCTGAGTGGAAAGCAGAACACATTGTACTTATTAAGGAGGAATCCATGCTACTTACACCTCAAATACAGACCAGAATCCCAAAGGACAACTGTATGAAAGCTCATGAAAACCACAGTGAATGAAAAATGGCGATGTCTGCTGTTTTCCATTTGGAGGAAAGATCATGTATTGAAAGAAAAATAAATGAACCATCTATCTTCCACCATTCTGGCAGCCTTTTCTGAGAGTTGGACAATTTGGTACTGATGTTTAATTTGTATCTCCAGTGAACTAATGATGTGGTTACTTTTCCATGATGTGGTTTATTGATAGCCTTTTCTGTCCTTTTGATTGATTTATCTTCCCAATCCACAAAAATATTTTCACTTTTTAACTAGTAGTGTAGTACAACCTCCCTGTAAACTGATGGCAAACCTAGTTCCTTAAATAAGGCATGACACTAATATATTGACAGGAACTCGCATGAAATTTGTACCTTTCAACTAGCATGTCAATTCAAAGTAACATTTACCTTCTCCAAACTATTTTAATAGGCTAAATCAGACATCCAAACTTTGTATTCAAAAATATCAAAAAAACTGTTGAAACGTAGATCAGGTGATATCAACTATGCCATGAGTGCTTTGTTGAGCATTTCCAGATGATCAAGGAACCAATGAATATTGGTCCTAACTAAATATGATTTGTACGGCAAACCAGCCAGGTAATTTCCCTCAGGGAGGGTAGAAAGTCACATTTGAGTACTCCAGTGTGGTCCTGGCAGCAAACTACATTACAGCATTGGCAAAGATCTATTTTTCTTAGTGAGATGGCTTATGATACAAACAAAAGAGGGAATAATGAGAAATTAGTTCAATTATTATTAACAATTAAGCCATCAGTTTTTAATCAGCACACATATTGTTTGCAATATAAATTTACAGTTAGTATAAGTTTAATTTTTGATGGACTGATATGCATGCAGTTCAGTCAATACTATAATGAATAGAATTTAGTATAATATAATTCACACTGCATCATTGTTAACTGCTCCTCATGGAGAATTATCTCAAATTCTTACTACATGTATACGTTTCCATTAGAATAAATAAAATTGTTATATAGAGAACAGTTACAACAAAATAACAGGACACAGGTTTTATAAAACACAGGAATATTTATTGCATCTGTATAAAGTGATTATTTTTAATGACTAACAGACATAGTAAAACGTAATTACTGAGTGCTGCGCAGTAGCCATGAAAGGCCATTTAAATGCTACTTCCTGGGGAGACAAACTTGCATCAATGTCAATGAGGTTATAAAGGAGCCAGAGCTATAAAAGCTACCTGAAGGGTATTTATAATCCAAAACATCTTCTGAGCAATGTTGTGCATTATAGTTGACTTGCCCTGACAAATCACTCCTTCAAAGATTCATGAATTGGATAGAATGTTGTATTAATTTTTGTTTCCTGGCATTTAGTATTCAATTATAACTGCTTATTCTACTCCATACTTACCCAAGCTTACAAAGTTCAGCTGCTGTTGGCTCATCTTTAGCACAGACAAGTATAGCCCAGCAGGCATTGCGTTTCACTTCTTCATTATTAGAATGGAGCAGTTCAACAAGTGGTTCCAATCCACCAGCGTTTCTCAGCTGTGAAAACAAACTCAATTTTAAATAAGTTTCAGTTATATCCTTCCAATAGCCATTTTTTAAACAGAAAATATTGGCTAAAATGCTACTACATATTAAGAAAATAGCTATGATCTGTTGATTTTCAGTGGGAATGTAACATTCAATTCACCTGATAATCAAAATATATGACTTCTACCAATTTCAGTCCTGAATCCAAAACAATTTGTAACTCTTGTGATAAATTGTTTACAAATGTGTTTGACCTCCAATGCTCATAGCTCAAAAAGCTACTTTTCAAGTTAGTTTTCTTCACCAATCACAGGCTGAGCCCATTAGTGCTAATTTTGTGATTCTGGCCAACAGAAGAGCACACTGACTGCTCAAAAATTTCCAGGGTCAATATATTTGCACCATTAACATGTGCTGTCAATTTGAGTTTCCACTGAAGCACTCAGATGTCACATGGCTTCTGCCCATGCTGCAAAGAAAGCTGAGATATCAGCCATCAGATGCTGCATTACCGCTGGGTCAGAAATTGCTGTCATGGAGTTGGCCACCACTTCCTGCTGGAAAGGATGAACTCTGGGTTTTGTACAAAACTCTGTCCCAATATGGAGCCATTCCTCTCCATGCTCCTTTACTTTGACATGAAGTTCTCAGGCAGCCCTGCCAATGCAGCAAGCATTTCTGCGCAATGTTCATCAAGCCTTTTATGTAGGCTGAGCCATCACAATCCTCATCTGTGGAGCAGTGCCCTTTGTCTTCTGGGAAGCTGGAACATGCGTTATTCTTCCTCCTGGCCTTGTTGCAGCCCATTTATGCCTGGTGGCTCACCACTGTGCAAAAGTATGCACAATACAGTATTTGAGTTGGTGGTTATGTGTGTCAGATTAAATAATGCTGCTGCTTTTTTAGGCATATGGGCTTCTTCTCATCCTGCATAGTCAGACAGCACTGGCTGGCCAGATGGCTGCTCTTGGATAGCTGAAAGGGAATATTGGGTGAGGGAAATGACAGATGCATGGAAAGCAAGAGGTATACAGTGTGCGGGATGAGGAGAAAGTGGAATTTGAGAAGGTGCTTAAGGAACATGCCATCATACTGGATACATTCAGCAACACTGGTGGCAAAGGCCTTGGTCAGTGCTTTCTCCTCCAAGGGGCTGAGGACATGCAGATATACCTGTCCCCTGCCAGTTCACTAAATTGACTCCTGGCATGAGAGAGTTGTTCTGTAATGAAAGGCAGAGTAAACAGAACCAATATTCTCCAGGGTATAGAAGGAGAGTGACCTCATTGAAGTATACTAGATTCTGAATGAAGTTAACAGTGTAGACATAGAGGTTGCTCTCCTGGATGGGGAGTATAGAATACAGTCTCAGGATAATGGAAATGAAATTTCTTCATTTAGAGGATTATGAATCTTTGGAATAAAAAACAGAAAATGTTGGAAATATTCAGGTTAGGCAGCACCCGTGAAGAGGAAGAGGTTTTGAAAAAGAAGCTGCCTGACCTGCTCAGTACTTTCAGCATTTTGCTTTGATTTCAGATTTCAGCATCCACAGTATTTTGTTTTTGTCTAGTGTAAATCTTTGGAATTTACTATGCCTTAAGGTTGTGGATGCTGCACTGTTATTTAAAGCAAAATTGACAGATTTTTGGTCTCTCAGGAATCAAGGGCTATGGAAACAGGCAAGAATGTGGAGTTGTGGGAAAAGATCAGCAATGAACATACTGAATGGTGCATTAAGTTCAATGGGGCAAATGGTCTACTTTTGCTTCTATTTCTCAAGTTATGTTCTTTCTTGCTTCCTTGTATTGTGTGCCACCTTTTTTGGCAACAGACGGAAGTCTGTCAGTGTGATGCAATGTATATAGATGATCTGGAGGAGGGAACCGAGTGTAAGGTGTCGAAATTTGCGGATGACACCAAGATTGGGGGAACGGCAAATTGTACGGAGGGTGTGGAGAGTCTGCAGAAGGATCTAGATAGGCTGGGCGAATGGGCCAGGAAATGGCAAATGGAATTTAATGTTGGCAAGTGTGAGGTGGTCCACTTTGGTGGGAAGAATGGTAGGAAGGACTATTACTTACGTGGCGAAAAACTGCAGCAGGCGACGGAGCAGAGGGACCTCGGGGTCCTTCTGCATGAGTCGCAAAAACCCAGCTTGCAGGTGCAGCAGGTGGTCAGGAAGGCGAATGGGATGCTGGCCTTCATAGTGAAGGGGATTGAATATAAAAGTAGGGAGGTCTTGCTGCAGCTATATAGGGCATTGGTGAGGCCGCAGCTGGAGTACTGTGTGCAGTTTTTGGCGCCGCACCTGCGCAAAGATATTTTGGCCTTGGAGGGAGTGCAGAGGAGGTTTACTAGGCTGATACCGGAGTTGAGGGGGTTGAGCTATGAGGAGAGGCTGAATAAACTAGGCTTGTACTTGTTGGAGTTTAGAAGAATGAGGGGAGATCTCATTGAGACGTATAAGATGATGAATGGGATGGATAGGATAGAGGTGGAGAGACTCTTCCCGCTCAAAAAAGACAATAGGACTAGGGGGCACAGTCTCAAGATAAAGGGGGGGCGTTTTAGAATGGAGTTGAGGAGGAACTTCTTCACTCAAAGGGTGGTGAATCTCTGGAATTCTCTACCCGTTGAAGTGGTGGAGGCTGCCTCGCTAAATACTTTCAAGAAGCGGGTTGATGGGTTTTTGATAAGAGAGGGGATTAAGGGTTATGGGGAGAGGGCCGGAAAGTGGAACTGAGCCACGACAGATCAGCCATGATCTTACTGAATGGCGGGGCAGGCTCGAAGGGCCAGATGGCCTACTCCTGCTCCTATTTCTTATGTTCTTATATGTTCTTATATTTGGTCGTCATAGGTGAATGGCTGTAGGTATGTGACCTGTAGCAGTGTTTAGTGCTAGGCATGACTCTGAGGCTAGGATGATAAGAATGACGAGCAATCAATGCTCACTATCCTGCAGGTCAGCGCATAATGCATAACTGCCGACTCTCGAAGTCCCAATGCCATTTAATGCTAACTTGAACATTGGTTGGCAGTGGGTGTGACTTCTGTCCTTGGAAGGATGTCCTACCCATGATAGCTGTTGGCTAATTTTCAACTAGGCCAGGCACAGTGCTGCAGTGGCCAGAAGGAGTACTGCACCGCAGTGTTCTGCCTGGGATTAAATCCCAGACCGTTGAAAAGGTGAATCCTGGGCTTGCAGGGTTGGAGGAGGCGGGGACAGTCTCTGGGTTTCAACATCTTGGGGGGAGGGTTATGCTGCTTTGAGAAATATGAGGCTGGTGGTGTGGTGGACAAGAAATGACATTTGAAGAAGCATTCAATTACCTTGACAACTTGTACAAGTCACTAAACCTTTTCTCGTATATCACTGTGAGGTCCTCCATCTTGTGCCTCTATTTTACCAGATGAGGCGGCTTTCCGTTTTTCCCTGTTTTGAGGCCTCCTGTGGCCTTCAAGCTTCTTAGCCTGCCTGTTATCCTTAATTGGATAGCAAGCCTGCTCTCTGGTTAATCTGGAGAAAATCACAGCTGGCTGACAATTGACCCTACCTTCAGGGTCTCTTATCCATGGGCAAAATGCTGTCCTCTGCTTCAACCCCAGTTCTTGGCCTTGCTCCAAGAAGATTTCTGCTCCTGCCCTTAACCTCAAGAAATAACTCCATTCCTACCAACAACATGATCATGACAGATCTTTCAGTGAACTCAGCTCCACTTACCCGTCCGCTCACCATAACCCTTAATTCATTTACTGTTCAAAAATTTATTTATCCTTGCCTTAAAAACATTCAATCAGGTAGCCTCAACTGCTTCACTGGGCAGGGAATTCCACAGATTCACAACCTTTTGTTTGAAGAAGTTCCTCCTCAACTCAGTCCTAAATCTGCACCCCCTTATTTTGAGGCCATGCCCCCTAGTTCTAGTTTCACCCACCAGTGGAAACAACTTTCCTGCTTCTATCTTATCTTCATAATCTTATATGTTTCTATAAGATCTCCCCTCATTCTTCTGAATTCCAATGAGTATAGCCCCAGTCTACTCAGTGTCTCCTCATAAGACAACCCTCTCAACTTCGGAATTAACCTAGTGAATCTCCTCTGTACCCCCTCCAGTGCCAGTCTATCCTTTCTCAAGTAAGGAGACCAAAACTGTACACAGTACTCCAGGTATGGCCTTACTAGCACTTTATACAGCTGTGACATAATCTCCCTGTTTTTAAACTCCATCCCTCTCGAAATGAAAGATGAAATTCCATTTGCTTTCGTGATTACCTGCTGCATCCGCAAACCAACTTTTTGTGATTCGTGCACAAGGACATCCAGGTCCCTCTGCACAGCAGCATGCTGCAATTTTTTACCATTTAAATAATATCCATTTTGCGGTTATTCTGACCAAAATGGATGACCTCACATTTACCAACATTGTACCCCATCTGCCAGACCCCTGTCCACTCACTTAAACTATCTATATCCCTTTGCAGACTTTCAGTGAAACATATTTCATACAAATATATTTCACACAAATTACATTTAACGTTTTGAATATGATCAGTTTCATTTTGCAGCTTTGAACTAATTCTTACCTCTGTTCTTCCATTTGCATCACAAGCTAATGAAGCCACAACTAGTGCAGCTTTGCTCTGCACCAGAGTGTTGCTAGACTTCAATGGTTCTGTGATGGCAGTCATCGTCCCGTAATTCTGAATACTGGCACGAATAGGTTCCTGTAGGGCTAGATTAGTAATTGTAGCAGCAGCGTTGACAACAATGCCATCTATTGGCTCAGTTAGCAATTTCACCAATGGCTCCACACCTTCAGCAACAAACACAGCCCTGTTTCAAATGAAATAAATATTAGAAAACAAGGATTTCTTCCTAAACTTGGTCAGAATTATAAAGTAACTTTTTGGTGCCTCTGCTGATTTCTTCCCAACCCCAAGCCAAATTTCCTCTAAAGCTCAGCCCTGTTCTAACCTAAATTTGCATTTTTCTTTCCCTCCCCATGCCCTCTCCAAACTTATCTTGTCCACAAGACCTTCCTCTTGATCCATCAATGTCGTTCCCACTAAAACTGTTAACAAATCAATTTCCCTGCTGGCTTCCATATTAGCTGATACTGTTAGCAGTTTTGTCTTAAGTACTGTCTCCATCCCCCCCCTTTCATAAGAACATAAGAAATAGGAGCAGGAGTAGGCCATCTAGCCCCTCGAGCCTGTCCCGCCATTCAATAAGATCATGGCTGATCTGTCGTGGCTCAGTTCCACATTCCCGCCCTCTCCCCATAACCCTTAATCCCCTCGCTTATCAAAAACCCATCAACCCACGTCTTAAAAATATTTAGCGAGGCAGCCTCCACCACTTCAACAGGCAGAGAATTCCAGAGATTCACCACCCTTTGAGTGAAGAAGTTCCTCCTCAACTCCGTTCTAAACCGCCCCCCCTTTATCTTGAGGCTGTGCCCCCTAGTCCTACTGTCCTTTCTGAGCAGGAAGAGTCTCTCCACCTCTATCTTTCAATCTGCTGTCATCTCAAGCTTCCTCAAAAGAGACCCCTGACCCTCCATCTTACCAAAGTATTGCTCACTTCCAACCACCTTTCTTCTCAAAAGTTCACAATATGAAACTGTCTCATCAAAGTCATAAATGAACATTCCATGTGATTATAACAAAAATAACCTATTCCCCTTCATCCTTCTCAAATTGTCTGCAGCTTTTAACATGGTTAACCAAACACATCCTCCTCCTCCAATGCCTCTCCATCATTACCCATCCACCTGTTGTGATCTCTCCAGGTTGCATTCTCTCCAATTGTAGTCTTCCCGCTTCCAAACAGTGACCTCCGATGCCTTCCGCATGCAGCCCCTTGGGCAACGTCATTTGAAAACACAGCATCAATTTCCACAAGTACGTTGGAGACACACAGTTCTGCTGCACTATCACCTCTCACAAACACCCTACTATCTCAAAATTGCCAGATAACATTCCTAACATCCAGGACTGGATGAACAGAATTTTTTCCAACTAAATATTGGGAAGACCAAAGTCATTGGGTGGAATTGAATGTCTTTCCCTGTGGCAGGTTTGGTGACAAGAGAAGCATTTAATTGGGCGGGAGGGTGGTGGGTAGGGTCTCCATCCTGATCAAGTCCATGATAGCCTTAAGTGGACAATAAATATTTACTTTGGGGCCTCATTTTGTAACAGTTAATATTAACCCAGCGATGGGCGATCCCCATGCGGGGATTGGGTTGGGCGGGCTTCTTGAAGTGGGGATATGGTCCTCGATCAAGGACAATTAGAACTCGATCAAGGCAGATTTAGGTTAAAACAGAGATAAGCTTTAGAGGGAGCTTGGCTCGCTTGGCATGGGAAGGGGGGAGCCGCTGAGATTCATCCCCTGCAATTGCTGCTGATCCCCTCCCTCCTCCCTCATGTTCCACAACCCCTATCACCCAACTGTGGCCCGGGTCACCCATGGCATTCTTAGGTCTCAGGGAGTGTCGTACCTACAGAAGCCATCACTCCCTGCTATCAATAGAGCTGTCAACACTTTTGTGGGTTGGACTTTTGTCTCTGGGGTCCTTGATCCCAGGGAAGGCCAGTTGTTAGCCTTTCAAGTGTTCGATTGACACATGATGCAGTGGGCCTTCCCCACGTGAGCCTCTCAAGCCAGTATGCCAGACTCCCATCCATTAAATCACAAACATGTTCCTAGCCACAGATTTCCTCTTGCTCTTTGGCAGCTGTGAGTGACTAACACAGACTATATGCAACTTGGATGTCATATCTGACCATGAGATAATATTTTGAGATAATATTTCACACATTTTTCCCACATACCTACACCACCACTAAAACCACCTATTTCCACATCTGTAATGTTGCACAACTTCACCTCTGCCTTAGCTGAAATGCTGCTGGAATTTTATTTGTGCTTTTGGTACAAATGGAATTGACAATTCCAATTCACTCCTGGCCAGCCTATTCCTTGTAAGCTTCAGCTCCTTCAAAACTCTGCAGTCCTGTCTTGACTCAAACCAAGTCCTATTCCCCTATCACCCCAATGCTCGCTCATCTGTTTTGGTATCAGGTTAAGCCTCAATTTTAAAATTCTATCCTTGTTTTCAAAGCAATGAAGGACCTGTATAGTGCACCGACAAATCTTGCAAAAATGCGCTCCATGCTCTCACCTTCCCTATCCCTTCCAGCCATAAAACCTTCCAAGATATCCATGCTTTTCTAATTCTCACCTTTTGAGCATCCCCAATTTTAATCTCTCTACCATCAGACTTCAGCTGCCAAGGCACAAAGTGCTGGAATTCCCTCCTTAAAACCTCTATGCCTCTCATTCCTCCTTAAAACCTAGTATATCCTTACATGGTTCATTGTTAAATTTTGAGTCAAGATTCTCATGTGAAGTGCCTTTGGACATTTTACAATGTTGAAATGGTATGTAAGTACCTTTTTGTTGGGAGAAATGTATACCTCCGTATGTATTTCAGGTAATTATTTATAGAGATACCTCATTATTTGAAAATAATCACATATTTGCAAGCTTTGTCTGTGCACTATATAAGTCCTTCATTGCTTCAGTAAAAGATCAGTTTCTTATCCCCAATGTGTGTTGTATCATTTTGTTTTATGGAAAAAAGATACATTCCATCTCTTTCAGTGGACATCATTGGATTGCACATTCCAGGAGAAATTCTAACTCCTTAATGAACCTTGTAAACAAAATAATATGCAAAATAAACTTAAAAGTAACTAGCTATCTTGGTAACACATTGAGTCAAAGTAAGAGAGATCAGGTTTAGGAAATAGTCACTTGGCTCAAGGAATTTCATTTCTCCAATATGTAATATTTTCCATATTGTGCTAATATCAACAACTTGCATGTATTTTGAATCTTTAAAATTGGAACATGTCCCAAAACTAAAGGGACAAGAAATAAGCACCAAAACATAAGAACATAAGAACATAAGAAATAGGAGCAGGAGTAGGCCACCCAGCCCTTCGAGCCTGCCCCGCCATTCAATAAGATCATGGCTGATCTGTCGCTGCTCAGTTCCACTTTCCCGCCCTCTCCCCATAACCCTTAATCCCCTCTCCTATCAAAAACCCATCAACCCGCGTCTTAAAAATATTTAGCGAGGCAGCCTCCACCACTTCAAAACAAAGAGGATTTATTAGAATGAATGACTAAAAGGCTTAGTCACAGGCAACGGTACTGAGGACTTGTGCTCCAGAAGTTGCTGCTTCCCTAGCCAAGCACTTCCAGTATAGTTACAACACTGGCATTTACCCAACAATGTGGAAAATCACCCAGGTTAGTCCAGTACACAAAAAGCCAGACAAATCCAACCCAGCCAATTACCACCCAGTCTACTCAAATATCATTAAAGTGTTGGAAGGGGTCATCAACAGTGCTATCACGCGTCACCTGCTCAGGAATGGCCAGTTTGGATTTTGCCAGAGTTACACAGCTCCAGTCATCATTACAGCCCTGGTTCAAACATGGACAAAAGAGCTGAATGCCAGGGATGAGGTGAGAGTGACAGCCTTTTGGACTAGTGACCATAATTCAATTAGTTTTAAGATAGCTATGAGAATGATAGGTCTGGCCCAAAAGTTCAAATTCTAAATTGGTGCAAGGCCAATTTTGATGGCATCAGGCAGGAACTTTCAAAAGTTAAATTGGGGGAGTCTGTGGGAAGGCAAAGGGATGTCTGGTGAGTGGGAGGCTTTCAAAAGTGTGCTTACCAGGGTTCAGGGTAAGCACATTCCTTTTAGAGTGAAGGGCAAGGCTGTAGACGTAGAGAATCCTAGATGACTCGGTATATTGAAGCCGAACATTGAAACCGTATATTGGGAACATCACCACCTGCAAGTTCCCCTCCAAGCCTCTCACCATCTTGACTTGGAAATAAATCACCATTCCTTTGCAGTCCCAGAGTCAAAATCCTGGAATTCCCTCCCTCATAGCACTGTGAGTCAACCCACAGCACATGGACAACAGCGATTCAAGAAGGCAGCCCACCACTACCTTCTCAACGGCAACTAGAGTTGGGCAATAAATGCTGGCTAGCCAGGGACACTCATCCCACGAATGAATTTAAAAAGGTACATTTTAATGGGAGACTTAAAAGAGCAGAGAGAGAGGTGGAGAGGTTTAAGAGAGGGAATTCCAGAGCTTTGGACTTTGGAGATTCTCACACATTCCACATTCCGAAATCTTGCACTCTCTGCTGCTTTCTCCTCTGAGTCTCGCACTCTACACTGCTGTCTGTATGGATTTCCAGAACACATGTAATAAGGTTCCACATAACAGACTACTGGCAAAAATAAGAATGCACTGAAGGGAATACTGATTTTGGCAGAACGTGACAAGTATTGTTTCCAGGAATTTGTTCTGGAATATCAATTTTTCATCATATTTATTAATGATTTTAATGCAAGTATTGAGAGTTGTATATCCAATTGTTTAGATAAATCAGAGGGATGGGACAGTAGATAGTGAAAATGAGAGCAGAATGTTGCAATGGGACATAGACAGGTTAAGTGAATGCGCAAAATGATGACAGATAAAATTTAATGTCGGTAAGTGTTAGGTCATTTACTTTGGACCTACATTGGTGTATTAAATAAATCGTGGCAAAGATGATGTACAAGAAAAAAGTAGATTTGAGAGTTCAAGTATACAAGTCATTTGAAACCAGTAGCGAGGAATGAAATCAAAAAGGCTGATGGAGCATTAGTTTTCGTCACAAGGAGCTGAAATGCAAAAGCAAGTTAGAACTGAACCTGAGTCAGTTTCTGTCTGGTTCCTTTTGTTCAACTTTGGGTACCACACCTAAGAAAGAATATATTCACCAGAATAACATTGAGCCAAAAAGATAAAATTATGAGGAGAGGTTGCACACACATAACTTGTATTCTCCTGAGTATTGGTGATTAAGGGCAATCTGATCGAGGGGTTTAAAATGTTAAAGGGATTCAACAGCTATTTCTTCTGGTGATGCAATCAAAATCAAGGGGACACAATTTTTAATAAAACTAGAGTTACATCACTTAAACAGTAGAATGAGGAAGCTTTTTTTTGTGGAGAACCCAATAGAAATCTGGAATTTTTTCCCACAAAAGTCTAGATGTTGGGAAAATTGTTGTTTTCAAAACAGATGGTTAGATTTTATGAGATAAGGTAATCAAGGGATAGGGAACCAAGGTGAGAAAATGGAGTTGAGGTATAGATCAGCGATGATCTGACTGAAATGTGGAATAAGCTCAAAAGGGTTGAATAGCCTGTGCGTGTTGCTATGTAACGCTACCTTCCTGTGTCTGAATATTTTTTTGAGTTGCACAAAAGTTTTGACTCTGAACCTGAAATCTCAAACCTCAGGGTTCTTACATTTATGAGTAGTACAAAAAACATTACCAAGAGTGTTGACTGATGTAGAAATTAAGTATACTGTCCTTTTCCTTTAGGAACCTAAAATTTTAATTTAGTAGAAACTGTTGACTGCACAGATCCAAAGTCTTTGGACTTCAAACCTTGCAGTCTGTGGACTGAGCCTGAAAATACAACATGTCGATAATGTGAAGGTAAAGGCAGCTGGAACCAGAGATTCAATAATTCATAATGATGTAATGAAGATGCTCTTTTGCAATTGGGATTAAGACAACTTTTAAACTGCTTGAGATAGATCTTTAGGGGCTGAAAGTCCGGAGTTCTGCTATGCTGAACAATGCATGGAGTAAGCTTTATGTTCGCACAAAAGCCATGGTCTCTATCTCAAATCATGGGAAAGGGTTATTGATTTGATCAGAGCAGGTGTCCATTTCTGTAAAAGCACAAAGGCAGTTTTACTAGTCTACCAGCAGATGGCGAAGCACCCCATAAATATACTGCTAGTCAAAGGGAAAATGAGGTTTTTTTTAATAGATCTTAAAAAGGAGCCATACAGTATTTAATTAAAAAATAACTGTCTATCTTTGGGATCAAGATGTCCAAGCAACAAGATTTCTAACAAAGCCTTAAAATTTCGGCACGGGGGGGGGGGGTCAGAATTTGCAGGATTGCCCGAGCACTCATCTGATGTGAATGCAGGCTGAAGAAGTGCCTTTTTCCTCACTGGGATTTGTGGCGGCATTTTAAATTCAGGATACAACCTCAGTAGGACCAACAAATTCTTATCCCACTCCTGAACCACACCATTTCGGAATTCTATTTTTCTATCCTTTTCCAACTCAAGAATTTCAGCCCTCAGTTGACATATTATCGTGATATAACTAACTTGACAATGATTCATGCTAACACTAGGGCTTTGAAACTACGGGTTTGCAAATATTAGCTTGAAACTTTGATATAGATCTCATTTATTTAAATCCTCTTTAAAACAAAACTGCAGACACAGTGAATTCTTGTACATTGATATTCACAAATTTCAAGTTTTTGTTGCACAAAACAGATAATGGATCCATTCCTGATCAGTGACATTGCTCTTCGCATGAGCAACAAATTTACAGGGAAAATCAGCATGACAAGCTCCGATGCAAAGTACGTATAGCATTTATAATAAATCTGATTACCTAGCATTGCTGGAATTAGCAGTTGTTAGATTTGCCAGAGCTAAGGCTGCTGCCTCTTTCATTTCCACATTGTCACTTGTCAGAAGTGGAACCAGATGATCAATACCTCCTGCAAAAAAAAGACCCCAGAGAAATCTAGTTTCAACTTCGCATGTGTGCAAGTTGTCTATTATAAAATTTGTTATTCATGGAACAACAATTTAACCATGATTTAAATCATCTGTACTTACCTTCTGTTCTGAAAGTCTCTTTGCTAGCTTCATCTTCACTCATAACTGCTACTGCTTCACAAGCAGCTATTCTTGTTGCATCATTGTTGATTCCCAAAAGCATCACCAATACTTTTTCCAAACCATGTTGATGGAAAATACGTCTGATTTCACCTTATATTATTGAGACAAGTGTGAATGAAAGTTTCAAAACACGTAAATATTAGAGATATGGAGAGTTTTTTGCACATCTAATAACTGCAATGACAAATATATCGGATCATTACATTTCCAAAATTAATATATTAATTATTTTCAATGTACCTTGCATCACTCTTAATTCAGGTTTCCTTCCACAGTCCAAAGATGTACTGGTTAGATTGATTGGCCATTCTAAACTGACCCGAGTGTCAGCGGGACTAGCAGGGTAAATATGTGGGGTTACAGGAATAAGGCCTGGGTGGGATTGTGGTCAGTGCAGGCCCAATGGGCCGAATGGTGTCCTTGTGCACTGTAGGGATTCTATGATTGACACATTATTTTTGCACAAACCTGTAGCTGGTGCCTAACTTAATAAAACTCATAACAAGGATACTCAGCAATACCAGTAGGTATCATTCACCACATCTTCATTATGACTATTTTTCCTGTTTATAATCCTCCATACTTCAGTTCTGAACACTTTTCAAACAATCAGCATACTTGGGTTATAATCAGCAATATTCAATCAAAATTATTGAATGATATTGTGTAAAATCATGTACGTCACAGAAAGCATATTTCTTGACTGCAGAGAAGGGTTCTTTAGTTTAAAGTATACAACTTTCTAGACACTGGCCAGAATTTCCTATTTTCCTTGAAAGCCTGCAGTAATGCAAACACAAATTAACAAGTGTTCACTGCAACCATTAACACCACAAGCAACACTGGCATCTGCAATAAAACTCATTTGATGGCCAAAACAAACTGAAAATTATTACACAAAACATACACTTATAGAAACAATATCTCCAAAATGATTTCAAGACAGGAATGTAAACTTGAAGATCCATTGATAAAATGGTGCAGCACAATCCATAATTTTTGATGTCAGATGGAATGCTCAAGTAAATTATTGCAATCACTCACAAAATATCCATTTTGAAAAAATTAAATGTCAACATTACAGCCACTGTGTTTGTAATTGGGATCCTACAGTGTGTTGCCAATAAATACTGAAATAAATCCTCAGAGACATGTGTCCATTCACCGGATTTCCTTTATTTACAAACTCAATTCCACTCCTAATAGTGCTTGAGGTATAAAGTCAGAAACCAGAACGTCAGCAGCCCTGACACTCCTCAGGTGAGACTCTGATTGGGCAGGCAATCATTACCTCAATCAGGGAGCTCATATTCCAAGAGGCCAACCTCATGGGCCTTGTTGAGGTCACTCATAAAGACATGTTATCTGTTGAAGACAGGGAGCCATGGGTCCCAATGTTCAAAGCAGTTATGACTCTACACGATGGCTTGAAAAACATATGTTTTTCCTGAAAGTGGTACTTGGAGAATTAATAAAATTGTATCATGTTATCAACCTTACTATCTGTCCAAACTCAAAATGTTTGCTTTGTTTTTATTTGTTCGGAGATGTGAGCATTACTGGTTGGGCCAGCTTTTATTGCCCATCCCTCATTATCCTTGAACCAAGTGGTTTGTTAGGCCATTTCAGAGGGCATTTTAAGAGCCAATCACATTGCTACGGGTCTGGAATCACACGTAAGCCAGACCAGATAAGGGTAACAGATTTCCTTCTCTACAGGACATTAGTGAATCAGATGGCTTTTTATGATAATTGATCATGTTTTCATGATTATCATTAGATTTTTAATTTCAGATATATTTAATTCAGATTTCAACACCTGCTGACGCAGAATTTGAACCCACGTCCCCAGAGCATAATCCTGCGTCTTTCGATTACTTGTGCAGTGACAATAACACTATACCACCACTTCCCCAATTTGTTAAAGGAAAAATTGATGAAAACAAAGATGTTATTTGAAGCACAGACGACATGTGTGATCCTCAATTTCATGCAACCTGATTAAATTGCATCATACCTAAATTAAAGGAAATTTGATAACACTGCATATTAACATTGCTGGAAACCTACACAGCAGTGCAAACTTTAATTTGGGAATCAAGGGGAAAAGTCTACACCCCAGTCCTCAACCTACACACCATACTGCACATAAGCATCATTGCTCAAACAGGCCTTCTTCCGCCAAAGACCAGGACCAAGAAATGCGTGACATACAGAGCCCTCCAATATGGCTTCAACCTCAGGATTCTTTGCAGCTACAGGCCCTTCAGCCCTCCAAGCCTGCATCGATCATGCTGCCTGACTAAACAGACAATGTGAGTGGAGAGGGAGTTAAGCACAGGTTAAAGAGGTGCGAATTGTTTCAAGCCAAGATAATTAGTGAGATTTTGCAAGTCCAGGCAAATCGTAGGGGTTACAGATAGTATGACATGAACCCAAGATCCCAGTTGAGGCCATCCTCATGTGTGCGGAACTTGACTATCAATTTATGCTCGGCGATTCTACATTGTCATGTGTCTTGAAGGCTGCCTTGGAAAACGCTTATCCAAAGATTGGAGGCTGAATGTCCTAGACTGCTGAAGTGTTCCACGATAGGAAAGGAACACTCCTGTCTAGTGATTGGCGAGTGGTGTCCATTCATCGTAGCATCTGCATGGTGTCACTAATTTATATGCCTGAGGACATCCTCCCCTGCAGTGTATTAGGTAAACAACCTCCTACTTACTATCCTGGATTGAGACAATTCACACCTCTTTAACCTGTGCTTAACCTTCTCTCCACTCACATTGTCTGTATCTGTAAAGACTTGATTAAGACTCATATTCCAAGCATTATATTGCAATTGAGTCTGTGTCTATATATGTCCTGTTTGTGAAGTCAACTCTCTACTCACCTGATGAAGGAGCAATGCTCCGAAAGCTCATGCTACCAAATAAACCTGTTAGACTTTAACCTGATGTTGTGAGACTTTTTACTGTGCCCACCGAGTCCAAAGCTGGCATCTCCACATCATCCTATTCATGTATTCATCTAGTTGCCCTTTATATGTCACTATCATACCCGCTCTATCACCTCCCCGGGTAGTATGTTCCAGACATTCACCACCCTCTGTGTAAAACACTTGCCTCGCACATCTCCTCTAAACTTTTCCTTATGCACCATAAATTTATGTCCCCTGGTACTTGACTGTTCTACCCTAGGAAAGAACATCTGACTATCCATTCTGTCCGTGCCACTATAATCTTGTAAACCTTTATCAGGTCATCCCTCAACCTCTGTCATTCCAGTGAGAATAAACCAAGTTTATCCAACCTTTCCTCATAGCTAATACCTTCCAGACCAGGCAACATCTTGGAAAGCCTCTTCTGTAGCCTCTCCAAAGCATCCACATCCTTCTGGTAGTGTGGCAACCAGAATTGTACACAATATTCTAAATAAGGCCTAACTAAGGTTCTGTACATCTGTAATATGACCTGCCAATTTTTATACTCAATGCCCCAAACGATGAAGGCAAGCATGCTGTATGCCTTCTTGACTACCTTATCCATCTGCATTGCCACTTTCAGTGATCGATAGACATGTACGCCCAGTTCTTTCTGCCTGTCAATACTGCTAAGGGTTTTACCATTTACTATATAATTCCTACATGCATTGGACTTTCCAAAATGCATTATCTCACACTTATCTGGATTATACTCTATTTGCCATTTCTCCGCCCAAGTCTCCAACCAGTCTATATCTTGTTTCATTCTCTGACAATCCTCTTCACTATCCACAACTCCACCAATTTTTGTGTCATCTGCGGAACTTACTGATCAAACCAGCTACATTTTCCTACAGATAATTTATATATACCATGAACGATAAAGGTCCCAGAACTGATCCCTATGTAATACTGCTAGTCACAGCCTTCCATTAAGAAAAGCACTCCTATACTGCTAGCCTCTGTCTTCTATGGCCAAGCAGTTCTGGATCCATCTTGCCAGCTCTCCTCTGATCCCATGTGGTTTCACTCATACCAGCATGACCAACTCTAAGTTGTGAATGAACTAAAATTCGTCAGGAGTAAATCAAAGAACAAAGAACAGTACAGCACAGGAACAGACCCTTTGGGCCCACCAAGCCTGTGCCGATACAGATGCCTCCCTAACCTAATATTTTCTTGCCTCTACGTGGTCCACATCCCTCCATTCCCTGCCTATTTGTGTATTTATCCAGATGCCTCTTGAACATTGTTATAGAATCTGCTTCCACCACCTCCTCCAGCAGCACATTCTAGGCATTCACCACCCTCTGGTGAAAAGTTGCCCCTGATATCTGTTTTAAACTTTCCTCCTCTCACTTTCGACCTATGCCCCTGAGAAATTGACCCTTTAACCCTGGGAAAAAGACTCTGACTATCCACTCTATCCAAGCATGTCATAAGAAAGAACAAAGAACATCCCAGCACGGGAAACAGGCCCTTCGGCCCAACGAGCCCGTGGCGCCGCATTTTCCGACACCTACCCTGCCCTGTGTGTATGTGAATGGAACCCCTAATGTAGCCAGATTCAGGGGAGAATAGTGTCAATTTGGTACACCAATCAGCCTAAGAGCACATCTTTGGGGTGTGGGAGGAAACCGGAGCGCCCGGAGGAAACCCACGCAACCACAGAGAGAATGCGCAAACTCCCACACACACAGGCCCAAATCCATGTATCTGCACAGCTAGCAGTGATAGTCACTGAGCTGTTGTGGTGCCCGTCTGCTGGTCCAGGATTAAGCATACACAACGACACAAAGTACTAGGCCACTCTCGGAACCTCCAAGAGCAGCCCACGCACAACCCACCGTATGCATGCCCCTCGTTTGACAACAAGGTGGACCGACACCTGTGGATTAAAAAGACAAAACATTAACATGTAATACTACATTTCCAGTGTCGTCCCGAGGCTCTTACCCTATTTAATACCCTCTACTATAACCCTCCATCCCTGTTTCGCTCATGTGTCTATCTAAGTAAACCTTAAACAAGTCCAACGTGCCTGCCTCCACCACCTTACTTGGTAGCGCGTTCCATACCCCCACGACCCTCTCCGTGAAAAACCTTCCTCTCGTATCCAAATTATACTTCTCCCCCCTCACCCTTAGATCGTGACCTCTTGTAATTGTCCCCAATCTAGGGAAAAGCCTACCACTGTTGACTCTATCTACTCCCTTCATTATTTTATACACCTCTATCAGATCCCCCCTTAACCTCCGTCTTTCTAAGGAGAAGAGCCCTAGTTTCTCCAACCTTTCCTCGTAACTCAGTCCTTCCATGCCAGGCAACATCCTGGTAAACCTCCTCTGCACCCTCTCCAGGGTCTCCACGTTCTTCCGGTAGTAAGGTGACCAGAACTGGACGCAGTACTCCAAGATGCGGCCTAACCAATGTTCTGTACAACTGAAGCATTATATGGCAGCTCTTATACTCTATACCCCTTCCTATAAAGGCTAGCATTCCATAACCTTTCTTCACAACCTTCTCTACCTGTGTTGATACCTTCAGAGACTTGTGCACCTGCACTCCCAGGTCCCTCTGTATTTCTATACTCTTAATCGGTCTACCTTTTATCATGTAACTCCTCCCTGCATTATTCCTTCCAAAATGCATCACCTCGCATTTGTCAGGATTAAATTCCATCTGCCATCTATCTGCCCAATATACCAACCTATCTACATCCTGCTGTGTCACCTGACAGTCCTCCTCAGCATCTGCCAATCCTGCCATCTTGGTGTCATCCGCAAACTTGCTGATCACACCACGTACGCCCTCTTCCAAGTCGTTTATATATACTACAAAGAGGAGAGGTCCCAGTACTGAGCCCTGCGGCACACCACTGGTGACTGACCTCCAGCCAGAAAAGGACCCTTCCAATACTACTCTGTCTCCTATTGCCCAGCCAGTTTTCAATCCACCTAGCTACCTGTCCTTGTATCCCATGTGCCTTAACCTTTTCTACCAGCCTACCGTGAGGGACTTTGTCAAACGCCTTACTGAAATCCATATAGATTACATCAACGGCTCACCCATCGTCAACCGTTTTTGTCACCTCCTCAAAGAATTCTACCAGATTCGTAAGGCAAGACCTCCCCCGAACAAAGCCATGTTGCGTATCCCTAATCAGATCGCAACACTCCAAATGCTCATACATCCTATCCCTAAGAATTTTTTCCAATAATTTTCCTACCACTGATGTCAAACTCACTGGTCTATAATTACCAGGGTTGTCCCTACTACCCTTTTTAAACGGCGGTACCACATTAGCTGAGATCCCTCAGTATGCTAATATTTCTAAGGGCTCTACCATTTACTGTATACTTTCCTTCTGCAGTAGGCCTTCCAAATCACATCACCTCACATTTGTCTGGGTTAAATGCCATCTGCCATTTTTCAGCCCACGTCTCCAGTTTATATCCTGCTGTAGCCTCTGACAGTCCTCCTCATTATCTGCTACTCCCCCAATTTTTGTATCATCTGCAAATTTATTAATCAGACCATCAATATTTTCCTCCAAATCATCTATATATATTACAAACAACAGAGGTCCCAGCACTGATCTTTGCGGAACACCACTTGTCACAGACCTCCAATTAAAGTCTGCATGTTATCCCAGTGTCTGTGTGGGTTTCCTCCAGTGCGCCGGTTTCCTCCCACAGTTCAAAAGAGTGGTACTCCGGTCATACTCTCTTCCATCCTTTTCCATCAGGAAAATGATACAAAAGTCTGAGGACACTACCAATCAACTCAAAAAAGGCTTCTTCCCTGCTGCCATTAAACTTTTGAATGGAACTACCTCACATTAAGTTGATCTTTCTCTACACTCTACACCCTGGGACCGCAACTGTGTCCAAGGAAGAGACAAAGATTTGCGTCAGAGGCGCAGCAATTTCATCTTGTAAACCTATCAGGTCCTCTCTCATCCTCCAATGCTCCAATGAAAACAATCCAAATTTGTTCAACCTTTCTTCATCGATGATATCCTCCAAACCAGGCTACATCCTGGTAAGTCTCTTCTGCACTCTTTCCAATGCATCAACGTCCTTCCAGTTGTGTGGCGACCAGAATTGTACACAATACTCCAAACGTGGCCTATCCAGCTTATACAGCTGCAACATGATTTTCCAAATCCTATACTCAATGCCCCAACCGATGAAGGCCAGCATGCCACGTGCCTTCTTGTCCACCTGAGTTGCTACCTTCAGAGAACTGTGGATCTGCATGCTGAGATCCCTCAGTATGCTAATATTTCTAAGGGCTCTACCATTTACTGTATACTTTCCTTCTGCAGTAGGCCTTCCAAATCACATCACCTCACATTTGTCTGGGTTAAATGCCATCTGCCATTTTTCAGCCCACGTCTCCATTTTATATCCTGCTGTAGCCTCTGACAGTCCTCCTCATTATCCGCTACTCCCCCAATTTTTGTATCATCTGCAAATTTATTAATCAGACCATCAATATTTTCCTCCAAATCATCTATATATATTACAAACAACAGAGGTCCCAGCACTGATCTTTGCGGAACACCACTTGTCACAGACCTCCAATTAAAGAAGTACCTTTCCAATGCTACTCTCTGCTTTCTATGCCCAAGTCAGTTTTGTATCCATCTTATCCAGCTCATCTTGGATCCCATATGACTTCACCTTCTGTAGCAGCCTGCCATGAGGAACCTTATCGAAGGCTTTACTAAAGTCCATGTGTATAACATCCACTGCCCTGCCCTGATCAATTTTTCTTGTCACTTCCTCAAAGAACTCAATCAAGTTTGTGGGACATGACCTTCCCTTGGGTAGCACAGTGGTTGGCACTGCTGCCTCACAATGCCAGGGACCTGGGTTCAATTCTAGCCTTGGTCCACTGTCTGTGTGGAGTCTGCATGTTATCCCAGTGTCTGCGTGGGTTTCCTCCAGTGCGCCGGTTTCCTCCCACAGTTCAAAAGAGTGGTACTCCGGTCATACTCTCTTCCATCCTTTTCCATTAGGAAAATGATACAAAAGTCTGAGGACACATACCAATCAACTCAAAAAAGGCTTCTTCCCTGCTGCCATTAAACTTTTGAATGGAACTACCTCACATTAAGTTGATCTTTCTCTACACCCTAGCTATCACTGTAACACTACACTCTGCACTCTCTCCTTTCCTATGAACGGTACGCTCTGTCTGTATAGCATGCAAGAAACAATATTTTTCACTGTATACTAATACATTTGACAATAATAAATCAAATCAAATCAGAGATCAAAAGCCTAATCAAATAGATTTTAAGTGTGATGTTGAGGGGCAGAGGCACGAGAGAGGAACTTCAGAGCTTATGGCTCAAGCAGCTAATAGCATAATCCTCAAGAGTGCAGTGATTAAAATCAGGATTTTTAAGAGACCAGAATTAGAGGAGCACAGAAATCTCAGATGAGGGGCTGGGGAACATTACATATAAAGGGATGGATGAGGCTATGAAGGGATTTGAAAACAAGAATGAGAATTTTAAAATCAAGCCATTGCTTTATTGAGAGCCGATCTGAGTCCAGATTTTTAGCAAGAAATGCTACAGCAACAGAAACAGAAGTCAGAAAAAAATGACTAGGAGCAGTTTGCAGTTTACAGGTATGTAAAAATAATTACCAGAACAAACAGCTTTTGACAGTATCTGGACTGTTTATTCTTTGTCTGGAAATGAAGCATCATCTTCACATCATACTTAAGCGAACTGTACATATTCTGATTTTTTTGTGTGCATGTCCAGTTACCAATCTAGTGTGTCGGGGGAAGAAATTGCACTGAGTTGTGTTAAATCTTTCAACATTAGTTTTTGAAAATTCCCTATCCAGTTCCACCCAAGCTGACAGTGGCTACTGATCATTTCTTCAAAGATGTTTCCAAGTTTTTAATTTTTTGAGATTATTGATTCGTCATTTTTTAATCTAACTTTTCATTAGAGTTGCCTATCTCTGAACCATATGTTGTATCGTGAGACCTTGTCAAGTACATTATTAAACATGCGTGGAATTGACCAAGTCACCAAAGACTTTGGTAAAGTAGGCTTTTCATTTACTGGATAAAAGCTTTTGATTTACTGGCCCAAGGGAGTAACAAATTACAAAAATATCAAACTTTGCTCTGTTTCTCTTGGGTGCAAAAAACGTTTTGAGTCATTTTTATGGTGCGATTACAAATTGTGTACTGCACAACTATAAATTCACATTCTGGCTAGAAACATACACTAGCAGCATCTAAAATTAAGTTGGGCTGAGGGGGCTGAAATGCAGCAACTGAGACATTGCCAGGAACAGAGAGAGCATTGGAGGAATACAGAGAGAGTAGGAGGGATCTCAAACGGGGAGTTAGGAGAGCAAAGAGGGGGCATGAGGTGGCTTTGGCAGGTAGGGTTAAGGAGAATCCAAAGGCATTTTACTATCTTAAGAACAAAAGGGTGGCTAGGGGTAAAATCGGTCCTCTCAGGGACAGACGTGGGGAATTGTGCTAAGAGGCAGAGGGAATGGGAGAGATCCTGAATGAATACTTTGCGTCGGTATTCACGAAGGAGAGGGGCTTGATGTCTGGTACGGTCATTGAGGGAGCAGTAGACCAATTGAAAGATCTATCGATTACGAGGGAAGAAGTTAGGGCTTTTAGCTGGCATTAAAACCGATAAATCTCCGGGGCCTGATTGCATTTATCCTAGGCTGCTTAGGGAGGCGAGGGATGAGACTGCTGGGCCTCTAACGCGAATCTTTGTCTCTTCTTTGGACACAGGTGAGGTCCCAGAGGACTGGAGGATAGCGAACGTGGTACCGTTGTTTAAAAAGGGTAGGAGGGATAGCCCAGGTAACTATAGGCCGGTGAGCTTAACGTCAGTGGTAGGTAAGTTGATGGAGAGGATTCTTAGGGATAGGATGTATGCGCACTTAGAGCATTGTGATCTGATTAAGGATACGCAGCATGGCTTTGTAAAGGGGAAGTCTTGCCTTACGAATCTGGTAGAATTCTTTGAGGAGGTGACAAAAACGGCCGACGAAGGACAAGCCGTTGATGTTGTCTATATGGATTTCAGTAAGGCGTTTGACAAAGTCCCTCATGGTAGGTTGGTACAGAAGATTAAAACTCAAGGGATATGTGGCCAGGTATCTAGTTGGGTAGAGAACTGGCTTGCAAAGAGGAGTCAGAGAGTAGTAGTGGAGGGGTCCTTTTCTAGCTGGAGGTCTGTCACTAGTGGTGTGCCGCAGGGCTCAGTACTGGGACCTCTTCTCTTCGTAGTGTATATAAATGATTTGGAAGAGGGAGTAGGTGGTGTGATCAGCAAATTTGCTGATGACACCAAGATGGCTGGATTGGCGGGCAGTGAGGAGCAGTGTCTGGCAACACAGCGGAATATTGATAGGCTGGTTGATTGGGCAGATATGTGGCAAATGGAGTTTAATCCAGATAAATGTGAGGTGATGCATTTTGGCTGGAGTAATGTAGGGGGGAGTTATATGGTAAAGGGTAAGCCCGTAAGGAGTATAGAATCGCAGCGAGACCTGGGGGTGCAAGTGCACAAGTTTTTGAAGGTGGCAGTGCAAGTGGAGAGTGTGGTGAAGAAAGCCTATGGTATGTTAGCCTTTATAGGAAGGGGTACAGAATATAAGAGCTGGAGTCTAATGTTGCAGTTGTACAGAACGTTGGTTAGGCCGCATTTAGAGTACTGTGTCCAGTTCTGGTCACCTTACTACTGGAAGAATGTGGAGACTCTGGAGAGAGTGCAGAGGAGGTTTACCAGGATGTTGCCTGGTATGGAAGGACTGGGGTATGAGGAAAGATTGAAGAAATTGGGGCTCTTTTCCCTTGAAAGACGCTGACTGAGGGGGGATCTAATAGAGGTATATAAGATTATGAAGGGTATAGATAGAGTAAACAGAGGTAAGCTATTTCCTATGATAGAGACACGTAGGACAAGGGGCCATGGACTTAAGGTGAGGGGGGAGAGGTACAACACAGATATTAGAGGGAGGTTTTTCCCACCGAGGGTACTGGGGGTATGGAATGCTCTGCCAAGTAAGGTGGTGGAGGCAAACACGCTAGAGTCATTTAAGAGTAACTTAGACAGGCACATGACCGAGTTGGAGATGGGTGGATATAGGAGATTGTTTTAAATAAGAGTCATTAGCATTGGGGCGTCCCTGGTAAGGTAAATGGATACGGTATAATAATAATGTTTTTTTCCCTTTTCATTCACAAGTTATAAGTCGGTCCGCCTCGTGTCCAACGAGGGGCATACACGCGATGGGTTGTACTGGGGCTGCTCTTGGTTGTTCGAGACAGGCAACATCCTGGCAAACGTCCTCTGCACTCTCTCCAGAGTCTCCACGTCCTTCCGGTAGTAAGGCGACCAGAACTGGACACAGTACTCTAAATGCGGCCTAACCAAAGTTCTGTACAACTGCAACATTAGACTCCAGCTTCATGTCGTTAGTGTGTGCCTAAACTGGACAAGATACTGGGCAAGACGACAGCTCAGTGACTATTGCTGATTGCTGTGCAGACACATGGATTTGGGACGGTGTCTGTGGGAGTTTGCGCATTCTCCCCCTGCTTGCGTGGGTTTTCTCCAGGTGCTCCAGTTTCCTCCCACACCCCAAAGATGTGCTGTTAAGCTGATTGGCAGGAATAAATTGTCCCTAAATCAGTTTCCCTCAATCTGGATGGCCATAAAACATTAGACAAGGGTCGTGGGTGGAAAGGGGGACTGGTGGTGTTGAGATGGCAGCGCTGGCTCGTTGGGCCGAAGGGCCTGTTTCCTGGGCTGTTTTTGTTCTTTGTTCTTTGTCATTGTATCACAGGTTAAAGCCTCAGCCCGTGACGCTCATAAGGCCAAATTTTCAAAATATTGTAAGTGAACAATTAGCACTAAACTACAAAAAAAGTTTAAAAAGTGAGCATATAACAAACCTTCCATCCAGGGGGCAGCACCTTCTAAAACATCCCAGTGTAAATTTGTATATCATTGATATTCCCCAACAACAATCATTTACTTTTTATACAAAAATATGCAGTGCTGTTACACATACCAGTGACAGCAGGCAAAAAAGCATTATTTGTACTGTATTTACCTAGAGTGCTAATAATTATTTTTCATCAAATGATAACCAAGAGAAATTTCCTATTGTTTCAATCTAGGTAATACTGTGTCTTAAATATGTTTTTCAAAATTAAATTCTGACATACTATTACGAGCTGATTTTGTTATTGCGTTAGTTGCATGCCTTTGTGCCTCAGGAAAAGTAGATGTAGCCACTAATACCAAAAGCTTTTCCAGGGCTCCTGTTTCACGGATGATTGCAACATTCTGTGACTCTTCCAGACAGTTTGCCAGTACATGCAATGTATCTGCATGAAGATCACTAAATTCCTGGGGGGGACAAAATAAATGCAATCACTAATATTAAAATGTAGTATTAATATTTGCAATTTTGTGCAAAAACTGTTAAATATTCTGAATATCACTGTAAAAATCATGAATCATAAATTATAAAATTGTCTTCTACTTTGTAAAGTATTTTTCTTTGGAGCCTTAATAACCAATTAAATTCCATTGAATAAAGCAAATAAACTCCAGCAGAAACCTGTAACTGGAAGTGTAATCGCATGACATGACTTCATACTGTGTGCACTGATCATGGAAGCCAGCCAGTGAGCTGGTATACGGAGCAAATTGAATCAAATTCCTATTTTAAGTAGGCCAGTAAACTATATTCACATGCCTCACCTGAATTGTACATCCAATCATGTGATGAAAAGGTTCAATTTCAGAAAAATTGTCTAATTATAGATTTAAGTATACACAGCCCGAAGTGTCCAAAATCAAATGCCTATCTTAAAACAGCAATACCACAAGAATTTCATCATGCAAACCACCATGAAAATGTTACAAAATTAAATCAAACCTAAGGAAATTAAAACAAAAATGTTATATTTTCCCCACCAGTCATGGAAAATATTCAAAGAGCCAGTTAATAAAGATAGGATAAGGACAGGTTAAATTAAATGTAAGGCCAGACGAGTACAGCTCCACAGGAACACAAAACAGTATCTTTTAATAAGAAGACAATACCAGTAAAATTTTCAGGAACGAGTTGGCTCTCCCAAACTGATTATTAATGTAATGTACGGTCATTGAGGGAGCGGTAGACCGATTGAAAGATCTATTGATTACGAGGGAAGAAGTGTTGGGGCTTTTAGAGGGCATTAAGACCGATAAATCTCTGGGGCCTGACTGCATTTAACCTAGGCTGCTTAGAGAGGCGAGGGATGAGATTGCTGGGCCTCTGACGCAAATCTTTGTCTCTTCTTTGGACACAGGTGAGGTCCCAGAGGACTGGAGGATAGCTAACGTGGTACCGTTGTTTAAAAAGGGTAGGAGGGATAGCCCAGGTAACTATAGGCCGGTGAACTTAACGTCAGTGGTAGGTAAGTTGATGGAGAGGATTCTTAGGGATAGGATGTATGCGCACTTGGAGCGTTGCGATCTGATTAAGGATACGCAGCATGGCTTTGTAAAGGGGAAGTCTTGCCTTACGAATCTGGTAGAATTCTTTGAGGAGGTGACAAAAACGGTCGACGAAGGACGAGCCGTTGATGTCGTCTATATGGATTTCAGTAAGGCATTTGACAAAGTCCCTCATGGTAGGTTGGTACAGAAGATTAAAGCTCATGGGATATGTGGTCAGGTGCCTAGATGGGTAGAGAACTGGCTTGCAAAGAGAGTCAGAGAGTAGTAGTGGAGGGGTCCTTTTCTAGCTGGAGGTCTGTCACTAGTGGTGTGCCGCAGGGCTCAGTACTGGGACCTCTTCTCTTTGTAGTGTATATAAATGATTTGGAAGAGGGAGTAGGTGGTGTGATCAGCAAATTTGCTGATGACACCAAGATGGCTGGATTGGCGGGCAGTGAGGAGCAGTGTCTGGCAATACAGCGGGATATTGATAGGCTGGTTGATTGGGCAGATACGTAGCAAATGGAGTTTAATCCAGATAAATGTGAGGTGATGCATTTTGGCCGGAATAATGTAGGGGGAAGTTATATGATAAAGGGTAAGCCTGTAAGGAGTATAGAGTCGCAGCGGGACCTGGGGGTGCAAGTGCACAAGTCTTTGAAGGTGGCAGTGCAAGTGGAGAGTGTGGTGAAGAAAGCCTATGGTATGTTAGCCTTTATAGGAAGGGGTATAGAATATAAGAGCTGGAGTCTAATGTTGCAGTTGTACAGAACGTTGGTTAGGCCGCATTTGGAGTACTGCATACAGTTCTGGTCGCCTTACTACCAGAAGGACGTGGAGACTCTGGAGAGAGTGCAGAGGAGGTTTACCAGGATGTTGCCTGGTATGGAAGGACTGGGGTATGAGGAAAGATTGAAGAAATTGGGGCTCTTTTCCCTTGAAAGACACCGACTGAGGGGGGATCTAATAGAGGTATATAAGATTATGAAGGGTATGGATAGAGTAAACAGAGGTAAGCTATTTCCTATGATAGAGTCACGTAGGACAAGGGGCCATGGACTTAAGGTGAGGGGGGAGAGGTACAACACAGATATTAGAGGGAGGTTTTTCACACAGAGGGTAGTGGGGGTATGGAATGCTCTGCCAAGTAAGGTGGTGGAAGCAAACACGCTAGACTCCTTTAAGAGTAACTTAGGCACATGACTGAGTTGGAGATGGGTGGATATAGGAGAACCTTTAATTAAGGGTCATTAGCATTGGGGTGTCCCTAGAAATGTAAATGGGTATAGTATGATAATAATGCTTTTCTCTTTTCATTCACAGGTTTTAAGTCGGTCCACCTCGTGTCCAACGAGGGGCATACACGCGATGGGTCGTACTGGGGCTGCTCTTGGTTGTTCGAGATTGGCCTAGTGCTTCATGTCGTTAGTGTGTGCCTAAACTGGACAAGATACGGGGCAAGATGACAGCTCAGTGACTATCGCTGATTGCTGTGCAGACACATGGATTTGGGCCGGTGTCTGTGGGAGTTTGCGCATTCTCCCCGTGCTTGCGTGGGTTTTCTCCGGGTGCTCCGGTTTCCTCCCAAACCCCAAAGATGTGCTGTGAGGCTGATTGGCAGGAATAAATTGTCCCTAAATCAGTTTTCCCTCAATCTGGATGGCCATAAAACATTAGATAGGGGTCATGGGTACAGAGGTGGTGTTGAGATGGCAGCGTGGGCTCGTTGGGCCGAAGGGCCTGTTTCCCAGGCTGATTTTGTTCTTCTTTGTAAAATAACTAATTCAAATCACAGTATTAAGCCTGCTCTGTCATTCCATATGATCATAGCTGATCCCCTGTCTCAATGTAATACTCCCACTCTCTCGCCATACCCCTTGATGCTTTTAGATATTAAAAATCTATTTCCTATCTTCTATATTCAGTGACTTGGCTCCACAGTCTTCTGTGGTAAAGAATTCCACAGATTCGCCACCCTCCGAGTGAAGACATTTATTCTCCAATGCTGTATTATATTCTATCTGCCATTTCCTCAATCACTACATGTAATACCCCTTTGCAGACTCTCTGCAACCTCCTCGCAATATAATTTTTTTTAGCAAACTTAAAGACATTACACATACTCTTCTCACCTAAGTCATTGATATAAATTGTAAATAGTTCAGTTTCAAGCAATGATCCTTGAACATCCTTTAGTTACAGCCTATAAATCCAAAAATAACCCATTTATTCCTATTGTCTACTCTGCCTGTTAGTCAATAACCAATCTACATTAATATATTGCTGCCAACACATGAGTGTGAAGTTTGTCTCATAACCTCTTGTACTGTACCTTACTTTTAGGAAATCCAAATGCACTACATCCACTGATCCTCCTTTGTTTACTTGCTTGTAACAATTCCAAAAACTTTCAAAAAATTTATCAAACATTATTTCCATTTCATAAATCTGTATTACTCTGTTATGACATTCTTAACCATATATTCTAGTATCTTTCCTGCTAAACATATAGAACTAACTGGTCTATAGTTCTATGTTCCCTCCCTCCCTACTAATTCGGTGAGCTTCTCGTTAAGTACAGGACCAGCAGCTTTGTAGATCTCTGTGGGTATGGCATCTGTCCCTGGGGCTTTGCCACAGGATAGCTGGCTGACAGCTTTTGTGACTTCGGCTACTACCGGTGGGTCATCCATGGCGCTGCTGATATCAACCTGGGGAATCCTGTCTATTGCCTCATCGTTAATAGATGACGGTCGGTTGAGGATGGCTTCAAAGTGTTCAGCCCATCTCTGCAGGATCTGAGCCATCTCTGCAATGAGAGTTGTACCATCTGTATTCAGTAGGGGGGAACTCCTGAGAGATTGAGGTCTGTAGAGAGTGTTGAGGGCTTCACAGAACTATTTCAAGTCGTTTCTGTCAGCGTATCCCTGTACTTCAACTGCCTTGGTGCTCAGCCAGGCATCCTGCATTTTACGCAATTTATTCTGGACTGTGCTGCAAGCACTGGTAAAAGCATTTTTCTTGGCAGCTGACGATGGGTCATTCTGACAGGCCCGATGAAGACAGTGCTTTTCAACAAGTAGAGCCTGTAACTCCTCATCATTCTCATTAAACCAATCATGCAGCTTGCGGGTAGAGGGCCCGAGCATCTTCGGTGCAAATGTATGGACAGCACCCCTGAAGCGTTCCCAGTCATCCTCAGCGTTGTCTGCGAGGTGTATGTCAGCAAGCTTGATTTCTAAGTCTTCCGCCAGTACTGAAGCTATCCTGGGGTTCTTTAGCTTGGCCGCATTGATTCTTTTCATAACCTTGCTTCCTTGTGATCGCCTTTTGGGTCTGATGCGGAGCCTCATTTTGGGGACAATGAGCCTGTGATCTGTCGAGCAGTCAGCACCACACATGGCCTTGGTCAGTCTGACATCCTGCCTGTCTTTTCTCCTGACAATGACATTGTCAATGAGATGCCAATGCTTAGAGCAGGGGTGCATCCAAAAGGTCTCGTTATGTGTAGGCAGACGGAAGGTTGTGCTGCTGATGACGAGGTCATGTGCTGCAGAGGTCTTCATTAAGGGTAGGCTGTTACTGTTACACTTGCCCACTCCATGCCTCCTAATGACTCCGTATCAGATTGCAGAGTCACACCCTACTCTTGCATTGAAATCTCCAAGCAAGATCAGCTTGTAGGTACTGCTCACTGCTGATAGTAGGGCGTTTAGTTCTTCGTAGAACTTGTGTTTCATCTTGTCCAGGTTGTTCATTGTGAGGGCATAGGCGCTGATCAGGTTGGCTTGACTTCTGTTCTGTAGCAGAAGCTGTAATGTCATAAGCCGGTTGTTCACACCTTTGGATAGACTATCAAGTTTCTGAACAAGGTGACTCCTGACAGCGAATCCAACTCCAGCATCACGATGCTCATCGCTGCCACGACCACTCCAGAGAAAAGTATATCGACCTCCGGTTTCAATCAACTGACCTACGTTGGTCCTGTACTTATCGAGAAGCTCACCGAGTTGTTCCAGTCCTTTTGGAAGCAAGGATCCATTCCTCAGGAACTTAAAGATGCTTCCATCATACATCTCTACAGGAGGAAGGGCAATTGGCAAGTATGCGACAACCACCGAGGAATCTCGCTGCTCTCCATCACAGGAAAAACCCTCGCAAGAGTCCTGCTAAATCATCTGGTCACTCATCTGGAGCTGGGCCTGCTTCCAGAGTCACAGTGTGGCTTCCGCAAAGGTCGCGGGACTATTGACATGATTTTTGCTGCGCGCCAACTTCAGGAGAAGTGTCAGGAGCAGAATCGCGAGCTCTATACCTTTGTTGACCTCGCGAAAGCCTTCGATGCTGTAAGCCGACAAGGCCTGTGGAGGATCATGTCAAAGTTCAGCTGCCCGCCCCCCCCCCGAATTCATTCGGATGGTACGCCAGTTCCATGATGGCATGATGGCCAGAGTTCTGGATGGCGGAGAATCCTCTGAGGCATTCCCAGTCACCAATGGCGTCAAACAGGTCTGTGTGCTCACACCCACACTGTTCAGCATGATGTTTACTGCCATACTGAATGATGCCTTCCAGGACAGTGTTGCTGGAATCAGCCTCAAGTACAGAGTGGATAGGAAGCTGTTCAACCTGAGGAGACTTCAAGCTTTTCAAAGTGAAGGAGACCGTTCTGAGAGACTTCCTCTTTGCTGATGACTGCGCCCTGTATATTGGCTCAGAGATACAAGTCCGTATGAATAAACTTTCCATGGCTTGTGACAACTTTGGACTCACAAGTCATGTACCAGCCTGCTCTTCATGCACCATACACAGAACCCATAATCACAATCAAAAGGCAGAAACTACAGGCAGTGGACCAGTTCACTCATCTTGGCAGCACCTTCTCCCAAGCAGTGACTATTAATACAGAAGTTAACTGCAGAATAGCAAAGGCAAGTTCTGCTTTCGGCAGACCGCACTCCACTGTATGGGAACATCGAGGAATCCGCCCAGCAACAAAACTGAAGGTCTGCGGTACTCACTACCCTCCTGTATGCCTGTGAAACGTGGATTGTGTATCAAAGGCATGCAAGACAGCTCAATCATTTCCACATGACTTGTCTTCGCAGAATATTACGCATCAGATAGCAAGACAAAGTACCGGACACTGAGGTTCTCTCTAGAGCAAGTCTACCATCAGTCCACACACTGCTGATGACAGGGCAAACCAGGTGGGCAGGTCATGTCATCTGTATGTCAGAGGAGCGCATACCCAAGCAGCTCCTTTTTGGGGAACTCTCTGTTGGAAGGCGCTCACATGGAGGGCAGAAGAAACGTTTTAACGGCACACTCAAGGCCTCCCTGAAGTCGCCTGACATTGACACGACCACCTGGGAAACGCTGGCACAAAATCCCCCTACCTGGCGCTGCCTCATCCACAAAGGCTGTCAAGCTTACGAAGCAAGGTGTATTGCTGAAGCACAACTTAAGCACAAACTGTGCAAGTCTAGAGCCATCAGCGTAACAACTACAGTATCTACACAAGTCTGTCCAATATGTGCCAGGACATTCCGTGCCCGAATTGGCCTGATCAGTCATCTTCGGACACACTGCAACCAGCCTCAAAATGACTAATGGTGTCGAGGTCCTCATCGATGGTGATGGACAAACAACTTTCTTCAATAGCGGAGTTGGGTTTGCTACCTTGCAGTCCAGAAGACGATTCTAAAATCTAGACAATTCTGAAAGATCAATATATCCACCACCCACTCTGTAGCTACCTATGGTCGCTGGCCCCCCGACCATATCCGGGCCCAGTCACGATCCCCTCTTCCACCTCCCCGCCCTGATTTCTCCCCACCAACAATGCCAACCCAGCCCCTGCCGAAGATTGACCACACCCACACCCTCAGTGTACCCCAATCGCTGGCCTCCCTCCCTCCCTCCTTCGCCCCCTCCCACACTGATCCTGTCTGCAGGGTGACAGCAGGACGCGCCCCCCCCGCCACCTGACCTTCTGGGGGGCCCCGGCTGTAACCCCTTCACTTGAGGAGGATCAGGCTGCTAGCTTTCCAAAAGTGAGAGCTACTCTAAACCCCATTGAGTGAACCACTCCCAGGGAGGGAGGGGGGGAGGGTTTGGGGAGAAGGCTAGCGGTCTTGGAGACTTCAGTCCCGGGATCGTTAATCATTTTTAAATTATATTAAAATCTGCCCCCCCCCCCCACCCCACCCCCGCCACCTCCCCGCCCAACCACCGGCACAGCACACCTAACACAGCTCCACGCCTATTTCCAGCACGGAACTGTCAGTGCCAGAAATCTGGCACTGCAAGTGGTGCTCAGGACCAGATGCCCTGCATGGATCACACTAATCCAGCCCCGCTGAATTCTCCTGGGAGAATCTCCCCCTATATGTTTGCTAATGCTAATTTCTTTACATTACACATTTTCAACTAATTTTAGTGCCTTGTGTTTTCTACAATAAAGGCTGTCAGAAAGTATTTGGCATCTCCTCATACAACATTTTAACTTTTCCTCTCTCTGAGTCACTTTTGCCAATCTCTTCCTTTTTAAAAACCATAAAAGCACTTACAATCTTTTTATGTCACTTACTAGTTTCATATTTTATTTTATATTAATTTATTGGTTATCCTTTGCAGAATTCTAAAATCCTCTGAACCCACAGTCTGTCAATTCTTTTTAGCAATATTCTAAGCCTTTATCTTAAAATTTTGTTAGTCACATCCCACCACTGTTTCCACGATTTTTTAAAGGCTCAAACTTGCCAAACTGATTTTCTCATGAGTTTAAATAAAACATAAAACTAATCCAAAAGAATGAGATTGGGGATGTACAAGACAAAAATTGTGAGTGCTTATCAGTCACGCAAGCTATCCAGCAAATCGCAGATGCCATAGCAGACTTAGTATGGCTCCTGCACTGTCCAAGACCACAAGGAACTACAAAGGGTTGTGAACTAAGTCCAGTCCATCATGCAAACGAACCTCACATCGATTGACTCTGTCTAGGCTTCCTGCTGCCTCAGAAAAGCAGCCAGCATAATTAGGGCCCCATACACCCCGGACATTCTCTCTTCCATCTTCTTCCATTGGAAAAAAGATACAAAAGTCTGAGGTCACGTACCAACCAATTCAAAAACAGCTTCTTCCCTGCTGCCATCAGACTTTTGAATGGACCCACCTTGCACTCAGTTGATCTTTCTCTACACCCTGGCTACGACCGTAACATTACATTCTGTACTCTCTCCTTTCCTTCTCTATGAATGGTATGCTTTGTTTGTATGGCACGCAAGAAACAATACTTTCACTGTATACTAATACATGTGACAATAATAAATCAAATCAAATTTTAAAATGGTCTTTCACTTTTTTCTTTAGTCTGCGCCATTTCTAATTTTTGACATACGAAAGAGCTTCCCAATTTGATCACCTTCTGTCCTGAAATGGGAAGTTAAGCTGATGTGCTATTACACTTCAAGTGAATCTGGCATTACTAAATGAAGTTCTAATATGGTCTCTAGTTGCATTCCTATTTTCCATAATAGCAAGTGGGTCAAAATTATTTTACTGTCTTGCTTGAATGGGAGGAGGAAAACATTATACATTTGGGGAAGAATTTTCAGTCAACAGTTGTTGTTTATACAGGACACATGGAATCAATAATTGATTTTGATGCCACATGACAAAACGAACTGATTTCAAATTTCATTTACTATTGTATGTTGGTCATTATGGTAATGACTAGCATGTGATATCACAGTTGCTCAAGAAAGTACTGAAACTACTTCCATTACTGCATCATACTGTTAACAGTTGGATCAAACACTGCACTTTTACAAAATACACAATTTTATTACCGGTGTTTCAAGGACCTGCAGAAGGCTTTCATGGCCGTCGTTCTGACACAGTGCCTTTCTGCTCTCTACATCAGTGGATATGGTTATTAGGGTTTGCAATGCCAACTGTTGAATGACAGGATATTCAGAATTCAGTAGGTTCAGCACAGGAAAAATTCCGTTCATTCCATTAAGTGCAGCACGACACACATAGTCCTAGAAAAAATATTCAAGAGGAAAATAACCTTCAGAATTTTAATTCACTGTTGAATGAATATTTTAAAAATACTATAAATTTACTTCTGTGAATCCTAATTACATTCATACTTCGTAATTGTACTTACTCTGCCTGATTGAATTAAAAACTGTGCCCTTGTATCTCAGTATTCAGTCATACATTGTTCAATTTTATGGCCAACGATCGTAAGATGTATGGAGGTTAAATTGACTTGCACATTACAGTACACATTAGCCTGTTCCTGATTATTGCATTGCAGGCTTCATATTAAGTTCTGATGAAGTATCCTACAGATTCGAAACATTAGTTCTGTTTCTCTCTTCAGAGATGCTGAGGTTTTCCAGAATTTTCTGTTTCTATTTCAGATTTCCAGCATCCACAGTGTTTTGCTTTCATATTATATATTGTTGATATTATGTATATGTAAAAAATTTGTACTGCCTACTATTTTAAACAACTGTTGTGGGCCAACAGCCCATCTTTAGGTGACTGGCAAATTAGATATATACAAATTTGGGTTTGGTTTAGGATTACTTTAAAAAGGTCATAACAGCAACCCCCATGACATCTGATTTTTTAAATTGGTTTCACATATTGATTACGTTCATTAAATTAAGGAAATCAGTATTATCACATTATGTCTGAGAATACGCTTGTCAATCATAATTGAAGAAAAATAAATATTACCTTAACTAAATTTGAAATACACTCAATGGAATTCTTTTGAACATCAGGATCTGTACTTGAAAGAAGTTGAATGAGTGGTTCCATCCCACCTTTCTCATAAATTTCCACTTTACTGGTAAAATCAATGGACATGGAAGCTAGGCACAGAGTAGCGAGTTCATGGACAACAACATCATCTGAAGGCAGAAGAGGCAATAAACAGTTAAAATCGCTCATTCTCTCTCTGTCCCAATTCAATGTGTCACACTATTACACAAGCAAACAAAATTGGAATGAAATAGAGCCCTACTCTTTCTTGATGGGTTCTCCTGACCTGGAGTCAGAAAGTTAAAAACAATTAAAATTGTCCACGGTCGAGCTCAAGAGTTTAATAGAACTACAATTACCTGTGTTTTCTTTTTAGGCCATTTTAGGCCACTAGGAAGCACAGCACAGTGGCACAATCGTTAGCACTACTGCCTCATAGTGCCAAGGACCCAGGTTCAATTCCCGGCTTGGGTCACTGTCTGTGCAGAGTTGCACGTTCTCCCCGTATCTGCGTGTGTTTCCTTCAGGTGATCCGGTTTCCTTCCACAGTCCGAAAGACATGTTGGTTAGGTTCTTCGGCATGCTAAATTCTCCCCTCAGTGTACCTGAACAGGTGCCGGCGTGTGGTGACTAGGGGATTTTCACAGCAACTTCATTGCAGTGTTAATGTAAACCTACTTGTGACATAATAAATAAACTTAAACTTCTCAAAGGGAAATTACCTCAAAGAGAGTCCAAATCTAACTGAAAACATCACAACAATAATCAGACTCCAGACTAAACATGAGCAATGCCATATTTTTCATTTTTTTCTTGTATACTTCTGAAATATGAAACTATGGACAGTGCCAAACACTTAGAGAATTTCACCAAATACAAGAAGAAATCAACCAGTAATTAACAAATGGTTAACATTCATTCTAAATAGCACTGGTAAGACAGGAAGTCCTACATGCTGCTCAACATGCGTTCAGCTATGAGAAGTTAAGAGCTGGATGGACCATGGATATTCAAAATGGCAGCACTGGCGGATGTCAAGATCTACTTGCTCAGCAAAATTCTGGCAGAACTTAGCTGCACGCATATTAACACCTTCGCTAAAATGCATGTGGCGCAATTCACAGTATGAGCGAGTACATGTGCGTTTGCGTGCACACTATTTTGGCACCAAAATGGCCCAAACAATGAGTGCTACCAAGCATAATTGCATAGACACAATTTCAACACTTGGGACCAAACATTAGCATTAAGGCCTTTCAAATAAGTTAACTGAAGTGTAAAGCTCTCTGTGCTACCTTGCCATTGTACCTTAAGACAGTAAAAACTCCTTCACAAAAATATTATTAAAGATTGCTCAACTTGTTGTTTTGAGATGTCTTAAAGCAACTAAAGGAGACCTAGCATATCAGGTCTCCCCATCAGAAGATATTCATCTGAATGAAATATTAGGCTGAGTTTTTATCTTGAAGCAGAGGTAGGTTTTGTCTGGAGGTGGACATTCCAGCAATTTTGTGCTATCAGTTGGTGTGCTGCCAACAGTTTCCCACATCTAGCCTATAAGCAGGCAGCTTCTGGGATTGGTCCTTAATTGACCACTTTCTTGAAACCCTTCTCCAGCGTCCAAGCATAGCCACTCCCGAGTCCAGACCTGAAATTCAGCTCAACGTTGGAACTGGGGCCCTGGAATAAAAATCTGCTCATCATTGTTAAATGGGTGCAAGCCAGACGATGAAGTATGAAGCAAGACACAACTCATTTCTTTGAGAGGAGGTTTATTCATGTTGTGCGGCTTTACAGATCGTTCCTTCCTAACTACTACCCCGGTGTCCCAGTTAACTCTCCCTTTACTCTGAGTATCAGCTAAACAAATGAACTAATAGAAAATTTACGAATTAGCAGCCCCTTAAAGAGGTACCATAATAATAAAAACTTTAAAGGAAACTTAACAAACTAAATTAAAATATTGTTTCCAGGGTAGGTGATGCACTCCAGCTTTTGCAGCACCCACTTGTCACGGAAGGCTTCAGATTCCATATGCTCCCTCTGTAGGGACACCTGGATGTGAACACAGCCATGGAAGGGGTGCAGACAGTTAGGTTGGACGACCCCTGTTAATGCTCATGTTGTAAACACAGTAAAAAGTCTGACAACACCAGGTTTTAGTCCAACCTATTTATTTGATAATATTCTCACAAGCTTTCGAGGGGACAGCCTCTTTGTCAGGTGAATGGAGAGTTCTGGCCTCAGACAGAGCATATAAAGCACAGACAGTTTAGAGATTACTGATTAAAATGCGAATCCTTACACCTAACCTGCTGTTCAAGACCTGAAGTGGCTGACAATGTGAGTGGTAGGAGCACTGATCACAGTTTAAAGAGATGTGTATTGTCTCCAGACAGTACAGTAAGTGAGGTTTTGCAAACCCAGGCAAGTCACGGGGGTTACAGATAGTGCGACATGAACCCAAGATCCCTGTTGAGACCGTCCTCATGTGTGCGGAACTTGGCTATCAGTCTCTGCTCAGCGACTCTGCGCTGTCGTGTGTTGTGAAGGCCGCCTTGGAGAATGCTTACCCGAAGGTCAACACACGACAGCGCAGAGTCGCTGAGCAGAGACTGATAGCCAAGTTCCGCACACATGAGGACGGTCTCAACAGGGATCTTGGGTTCATGTCGCACTATCTGTAACCCCCGTGACTTGCCTGGGTTTGCAAAACCTCACTTACTGTACTGTCTGGAGACAATACACATCTCTTTAAACTGTGATCAGTGCTCCTACCACTCACATTGTCAGCCACTTCAGGTCTTGAACAGCAGGTTAGGTGTAAGGATTCGCATTTTAATCAGTAATCTCTAAACTGTCTGTGCTTTATATGCTCTGTCTGAGGCCAGAACTCTCCATTCACCTGACAAAGAGGCTGTCCCCTCGAAAGCTTGTGAGAATATTATCAAATAAATAGGTTGGACTAAAACCTGGTGTTGTCAGACTTTTTACTGTGTTTACGCCAGTCCAACACCGGCATACCCACATCAATGCTCATGTTGACCAGATGCACAAGAAGGTCCCCTGATCTACCCACGCCTCTCCATCAAAAATTCAGATGGTGAGGTTGAAGTGCAATCAAAACTTGAGGAGCACCAACTTCAAATAATCAAAAAGGGACAGCAAGCTCACTCAATCGATATGCACATGGAATACGGACTCCTCAAGACCGCAGAAAATAGGAGACCTGGGAGTCCATGATCCCATTAACCTATTATTGCATGAGACTGCTGCATGCAATGCCCTTCATGCCAAATCCCAATGGCAAAGTACCCCAATAAAAAGAAACCTCCACTGGGGGCTCCTTCTATTTCAGGACAGAAATCCACAGCGTGTCCAGACAGTTGGCGAGGGAAAGAAGGCGAAGGCTGTGCAGCAGCAGCCTATTCAGGAAGTGCCTCCTAGCAGAACAAAAAGGCAGAGGAAATTTCTGCTAGGAGGTTCAATTTGTTGAGCCAAGATTGTAGAAGGAGGTTTTGGGATTTAAGGCCAATGTGAAATTGGGTCTGAATGGGGATCAGTTCAGATGGGAGTCCACCACATGCTTGAGCTGCCTCAGCACCTTGATTGCAGCTGGGGCCAAATATCAGTTTTAAGGCTGGATATCAATAGGCATGTAATGCTTAAGTTGCTGTGGTGTCATCCAGTCCACTCTTCACCATTCAGGACATTTCTAATTCTGGTCACCCCAGCTCTCATACCCTTCCTCCAGCCACATGAACCAACTGCTTTATACATTTTGAATATACTATTTGAATAAATGGACTAATTGCAAATCAACCAATTAACAGCCCATTAAAGAGGCACAATGACAAAAGAAACAAAAACTAATGGAAACTTAACAAATTAAATAATATTGTTCCTGAGGCTGATGTTGCATGTCTGACCTTGGAATACCCACAGTTGTACGGACACCCAGGTGGAAACACAGCCTCAGAAGAGGGACAGTCAAGTCAAACAACCCCCACCTTGGCCTGCTATCTGAACCTGTTAATGACCACCTTGGTCAGGCCTCAGGGCAGACCCATGAAGTACCTAATCTGCCACCTTCCTCTGCATCAGGTGGCCAAGGATTAGGAGCATGGGGCTGAGATGCAACCAAAAATCGAGGTGCAGACTCATCAAGAAATCAAAAAGACTTGAGCCCTGTTCTTAATCAAATAAAGCCCTTCACAGCGTTTCTTTAGCAGCATAATCAACAAACTATTAACTATCATTGAGAAATTAATGAATTTAGAGATTAGAAAAGATTGTTATCCTCATTTATGAATTCAAATCCTGCAAAACCAATTAAGCGTAGATGATAGAATGGCCTGTGATTGTGTATTGTGTTGCAATGTGAAGTTATAAGGTGACAGTCCAGATTGAAATTATGATCAATTTAATTTGATTATATTTGGGAATCGGTCCCAATGTAGAATTTTCTCTCAGGTATCCTTAATGGAAAAAAATTGCAAAATGTCTGTGGAAAGTATGGGCTCAATTTTTCAAACTATTACTATTGTTTGTGTTATGTCCATAATTACAATGAGCACCCGTCCGGTTCCTGAATGGCAATGTCATGCCCAAACCCACATCAAGGGCCAGGACCATTTTGGGCTGTCAATTAATAGTGAACCTATTTACATGCATTTCATTTTTGGGAATATTCACGTATCTCAGTTATGAATTTCTTCAACAACACAATGTGTTATCTGAGTTTATAGATATTGTGTAATGTGTGAAGCGTGTGCTGAAGGTGTGGGGTGGACAGGGGGGCAGGATAGCAACAAAGGAAGTTTCTTTGTATTGATAACCTTCCATGCAATAAAGTAGTTGACATTTATATCACGTGTACTATAGATGATGGTTCCGAGGTTCTTCACAGAAATATGAGATAAATAAAAAACAAACCAAAAAAAAGATATTTGAAGGGATAACCAAAATTTGTCGGAGTCTTAAGAAAGGAAATTCAGAGTTGAATCGAAGGTAGCTAAAATTTGGAAGCAAGAAGAGAAAAGCAAAAGGAGGTTTGAAGGAGTAAGAGTATGGGAAGGGTAGTATTTGCAGCTGTTGTAGATTACAAGATAAGGAGGGGAGATGTTATGGAGAAAATCAAACACATGATCACAAATTTTATATTGAAGATTTTTGGGGATTGGTGACAATAAGTCAGTGAGAACAAGAGTGAAAAGTAAGGTGATAGTAAATGGCACGTCATAGGATATTAGCACCAGAGTTTCAGGACACAGGAGTAGGTCATTCAGCCTATCAACTACATCATGACTAATTTGTAACAGAACTCAGTTTACCTGCTTTTTCCCTATCCCTTGACACCATGATCTATTTCAGTACTGAAAGCTTCAGTTGCATCATCATCCATATCCTTTGGGAGAGAAAATCTCAGATTTTTTACTATCCATAGTGTGAAAACTTTTTTTTTTGAATTTGCTCCTGAACAGCTGAACTATAATTTCAAGGTTATCTTCCTTGCTCTCCATTCCCCCATCAGAATAAATAGTTCCTTTGTTTATTCTATTCACAACTTATATTTATATAGCACCTTTAACATAATGAAACATCCTGAGGCACATCACAGGAGCATTACAAAATGACAACAAGGAGACATTAAATCATATATTCAAAAGCTTGGTCAAAATGGAAGGTTCTGAGGAATGTCTTAAAAGGAGGCAAGCTGGTTAGATGCAAAGAGGCGTAGGTAGGGAATTCCAGCACTTGAAGCCCCCGCAACTGAAGGGACTGCCAACTATGCTGGAGCAATTATGACTGGGAATATATAAATGGCCAGAATTAGAGAAACATGGGTATACTGGAGGGTTGCGAAGGGAATTAGAGTTAGGGAAAGGCAAGGACATGCAGGGATTTGTAGATAAGGATGAAGATTTTAAAATCAAAATCCAGCAAATTATAAGCCAAAGAAGATCAGCAAGTACTGTAGTGATAAGTCAATGGGACAAAGAGACAACAAAGAAGTAGAGCACAGGAACAGGCCCTTTGGCCCTCCAGGATTGTGCCAATCATGATGCCCTAACTCAAAAAACCTTCTGCCTTTACTCTCCATTTCCTCCCTATTCATGTACCCATCCATGTGTCTCTTAAATGTTGCTTTTGTGTCTGTTTCCACTACATCCTGTGGTTGTGTATTCCAGACATCCACCATGCTCCACATGAAAAATTTACCCTGCACATCGCCCTTAGAATTTTCCCCCTCACCTTAAACCTGTGCTCCCTTGTAATTGAATTTTCACCTTGGGAAAAAGCCTCTGACTATCCATCCTGTCTATGCCTTTCACAATTTCGTAGACCGCTATTAGTTTTCCCTTCAGTCTCTGTCTTTCCAGTGAAAACAATCCTAGTTTATTCAAACTCTCCTCATAGTCAATATCCTTGAGACCAGGCAACAGCCTGGTGAACCTTCTTTACCTTTCTCCAAAGCTTCCACATCCATCTGATAATGAGGTGACCAGAACAGCATGCAATACTCCACATGCTGCCTAACCAAAGTTTTATATAGCTGCAACATGATTTCCCAACTCCTGTACTCAATGTCCTGGCTGATGAAGACAGCATGCCATATGCCTTCTTAATCATCTTGGCCGTCGGTGTTACAACTTTTAAGAAACTGTGCACCTACACACCCAGGTCCCTCTGTATGTTAACATTCCTAAGGGTTCTGCCCTTTACAGTATAATTCATATGTAAATTTTATCCTCCAAAATGCATCATCTCGCATCTGTCTGGATTAAACTCCACCTGCCCAAGTCTCCAAATTATCAATATCCTGTTGTATCCTCTGACGATCCTCAGCACTGCAGGCAACTCCACCAATCTTCACAACATCTGCAAGCTTACTAATCAGACCACTGACATTTTCCTGCAGATCAGTTATATATTCAACAAACAACAAGAGATCCCAGCACTGATTCCTGTGGAATGCCACTAGCTGCAGATCTTCATTCTGAAAAACACCCTTCCACCACTACTCTGTTTCCTGTAACCAAGCCAGCTTTGTATCCATCTAGCCAGCCCACTCCGAATCCCATGTGATTTTAGTTTTTGTACCATTCTGCCATGCGGGACCTTGTCAAATGCCTGACCAAAATCCATGTAAACTACATCCACAGCTCTTCCCTCATCACCTCTTCAAAAAACTCAATCAAGTTGGTGACTCTTGACCTACCCTGTACAAAACCATGCTGCCTGTCACTAACTAGTTCCTTTTCCTCCAAATGTGCATATATTCTGTCCCTTAGTAGCATCTCCAAAAGCTTCCCCACCACTGATGTCAGGTTCGCCGGCTTACAATTTGCTGGATTGTCCCTGTTTCCTTTCTTAAACAAGGGACATGCTGTCAATTAATATACATTGGCAGGGGAGTTTTGGATTATCTCAAGTTTACAGAGGGTAGAATGTGGGAGAACAGCATGAGTGCACTGGAATAATCAAGTCTAGAGGTAACAAAAGTGTGGATTATGAGTTCAGCAGCAGATGAGCCAAGACAGGGGTGAAGTCAAGTAATGCAACAGATTTGAAAATAGATGGTCTTAGAAATGGCATAAATGTGCGGTCAGAAGTACATTTCAGGATTAAATGTGACAACCAAGATTGTGAACAGCCAGGCTTAACCTCAGACTGTTTTCATGGTGAGAGATGGAGTTGATAGTGTTACTATCCTAGCTGATGTTATTGCTAGATGGAAAGGTCCCAGAATGAAACTCTGGCTCAACTGACTGTAAATTCTATTTTAGTTTATAAATACTGATGAACAAAGTCACAGTATTCAACCAAAAAGATGTTTATTATACTTCAGACTCCTTTATCTTTACAAGTGTACACTGATTTTTAAGGATAACAAAAGTTACAAAATGTATCTTTTACAATAATGTTCTTGGTAAGTACATATTCCCTTTCAACCAACAGGCCAACTGTGGTTAGACACACCCCACTCTGAAACTAAGTAGTGGACACCACACAATACAACTTTTGTGCATTTCTCACCAAATGAGAAATGAGATTATCATGCTGAATGTCAGTTGGTCTCACTGGAACTTGAGTGTTTCCAAACAAAATCTTCTGCTAAACAATGCTTTCCCTCTATCATGTGCCATCACCATGGATCCACATCCAGGATTTCAATCTCTCCTTTCAGTATTCCTCTGCTTTGAATATCCATGTGCATTCTACCTTCCACACAACCTTTCTGATACCCAGCTATGCCAACAGAACACCACTGCTTCACAGGCTGTATGTATTAAGGTATCACCTTAATCACCCTTGAATTAGTTCAGATATCTGGCTTCTCACAAGTCCATTTCATCAGGTCTGCAACTTTCAGATCTATCTTTAATAGGAAGCCTCTCTCTGCTCCTTTCTTCAACTTCAGTGAACAGTATATTGCTTAATTTCCAGTTCCTTTGTCATTTTGACTTGCATCTTCCTAGGACATCTCTTTTCATCCTTGGATTCTTGAATTATCTGTTCTTTAGCTTCTGGGATTTGCTTTCTTGCCGTGACTCCATAGATCTGCCTCTCTGCATCTGGCAGTTTCTGAGACAGCTGTTTCCTCTCCAAATGTTACAGGGTCCAGTTTAAAAACAAAACTCAAATTCTTTCTAACCTAAATGACTCTTGGTTGCTAAGTAACGCCCTAGTCTTTCTTTAGTACTTGTTTGCTTTTACATTGTAAACACTCTAATCACAGGGGAAGCAATGGTAACATGGTATTGTCGCTGGACTAGTAACTAGGAGACCAAAGTAACGTTCTGGTTTCTAATCCCACCACAGCAGATGGTGAAATTAGGAATCAATTTAAAAAAATCAAGAATTAAAAGTCTGATGATGACTATGAAACTATTGTTGATTGTCATACCGATCTGGTTTACTAATGTCCTTTAGGGAAGGCAATCCACTGTCCTTACATGTTCTTTCCTACAGGTGACTCCAGATCCATACCAATAAGGTCAACTCTTAACTGCCCTCCTCAAGGGGAATTAGGGATGGGGCAATAAATGCTGGCCTAACCAGCAATGCCCATATCCCATGAACAATTTTTTTTAAAAGTCTCAGAGGTGAGTGTGTCAATTGTCAGCGTTGAGTCAAGACTCAGAAATGGTTCCAACGCTCAGCTGAAGATATTGAGTTGAAAGCTTAACTCAAATTCAAACAGGGACACCCCACATTTGCAAACAATATGGTTTAGCCTGATTCAGGAGAGAAGAGGAATCTCTTGAAAGGGAGCAGGTTTTGATGGGGATTGAATATATCTGCCCAAGCTTTAGTTGAAAGAAGGCTCATCCAATACTGAATGGAAAAGTAAGAATTGCTGTACAAAAAAAGACCATGGTATATCTAATACACATTTTACTCTTGAAATAATCATAACAATGGATCTACAGATTAATGGATGATTTGTCTGCAATACACTCAGACTTGATTTGAGGAAACCCTGGTTGTAGAAAGTTTTGGGGACTACTAGAGGGGGACGAAGGCTAGATGGCCTAATAACCGTGTTGCAAACTGGGCCATGTCCCAATAGATGGAGGCAGACCTTCCAACTTGCCTCTATTGCCAGCTCAGGCCTTCTTTGGGAGATAGTGGACCTGCCTCCAGCTCGTGCCCATCTTCTCAGGATGAAAATATGGCAGCTGGGAACAGCTGAGACAGAGGCAGACTTGTGGAATTGGGAAAAATCCTGACTCCCAATTCCCTTGAAGACAAAAATCCAACCCCAAGTATGTGACAAAAAGCTGTCGAGGAGAATATCACAGATGTAAGGAAAATCCACATAAGCACATCTGAAGACATGAATAGAAGGATACACTGTTAGGGTTAGATAGTGAGGAGTTAGATGAAGTGGGATGCAAAGAGGTTCATGTGAAGTATAAACGTTGGTAGTGACTAATCGCCATGAAGCCTGTTTCTGCAATGTGTCCCTTAAGTGGGGAATTTTAGTCCGGTGGAGTGCATGGGGTTAGTTGCGGTTAGGAAACAAAATGGGGGAAAAATGAGTGCATCTGGAAACCGACTCCAACTCACCAACTTCAACTTGGGCCCATCTGACTATTTACAAGCAACCCCACAGGAGAGACACATTGTCTATTAACAAGCCGTATGGACTTTCCCTGCTCCTATTTTCTATATGTTAATTGCTCTATTAGATTGATATTTCAATTCACTTTCAAATTTAACACCACACACAAATGTTTCCTGAACCTTGCTGGTCAAAGCAAAAGTTCAGAAAACATATTAGCAACTGAGGGCTTTGAATCAAATTCATGGAATTACTGTGATAAATACTCATACTCACAGCTGCTTATTTACCTGCTGGTGAGAAAGGGTTTGTTTATAGCATTTTTGCTGAGAGTTTACCTTTCTCGTATATATTAAAGAACATAAGAACATAAAAAAAAGGAGCAGGAGTCGGCCATTTAGCCCTTTGAGCCTGCCCCGCCATTCAATAAGATCATGGCTGATCTGAAGTGGATCAGTTCCACTTTCCCGCTTTCTCCCCATAACCCTTAATTCCCTTGTCTATCAGAAATCTATCTACCCGTGACTTAAATATATTCAATGAGGTAGCCTCCACCACTTCAATGGGCAGAGAATTCCAGAGATTCACCACCCTTTGAGTGAAGAAGTTCCTCCTCAACTCCATTCTAAACTGCCCCCCCTCTTATTTTGAGGCTGTGCCCTCTAGTTCTGTTTTCCTTTCTAAGTGAAAAGAATCTCTCTACCTCTATCCTATCTAGCCCCTTCATTATCTTGTAAGTCTCTATAAGATCCCCCCTCAGCCTTCTAAACTCCAACAAGTACAGGCCCAGTATATTTAATCTCTCCTCATAAGCTAATGCCCTCATCTCCGCTATCAGCATGGTGAACCTTCTCTGTACTCCCTCCAAGGCCAATATATCCTTTCGCAAATAAGGGGACCAAAACTGCATACAGTACTCCAGTTGCAGCCTCACCAGTGCCTTGTACAGTTGCAGCAAGACCTCCCTGCTTTTATATTCTATCTCCCTCGCGATAAAGGACAACATTCCATTCACCTTCTTGATCACCTGCTGCACCTGCAGACTGAGTTTTTGCAATTCGTGCACAAGGACCCCCAGGTCCCTCTGCACAGTAGCATGCTATAGCTTTTCACCATTTAAATAATAATCTCTCCTACTATTATTTCGACCAAAGTGGATAACCTCACATTTGCTAACGTTATACTCCATCTGCCAGGTCCTCGCCCACTCACTTAGCCTGTCCAGATCTCTCTGCAGACTTTCCACGCCCTCCATGCAATTCGCTTTTCCACTCATCTTCGTGTCATCAGCAAATTTTGTTATCCTACACTCATCCCCCTCCTCCAGATCGTCTATGTATATGGTAAACAGTTGAGGCCCCAGCACCAATCCCTGTGACACTCCACTAGTCACCAACCGCCAACCAGAAAAGCATCCATTGATCCCAAAGACTGAGCTTCCTTCACATGTCCAAACATCAGTGTTTCAGTGTGTTCAGGTTGTCATATCAGGTGGTGATAGCTGCAACCTCCGAGAGGAAGACATGCTATCTGCTGGACTGCATGACCATGCACTACTAATGGCTGCCAAGGTCACTGCAACGTACTTTTTTTTAGCTTTCAGATCCTTCCTTGGCTCTTGCACCAACATCTCCAAGAATTCCTAATCTGCTGACCATAAATGTACACAGCGAAGTCAGTAATTCTGTGGACTTTTCTTGCAAAGATGCCAGTCAGAATGAGCAGGCAGTAGGATTTGCATCTCTGGCTGATTTCCCAAAGCAGCAGCTGGGCACATCAAATAAACTAGACTATTTGTCAATCACCTCCATTCTATAAATATGCAGTTAGGGTGTGCAATCACAAAACAATAATTATACAAGTGTACACAAAATTCGAGGGGAAGCTGCCATGATGCTGCCACCTTGTAGCAGTTAAAGCTCCCCAATATCTTTGGAGCAATAAGCAGATTGGATGATGGCTGTTTGGAGATAAAGAATACCTACTTCAAACATTGTTGATGATAGATGTTATCTACTGCTGATTTTTTTTTCTTTGTTAGGTACAGCATCTGCATCTAACTGAACAAAGCTGGGAGAGGGTTGCAGCCTCCAATCCAGACTCATCACCATAACCTGTTCTTGTGACCAGATAAAACTCTGTCTAACTGATCCTACCAAAGTGTGAACATCTGAGCTAATACTTGTTATGCATGATGCAAACCTCAAGGTTCAGGTGCTCTGAGGAATTGTCATTTGCGGATTGCAGCTACTGCTGCTGTATGCGCAAAGGCACTGTCGGAGATAAAGGACATGAATTAGCATTGACAAGGCAATCCATGTTGCAGTTTACCGTTAAGATAATCACATTTGTTGAAATCAAGTCAATATGACTGGCAGCTGTATGACATAGGGATTGCTGTTATCTAATTGTATCACCAGGTAGCTGGGAGGTGCTCATCTTCAAAGTCAACAATGGGTCACAAGGACAAGTTATGGTGATGAGTCTGCACTGGAGGCTGCAACCCTCTCCAAACTTTGTTCAGTTAGATGCAGATGCTGTACTGAACAAAGAAAAAAAAATCAGCAGCAGATGATAACTGTCATCAACAATGTTTGAAGTAGGTACAACTTATCTCCAAAGTCAAGGACACTGTAACTTTAGTGATCTCCAACAACTCTTTCTCTGCTATTGTCAGCCATAAGTTTCAAGATGAATGGCAGTAGTGGGTGAACAGGTGGAGATGTGAGAAAGTGCATAGAAAAAGAAGAGTTGGCATACTTGCAAGGTAGGTGGGTATGAACATAAGAACATAAGAACATAAGAAATAGGAGCAGGAGTAGGCCATCTGGCCCTTCGAGCCTGCCCCGCCATTCAATAAGATCATGGCTGATCTGTCGTGGCTCAGTTCCACTTTCCCGCCCTCTCCCCATAACCCTTAATCCCCTCTCTTATCAAAAACCCATCAACCCACGTCTTAAAAATATTTAGTGAGGTGGCCTCCACCACTTCAACGGGCAGAGAATTCCAGAGATTCACCACCCTTTGAGTGAAGAAGTTCTTCCTCAACTCCGTTCTAAACCGCCCCCCCTTTATCTTGAGGCTGTGCCCCCTAGTCCTACTGTCCTTTCTGAGCGGGAAGAGCCTCTCCACCTCTATCCTATCCATCCCATTCATCATCTTATACATCTCAATGAGATCTCCCCTCATTCTTCTAAACTCCAACGAGTACAAGCCTAAGTCATGTGATAGAATAGGTTTGAGAAGGCAGATTGAGGATGGGTGATGCATACAGCAACATACAAGTAAATGTGCTACATACTTAACTTCCCTGACCTGGTTACTTCCATAAAGCATTTCCTGCATTGAATCTATAGCCATATGGCTAACTGCTAAAATCTTAAAGCATGATGGGAAAAGAAGTCAACCTTATACCAGCATAAGTGCTGTGGGGAAAAATGATTACAGCTTTACCAGCTGGCCTGCCAAACAATTATCTTGTGATAAGGACCTATTTAACATTGAAATGCTGTAAATGTTCCTAAACAAAGGACTGAAGGAGGAACAATGGAGTAAACATCTCCTTGATCAGTAAGCAACTGAAGAGGATGTCACACATTAAAAGAACTTGCGTGACAGAAGAGGAATGGCAAGAATCAGAATAACTAGAAAATGCAGAGACTTGTTGACCAGAAACTCTGCAGCAACCAGAGGTGTCACGAGACACAGAGTGCTTGGAACATTCGAGAAGGAAGGCAATATAAGCTACATAAGATAACATCTTATCAGGGAGGTGAGTGGAATCTGCAAGAATAACCATCGTGCAAGATGGATCCTAAACTGGGATTCACCTCATCAGATGGCATCTTTAAGTCCGTTATTAATAAATACTCATTTATGATCTAGTAAGTGTGTGTTTATCTGCAATTCCAGCCGAGCAGAGTGAAACTCTGACCCTCAACAAATCAATGAGCATCACATAACATTCCTTGCTATTGCCTTGCAGGGCACCTCCAGCTACACCTTCTGGGTATCAGCTGTTGGTTTCTTACTCCCATTGCTGGGGCAGAGTGCCATCTTCTAACTCTTAAACTAACCATAACAATCCATCAAGTGAGGTGTCACTAAACTGCAGTACAGTCTTTGCCGATATGGAATCCATTCTTAAACTTTCACTTTGTTATTTCCAACTTCAATTCCTCAAGATCCGTCTTCACACTGGCCCTTTAAATGCTGGAGTTGAGATTATGTCAAGTAGGTGCTCATCATGTCTACTGCTGTTCACTAGATTCCAAATCTGGGAATAAAGGGCTTATGAACTGGCTGAGATAAAAAGCGCACGGACAGACATGCTGAACTTTCTTCTGCCTTTCCACACAGTACCAAATGCTCCATAATAGCAAACATGATTTCAGGGGATGACAATGGTGAAACTTTGTCAATAAATTATTTAAAGCTATTTTAAATGAATTTTGTATTTGAAAAGTACTAATTAGCAACAAAGCAATCTAGACAATAATTTTGTAGGTGATGTCAAAAGGTTTTGTTGGTACAGCAATAGATTATTTAACATAAGCAGTTATCTGGATAGAACCATATTCTTCCTCTCTCTGAAATTTATTCTCAGAATTACAGATTCTTTGCAGAATTACAGATATTTGCAGATTCTTAGTAACAGCAATGAGGTTTAGAATTACCATCTGGTGCTAGACATGCGATAATGGATGGTAGAAAATTCAACTGCCTCATTGATTTTCGAACTTCACCTGTAATAAATAAAAACACCAGCATGTAGAAAATGAATCAACAGCTTTAAGTATCTTTATTCATCTTACCAAAGCTCAGCCATTGCAACCAAAGGCCATTTCATCCAGAGGTGTCACAAACCATTGCCCCAAAAGAGAAAAAGGATAGAATTTTAACATGGAACAAAGCATATGTTTGGATGCTTTGTCAAGGGGTCAAAGATGGAAACTTGCTCCAGTATGCTGACTACCCGATTTAAAAAAGTATCTCAGGCACATTCAGCAAGTTGCATGCAATGCACATAGGGATTTGAATGTCTTAATCTTTCCACTAAAGCATTAGTTCAATGTAATATTGAATTTAACAACATTTCCATGGATTTCCAAGCTTCGTGAACCTACCCTTTGACACCAAAGTAAGAACACAGCTGTAACCCATCAGTTCCATTGAAAGTCAAGCAAATGTTGTAATTATTATTCAGTTTTTTTTTAATTCATTCATGAGATTTGGATGGGTGAGCCAGCATTTATTGCCCATCCCTTATTGCTCGAGAACTATAGAATAGAACCAGGGAATCCCGACAGTGCAGAAGGAGGCCATTTGGCCCATCATGTCTGCATCAACTCTCTAAAAGAGCATCTCACTCAGGCTGTCCAATAAAGCATGATCTTGGGTTTGAGACCCTGGTCTACAAGTACTCTTCTCCAGTTGGCTTAAGGCTGAGCTGGCAGGTTGGAAGCAATGATGAAATTAATCATCTATGTCTGCCTTCATTAAGAGAAGGTTCCCAACATATGGAATAGGGCTGTTAATTTTAATTATCGGAAAGCTTTTTGGAATATTCTGCTCAAATTTGACTACACTCATAAATTTGTCACCTTCCTCCATTTACTCCAAGATAACATGCAAACTGTGATCATTACCAACAGTACCTCCACAGATCAGTGAAGACTGGGATCAAATAAGGCTGTCATCTCACCAACAGTCTTCTCTATCTTACTCGCTGCCTTGGTGGTTATTTTCCAGACGTCGCTGGATTCCGGGGAAGTGCCGGAAGATTGGAAAACGGCTAATGTTACGCCGTTGTTTAAGAAGGGTGCCAGGCAAAAGGCGGGGAATTATAGGCCGGTTAGTTTAACGTCTGTTGTAGGTAAAATGTTAGAATCCGTCATCAAGGAGGAAATAACGAGGCATCTTGAGTGGAATTGCTTGACAGAGCAGACGCAGCACGGTTTCGTTAAGGGGAAGTCGTGTCTGACAAATTTACTGGAGTCCTATGAGGATGTGTCTACGGCGGTGGATAGAGGAGAGCTGGAGGATGTGGTCTTTCTTGATTTTCAGAAGGCGTTTGACAAGGTACCTCACAAGAGGTTATTGCAGAAGGTCAGGGGACATGGAGTTGGGGGTAGGGTGTTAGCGTGGATAGAGGACTGGTTGTCAAATAGGAGGCAGTGAGTGGGGGTCAATGGGTGCTATTCGGATTGGCGGTTGGTGACTAGTGGAGTGCCCCAGGGGTCGGTGCTGGGGCCTCAGCTATTTACCATTTATATAGATGATCTGGAGGAGGGAACTGAGTGTATGGTGTCGAAATTTGCTGATGACACCAAGATTGGTGGAACGGCAAATTGCACGGAGGGTGTGGAGAGTCTGCAGAAGGATCTAGATAGGCTGGGTGAATGGGCCAGGAACTGGCAAATGGAATTTAATGTTGGCAAGTGCGAGGTGGTCCACTTTGGTAGGAATAACGGTAGGAAGGATTATTACTTACGTGGAGAAAAACTGCAGCAGGCAACAGTGCAGAGGGACCTCGGGGTCCTTGTGCATGAGTCGCAAAAACCCAGCTTGCAGGTACAGCAGGTGGTCTGGAAGGCGAATGGGATGCTGGCCTTCATCGCGAGGGGGATTGAATATAAAAGCAGGGAGGTCTTGCTGCGGCTGTATAGGGCATTGGTGAGACCGCAGCTGGAGTACTGTGTGCAGTTTTGGTCGCCGTACTTACGCAGGGATATTTTGGCCTTGGAGGGAGTGCAGAGGAGGTTTACTAGGCTGATGCCGGAGTTGAGGGGGTTGAGCTATGAGGAGAGGCTGAATAAACTAGGCTTGTACTCGTTAGAGTTTAGAAGAATGAGGGGAGATCTCATTGAGACGTATAAGATGATGAATGGGATGGATAGGATAGAGGTGGAGAGGCTCTTCCCGCTCAGAAAGGACAGTAGGACTAGGGGGCACAGCCTCAAGATAAAGGGGGGGCAGTTTAGAACGGAGTTGAGGAGGAACTTCTTCACTCAAAGGGTGGTGAATCTCTGGAATTCTCTGCCCGTTGAGGTGGTGGAGGCTGCCTCGCTAAATATTTTTAAGACGCGGGTTGATGGGTTTTTGATAAGCGAGGGGATTAAGGGTTATGGGGAGAGGGCGGGAATGTGGAACTGAACCCACATCAGAACTGAGCCACGACAGATCAGCCATGATCTTATTGAATGGCGGGGCAGGCTCGAAGGGCCAGATACAAAGAACAAAGAACAACCCAGCACGGGAAACAGGCCCTTCGGCCCAACGAGCCCGCGCCGCCGCATCACCCTGCACCTATTCTACCCTGCATGTCTACGAATGGGACCCTACTCAGTCAGATTCAGGGAAGAAATAGTGTCAATTTGGTAGAAACCGATTAGCCTAAGAGCACATCTTTGGGGTGTGGGAGGAAACCGGAGCGCCCGGAGGAAACCCACGCAACCACAGGGAGAATGCGCAAACTCCCACAGACACAGGCCCAAATCCATGTATCTGCACAGCTAGCAGTGCTAGTCACTGAGCTGTTGCGGCGCCCGTCTATCGGTCCAGGATCAAGCACACACACCGACATGAAGTACTAGGCCACTCCTGGACTTCCAAGAGCAGCCCACGCACGACCCACCGTGTGCATGCCCCTCGCTTGACACGAGGTGGACCTCCACCTGTGGAATAAAGACAAAAAATATTAATCATACAGCCTGCCCTTCCGGTGTCTCCCGAGGTTTAACCCTATTTAATAGCCCCTACCATATCCCTCCATTCTCGTTTCACTCATGTGCCTATCTAACTGCATCTTAAACAAGTCCAACGTTCCTGCCTCCACCACCCTACTCGGTAGCGCATTCCAGACCCCCACAACTCTCTGCGTAAAGAACCTTCTTCTTACCTCCAAATTATACCTCCCCCCCTCACCCTTAAGTGATGACCTCTCGTGTTCGTACCCAGTCTAGGGAGCAGTCTCTCACTATTAACTCTATCTATTCCCTTCAGTATCTTATATACCTCTATCATGTCCCCTCTCAATCTCCGTCTTTCCAAGGAGAATAGCCCCAGTCTCTTCAATCTCTCCTCGTAATCCAGTCCCCCCATGCCAGGCAACATCCTGGTAAACCTCCTCTGCACCCTTTCCAGAGACTCCACGTCCTTCTGGTAGTAAGGTGACCAGAACTGGACGCAGTACTCCAAATGCGGTCTAACCAACGTTCTGTATAACTGAAGCATTAGACGGCAGCTTTTATACTCTAAGCCCCTTCCTATAAAGGCTAACATCCCATAAGCCTTCCTAACAATGTTCTCCACTTGTGACGCAACCTTCATGGATTTGTGAACCTGCACTCCCAGGTCCCTCTGTACGTCTATACTCCTAATCGGCCTACCTTTTATCACATAGCTCCTCTCTGCATTATTCCATCCAAAATGCATCACCTCGCATTTGTCAGGATTAAATGCCATCTGCCACCTATCTGCCCACTGCACCAACCTATCTATATCCTGTTGTATCACCTGACAATCCAGTTCCGTACCCGCCAACCCTGCCATCTTGGTGTCATCAGCAAACTTGCTGATCACACCACCTACGCCCTCTTCCAAGTCATTTATGTAGACTACAAAGAGGAGAGGTCCCAGTACTGAGCCCTGAGGCACACCACTGGTCACTGGCCTCCAGCCCGACAAGGTACCCTGCACAACTACCCTCTGTCTCCTATTTCCCAGCCAGTTCTCAATCCACCTAGCTACCTGGCCTCGTATCCCATGCGCCTTAACCTTTTCTACCAGCCTACCGTGAGGGACTTTGTCAAACGCCTTACTGAAATCCATATAGATGACATCAACGGCTCTCCCATCGTCAACCGTTTTTGTCACCTCCTCAAAGAATTCCACCAGATTCGTAAGGCAAGACCTCCCTCTAACAAAGCCATGTTGCGTATCCCTAATCAGATTGCAACGCTCCAAATGCTCATACATCCTACCCCTAAGTATTTTTTCCATTAACTTCCCTACCACCAACGTCAAACTCACCGGCCTATAATTCCCAGGGTTATCCCTACTACCTTTTTTGAACAACGGGACCACATTTGCTACCCTCCAGTCTTCTGGGACCTCACCTGTGTCCAAAGAAGAGACAAAGATTTGCGCCAGAGGCCCAGCAATTTCATCTTTCGCCTCCCTAAGCAGCCTGGGATAAATACCATCAGGCCCCGGAGCTTTATCCGTCCTTACGCTACCTAAAAGCCCTAGCACTTCCTCTCTCGTAATAACTATATCCTGCAACTGAACCTCCGCTCCCTCCAAGAGACCGCACGATTCCGAACCCCTCTCCTTCGTGAATACCGACGCAAAGTATTCATTCAGGAGCTCCCCCATTCCCTCCGACTCAATACACAACTCTCCACTCTTGTCCCTAAGAGGACCAATTTTCCCTCTAACTACTCTCTTGCCTCTAATATAGGAATAAAATGCCTTAGGATTTTCCTTAATCCTACCAGCCAAAGCCATCTCATGCCCTCTCTTCGCCCTTCTAATTCCCCTTTTTAGCTCCCTCCTACACTCTCTATATTCCTCCAGCGCACACTCCGTACCCATTTGTTTTGACCTAACATACGCCTCCCTCTTCTTCCTGACCAAGTCTTCAATATCCCCCGTAATCCACGGCTCTCTAATCCTACCTTTCCCATCCTTTCGCTTAACCGGAACATACCTCCCCTGCAACCATTTCATTTTGTCCCTAAAAGCCTCCCACTTGCCAACCGTGGACTTGCCAGCTAACAGTCCCTCCCAGTCAGTTTGCCGCAGCTCCCTCCTAATCCTGCCATAGCTCGCCTTTCCCCAGTTCAGCACACTCCCGTTCGGACGGCACTCGTCCCTTTCCATTTTTATCCTAAAGTAGACGGACTTGTGGTCACTGTTCGCCACATGTTCGCCTACCTCTACCTCACCCACCTGCCCCAGCTCGTTTCCCAACACTAAATCCAGTATAGCCCCTCCCCTAGTCGGGCTAGTTACATACTGTTCTAGCGACCCTTCCATAACACATTTCACAAACTCCTCTCCCTCCGTACCCCCAGCTCTAGGCCCCCTCCAATTCACTCAGGGAAAATTAAAATCACCCACTACAACCACTCTATTCTTCCTGCACCCATCCAAAATGCCCCTGCAAATGCCTTCCTCCACTGACTTTGGGCTGTTGGGTGGCCTATAGTACACCCCTAGCAATGTGATCTCTCCCTTTCTATTCCTCAACTCCACCCACAGCGACTCAATCCCTATCTCTTCCATATCGCCCTCCCTCTGCACTACTGTGATGTTTTCCTTGACTAACAGTGCCACCCCTCCACCTCTCTTCAACCCTCCTCTGTCACACCTAAAACACCTGTACCCAGGAACATTCAGCTGCCAGTCCTGCCCTTCCCGTAACCACGTCTCCGTTACAGCCACCACATCCAACTGCCTCACAAACATCAAGGCCCTAAGCTCATCCGTTTTCCCTGCCACACTCCTAGCATTGAAACAGACACAGTTCAACCCACAAGCGTCCCTCGGAACCACCTTCTCCCTTATAATTTTCCTTTCACCCGTCTCTCTCCCAGCCACCTCCCCACCCCCCCTCCCTATTAGTTTAAATCATTCCTGAACACCCCAGCTAACCTCCCTGCTAAGACACTAGTCCCCCTCCCGTTCAAATCCTCCCCACCCCTCCTGCACAATTGCCTTTCTCTCCTAAACACCTCCCAGTGATCCACATAAGTAAACCCCTCTACCCTACACCAGTCCCTCAACCATGCATTCAACTGCATGATCTTGTCATTCTTAGCCTTATGGCCTACTCCTGCTCCTATTTCTTATGTTCTTACGTTCTTACACTTCGCCTTTGGTAAATTACCCAAAACGCGTGAAGATAATTTACAGAACCAACAAGGAAACTGTACAACTATGCTGCCTTCAAACCAAAACCAAAATTACTTAAACTTCAGCAAGCAGATGAAGCTTGTGTGCCGGTTCACTTAGAAACTGAGCTCCAGGTCATTGTTGAATCCTTTTCAAAAGCAAATGAAAAAATGGGACTTTCATGAAACACTTGTTCTATTCCACGCAGTGAGTGTACTACAAATTATTTGTTCCGCTCATAATCATGATATTGAAGCAAATGTTTCCTTTCAATAAAACTTAACCCTCGTTAAGTTGAAATTTCTTCACGATATAAATTGTTCCAGACAAAAAGCCTGTTGTCCAATGGGGAGAGAGTGGGAATATGAAGTTGGAATAGAGAATCAGCATGATCACTGAGCGGCAGCAGAACAGGTTAGGTGGGCTGAATGTCCTGCTCATGCTCCTATTTTCTCTGTTCCTATAAACAATCTCCCAATCACAGCTTGTTTTCTCTATCTCACTACTTTTCCCACCTCTCTTAACTGCTACTATGTTCAATGCTCCTACCAAATTTCCTTTTTTGTAAAATTCCAACTATGCATTCTATCAACAATAATAATAACTATGACAGAATATGGGTTGCATGTTTGCACATTGGTTCACACTGCTGCCTCACAGTGCTAGGAACCTGGGTTCAATTCCCAGATTGCATGGAGTTTGCATGTTCTCTCCATGTCTGCATGGGTTTCCTTCAGGTGCTCGTTTTCCTCCCACAGTGTGAAAGATATGCTGGTTAGGTGCACTGATCCGAACAGGCACCAGACTGTGACGACTAGGGGAATTTCACAGTACCTTCGTTGCAATAGTAATGTAAGCCTTACTTGTGACTAATAAAAAAACTTTAACTTTAAACTTTAAGATTCATCAGTCTTTCTCTGCATTGAAAACTGTAGAACTGCTTAAATCTATCAGTCTTTCTTTTCTCAGCCAATATTTGGGATTTTGAAGCCAAGTTTGGAATCACCTCATTATTATAAGTCATTTATTTTGTGTTCTCTTTATTCTTTTCGGTTTTCATCATGTCCTGCACCTTGGGTTTTGGTTCTTTACCTTGCTTTTCCTGTTCCTTTTGAAAAGCATTAAATTCTGTTATACATACTTACTGTTGGTTGCCATTACTCCAAAGGCCATGGTAGCATACATATGGATTTGTTTGTCCTCATGGGGAATTAATTTCGCCAATCTTGGAATAGCTCCAAGTGCCAGGAGACTAATTTTGTTTTCATCCCCTATAACAAAGACAAACCACCATCATTATCTATTGCGGCAAACTTAAAATTCTTGTTAAATATTAATAAATACATTATTATTTAAACAGCCATGAGTGAAGTGAGTTGGCAGGATTCAAACATTTTCTGTCTTTTTAAAGTTCTGTACTTTAATATATGATGTTATGCAGGCCAATTTTCCTCATTGCTGCGCCTGAAGCCAGTTTCCAGAAACTAAAAGGGGCCAAAACATCAGGTCACGCAAGCTGTGCTGTCCCAGAATTTCCATGGCTTTTTCAAATGGCTATACTTGGTCTGTATCGAAAGACTCCAATCATTTTAAACAGTATTTCAAAGGATGTGGGCAACTCTGGCAAGGCCAGCATTTACTGCCCATCTATAATTTCACTTGAGAACTTGATGGTGAGCCATTCATCTTGAATGGCTGCAGTCCATCTGGTGTAGATGCACTCTCAGTGCTGTTAGGAAGGCAAGGAGTTTCCTCACACACCTTCCTCCATGAAATAGGTCACTCAAACACAGGGGTACTGCAGGGTGACTCATGCTGAGATAGCAACACAATGGAGAATCTGAAATAGTCCAAAAAATCTGAAAGGGTCATTAACATCTGGAAAGTTTCTGTTCCTTTTAGTACGATATCCCAGGTTTTAAGGCTGGGTTGCTAAACCCTCAAATTTACACTTTCACTCGTTTCACCAACAGTACAGTTTCCTCGGAGCATGGCAAGAAATGGCCTAAAGCATAATACCTCAACAATGGGTGGACTTTTCACGTGCAATGCACCTCATGAATTCAATATAGTCAGAAAGGAGTAGGAAAATCAACTATATTGTTTCTACCTACTGGCATAGTTTGTGGAAATATCTCCATTATAAAATAACTTGCCAGGACACACTGTTTAGGATCACAGTTGAAGAATGGGCATCTCTGTTCTGTTTCAAGTTACCTGCTGTCAAAACCCTCATCAATGCCTTGACTGTCTCTAGATTCAACAATTCCAATGCTTTCTGAGTTTGTCTTCCAGCCAGCAGGTCATCCAAATTTCTGCTGTCATATACTAAATTGCATCAGGTCCTTTCTATCCATCACCCCTACACTTGCCTGACTTGCATTGTCATAGAGCAACTCAATTTCAAAATTCTCATCATTGTTTTGAAATGCCTCCATGGCTTTGCTCTTAAGAACATAAGAAATAGGAGCAGGAGTAGGCCTTCTAGCCCTTCGAGCCTGCCCCGCCATTCAATAAGATCATGGCTGATCTGTTGTGTCTCAGTTCCACATTCCCGCCCTCTCACCATAACCCTTAATCCCCTTGCCTATCAAAAACCTATCAACCCGCGTCTTAAATATATTTAGTGAGGCAACCTCCACCACCTCAACGGGCAGAGAATTCCAGAGATTCACCACCCTTTGAGTAAAGAAGTTCCTCCTCAACTCCGTTCTAAACCGCCCCCCCTTTATCTTGAGGCTGTGCCCTCTAGTCCTACTGTCCTTTCTGAGTGGGAAGAGCCTCTCCACCTCTATCCTATCCATCCCATTCATCATCTTATATGTCTCAATGAGAACTCCCCTCATTCTTCTAAACTCTAACGAGTACAAGCCTAGTTTATTCAGCCTCTCCTCATAGCTCAACCCCCTCAACTCCAGTATCAGCCTAGTAAACCTCCTCTGCACTCCCTCCAAGGCCAAAATATCCTTGCGTAAGTGCGGCGACCAAAACTGCACACAGTATTCCAGCTGTGGCATCACCAGTGCCCTGTACAGTTGCAGCAAGGCCTCCCTGCTTTTATATTCAATCCCCTTCGCTATGAAGGCCAGCATCCCATTCGCCTTCCTGACCACCTGCTGCACCTGCAGGCTGGGTTTTTGCGACTCATGCACAAGGGCCCCGAGGTCCCTCTGCACCGTCGCCTGCTGCAGTTTTTCGCCACGTAATAGTCCTTCCTACCATTCTTCCTACCAAAGTGGACCACCTCGCACTTGCCAACATTAAATTCCATTTGCCAGTTCCTGGCCCATTCGCCCAGCCTATCTAGATCCTTCTGCAGACTCTCCACACCCTCCGCACAATTTGCCGTTCCACCAATCTTGGTGTCATCAGCAAATTTCGACACCATACACTCAGTTCCCTCCTCCAGATCATTTTTATAAATGGTAAAATGCTCCTCCCTACCTCTGCAACATCCTCCAGACCTACAAACTTCTGAGATTTCTATGCTCCTCTAACTCTGGCCTCTTGTGGTTCTAAACACTTTATCCCAGGTTCCTGCACCTTCAGCTGTTCAAGCCCTAAGCTCAATTTTTTTTCTTGAATCTCTATCTCTTTACCCCTTAGTCCGCTTTTAAAACGCTCATTAAAACCTGCATCTTTGATCAGGTGTCTGCAGCTCAAGCATGTTTGGCTCTGAGCTGTCCACAACTTTCATGCTTGTAAAACTCCATCTGGCGAGCGACACAGCGAATAACATCCAATGGTTTATCCATCACAATAACCGCTGCTGTTCCTAAAGAGGTCTGAGCCTCGATCAGCGAATCAAAGTCCATCATCACATCGCTGCGGACGGATTTAGGGATCAAAGGTGTCGATGATCTGCCCGGAATGACGGCCAGGAGATTATCCCAGGCTCCAGTCACACCCCCTGTGTGTTGTTCTGTCAGCTCCTTTAATGGAATGGACATCTCCTACTCCACGGTGCAGGGACTGTTGATGTGTCTGGAGATGTTGAAGAGTTTTGTGCCGCAATTCCGCTCAGAGATTGCAACTCATGCTGGGAGGGAGAGAGGGGGGGAGGGTTACCTGGACACTTTGTCCCAGAAGGCAGGAACACTCCATAGACAAAGTAGAATTTTAGAGTTGGTCAATGATTCAGGCAAGTACGGAGGATGCAATGATGGAGAAGACTCAGACCTTGGCCACCTGTGCATATCAGAACAAGAACTGCAGGAAAAAAGGCAAACTATCCATTGCATCATGGAGCAAGCTCTTCAATTTGTGTGAGTGAAAAGGAACGTGATCGTGATAGGGGGCAGTATAGTCAGGAGTATGAAAGCTAGTCTCAACATGTTGCTTGACTAATGCTGGGGTTAAGGGCATCTCCTCGCAGCTGGAGATCAACTTGGGAGGGGAGTGGAAAAAGCCAGTTGTTGAAGTCCAAAGTAGGAACCAATGACATAGGAAAAACAAGGAATTTGATTCTGCTTAAAGAGTTTGGGGAGTTGGGATCCAAATTCAAAACATAGAACCTCAAAAGTAGTGATCTCAATTGGTATATGGTCAACAGATAGAGAATTAAATGCATCGCTCAAAGAGTGGAATGGAAAGGAAGGGGGAAATGGCACAGGTACTAAGGAAAGAGGGGGCTGTGACATTGGAACTGGCTCCACTTAAACATGTGGAGGGTTCAGGGTCCAGGTGAATTTTATGACTAGAGCTGTGAGAAGAGTTACAAGCTAAAATGGGGGTGGAGGAAACAAGGGAAAATTTTAAAGCTTTTTTTCAAAGTTTATTTATTAATGTCACAAGTAGGCTTACATTAACACTGCAATGAAGTTACTGTGAAAATCTGAAGAGCAATGTTGAGATAATGGAGCAGTGTAGTAACTTGGGTAAAGATCAGCGGAGTGAGACTGGAAGGGATGGAGAGGTTAACAGTAATAATGCATCAGCGTATAGGGTCCCGGCAAAGGATAAGGTAAAAAATAAAACTAAAGTTGCTTTATCTGAATGCATGAAGCACTTGTATCAAGATGGACAAATGAGTGCCACATATAGAGAAAAATGTATTTGAGATGATTATCGTTACAGAGTCATGGTTGCAAGGTGGCTAAGATTGACCAATGAATATGACAGGGGTTTAAACATTTCTGAAAGACAGCATGGAGAAGGAGCAGTAATAGACCTGATGATAAAGAATGACTTAAGGCAATAGTAAAAAAATGATTCTGGCTCAGAAAAATCAGGAATTAGAATAAGTATTGGTGGATCGGAATAAAGAAAATGCTAGTGGGAGTAATTTAAAGGCTCCCTCACAGTAGCTTTGCTGTTCAAAAGAACACTGCAAAAGAAATAATTGAAGCTTATAATAAAGGCAATGTAATACGTGGCTGACTTTAATCTTCGTATGTCAGAGAAATCAAACTGTCATCAGTAATCTAGAAAATGAGAGCTTGTAGAATGCTTTCATGAAAAATTCCTAGAGCAATCCAATGTGGAACCAACTAGGGATGGATATATTTTAGATGCAGTATTGCATAATTAATTAAATATGTCACCTCATGGGAGAAGGTCTTCATAATACAACTAAATTCCATATTAAGTTTGAGATTGACATACTTGAGTCCAAAACAAGAACCTCAAACTTAGAGAAAGTCAGTTACACAGTTATGAGGAGGGAAGCTGAGTTCGGGGGTTGATTAAGTAAGTGTACTTACATAACAACCATAGAGTAGGTCTGTGAACCTTTACATAGGCACAAGTGAACTCTCATTTAACTTCCATCACCTGCCCACAATATACAATCAACAAATTATCTTCTTTCTCTTCATTACATCCATCATACAGAATATCACTTGCAATAATTGACATCTAGAATTCCATATCCACTGTTTCTAAACCAGTCAGTGTTTCAGCAGCTAAAGTACTTTTTGCAGCCCTTTTCAGTTTTTTTAAGCTTCCCAAGCTAAGGGATAAGCTTTTCCACTTGCATCTGATTTTAATGATTCAATTAATTTTGAGTTTAGTAATTTTGGGTTCTTCTTTGATAACTAAAGTTAGTTATAACTATAAAGTTTGATAACTAAAGTTAGTTAGAGGGGAACCGATGGATGTGGTGTTTCTAGATTTTCAAAAGGCGTTTGATAAGGTGCCTCATAAAAGGTTGCTACAGAAGGTTAGGGTGCACGGAGTTAGGGGTGAGGTGTTAGCATGGATAGAGGATTGGTTGTCTAATAGGAAGCAGAGAGTTGGTATCAATGGGTGCTATTCTGATTGGCGGTTGGTGACTAGTGGAGTGCTGCAGGGATCAGTGCTGGGGCCTCAGCTATTTACCATTTGTATAGATGATCTGGAGGAGGGCGCTGAGTATAAGGTGTCGAAATTTGCTGATGACACGAAGATGAGTGGTAAAGCAAATTGCGTGGAGGGTGTGGAAAGTCTGCAGAGGGATCTGGATAGGCTGAGCGAGTGGGCAAGGACCTGGCAGATGAAGTATAATGTTAGCAAGTGTGAGGTTATCCACTTTGGCAGGAATAATAGTAGGAGGGATTACTATTTAAAGGGAGAAAAGCTGCAGCATGCTACGGTGCAGAGGGACCTGGGGGTCCTTGTGCACGAGTCGCAAAAACCCAGTCTGCAGGTGCAGCAGGTGATCAAGAAAGCGAATGGAATGCTGGCCTTTATAGCGAGGGGGATAGAATATAAAAGCAGGGAGGTCTTGCTGCAACTGTACAGGGTACTGGTGAGGCAGCAGCTGGAGTACTGTGTGCAGTTTTGGTCGCCGCACTTGCGCAAGGATATTTTGGAGGGAGTGCAGAGGAGGTTCACTAGGCTGATACCGGAGATGAGGGGGTTGGACTATGAAGAGAGACTAAATAGACTGGGTCTGTACTCGTTGGAGTTTAGAAGGATGAGGGGGGATCTTATAGAGACGTATAAAATAATGAAGGGGAAGGATAGGGTAGAGGTAGAGAGATTCTTCCCACTTAGAAAGGATAGCAGGACTAGAGGGCACAGCCTCAAAATAAGGGGGGAGCAGTTTAGATCGGAGTTGAGGAGGAACTTCTTCACTCAAAGGGTAGTGAATCTCTGGAATTCTCTGCCCGTTGAAGTGGTGGAGGCTACCACGCTAAATATATTTAAGTCACGGGTAGATAGGTTTTTGACAGACAAGGGAATTAAGGGTTATGGGGAGAAAGCGGGAAAGTGGAACTGATCCACTTCAGATCAGCCATGATATTATTGAATGGCGGGGCAGACTCGAAGGGCTAGATGGCCTACTCCCGCTCCTATTTCTTATGTTCTTATATTCTTATAAGTTAAGTTCTGTTTTTTAAGCAAAAGCTGCCATTAAAAGTTATGGGAAAACCGCTTTCGTGATAAGGCACACAGATGTTCTGTCTGACTCTAACTAGCTTTTGCAGCTGAGACTGAGAACTAAACCTTGTCCCACTCAAGGTCCTCGCCTCATGGCCTGTGCAAATGAGCATGTGATTTTCCTGGCCTGCAGCCAGGATCAGTAGGTAACCTGTATTTTCAGTTCATTAAACAAGGGTCTTATATTTTAATTAGATCATTAATCCAGTAACCATATCCTGCAGCGTTGTTTCTCTTCCTGCATCTAGTGATGCACAAGACAGATTTTTATCTGTTCTCATAACAAGGATTCTTCTGAAACTAGTCGCTAATCTGTTATAGCTTGAGGGGTTGCACTCCACGTCAAGCATGGCTGACCTGGAGTCTCTCCTGCTCTTACTGCCTGCCAATGGCATGTTGGAAGTATTTTGCAGATTGTAACTCAACCTGTAGACTGCATGATTAACACAGCTTCCTTTGCCATCAAGTTCTGGGGTGGGACTCAAATACGGTACTTCTGGCTCAGAGGCAGGGATGCCAACGACTGCATCACAAGACCTTCATCCCATAGTATAGTGTGCCTATATTTTTCCATATCTTGCCAAAAGTTATGGTGCTACATTTGTTTTTAATTAAGATCTGTGTGAATAGTAATTGACCTTATCAGTGTGAACAGAATGAACTGTTGATAAGAGGATGCAACATTGTTTGTGCAACAAGGGATTTTGTTAACAGAGGGATCTGACCTCAAGAACCTTTGTCAAAATGAACTGGACATTTATTTGGGAATATGTGCCAAGGAACTGAAGAATTAAGGAGATGGGGTATCAGGTGATACCTGAATCTAGCCAACCGTGAGTGTTAATTTGAATTATACTCAAAGGATGAGGGTCAAAATAAAGAATAAAAGCAGAAAATGAGAGCCAAGCTTGACACTTAGAGAGAACTTCAAAAGAAGAATGAGCACACTGACATTATCAGCAACGTGAAATACTAGAACTCCGTGGGATGAGACATTTCCACATTACCTTCACTGCTTTTTGTAACATATTTAGCTATTTGCTCAATAAGTTCTGCTTGATTCATAATAAATGGTTGTTCATACTATGTAGGCAAGGGCCCAGTCCAGTGTTGACATATTAAGAATGAGAGTCATAGAATGATTATATCACAGAAGAAGGCCATTCGGTCGATTATGTTTGTATTGGCTCTCTGAAGGAGCAATTCACTTCGTGCCACTCCCCACTTTCTCTTTGTGCCCCACATTATCTCCTTTCAGATAACAATCCAATTCCCTCTTGAATGCCTTGATTGAACCTGCCTCCACTGCATCCTCAGTCAACACATTCCAGATCCTAACCACTTGCTGCTGAATAAGATTTTCTTCGTGTTGTTATTGCTTCTTTTGATAATTACTTTAAATCTATGCCTCTGGTTCTCAATCCTTCCATCAATCAAAACAATTTCTCCCTAACTACTCTGTCCAGACCCGCATTTTTGAACAACACTATCAAATCTCCTCTCACCCTTCTCTTCTCCAAGGAAAACAATTGCAGCTTCTTCAATCTTTCTACAAAACTGAAGTTTCTCATTTCTGGAATGATTCTTGTGAATCATTTCTGCATTTTTGCCAGTGCCTTCACATCCTTCCTAAAGTGTGCTACTCACAACAGGACACAACACTGCAGCTGAAGCTGAATCAGTGCTTTATACATATTTAACATAAGTTGTTTCATATTCACTTCTCAGCCTTTTGACTAAAATCAGGTGTCAATCAAGGCCAAAATGGGTAGCAATGCCTTATCTTGTCAGTTTGGATTTTGTTTGTCTTTTTTGTGGGGACCATGAATTGGATTCAACTGGAATTTGAATTTGTTTTTTGGAATAAGCAAGGAAGGGATTCAGGTCTGCCCACCCAACTCTGAGCATTGGCTTTGTAACTTTAAGAATGGAATAAAAAAAATTCTAAACAAGCACCAAGACCTTGCTTGGCTTGTGCTGAGAAGGGTACTCCCCATCAGATCCTTTATGCATGCCCAAAGTCTCTATGCCACCACACGTTGGCCTTGAAGTGGCTGTGGGAGGGTAAAGAGACGGATTGCACATCTAGTTGTGGAACATGCTTTTGCAAAGTTCTGACGAGAGATGCAGTGGTATTTGTTGAGGTTCATCCTGAACAGTTCTGTGACAAAGAACTCTGCTCTACAGGCTTTTCCAGGGATGCATGTCAAGACAAACATCAACTCTGCTGGAGGACTATCAACTCAGTGAAAGGTGCTCTTTGGTCTGCCCAAAATATGTTGTCCTTTCATCACAAAGAATTGTCCTCAAGCGAGTATTGCAGAATGGCACATTCCAAAGTCCAAGGCTACTGCTGAAGGACGCACTCAAGCTTGCGGTTGTCAAGGTACAAAGGGGAAAGGTCACTGTGTCAGGCTTTTCAGCCAATCTACACCAAGTGGCTGGTAACTGTATAACCATGCACCACCCCGCCCCCGCCCCCCCCCTCCCCCCCCGACTGTGTATTTAATCCTAACCATACGTAACTGTATTTTAGCACTTCAAAGTGCAACGTGATTGATACAGAACTGTACTCTCTGTAACAAAAGTATTGAAATGTTTGTAATGTTTTCAATACAAAATTGATGCACATCAAGAGTGTATCTTGATCACTGGGGAAAATGCAAATATTATTGCATTTTGTTATGACAATCTGAAATGTTTTGTATTGTGTCCTTCAGATATTTTATAAGTAGCAAAAAAAACTGTTCTATGTCCCTATTGATAAAGCCCAGGATACATTATGGTTTATTAATCGCGCTCTCAGTCCATTGTACCACCTTCAATGATTTATGCATATGGAGAACTGTGACCCTCTACTTCTGCAGCCCCTTAGAATTGCAGCTTTTATTTATTTAAAAAAAACCATTCAAGAGATGTGGGCCTTGCTGGCTAGGCCAGCATTTATTGCCCATTCCCAACTGCCTTTGACAAGAAGTGGAGGTGAACTGTCTTCTTAAACCAATGCAATCCATGTGATGTAAATGTACTATAGCGGTATTAGGAAGGGAGTTCCAGAATTTTGACACAGCGACAGTGAAAGAATGTTGATATATTTCCAAATCAGGATGGGCAGTGGCTTCGTGGGGAACTTCCAGATGGTGGTGTTCCCATGCATCTGTTGCACTGTTCTTCTAGATGGCAGCGAGTTTGGAAGGTGCTAAGAATCCTTGGTGAGTCCCTTCAGTGCACCTTTTCAATGATACTCATTGCTGTTACTGTGGCTCAGTGGTGCAGGGAGTGAATGTTTGTGAATCTCAATCAAGCAGGCTGCCTAGTCCTGGGTGGTGTCAAGTATTTTCAGTGCAGTTGGAGCTGACAGTCAGGTGGGTTACTTGCCACAGGATTCCTAGCCTCTGGCCTGATCTTGTAGCCACAGTTTTTGTATGGCTAGTCCAGTTAAATTTCCAGTCAATGGCATCCACCAGGATGTTGACAGTAGAGGACTCTGCAATGGTAATGCCATTGAATGTTAAGGGGCAATGGTTAGATTCTCTCCTATTGGAGTTGGTCATTGACTGGTACTTGTGCGACACTAATGTTACTTGCCACTTGTTTGCCCAAGCCTGAATATTCGACATGGGCTGCTTCTGTATCAGAAGACTCATGGTGGCACAGTGGTTAACACTGCTGCTTCACAGTGTCTGGGACCTGGGTTCAATTATGACCTTGGGCTATTGTCTATGTGGAGTTTGCAAGTTCTTCATGTCTGCGTGGGTTTCCTCTGGGTATTCCGGTTTCCTCACACAATCCAAAGATTTGCAGGTTAGGTGGATTGGCCATGGTTAAAAAAAAATTTCCTCTTAGTGTCTCAAGACATGTTAGGTTAGATGGATTAGCTAATGGTAAATGTGTGGGATTCCAGGAATGGCAGGGAAGAGGGTTTGGATGAAATGCTCTGTCAGAGTTGGTGCAGACTTGATGGGTCAAATGGTCTCCTTCTGCACAGTAGCAATTCTACAATCCTATGAATCATGAATGGTGCTGAATACTGTGCACTCATCAGCAAAGATCCCCACAACTGACTTCATGGTGGAAGAAAGGTCATTGAAGCAGATGGAGGTGGTTAGACCAAAAACACGACACTGAGGAATTCCTGCCTTGGAGACTGAGAAGTAACATGACTCAGATTTATAAAATTATGAGGAGCAGAGAAAGAGTGGACAGGAAGAAACTTTTCCCTTGGTGAAGGGATCAATGATTAGGGTGCATAGATCTAAGGTAAGGGGCAGGAGATTTAGAGAGATGTGAGGAAAACTTGGGGGTTAAGGTGAAGTGACCTACAGGCAATTTGATCCAAGCATTATGGAGTTGTTTATGAGTAACTCCATTGGTCTGATCAAACAATGTGATTGGTTTCCAGTTACACCATTGGCTGAGCGCCAGAAAACTTTCTGGAAGAATGTGAGAAGTTTAGGATGAAGAAAGCCTTTGTCTTCAGGGAGAACACAAAGGCCAACCGTCACAAGCATGCCCTGAAGGAAAAGCTTCAAAGTTAAAGAACCATAAAGGAGAATCCAGATCAGGAATGGATCTGGCCAGTTTGCTCAAGAATGCAGGTAGTATTCATTTTCAGTTAAAGAGTTAAAAGTTGAAGTGTAAGAGTTAAAGTGTTGCAACTGTCGTGAGTTTGGTTTAAATGAATATGAGTCAACTCCTGTCCTTTGGTTTGTAATACTAAACAAAGTAGTTTAAGTTTAGAGTCAAATAGTGGTGGAAGTCAGGAACTCAGTGTCTGAAAGGGTAGTGGAGGCAGAGACCCTCATTACATTTAAGAAGCATTTAGAGGTGCACTTGTGATGCCATGGAATACAAGGCTACAGGCCAAGTGCTAGGAAATGGGATTAGAATAATGAGGTGGCTTGTCTTTGATTGGCACAGACGCAATGAGCCAAAGGACTTTTTTTTGCGCTGTATATCTCTATGACTCTGTGTACTGGAGCTGAAATGACTGACCTCTAACAACCACATCCCTCTTCCTATGACTTTACGCAGTGGAGAAATTTCCCCAGGGAATTTTCCACATTGCTGAATAGATGTCAGTGTTGTAGCTATACTGGAATAGCTTGGCTAGTGGTGCAGCAAGTACATATCTTCAGTGCTATTGTCAGAATGTTATCATGACCAATAGCTATTGCAGTATCCAGTGTCTTCACGTATTTCTTGATGTCACGTGGAATGAATCAATTTGGCTGAAAGTTGGTATCTATGATGCTGAAGACTTCCAAAGGAGGCTGAGATGTATCATCCACTCAGCATTTTTGGCTGACAATTGTGGCAAATGCCACAGCCTTATCTTTTGCACTGGTGGGATGGGCCCCCACCTTTGAGGATAGGGATTTTTGTGAAGCCCCCTCCTCCAATGAGCTATTTAATTGTTAACCACCATTCACAGCTAGATGTGGCAGGACTGTAAAGCTTAGATTTGATCTGTTGGTTGTGAAAACGCTTAACTCTCCTGTAACTTCATCAGGCTGACACCTCATTTTTTAGTTATGTCTGGTGCTGTCCCTGCCATGCCCTCCTGCATTCTTCATTAAACCAGGGTTGATTCTCTAGCTTGGTGGTAGAGTGGGTGCCATGCTAGTCTATAAGGTTACAGATTGTGCTTGAGCACAATTCTGCCACTGCTGATGGCCCACAATGCCTCATGGTTTTCCAGTCCGAAGTTGCTAGATCTGTTGAAAATCTATCCCATTTAGCACTGTGGTAGTGCCAATGAAGGGCATCCTCAATGTGAAGAGGGACTTCATCTCAATTAGGACTGTTCAGGAGATACTTTTACTGATGCTGTCATGGATGGATGCATCTGTGGCAAGCAGGTTGGTGAGAATGAGGGCAAGTATGTTTTCATCCTTTTCTTTATTCCATTATTACCTACCACTACATTCTCCCAAATGCCAGAAAGTTTGATACCAATAAAATATTGTGGGATCTGCTTCTGGTTGAATACAGTTGGTTTTCAGCAACACATATCTCACTGAAAAATATCATACTCTGGAAACATCATTCTCTTAAAGTTGCATTAATTTCATTTCCTTGTTTTTCCTTCTGCATCAGCTGCTTCTTGGCAAGGTTTCAGTAACAGCCCTCTGAAATGTACTATGTTGCAGAAATGCAACTTTTATTTTCATTGATTGACACTCCCATGATCTTAGGGCCAAAAAAACTAAAACAATTTCCAAGATTACTATTCCAGCTTGAGAAAGTCCAGTCCAACATCTGTATAACCCTTCTTCAAAACCCCTAGAAACTATCCTCACTTTAGTCCTACACATCACATCAGCAATGACTTTTTCAGTAAAAATACATCTGTGAGAGAAGGTTGATTGCCCCTTATCTGGTGCCTCAAAATAAACACTCCCTGATAATTAATATAATTATTATCTAATTTCCTTTGTTTTACCTCTCATTAGTTCATCCTCAAATTTATCAGCAGTCATTAAAACTTCATAATCATGAGGATTTCTGCTTTTCGTTCTGTTTGAAGAGCTCTGCAGTCCCTAATTCAATGTCTAATTTCTACTTCATCTCTCCATTGACTAGATGCCACAAGAACATGTGTCACTTAAATACACCACACTGAGACAATCACCGTTGGTCTTAACTCTTCCATGTTCAATTTTACTTTATTGTCCTTATGGAAACTAATTTCAGGTACATTGCTCATTGTTGAAAAAATTCTAAGTGTATAATAACAAGAAAAACAACGAACATTGTTTCATCACAGAGGTCTATATTTAATTAAAGTGTATTAAAAACTACGCAAATACATTGAAATAACCAATTAGTGAGTCCAATCTTGAGTTTCATCATCCATTCAAATTCCTGTTAAATATTCTTATAGGGAAAGGCATAAATGAGTTCAGGAATCATACATATGAGGGATTATAGCCTTTTCCCGAATGCATTCAACAGTCATACTGAGACAAAGTGTAATTCTTATTGTTTATGACATTCGATACTTTCATCAAAATTCTTCAAGCAGAGATTTCATCAAGAAAGATCTACTCAAGAAAAGCCTTCCAAGTAATCTTTGTATACTTAAAGAATCCACTTTCCTAAGGCACAGTACCAGGAGAGATATGTAAAAAGGATAGCATTCTCAACCACAACAATACAGAAGAGTTTCACGATTGTGGGATCTATTTGATTTTAATTGCTGTTTAATCATATATGACTCATGGTTACCACATCTGTGCACTGTTGCCTCCAATTTAATCTTTCATCTACTTTGACACCTAGATACCTGTAATTAGCAACTATTTCAGTGTCCATGTCATGAACCCTTACGAGAACAATTCTTTCATCTTTCTTTCATTCAATTTATGTATCCTGTTACAAACATTTTCACCATGTCCCTGTAACTTACTTCATGATTCCTTATAAGACTTGTAAGAGCGAAACTTACTTTCTCATTGGGAGCAGAGATCGAGAACGCCAACTCCCAGCAAACTTTGGAGTTTCTGCACATGCGTAGATCGGGAGCAGGCTACATATGCAGTTTCACATTTTTTAATTCTTTGGTCTATTTAAGTTCAATGTGCAGCAAAAAAATCACACTATTAAAGAACCTTCTACAGCAGAAGGATGGCTGCATAGTATAAACAACAACTTAGGATTTCACACACAAACTAATTGAGAAGGAGCATTTCCTCTAACCATCTGGAATGAATGTTTTGCATCAATTGCCCAAGATAGAATGGTTGGCAATTTGCAATCTGGCTGATCCCTTAAAGGGAATGAATATTTTATCAACATAACTCCTTTCAAAGTCCATTGCTGAAAGGACTTCTAGCTGCAGTTTCAGGACCAGGGTATTCACATTTTCATATATCTCTGAACTTATAATTGGCAAAGTGCCCTCCATTATCAGGCAGAAACTTTGCTGGTATCCCAAGTTCCCAATGATTTTATCCTTAATAGCCCTTTTGTTATTACTAAGTATGCCTTTTAGGAAAATAGAGTTGTTTAAGGGATTCGTATTTGTACTGACAAATATTAAAAATAAGTTATATTTTTAAATAGGTTTAATTTAATGATGCTGAAGACTTTCAAAGGAGGCAGAGATGTATCATCCACTCAGCATTTCTGGCTGACAATTGTGGCAAATGCCACAGCCTTATCTTTTGCACTGGTGGGATGGACCCCCACCTTTAAGGATAGGGATTTTTGTGAAGCCCCCTCCTCCAAGGAGCTATTTAATTGTTTCTGTGCCTGGAATGGTAAAACCACTAGTTTGATTCATGCAGGACAAAGATGTTTGTATGTGTGGGGATTGGTTTCAATTTCAACTGTGATGCTACTGTGCTTAGAGAGAGCTGCAGCATGAACAGTAAATAGGCCAGCAGAAGTGTGCAGGTATTGCTTGGCAACTGGAGGCCCTCATAAGGGCCAAGCTTTTAGGTTTTAGTTTTAGCTGGATATATTACAGTTGAAGACAGGACATTGGGGACTGAATATCTCTCAACTCTGCCAGAAAAAGGCTTTGTTGGACAGGAGCTGAAAAAAAGGCAGACTACCTAAAGAACTAGTTATTGTTCAGATAATTGGGTCAGAAAGAATGTCTTAGGGTGACTGGAGTTAAAAGAACAGAGCCAAAGGTATTGTTCAGAATAATTCAAAGAACATTAAACAAAGTGTTATGAGTCAAAACAGACAATTGCAGTGAACTTATTTAGTATGAGTACATAAGAACATAAGAACATAAGAACATAAGAAATAGGAGCAGGAGTAGGCCATCTGGCCCTTCGAGCCTGCCCCGCCATTCAATAAGATCATGGCTGATCTGTCGTGGCTCAGCTCCACTTTCCCGCCCTCTCCCCATAACCCTTAATCCCCTCTCTTATCAAAAACCCATCAACCCGCTTCTTAAAAATATTTAGCGAGGCAGCCTCCACCACTTCAACGGGCAGAGAATTCCAGAGATTCACCACCCTTTGAGTGAAGAAGTTCCTCCTCAACTCCGTTCTGAACCGCCCCCCCTTTATCTTGAGGCTGTGCCCCCTAGTCCTACTGTCTTTTTTGAGCGGGAAGAGTCTTTCCACCTCTATCCTATCCATCCCATTCATCATCTTATACGTCTCAATGAGATCTCCCCTCATTCTTCTAAACTCTAACGAGTACAAGCCTAGTTTATTCAGCCTCTCCTCATAGCTCAACCCCCTCAACTCCGGTATCAGCCTAGTAAACCTCCTCTGCACTCCCTCCAAGGCCAAAATATCCTTGCGCAGGTGCGGCGCCCAAAAATGCACACAGTACTCCAGCTGCGGCCTCACCAATGCCCTATACAGCTGCAGCAAGACCTCCCTACTTTTATATTCAATCCCCCTCGCTATGAAGGCCAGCATCCCATTCGCCTTCCTGACGTGCAGTGATGCAGCAGGACATAGGCAAAGAGAAGGGGAAAAGGAACGTAGTAGTGATTGGGGATAGTGGGGTGAAGGGTATTGACACTGTCCTTTGTCACAATGACAAAGTGCACAGAAGGGTGTGTTGTCTGCCTGGTGCTCGGGTACAGGATGTCGCAGCTGGGCTGCAGAGGAATCTGGAGTGGGAGGGTGAGAACCCAGTTGTGGTGGTACATGTGGGTGCCAGCGACGTAGGCAAAGTGCGGACTGAGGATCTGGGGAGGGAGTATGAGAAGCTGGGAATGGAATTAAAAAGTAGAACCGACAAGGTGGTCTTCTCTGGGCTACTGCCTGAACCGAGTGCAGACGGGTGTAGGGTTGACAGGATAAAGGAAGTGAATGGGTGGCTCAGAGATTGGTGTGGGAGGAATGGGATCGAATTTATGGGGCATTGGCACCAGTATTGGGGTAGGTGGGACTTGTTCGGGCGGGATGGGGTTGGTCTGAATCGTGCTGGGACCAGAGTGCTGGCGAATCGAGTAAAGAGGACTGTAGACAGGGCTTTAAACTAATTAGGGGGGGGGAGGGTGCGAGGGTAGGTGATGTTAGGAGGTCCACAGTTAAGGATAGGGTACAGGTAAGGGAGGAGGCTGAGGATGTCCCAAGTGGTGGCGTTACGGCAAATAGGGTCCAGAAGAAGGCTGGGATGAAAGCGCTTTATCTGAATGCACGAAGCATTCGGAATAAAGTGGATGAGCTGGTGGCGCAGATCGACACAAATGGATACGATCTGGTGGCCATTACAGAGACGTGGCTGCAAGGTGACAGGGACTGGGAGATGAATGTACAGGGCTATCAAGTGTTTAGGAAGGATAGGCAGGAGGAAAGAGGGGGTGGCGTAGCTCTGCTGATTAAGGACAGCATCAAGGTGGTAGCAAGGGATGATATCGGAGCCAAAGAGCAGAAAGTGGAATCGTTGTGGGTGGAGATTAGGAACAGCAAAGGGAGGAAGACGCTGGTGGGTGTCGTCTATAGGCCCCCGAATAATGATCTGGAGGTGGGGCGGGCTGTTAACGCGCAAATAAGTGCGGCGTGCAGGAATGGGACGGCAGTAGTTATGGGGGATTTCAATCTGCATATTGATTGGTCGACCCATGTTGGACGAGGTGGGCTCGAGGAGGAGTTCTTGGAATGCTGCCGGGATAGTTTCCTGGAACAGTATGTGTTGGAGCCGACGAGGGAGCAAGCTATCTTGGATCTGGTGCTATGTAATGAGGCGGGTAGAATTAGGGACCTTGAGGTGAAGGATCCTCTTGGAGAGAGTGATCATTGTATGGTGGAGTTTCTGTTGCAGATGGAGGAGGAGAAAGTGGGTTCCCGGACACGTGTCCTTTGTTTGAATAGAGGGGAGTATGGTAGGATGAGAGAAGAATTGGCGAATGTGGACTGGGGGAGCGCGTTGGAAGGTAGGTCTGCTGAGGAGCAGTGGAGGATCTTTAAGGAGATCTTTCTTGGTGCTCAGCAGAAATTTATTCCGATGGTTAAAAAGGACAGTAGGAAGAGAGGTAATAAGCCGTGGATAACGAAGGAGGTGAAGGAAAGTGTTAAATTAAAAGCGGAGGAATTTAGAGTAGCTAAGAGCAGTGGGCGAGAAGAGGATTGGGAAAGGTTTAAATGTCAACAAAGATTGACAAAAAAGTTGATAAAGGAGGGTAGAAGAAGCTATGAAGCTGGGCTAGCGCTTAATATAAAAAAGGATAGCAAGAGTTTTTATAAATATATAAAAAGGAAGAGGCTGGCTAGGGTGAATGTTGGTCCTTTAGAGGATGAGAAAGGGGACCTAGTGGTAGGGGATGGGGATATGGCTAAGGTCTTGAATAACTTTTTTGTTTCTGTCTTCACGGAGGAGGACGTGAATAATTTGCCGGGTGTTAGCGATGGAAAGGTGGTAGGACTGGAGGGTCTTAATGACATTACTGTTACTAGAGAGGTGGTGCGCGACAGACTGGAGGGGCTGATTGTGGACAAGTCCCCAGGACCGGATGGAATGCATCCGAGGGTTCTGAAAGAAATGGCGGAGGTGATAGTGGATGCCTTGGTGGTTATTTTCCAGACGTCGCTGGATTCCGGGGAAGTGCCGGAGGATTGGAAAACGGCTAATGTTACGCCGTTGTTTAAGAAGGGTGCCAGGCAAAAGGCGGGGAATTACAGGCCGGTTAGTTTAACGTCTGTGGTAGGTAAAATGTTAGAATCCGTCATTAAGGAGGAAATTGCGAGGCATCTTGAAGGGAATTGCTTGATAGGGCAGACGCAACACGGTTTCATTAAAGGGAAGTCGTGTCTGACAAATTTACTGGAGTTCTATGAGGATGTGTCTAGGGCGGTGGATAGAGGAGAGCCGGTGGATGTGGTCTTTCTGGATTTTCAGAAGGCGTTTGATAAGGTACCTCACAAGAGGTTACTGCAGAAGGTCAGAGGACATGGAGTTGGGGGTAGGGTGTTAGCGTGGATAGAGGATTGGTTGTCAAATAGGAGGCAGAGAGTGGGAGTCAATGGGTGCTATTCGGATTGGCGGTTGGTGACTAGTGGGGTGCCCCAGGGGTCGGTGCTGGGGCCTCAGCTATTTACCATTTATATAGATGATCTGGAGGAGGGAACCGAGTGTAGGGTGTCGAAATTTGCTGATGACACCAAGATTGGGGGAAAGGCAAATTGTGCGGAGGGTGTGGAGAGTCTGCAGAAGGATCTAGATAGGCTGGGCGAATGGGCCAGGAAATGGCAAATGGAATTTAATGTTGGCAAGTGTGAGGTGGTCCACTTTGGTAGGAAGAATGGTAGGAAGGACTATTACTTACGGGGCGAAAAACTGCAGCAGGCGACGGTGCAGAGGGACCTCGGGGTCCTTGTGCATGAGTCGCAAAAACCCAGCTTGCAGGTGCAGCAGGTAGTAAACAGACTTCAGCGGTAAATCAATGTTTGATGTCATTTTAATCGTCAGGGGTTTGAGAATTTGAGAGCTAAAGCAGTTAAGAAAATTTTGAACAGCAGTCACGACAAAGAAATCCTAAAGGAGGTGGTGTAAAGTCCTGGACTGGATTCACTGTTAAAAAAGGAGGGGAAGCTTTGTTTAAAGTACCATTTGGAAATCCTGGACTGGATTTCAGAATGCAAACCACTAAGGGAAGGCATCACTTAAAAGATTTTAAAATGTATTTTTTGGGAGTGAAATTTGACAAGCTTCTGGGAAGATTCTGAGGAGAAATCCACAGACAATGCAGTATGCGTATTTGACCACAGCCAATTTCTGTGCTTGAAAGAACTTTGTGTTCCTGAGATCATGTAAGATCAGATAAGATGCACATTATAATCTGTGTTAATCTTAAAAGCTGTGTATTTTATAAGGGGAGAGTAAAGGAGTATTGTATAATAATTCAAGTTTTCATGTTTAAAATTTTTACTTGTTGTTGAAACTAGTTGGTAGTCCTGTAACTCTGTTCCTCCACAGAGTCAGCTTCCATTCTGGAATCTTCCCATCCAGTTACAACATCAACTAGGATTGTAACAATGTAGAAAAACTAAATCTGCTTGCCAGGTCTACAAAATGTGGTATCAAAATATTTATGTCTTTCTCCCCTGGTTTTAGATCCATGGTGATTACTTGATTCAAGTCTGATGCTAACGGAAGGCTCACAATAGAACATGGCAGCATCTCCTGATACATTTTAGAGATTTTGCACTTCAATTAACCTTGCATACTCTTGATGAACCATGCCTTTACATGTTTTTGAACCTTTAAGAGATAAGGTGAATAAATTGTTGAAGTAACTCTAAAGCAATTTATTTACTTTCTCTCTCCAATTCTTATCACCTAACACTGTTAATAGTTGTCTAGCACTCAGCTGAGGAACATCAGGTTTTGTTGATAATGTCCTGACTGGGTAAAATACAGATACATCGACTTTCCAAAAGTAATTGTCCTAGCATATTCCAGGTCAATTTTCATTTGTACCTTTTTCATAGAAAGTTTACTGATTACCACAGGTATTTCAATAGAGACCACATCACTAGTTATAAAATGGCTTAACACAACTATTTTACGTGGCATTACTTACAACTTTCATTAGGGATTCCATTGTGTTTTCAGTGCCAAACCTAAAGTAAGCAGTATTTTTATATTTTATAACATTGCACTGATCCATACTACTTAGTGAATTAAGATAACATTTCAACCAATCTATTCTACATCAAGTTGAAATGCATTGTACGGTTAAAGGAGTCCATGACCAACACAGGACTAAAATCCTTCATGACAAACATAATTCATTCAGATTAATCATTATCTTCATTGTCTTGCTAAGAATTTTCTTTGTTTTGCAGCATTTTGAGGACTCTGGGTCTCTACTTTTGGTACTCCATCACATATGGCATTCAAGTTATATCTGAATTATCGATTAGCTGTCTCTTGGATATTCTTGTGATTCAGTCACCTATTATTTTGTTCCAATTTTGTCTTCTACTGCAACAGCCAGATCTGATAAAGGTGCTTTCATTCTCATTCTATCTGCTTTTAATCATTCAATTGTATTATTTGCGTTCAATATCAGCAACATTTCAAAATCATTGAGTCTTCTTTACGTCACCACAGAATGTCCTATTTATTCCATGAGGACCATAAGAAATGACTGATTCCCCCCAGGATCTTTTTCAAGACAGTGGACATCTGATTCAACATGGTCTCCCTCTCCAAGAGCCAAGCATAACTTAGAACCAGGAGCCTTATCCATAATAAATAACTTAGCACAATCCAGCAATTTAAACACTATTACTGATCCAGGAATTCCTAAATTGAATTTAATGAAACTTTTCTACAATAATTTAATGTCCATGATATGTTTTTCCTTGGAATGACCATCTCAAGTCACTGAATCATAGAATGGCAATAAAACAGAAGGAGGTCATTCGGCTGTTCAAGTCTATATCAGTTCCCTTAGCTATCCCTACTTCCTTGCCTATTCCCCAAGCAAATCTTTTCTCTTTAGCTAATTTACCAATTCCTTTTTGAAGCCCCAATTGAACCTGTCTCCTCCAGAGTTTCAGGCAGTGCACCTTACCTTCACACCACTCATTGCATAAAAAAGATCTTGTTCACGTAACTTCTGGTTATTTGCATATCATCTGATTATCATGGAGAACTCTTATTTTTCTGAGCCCAAAAAATAAAATGCCAGCCTCAAATTTTCACACATTTCAAAGACCAGAATGTGTTCACCTTCAGGGACACCTTTTAGCTGTAGCATATCTCCAAAAGGAACCCAATTTTAAATTATATTTGAACTCATAAAAATACAAAATATGCAGTGAATTTAAAAAGCAAACCCTTTGAAAATGCCACCACATAGGAAATACATATATTTTCCTTAAAACAAAATGACATCAAAATTAAAATCTATATTTCACATCAGGTTAATTCTACAAAAGCAATGCAGGAAGGATTGTAATGATTAAGTATTCAAAATTGTAACATGCACTATTATATGACAAACAACTTGTAATCCTAGAGTACGACGAAACAAATGTCAATGAAAATAAACTAACCTTTTTCGGCAAATTTGTAGATGGCTTCACAGGCTTTAAGTAAAATTTCATCCTCTAGCGAATCCAGCATAAGGACCACTGTGTGTACATTTCTGCTCTCGATAACAAGTGAATTAAACTGCTGAAAATAGTAAGTACATTTTAGTGTATTTCTTAATATTCTATCACTGCAAGAACTGAACGAACAATATTATCCAGCATCCATTCAATCATATTTAAAAATCTACCTAGTATTAGATGAAAAAGCTGATTTAGGTGACTTACTAATCTAAATGCTTATAATCATGGTAAAGTGCAAATTTAATTAAGGTGTGTAGTAGAAGATCAGAACATATAACCTACTAATTTAATTATTTTCCAAATTTTAAAAGTGGTCACGAGGAAATAGGATTAACTCAAACGAATTAATGTTACTTGACTAGCTTCTTCACAATTTCATTTTATAGAATTATAGAATAGAATCATAGAAACCCTACAGTGAAGGAGGCAATTAGGGTCATCAAGTCACAACTTTCCAAAAGAGCATCCCACCCAGGCCCTACTTCATTATCCCATATTTTTAGCTCACTAATCCCTGTAAGGGGCAATTTAGCACAGCTAAGCCACCGAACCTTCATATCATTGGAGTGTTGGAGGAACCTCAAGCACCCAGAGGAAATCCACGCAGATACAGGGGGAATATGCAAACTCCACACAGGCAGTCACCTGAGGCCAGAATTGAACCTAGGTCCCTGGTGCTGTGAGGCAGCAGTACTAACCACTATGCCACCATGCTACCTCTTTTTTCTTAGAAGTAGGCCATCCAGTCCTTTGTGCTTGCTCCACCATTCAATATGATCATGACTGTTCCTGTATTGCAACATCATTCTCCAGTGCTCTTCCCATACCCCTTGACAACTTGAGTCTAGAAATTTAATTTTAGTACTTTAAGTAACTTGGTCTCCACAGATTTCTGTGGTAGAGAATTCCAGTGTTCACCACTGTCTGAGTGAAGAAATTTCTCATCTCAGTACTAAATGGACTGACCTGCATCCTGAGATTCTAGCCCTTGTTCTAGACTGTACCCCATCCCTGCATCCAGTCTGTCCAGTCAGAAATTTATACATTTCAGCAAAATCCTCTTTAATTCTTCCAAATTCAAGTAAATACAGGGCCAATCAACCCAATCTTTCCTCATACGCTAATCCTGCCAGCCCAGGATCAGACTGGTGAACTTTTGCTGCATTTTCTCTACAGCAAATATATCTTTGCTGAGATAAGGAAACCAAGACTGTACATAATATTCGAGGTGTGGCCTTACCAAGGCCCTGTATTTGATTTGATTTATTATTGTCTCATGTGAACATACAGTGAAAAGTATTGTTTCTTGTGCACTATACAGACAAAACATAACATTCATAGAGAAGGAAACTAGAGAGTGCAGAATGTAGTGTTACAGTCATAGCTAGGGTGTAGAGAAAGATCAACTTAATGCAAGGTAAGTCCATTCAAAAGCCTGACAGCAGCAGGGAAGAAGCTGTTCTTGAGTCAGCTGGTACATGACCTCAGATTTTTGTGTCTTTTTCCAAAGGAAGAAGGTGAAAGAGAGAATGTCTGGGGTGTGTGGGGTCCTTTGGTAGGAAGAATGGTAGGAAGGACTATTACTTACGTGGCGAAAAACTGCAGCAGGCGACGGTGCAGAGGGACCTCGGGGTCCTTGTGCATGAGTCGCAAAAACCCAGCTTGCAGGTGCAGCAGGTGGTCAGGAAGGCGAATGGGATGCTGGCCTTCATAGCGAGGGGGATTGAATATAAAAGTAGGGAGGTCTTGCTGCAGCTGTATAGGGCATTGGTGAGGCCGCAGCTGGAGTACTGTGTGCAGTTTTGGGCGCCGCACCTGCGCAAGGATATTTTGGCCCTGGAGGGAGTGCAGAGGAGGTTTACTAGGCTGATACCAGAGTTGAGGGGGTTGAGCTATGAGGAGAGGCTGAATAAACTAGGCTTGTACTCGCTAGAGTTTAGAAGAATGAGGGGAGATCTCATTGAGACGTATAAGATGATGAATGGGATGGATAGGATAGAGGTGGAGAGACTCTTCCCGCTCAAAAAAGACAGTAGGACTAGGGGGCACAGCCTCAAGATAAAGGGGAGGCGGTTTAGAACGGAGTTGAGGAGGAACTTCTTCACTCAAAGGGTGGTGAATCTCTGGAATTCTCTGCCCGTTGAAGTGGTGGAGGCTGCCTCGCTAAATATTTTTAAGAAGCGGGTTGATGGGTTCTTGATAAGAGAGGGGATTAAGGGTTATGGGGAGAGGGCGGGAAAGTGGAACTGAGCCACGACAGATCAGCCATGATCTTATTGAATGGCGGGGCAGGCTCGAAGGGCTAGATGGCCTACTCCTGCTCCTATTTCTTATGTTCTTATGTTCTTAATTAAGCTGGCTGCTTTGCCAAGGCAGCGGTGAGTGTAGACAGAGTCAATGGTTGGGACGCTCGCTTGCGTGATGGATTGGGCTACATTCACAACCTTTTGTAGTTCCTTGTGGTCTTGGGCAGAGCAGGAGCCACACCAAACTGTGATAGATCCAGAAAAAATGCTTTCTATGGTGTATCTGTAAAAGTTGGTGAGAGTCGTAGCTGACATGCCAAATTTCCTTAGTCTTCTGGGAGGTAGAGGCATTGGTGGGCTTTTTTAATTATAGTGTCGGCATGAGGGGGACAGGACAGGTTGTTGGTGATCTGAACACGTAAAAACTTGAAGCTCTCGAGGCTTTCTACTTTGTCCCATTGATGTAGACCCGAGGCATGTTCTGTTTTATGCTTCTTGAATTTAATGACAATCTCCTTCGTTTAGTTGACAGAGAGATTATTGTTGCCACACCAGTTCACCAGATTCTCTACCTTACTCCTGTACTCTGTCTCATCATTGTTTGAGATCCAACCCACTGTGGTGGTGTCGTCAGCAAACTTGAGGACCAAATTGGAGAGGAATTTGGCCACACAGTCATAGGTGTAAAAGGAATATAGTAGGAAGCTGAGACACAGCCTTGTGGGGCACTGGTGTTGAGGTTGACCATGAACGAGATGTTGTTGCCTATCCTTACTGATTGAGGTCTGTGAGTTAGAATATTCACGATCCAGTCGCAGAGGGAGGTGCTGAGGCTCATTGCAGGAATTAAAGAAATAGAGAGTAGGAGTTCAAAAGAAGAAATAAGAATGAATGTCACACTTACATGCTAAGAGGGAAAGCTCATGAAAGAAATGTTAGAAGGACTTCTAAGACAAGGGGCGGGATTTTCCAGCTGCGAAACTGGAAAATCCCACCCGAGGTCAACGGGCCTTTCCATGGTCTGCCCTCGCCCATGACAATTTCCATGGTGGACGGAACAGGCAAATTCACCTCATGACGTTCAGATAAGAAATCGAAAGGAATAAACAGTACACTAGTAACAGGGCTGGTCCTGTATTGAGAAGAGCTGACAAGTGAAAAAGATCACAGCCACACCCAAATAAGCTTTCACTGAAGACTGCTATCTAAAGCCTAGGTGTTTGCTACTCTAAACCAGAAGAACATTTCCAAAATGAAAGATTCAGGTCATCTGTGATAATTATTACTGGATCTGACTCCATGTCAAAACCTATGGGATTTTTTGGGGGAGATATATTCTTGGAGTTTAGGAAAGTAGAGATTTGGAAAGAGTTGTTTAAAGAATACTGTGTGTGTAGCCATTACTGTGGTTAATTGTAAGTTTTGTTCAGTATTTCTTGTTGTATTTTACAGTTTAACAAACTTTTTTTGTTGGAATGATTACAACAAGACTAACTTTCCTCACTGGTTTTCAGCTCTTTCTTCACACTACATCAAATTGCAAAATTATCAGTTAAGAACCAGCATTTCAAGTTTCCCTTCAGGGATTTGGAATACCCTCACATTTAAATCATCAGGTCCTTAGCAGTTATTCCTCAGAAAATACAAATGATTGCTCATGATAAATAGGTATTTGTTTTCTGATGACCCTTTCCAGAATGGTTTTCCTTCCAATATTTTTCCTTTTTTTCTCACTGAGCTTAATCTTCCTACAACACAGTTTCACACACATTTCAAGTCTTCTAGCACTTCATTCGATTTGAGAGAGCTTAGACAGTGAAATCAATTGTCAGAATTTGTGTTGAAGCATTCTGTGGGAAGACCAACCTTCTTGACAGGAGTTGTAATAAGAATGAATGTCACACTTACATGCTAAGAGGGAAAGGAAGGATTATCACTTACGTGGCGAAAAACTGCAGCGGGCGACGGTGCAGAGGGACCTTGGGGTCCTTGTGCATGAGTCGCAAAAACCCAGCTTGCAGGTGCAGCAGGTGATCAGGAAGGCGAATGGGATGCTGGCCTTCATAGCGAGGGGGATTGAATATAAAAGTAGGGAGGTCTTGCTGCGGCTGTATAGGGCATTGGTGAGGCCGCAGCTGGAGTACTGTGTGCAGTTTTGGGCGCCGTACTTACGCAAGGATATTCTGGCCTTGGAGGGAGTGCAGAGGAGGTTTACTAGGCTGATGCCGGAGTTGAGGGGGTTGAGCTATGAGGAGAGGCTGAATAAACTAGGCTTGTACTCTAGTTAGAGTTTAGAAGAATGAGGGGAGATCTCATTGAGACGTATAAGATGATGAATGGGATGGATAGGATAGAGGTGGAGAGACTCTTCCCGCTCAGAAAGGATAATAGGACTAGGGCGCACAGCCTCAAGGTAAAGGGGGGGCAGTTTAGAACGGAGTTGAGGAGGAACTTCTTCACTCAAAGGGTGGTGAATCTCTGGAATTCTCTGCCCGTTGAAGTGGTGGAGGCTACCTCGCTAAATATTTTTAAGACGCGGGTTGATGGGTTTTTGATAAGAGAGGGGATTAAGGGTTATGGGGAGAGGGCGGGAATGTGGAACTGAGCCACGACAGATCAGCCATGATCTTACTCAATGGCAGGGCAGGCTCGAAGGGCTAGATGGCCTACTCCTGCTCCTATTTCTTATGTTCTTATGAAAGCACATGAAAGAAATGTTAGAAGGACTTCTAAGACAAGGGGTGGGATTTTCCAGCTGCGAAACTGGAAAATCCCACCCGAGGTCAACAGACCTTTCCATGGTCTGCCCTCGCCCATGACAATTTCCATGGTGGACGGAACAGGCAAATTCACCTCATGACGTTCAGATAAGAAATCGAAAGGAATAAACAGTACACCAGTAGCAGGGTTGGTCCTGTATTGAGAAGAGCTGACAAGTGAAAAATATCACAGCCACACACAAATAAGCTTTCACTGAAGACTGCTATCTAAAGCCTAGGTGTTTGCTACTCTAAACCAGAAGAACATTTCCAAAATGAAAGATTCAGGTCATCTGTGATAATTATTACTGGATGAATAGATCAGCATGAAGTGACAGGTGGGGGCCATTGCAAACTTTTTCTGTCATTTTGTGGGTTGTTGCAAGTTGGCGGATATGTGGAGGAGTGATGTTTGCCAGGAAAGGAAATCGTGGAATAGTGTTAAGCAGTGTTCCAATAATGATACACATGGTGGCATTCAGTTCGGTATCAATGCTACTTGTGTGATGATTTTCACCAAAAAGGAGTGAGCATGAGAGTGCAAGTGCTGAGGTTCAAAGGATGGTGGTAGCAGCACTCCACGTTGAGCCGTCTAATTTGGCAATCAAGTTATTATTGGACTTGATTTTGGCTGCAGCTGTTTTTAGGGGTTCCTGAAAGGTCAGTGTCCTACCTAGGGTCATTCTGAGGTATGTTGGCATTGGGCAGTATGTTAACTTCTAGCCATTCATTTGGATGTTGAGCTCTTTATTGGTTTTTGCACCGTGAAGATGGAATAAGCCGAATATTGTTTTTGCAAGGCTAGGCTTGAGTCGCCATGTGTTGTAGCATTGTTCAAGTATCAATTAAATCAAATGTTTTAAACAAATTGCCACAATATAAAATATTTCACAGAGTGGCTAATAGATATTTGCAGACTTTTATATTTAAAACCAACTTACTGCATCTTTTGGAGTTGGCTCAACTTCTTTCTTTTGCTTCTTACCCATCCTATGCAAAAGACAAAAACAGATATGTTTTAAATAATTATCATATTATTATCATATGTATGTAAATGTATTTACACAGATGCAGTATATCTTTTGTTTTAAATTTTGAATGTATTAAGAGTACTTCACGCAAGTCCCCATCAAGTAAATGGAAAAATTTCACTTAAGGGCTAATGACGTGGAGTTCTATAGGAATTCTGACAGCCATAAATTATCTGGAAGAGTGAACACCTTCAAAGTTTACTGCTGATCCCAAGTTTTGATAAAATTGCAATGGGAAATGCTTTTCTTTCAATGCACGAAATAATCCATGACAACTGAATTATTGCTGCAAGCAGTGGTCAGCACTGCAAATAGAAATGCAAGGGCCAGAATTTTCCTGTTGGAGGCAGGGATCAGGAATCGGAATTAACCCTGCTTTTGCCTGGTAGTGCCAGCAGGTGGAAACATCATGTCTTGGAAGCTGGGAAGACATCACAATGGGTTTGCTGCCTCCAATAGGAGGCCAGAGGGAAACACAAAAATGGGGGCAAGCCCATCTTGAAGTCTCCTGGTTAAAGAGCCTGCATCCATTCCCAGATACGTCTACTCAGTTCTTCAATGGCATCAGTGGTGTGCACACAATAAAGTTAAACCGATGGTTCAGAGAAAAGCTCCCGCTTTGCCCCACCACCACCCACTCCACCTCCCCCAGCACCATCACCACTACACACTTCCCTCACCTACTCATCCAGTATATACTTCCAGTTTTTAAGTTCATTTATTCGTGTTTCAAGTAGGCTTACATTAACGCTGCCTGTTGCCACGCTCCAGCACCTGTTCGGGTAACCAAGGGAAAACTTAGCATAGCTAATGCACCTAACCAGCACATCTTTGGAGGAAACAGAAGCACCCGGAGGACACAAGGAGAACATGCAGACTCCATACTGATAGCGATCCAAGCCAGGAATCGTACCCAAGTCCCTGGCGCTATGAGGCAGCAAGCTAATCACTGTGTCACCCTACAAACAGCACTCACAAGCCCAACAATAACATTTGGAAGATTTTGAAAAACTCAAATGTATTAAACAAATTACTTAACAGTACATTTAAAAGAAAAATAGAAATATACTTTTCAGAACAATTATAGCTGGTGTTATAATCTCAGCTGATGTTGATACAAGACAAGTCAAATCCAAGAGTGAAAATCTGGCTTGATAGATCCTAGCTTTTTTAAGGAACCATGGAGGTAAAGTATGTAACAAATTATAGGAATCTGCTCATTAACTTCTAACACAAAGAATAAAACATCTATTAAGTTAGAAAATGAAGTATATTACACCAGGTTGGGAAGATCTCAATAAAGCACAAGAAAATCAAATATTCACAATTTCTTCAAACCAGCTATTAATTTACAGACACAACAAATTTGGAAAGATAAAACATTTTACCAATTATGGTAAATTACAGTCATAAATGTGAATGAAAAGGCCAGCAATGGTCAGACACCATACTGCAAATTAAATTACAAATGGAACCAAACCTATGGTTTGCTCAACAACCCACCCAGATGCTTAATGTACTGTGAGCAAACTGGTCTCACTGAAATACTGGCCAGAATTCTCCCATCCCACCTGCCACGGGAATTGTCGCGGATGGTAACTTCAACTTCAGAAACCTTCTCAATACACATCCTTTCTAAAACTATCAGGCACACCTTCCTAATTGTCTGATCTGTGATCTTCCTTCATTAGCCTGTCTATTTCAATTTGTAAAGTGCTTTGAAACTTTCCACATTAAAACTACTATATGAAAACAAGTAAGCTATTGATGTTAATGATCTGAATTTTAGAAGGAATTTACTGATCAATTCCTGCCAAATTAATATTTCAGGTTCTCCAAATTGTGTCCCATTTAAAACTACTACATACTTTGCAATAAAACAGAAAAAATACAGCTATTGTAGTCCCTCTGAGGTAACAATAAATTACACAGGGATAATAATTTAGTGCAACCAAGTGCAGAGTTGAAACTTCATCTACTACACATATACTTTGAGGGTGCCACCTAACAATAAACATCAACAGGTATCTAGCAATCTCAAAATATGACTGATGGAAGAAATGGAAATATTCTAACAAACGTATAAGGCAAATGCTCAACTGAATTAAGACTGAGGCACCTTAAAGCAGAACAGACCAATGGTGGGCAACCTGCAGCCCAGGGGCCACATTCAGCCCATCAGGGTTCTGAGCATGGCCCACAAGCCATCTTGTTGACTGTTGCCTACAAGCAGAGTTGCCACATTCCACTGGCTTCCATCACATAGCATTTTCCTACCAGCATGACTGAAATGATATACATGCATGCAAGGGTACGTGATGTGAGGTGCATGCTGGTTGCACACAACATTGCCTGTGAGAACCGTGTACTCCCACTCTTCTATAAGGTGCATTGTTGAGATCTCCACACTATGTAATCCGTAAAATGACAAAACTTTTACTTTTATACTGTTAGTTTCACTGAAAATCCCCTTGAAAAAGTACAACTTTGTCGAATGATGTGTAACTGGGGTTTTAATGTTATACTAAGTTCTCAATAATTAATGCTTCACTGGACTTGAAGACTAATCTCATATTTTAAAATATCAAATTTCTCCATTATGATAAAACATTTTAAAATTTCAATTTGTTACAGTATTTTAATTTATAAATCAAATGTAAATATTTATTTTGTTTTTAACCACTTGAAGTTGATGACAATTCTACTAATATATGAATGATTAAGCATTTCCGAGAATTTATAGTCAGTATGTATTAAATACATTCAATCTTATTCAAGGGTCACAGTGGACATGCCTGATTTCAATCTTGCGGCTTACTGAGATGAAACAGGGCCACTCATGCAGCCCATTCACTAGACTAGGTGGTCCATCACTGGAACAGACAGATCTTTGATCTGTGTCAACAGCTGCATCCAGTTACGCATGATCTAACACTGGATGTCAAAAGTGGAGTGTTTCATTCCCCAGCTTTCACTTTGGCGAGCAGTAAATCGAACCAAAAGAAACAAGTGCCGGAATTTGCCTTGAAGTCAACCTCCTGCTGTGGTTTTCCTGGCAGCAGGATGGACGAGCCATTCAAACTGCCATTGACTTCAGTGGGACTGGAAGATCCCGCCAGGGAGAAAATCTTGCCCAAGGCATTTTTTAAAAAGCAGAAAAGAAAACTGCTCTTTAATTCTAACATTAAACTTCCCAGAAAAATTGTCAAGATCAGTATTTTGAGATGTATAGGTTGTTGAGAAATTCCAAATTGCTATTTTTCCTTCTGCATGCTAATAAGTTCAGCAACACTGACAGCAACTTCTGAAGTGCACACGAGGAAAAACTTTTTAATCTAGAGGAGGTTAAGATCTGGAATGCACTGCCTGAGTGTGGTGGAGTCAGAATTAATTATGTTTTTCAAAAGGGAATTGGATAATTATTTGAGAATGAAAATATTTGCATAGCAACAGGGAGAAAGCAGGGATGTGGGACTATCTTATCTGAATAGCTCTTACAGGCAGCCAGCACAGACACGACAGCTTCCTTCTGTCGTTCTATGATTCCGCGCACAGAACAATGCGGAAATCTAAAAGTTGCTGACAGTGATTGTACACTCTTCTATAAAGTGCATTGTTGGGATCTCCACGTATAATCTGTAAAATGACAAAACTTTTACTTTTATACCGTTAGTTTCACTGAAAATCCCCTTGAAAAAGTACCACTTTGTCGAATGATGTTTAACTGGGGTTTTAATGTTATACTAAGTTCTCAATAATTAATGCTTCACTGGACTTGAAGACTAATGTTATAAAATGTCAAATTTCTCCATTATGATAAAACATTTTAAAATTTCAATTTATTAATGGCATTTTAATTTATAAATCAAATTATAATCATTTATTTTGCTATCTGAGAATTTAAATTGAAACTAAAGGGTAATTAGTTGTTTTATCTTCTGGGTTTGCTGTTGGTGAGAATACTTCAATGTGGTTGGCTACCTACCTTGTTTGCTGACAGCACTGCTGTTGATGCTGCAGATCCCCTCAATTTGGCACTGGATTTAAAGTGCCATTGAGAAAGGTTAAATCATGTCACAGAGATCTTTGAGGTCGGCAGTGAGCACTATTGCAAAATCCAACCATTATTGCATTTATTTGGTTGTTATTGGTGCTTACCCTGATGGTGTTGGGTTCACATCTATTGGCCCAAATTCAAATCAGAAACAAGTTGAGATTTTAACATATTCATGTCTTCCGTTTAATTCCTATATCAATTATCTCAAACAGGAGATGTGCTGCATATGGGCAGCCAACAATAATCCTTCAACTGTTATGAATTTATTTACCCGGAAGTATCTGAGGTCAAGCAAAATGCTGTAGAAACACAGAAACTAGAAGCAAGAGAAGGCCAGTTGGCGCTTTGAGCCTGCTCTGCCACTCATTTTGATTATGGCTGATCAAATTCAATATCCTGATCCCCCCTTTTCCCCCATATCCCTTGATCTCTTTAGCCCCCAGAACTATATCCAATTTTTTCTTGAAATCAGATAACGTTTTGGCCTCAGCTACGTTCTGTGGTCGTAAATTCCACACATTCACCAGCTTTGACAAAAGGTCATCTGGACTAAAAACATCAGCTCTTTTCTCTCCTTACAGATGTTGCCAGACCTGCGAAGGTTTTCCAGTATTTTCTCTTTCGATTTCAGATTCCAGCATCTGCAGTAATCTTATCCACATATTCATCTACAGATGCCACTGATTTCATCAGTAAGGGGAAAGCAACCCACGAATTATTGGCAGATAATTTCCATAAAAGTGGCTACGCTTTTTGGCAACTTCGTCGGCTAAAGCTTTAAGTTTAAGATTTTTTTTAAAGTTTACTTAACATTAACACTGACTGCAATGAAGTTACTGTGAAAATCCCATTGTAATTGTAAAAAATTATAACAGGACCAATCACAATCAATCAATAAATGAATAATAACTTTAATCCTGGTGAACCTTGACCAGAAGCTTATTGCGCCTCGTTTAAAGTGCCAATCAACTGGTGGACAGTCTTATCAGCATCATCACTGCCTGACTGAGCACAGCCTAGGCCTGGCCACCGGACACGCTGTACTCGGACCCGGAGGAAATCACCCACGAATGAGTGAGACGTGCGGGTAAAAGGCCGCCTTTGAGGATAGCAGCCGGGCTCAGCAACTCCCTCTCCCTCTCTGTCCGCAGACACTCACCCACATCCACAGGCCTCCCCCTCGCCGCCTGCTCTCCAGCTCCAGCTCCAGCCCCGGGCGGTTGCCAAGCGACAGCACAACACCACGCGCAGCGTGTCACATGAACCGCCGCCTCCAGGCGGCGTTAGAGCAGCAAAGTGCAGCGAAATATGACATTTGCCACCGTTTGCACAGTAGAAATTTTAACGGGTGGTTCAAACGTCGTGGGGACAAACACAACTGAGGAGATTTTCTCCGTTTAAACTTGTGGAGTGGTACCTTTTTAGACTCAATGTGTTACATTAAAGTTACTGTCACGAGTAGGCTGACGTTAACACTATAATGAAATTAGAATCTTAGAATCCCCACAATGTAGAAGGAGGCCATTCGGCCCATTGAGCCTGCACCAACCACAATTCCACCCCGACCCTATCCTTGTAACCCAACATGTAACCATCTAACCCCCCTGGTGCAATTTAACATGGCCAATCAACCAAACCTGTATGTCTTTTGGACTGTGGGAGGAAACTGGAGTCCCCGGAGGAAAACCACACAAAGACGTACGGAGAATGTGCAAATTCTGCATTGACAGTGACTCAAACTGGGAATCAAACCTGGGTCCCTGGCGCTGTGAGGCCCCAGTGTTAATCACTGCGCCACCATGCCGCCCTTTAGAATCTGCCACCTTTTTAATATCAAAATGCAAATTACACAAACAGATCATTCATTGACAACGTTTATGTTGCACATGAGCTTGCTCTCGCCTTACCAATTCACCCTGTAGCCTCTCAAGTCTGCTGTGCCATTCATTCAGCACAGGGGCAATCTAACTTCTGCCAATATCTGCATTCCTTAACATTTCTATAGGCAGTGCTAGCTAAGCAAGATGGCCTGGAATAGTAGTCCTGATAACTTATAACCTGGCAAATCCCCCACTCTACCATTACCACGAAACTAGGGGATCAACCCTGATTCAATGAAAAATGAGGTGTCAACCGGGTGAGGTTACAAAACAGGACAACTTAAGTGTCAACAGCATACGCAGCAAGTTATAGACCAAGTTAAATGATTTCACAACCAGACTTAATATCTGCAGTCTTACCCACATCCTGTCATGAATGGTGATGGACAATTAAACAATGTGTTGGAGGATGTGTTGCACATCCATGCAAAATATAAGGCTGAAACAGTTGCAACAATCTTAAGCTAGAAGTGTCAAGTGGATGATCCATCTCAGCCTCCTTCGAAGGTACCCAGCATCACAGATACCAATCTCCAGTAAATTTGATTCAGTCCATGTGATATCAAGAAATGGCTGAAGGCACTGGATGCTGCAAAGACTATGGGTCCTGACAGTATTCCAGCAATAGTACTGAGGACTTGTACTCCAGACATTGCTGCACCGCTAGCCAAGCTATGATATTGGTATTTACCCAGCATTGTGGAAAACCTCCAAAACAATCCAACCCGGCCAATTACATAAGAACATAAGAAATAGGAGCAGGAGTAGGCCATCTGGCCCTTCGAGCCTGCCCCGCCATTCAATACGATCATGGCTGATCTGTCGTGGCTCAGTTCCACATTCCCGCCCTCTCCCCATAACCCTTAATCCCCTCTCTTATCATCCCATCCCATCTTACCATCCCATCAGTCTATTCTTGATCATCAGTAATGTGTGTAAAGGGTCATCAACAGTGCTATCAAATAGCACTTGCTTAACAACAGTCTGCTCACTGATGCTCAGTTTGGGCTTCACCAGGGCCACTCAGCTCCAGACCTCAACACAGCCTTGGTTCAAACATGGACAAAATTGCTCAACTCCAGGGATTAGGTGACAGCAGCTGCCCTTCACATCAAGGTGACATTTGACCAAGTGTGGCATCAAAAAGTCCTCGTAAAACTGGAGTCAATGTGAATCTGGGGGAAAATTCTCTGCTGGTTATAGAGTTATACCTAGCACAAAGGAAGTCGGTTGAGGTTGTTGGAGATCAGTTATCTCAGTTCCAGGATATTACTGCAGGAGTTCCTCAGAGTGGTGTCCTAGGCCCAACCACCTTTAGCAACTCAGCAATGACCTTACATCATAAGATCAGAAGTGGGGATGTTCACAGATTATTGCACAATGTTCAGCAGCACCATTTGGAACTCCTCAGATACTGAAGCAGTCCATGTCTAAATGCAGCAAGATCTGAACAATATCCAGGCTTCCTTAAAGTTTGTTTATTAGTGTCATAAGTGAGTTACATTAACACTGTAATGAAGTTACTGTGAAAATCAACTAGTCACCACACTTCAGGACCTGTTTGGGTACACTGAGGGAGAATTTAGCATGGCCAATGCACAAAACCAGCACATCTTTTGGACTGTAGGAGGAAACCAGAGCACCCAGAGGAAACCCATGCAGACAAGAGAAAAACATGCAGAATACAGTGACCCAAGCTAGGAATTGAACCCAGTTCCCTGGCGCTGTGAGGCAGCAGTGCTAACCATTGTGCCACCATGCTAACCTGACAAGTAGCATGTAACATTTCGTTAAGTGCCATGCAATCACCATTTCCAACAAGAATGAGTCTAACCATTGCCCCTTGACATTTAATGACCTTACCATCACTGAAACCCCCATATCCATATCTTGAGAGTTACCATTAACCAGGAACTGAACTGGACTAGCCAAACAAATACTGTGGCAACAAGAGCAGGACAGAGGCTAGGAATCCTCTGGCAAATAACTTACCTCCTGCACCCACCCCACCTGCCCCACAAAGCCTGTCCACAATCTACAAGGCACAAGTCAGGAGTTTAATGGACTTGCCTGGATGAATGCAGCTCCAGCAACACTGAAGAAGCTTGATAACATCCAGGATAAAGCAGCCCACTTGATTGGCACCCCATCCACAAATATTCATTCTCTCCACCACCGACGCATAGTGAGCATGTGTACCATCTATAAGATGCACTGCTGGAACTCACTAAGCCTCCTTAGATAGTACCTTTCAAACCCATGACAACTATCATCAAGAAGGACAAGGACAGCAGGCATACGGGAAACCTCCAGGTAGAATTTCCCCTCCAAGCCACCCACTATTCTGTCTTAGAAATATCCTGCCATTTCTTCACTGTTGCTGGGTCAAAATCCTGGAAGTCCCTCCATAGCAGCAGTTTGTGAACTTACACGATATGGACTGCAGCGCATCAGCACCTTTGGAAGGGCAATTAGTGATAAGCGATAAAGTCTACCCAGTGATGCTCACGTCCCATGAATGAATAAAGATAAAACAGACTGGTTTATTTTCAGACAATTTCCAGGGAGAAGGATGGAGTCAGTCGCTAAGGAACAGAGTTTGAAGCAGGGACCAAAATAATAGTTTTTGTCTTCCCCATATTAAATTGGAGGCAATTGTTCCTCATCCAGTAATAGATATCAGCTAAGCAGTCTAAAAAAACTAGCATCAGCGGAGGAGTTGAGTTTTTTAAAGTTTATTTATTTATTGGTCACAAGTAGGCTTACATTAACATTGCAATGAATTAACTGTGAAAATCCCCTAATCGCCACACTCCGGCACCTGTTCAGATGCATTAAAGGAGAATTTAGTATAGCCAATGCACCTAACCAGCATATCTTTCGGACTGTGGGAGGAAACTGGAGCAGCCAGAGGAAACCTACGCAGATACGGGGAGAACGTGCAGACGCCCCAGTGACCCAAGCTGGGAATCGCACCAGGGTCGTTGTTGCTGTTAAGGCAGCAGGGTGCTAACTAACAGATGTGTCGAGTATAGGGCTAATGGGAGGACTTTGAATAGTGTGGATGAACAGAGGGATCTAGGTGTGTGTGTACATAGATCCCTGAAAGTTGGGAATCAAGTAGATAAGGTTGTCAAGAAGGCGTACGGTGTCTTGGCGTTTATTGGTAGGGGGATTGAATTTAGGAGTCGCAGTGTAATGTTGCAACTGTACACTACTCTAGTGCGGCCGCACTTGGAGTACTGTGTGCAGTTCTGGTCCCCGCATTACAAGAAGGATGTGGAGGCGTTGGAGAGGGTGCAGAGGAGGTTTACTAGGATGTTGCCTGGTATGGTGGGGAGGTCCTATGAGGAGAGACTGAGGGATCTAGGGTTGTTTTCGTTGGAAAGAAGGCGGCTAAGAGGGGATCTTATTGAAACATATAAGATAATTAGAGGTTTAGATAGGGTGGATAGTGATAGCCTTTTTCCTCGGATGGAGAAAGCTAGCACGAGGGGGCATGGCTTTAAATTAAGGGGGGGTAGCTACAGGACGGATGTCAGGGGTAGGTTCTTTACCCAGCGGGTGGTGAGGGATTGGAATGCCCTGCCTGCTGCAGTTGTAAATGCGTCTAGTTTGGGGGCGTTTAAGAGATCTCTGGATAGGTTTATGGACGAAAAGGGATTGGTATAGGCTAGTGGGTCATTGTTTTTGTAACTGGTCGGCGCAACATCGTGGGCCGAAGGGCCTGTTCTGCGCTGTAATGTTCTATGTTCTATGTTCTATGTTCTATTGTGCCACTCCAGAGAGCTAGTAATGAGGTAGAGCTGGGAATTGTAAGTATACATTTGAAAACTAGCACTATGCAGTCCCCAAAGGGCAGCATAAAGATGACAAATAGGAGTGGAGGGAGGCAAGGATAGATCCTTAGAAGACACGAGATAGGTGAGAGAACAAGAAGAGAAACCACTGAAAATGATTTGAATGAGAATATAGGGGGCATGGTTAGTAAGTTTGCAGATGACACCAAGATTGGTGGCATGGTGGACAGTAGGGAAGGTTATCTCCAATTGCAGCGGGATCTTGATCAATTGGGCCAGTGGGCTGACGAATGGCAGATGGAGTTTAATTTAGGCAGATGGAGTTTAATTTAGACAAATGTGAAGTAATACATTTTGGTATATTGAACCAGGGCAGGACTTACTCAGTTAATGGTTGGGCACTGGGGAGAGTTACAGAACAAAGAGATCTAGGGGTACATGTTCATAGCTCTTTGAAAGTGGAGTCACAACTGGACAGAGTTAGCTTGTTGGGAGCTATTGTCTATGTGCATTCTACTTGACTGAGCAAGCCTCAGGAACTGTTTTGGCTTTAACCTAAACACATTCACTCCAGCCACCACTGACACACTGTGGCAGCAGATATTTTATATTTTCCATTGGATTATAACTTCAGGCACCTCATTTACCTTCTCACGCTCCATCTGTATTTTAAATCCAACCATACTTTGATTGCTTCTTCCAAGAGGATCCCTAACCTCAAGATCATTAATTATTCTCATCTCATTACACAGGACTAGATCTAGGATAGCTTGCTTCCTTGTAGGTTCCATTGCATACTGTTAAAGGAAGCTATTGCAGATACATTCTATGAACTCCTCCTCAAGGCTGCCTTGACTGACCTGGTTTAGCCAATTGACATGTAGATTAAAATCCCCATGATAATTGCTGTACCATTTTTACATGCATCAGTTATTTATTTATTTATCGCCCACCATGATGTCAATATTTGATGGCCTATAGACTACGTCTATTAGTGTCTTTTTCTCCTTACTATTTCTAATTTCCACCCAAATGGATTCAACCTTTTTTTCCATAGAACCGATATCATCTCTCATTACCACCCTGATATCATCCTTAAATATCAGAGCTACATCACCTCCCTTACCTTCCTATTGGTCCCTCTGAACAGTTTGATACCCCTGGATATTCAACTCACAGTCATGATCATTCTGCAACCATGTCTCTGTATTACAGAAGGTCAGGGGGCATGGAGTTGGGGGTAGGGTGTTAGCGTGGATAGGGGATTGGCTGTCAAATAGGAGGCAGAGAGTGGAGGTTAATGGGTGCTATTCGGATTGACGGTTGGTGACCAGTGGAGAGCCCCAGGGGTCGGTGCTGGGGCCTCAGCTATTTACCATTTATATAGATGATCTGGAGGAGGGAACTGAGTGTATGGTGTCGAAATTTGCTGATGACACCAAGATTGGTGGAACGGCAAATTGTGCGGAGGGTGTGGAAAATCTGCAGAAGGATCTAGATAGGCTGGGCGAATGGGCCAGGAACTGGCAAATGGAATTTAATGTTGGCAAGTGTGAAGTTGTCCACTTTGGTAGGAATAATGGTAGGAAGGACTATTACTTACATGGCGAAAAACTGCAGCAGGCGACGGTGCAGAGGGACCTCGGGATCCTTGTGCATGAGTCGCAAAAACCCAGCCTGCAGGTGCAGCAGGTGGTCAGGAAGGCAAATGGGATGCTGGCCTTCATAGCGAGGGGGATTGAATATAAAAGTAGGGAGGTCTTGCTGCAACTGTACAGGGCACTGGTGAGGCCGCAGCTGGAATACTGTGTGCAATTTTGGTCGCCGCACGTACGCAAGGATATTTTGGCCTTGGAGGGAGTGCAGAGGAGGTTTACTAGGCTGATACCAGAGTTGAGGGGGTTGAGCTATGAGGAGAGGCTGAATAAACTAGGCTTGTACTCGTTAGAGTTTAGAAGAATGAGGGGAGATCTCATTGAGACATATAAGATGATGAATGGGATGGATAGGATAGAGGTGGAGACTCTTCCCGCTCAAAAAAGACAGTAGGACTAGGGGGCACAGCCTCAAGATAAAGGGGGGGGCGGTTTAGAACGGAGTTGAGGAGGAACTTCTTCACTCAAAGGGTGGTGAATCTCTGGAATTCTCTGCCCGTTGAAGTGGTGGAGGCTGCCTCGCTAAATATTTTTAAGACGCGAGTTGATGGGTTTTTGATAAGAGAGGGGATTAAGGGTTATGGGGAGAGGGCGGGAAAGTGGAACTGAGCCACGACAGATCAGCCATGATCTTATTGAATGGCGGGGCAGGCTCGAAGGGCTAGATGGCCTACTCCTGCTCCTATTTCTTATGTTTCTTATGTTTCTTATGTTCTTATGTAATGGCCACCAAATCATACTTGTTTGTAATGATTTGTGTTGTCAACTCATTTACCTTGTTTTGGATGCTACGAGCATTCAGATAAAATGCCCTTATGCTAGTAACCCTCATTCCCTTATTCCCGTAACCCTCATTTACCCTGCTAATCCGTCTGATGCTAGGATCAATTTAGCATGGCCATCAACCTAACTTGCACATCTTTGGACTGTGGGAGGAAGCCGGAGCAATAACAATAACAACAAAATACATTTATTTAACAGTATTAGAGTATTAAATTGTCCCAAGGTGCTTTCTGGATGACATGGTCATCAAGCATCTGGATTCTGCTCCAATATCATTGTTGTCATCATTAATCTCTCAAAATGTGGATGATTTCTGCTAGGCTTCATGATTTGTGTGTCCACAGGTGACTCAGGCCAAATCTGGAGTCACAGAATTTAGGTAGAGAGGACTAGAGTTGCCCATTGGGGGTGGGGATGGGAGGGGGTGGGGGAGAAATGGTGGTGGGGGGGGGTGGTGGTAGTCCACAAGCTGGGGGAGTGGTGGTTCTCAAGCCCCGGAACTACTTTCTCTCCTTCCACTTTTGTAGCTTCTCTGCAACAGAGTATATATGGTAAGATTCTAATCGTGTCGCTGCTTGTTGAATGAGGCACAGCCACATGATATGGTTCATGGTAAGTTCCTCCTATACACTGATGTTAATTTGTTTCCTTTTCAGTGAGGCCTTCAGTGTCCTTGAAACATTTTCTCTGTTCTCTTTGGCATCAGGTGTCATCCACATGTTGTGAGAAGAGGACCTACTTCAGAAGTCAATTATTTAGCTTGCAAATGCAGCATCCTGACCAGCAGAACTGATTTTACATGATCGTAGCTAGGATGCTGGATGTCTGTTTGTCTGTCTTCGCGCACTCTGCAGAGACACCGCTAGTGGAAATTTCCCAGCTCCAATGTCTAGTGAAGGCACTGTTGCATGTTCCTGTTGGGAATATAGAAGACTCCGCAGATTGTTCAGCAACTTAAACATTTCTGTACACATTTAATAAGGAAGTAATTTCCATTTCAATAGCACTTTTCATGACCTCAGGACATCTCAAAGCTCTCTGCTGACAACTAGGTAGTTTTGAAGTGAAGTCTCGATTGTACTTTAGGAAAACACAGCAGCCAATTTACACATAGTAAGATCCTACAAACAGGAGTTGCATGCTGACCAGATAATCCATTTTAGTGAGAGGAAGTACTGTTCAGAACTGCTCTGCTGTTTGAATAGAGGCATCAGATATTTTACAGCCACCTGAGAGAACAGACAGGATCATGGTTTAATGCCACCCCCCTTGAAAGTTCACAATGCCAAAAGAAAGCATTCTCTCAGCACTTCAGTGTGAGGCTAGATTATAGGCTCAAGTCTCTGGATTGAAACGTGAACCTGCACTCATAACTCAGAAGCAAATGTTCTACCCTCACTGAAGTTAGACATCTTTTATTGACAATACAGCCCCAAAATTCTATATTGCACTGATATTAGCATCTGATTTCAAACAATACCATATACATGTCTTTGGTTTCTCTTTTTAATTCACTTGTGTTACTGATCTCATCGAACTACATGTTCACCACAAAATGGAGCACTTGCACCGAAAAGAACTCCACCAACAGGTGTGGTTGGAAACTAGCAAAAATGACCTTGAGCGTGGCTGACAGATATGAATGTCAGCTAGCTCCAGGATTCCAATTGAAGATGTGCTTCAATGTTTCTGTTCTGCTATAAATCTTTGTTCCTACCATCATCCAAATCAGGAAATGAACCTTTAAATAACTCCTTGCTCCATATGATCCAATTTACGCTAACATGCTGGTTTGATGCAGCTTAGCGTAATGCTTCTACACCTCTATTATGTAATGACTGTTTCAGGAAGTTAAAGAATTAGCAAGAAATCACCCTAACACCCAAGAATCAAGTAACTGTGTAAGGAACACTAATCCTCTGCTTTTGGAATTGGTGTTAAATAGCTAAGAACTGATAAATGCATTTGGATTTTTTGTATGATTTTAACTTCTTACATCCTGCAGGTATTTCCTTTTGTGGTCACGGTTCTTTTTGATGCAGCCAGTTACATTTTTCATTCTTCTGCTCGTAAAGTAATATATTAAATAGTTACATAAACCGTTGTCAGTCTTGAATTCTTTGCAATTTGTTGAAATTGCAATCTTTTTGGCCACAATTTATCTGGTCAATTGACAAATGTGCCAAAATTGCTCTCACTTCTAAAAGTAGAAGCCAGAATTTTGGGGCGGTACTGTCGATAAAAGCTGTCTACCTTCACTCAGGATAGAAAGTTTGCCTCTGAGTTATGAGATCACAGGTTCAAGTTTCAATCCAGAGACTTGATCTTATAATCTAGCCTCACACGAAGTGCTGAGAGAATGCTCTCTTTTGGCACTGTGGACTTTCAAAGCGGGGGGAGGGGAGGGGTGGGGGGGCATTAAACCATGATCCTGTCTGTCCTCTCAGGTGGCCGTAATATATTAAATTGTAGTTAAAAAAGTTTAAATTACAGATAATAAAAATTAAACAAAAGCTGAAGTAAAAGAATAGGATTGCCACATGTATGTAGATTTTATTTTGGAGATTAATGTGGCAACATTACAGCTATGGCAATATTACAGCTGAGCAAAGTGTTTCTGGAATGGAGTGGCACCTGAACAAAATAGCTTAATTGGGAATTTGGAGACAGTGGGAAATTCTAGTAGGTATTGGTAAGTAGAATCTGTAAAAACTGAAATCTAGTTTAGTAGCTCAATTTAAACTTAGAAATTCTGGTAACAGAACTTGCCTGCCAGTGGCAGGTAACTGTCAATCAGTTGTGAGCATTTGTTTTTGAATAGGTGCTAATCACCAGGCGTAGGGCAATTGAGTCATCTATATGTATATATATAAACGACTGAGGGATATAGGTAATAAGGGTTAAGTTATAGTTACAGCAGCTGAACTCTGAGAGAGCAGCAGGACAGACCCTACTCACTCAGTAGGTAGTCGGTAAGTTATTTTCTCCATTTTAAAGCTACATTAAGCTAAGAGTTCCAGCTTTTTTTTAAAGAGAACCTTAAATATATTTCTACTGGGCATAAATTTAATGTCAGAGTCTTTAAACTAAGGTTATGGCAGGGGATAAAAGCGAAATATTGCGGATACTGAAATCTGAAACAAAAACAGAAAATGCTGGAAACTCACAGCAGGTCTGACAGCATCTGTGGGGAGAGAATACAGTTAAAGTTTCAAGTCTGGATGATGCTTTGTCAAGAGCTCTGATGCTGTCAGACCTGCTGAGATTTTCCAGCATTTTCTAATTTTGTTACGGCAGGGGGGGTCAGTGCTGTGTGTTGCACCGCCTGCAGCATGTGGGAATTCATAGATGCTCCTTGCATTCTGGATGGCCATGCAAAGAGGAAGTGCCATAGGTTTGACCAGCTTTGGAGCTTGAACACTGGCTTGAGGTACTGAAGTGCATCCAGGAGGCTGAGAGTTACGTGGACAGGATGTTTTTTAGGTGTGGTCACCCCACAGCTTAATGAAGTGCAGTGTGAGAGGGAATCAGAAGAAGGGAGGCAGACAGGCAAGTATTTTAAGGCAAGGATAGATAGATTTTTGAACAGTAAAGGAATTAAGGGTTATGGTGAGTGGGCGAGTAAGTGGAGCTGAGTCCACAAAAAGATCAGCCATGGTCTCATTGAATGATGGAGCAGGCTTGAGGGGCCAGATGGCCTACTCCTGCTCCTAGTACTTTTTTTATGGTTAAATAGGAAAGCCCTAGGGTGCATCTTACTCAAGAACCATTCTTCCGTGTTGGAAAATGATGAGAGAGCTGGTTCCTCTGGGGACTGCAGCCAGAGCCAAGTTCAGCCACTTGTGGGTGGCTGTGCACAAGGGGGAAGGAGAAACAATGGAAGAACAATAAGAAACTCAATAGTGAGGGGTGCAGGCAGTTGTTTCTACAGCTGCAGATGTGACTGCAGGATGGTGTGTTGCCTCTCTGGTGCCAGGATCAGCAATGTCATTGAATAGCTGCATTCTAAAGGGGGATGGCGAACAGATGTTGTGGCACTGCCACAGGAATTTGGGGAGCTAGTTGGCAGACTGAAAGGCAAGACCTCAAAGGTTGTAATCTTCAGATTACTCCCAGTGCCATGTACCAGCGAATGTAGGAATAGAAGGATAGAGCAGATCAATGCATGGTGTAGGAGAGAGGGCTTTAGGTTCCAGGATCACTGGGTCTGTTTCTGGGGATGGGAGGACCTGTACAAGTTGGACAAGTGCAGCTAAACCAGAATGGAGTTAACCTCCTTGCAGGGAGTTTTGCTACTGCTGGTGGGGGTGTTTAAACTAATTTGGCAGAAGATGGAATACAGCATAGAGGTGGAGTAGGAGGTGAAGCACAGCCAAATATAGAAGAAAAAACTAGTCAGTCTGGAAGGCAGGGTGGTTATAGACAAGTTAAGGCATAAGGGAATAGTACGGCAAGGCTGGTTGGCATTTATTTTAATGCAAGGTGGCTTGGGAGTAAGGCAGATGAGTTGAGTGTTGATTAACACATGGGAATGTAATATTATTGCTGTTCATAGAGACATGGTTGAGGGAGGGGCAGGACTGGCAACTCAATATTCCAGGGTATAGAATCTTCAGTGAGGCAGGGGAACATGTAAAAGAAGAGGTGGTGTCACAATAATGGTCAAGGAGTCAATTATTGCAGTAAGGAGGGATGATATCTTAGCAGGTTCCTCAAATGAAGCCATATGGGTGGAACTTGGAAATACAAAAGCAGCAATGACATTGTTGGGAGTGTACTATAGGCCCCTCAAACAGTCAGGGAGAGATAAAAGGGCAGATATGTAGGCAAACTTCTGGGAACTGTAAGAATAATAGGGGATTTTAACTTCCCCAACTTTAACTGGGATGGTCAAAGTGTGAAAGGCTTAGAGGGGACGGAATTCTTAAAATGCATCCAGGGAGCTTTTTATGTCAATACATAGAAAGGCCTATAACAGACGGGCAGTGCTAGACCTAATTTTAGAGAATGAAGCCTGGCAAGTGGTAGAAGTTTCAGTGGGGGAGCATTTGATGATACCATAATTCAGTAGGATTTAAGGTAGTTGGAAAGGAACAAAGATGGACTGGAATAAAAGGTCTGAATTGGGGATGGGGGCAACTCTATTAGGATAAGACAGGATCAGCAACTTGTAGGAAAATCTACATCAGAGCAGTGGGGTTCATTTGAAAAGGAAATAGAGAGAGCACAGAGCCAATATGTTCCCATGAAAGCAAAGGGTGGGAGCAACAAGTCCAGAGAACCTAGGATGTTAAGGGATACCCAGAGTTGGATAAGGAAAAAATGTCTTAAAAACAGGAGGTATGTAAAATTCTAAAAGGGCTTGATAGAGTAAACATAAACCAAATGTTTCCCCTTATGGGGCAATCTAGAACAAGAGGTCACAGGTATAGTTTGAGAGGCAGTAGATTTAAAACTGAGATAAGAAGGAACTACTTCTTGCAATGAGTGGTGAATTTGTAGAATTTGCTATTCCATAACATGGTGGAGTCTGAATCATTAAATGGTTTCAAGAAGAAGAACAGTTAAAGAAATATGGGGACCAGATAGGGAAGTGGATTTGAGACCAAAGAGAGATCAGCCATGAATGGTGGAGCAGGCTCAAAGGGCTAAGTTTGCCTACTTCTGTTCTTAATTCCAATGTTCAATATGGCTAATACCGAGTGCTCAAAATAGTGGAAGCCCTGGAAGCATATAGAAAGTGCAAGAGGTTACTTAAAAAACAAATTGGGAAAGCAAAGGGGAACGTGAAAAACACTGGCAGGTAAAATAAAGGAAAATCCAAAGGTGTTTTATAAGTATATTAAGGGCAGGAGGATGACCACGGAAAAAGTACCGTCTATTAGGGACTGATGTGGTAATTTGTAGAGCTGGAAGACGTAGGTGAGTCCTTTCCACCTATGTGCACTATGGAGAAGAATGATGTAGGTCTAGGAATCAGGGAGGGGCACTGTGATTTACTTTAATAATTCAACATTGAGAGGGAAGAGGTAATAACGGTCTTAATGGACTGAAAATTGGATTAATCTCCAGGCCCAAATGAGATGTATCCCAGGCTGCTGTGGGAAAGGCAGGGGAGGAGATTGCAGTGGATCTGACAATAATTTTCAAATCTTCTCTGGCCACAGGAGAGGTACAGTAAGAAGTCTCACAACACCAGGTTAAAGTCCAACATCTCCACATCACAGGAGAGGTGCCAGGGGACTGGAGGACAGCTAATGTACCATTATTCAAGAAGGGAAGTAGGGAAAAACCAAAAAATTACAGGCCAGTAAGTCTAATTTCAGTTGTAGGAAAACCATTGGAAAAAATTCTAAGGGGCAGAATTAATCTCCATTAATCAATGATAGTCAGCATGGTATTGTCAAAGGGAAATCATTTTTATAAATTTGATTTAATTTTTTGAGGAGGTGACTAGGTATGTAAAGAAGGGTACTGCAGTTGATGTAGTCTACATAGATTTCAGTAAGGTTTTTGACAAGGCCTCACATAGGAAGCTGATGAAGAAGGTAAAGAGCTCATGGGATCCAGGGCAGTTTGGCACACTGGATCCAAAATTGGCTTAGCGGTAGGAGGCAGAGGGTGATGGTCAAAGGTTGTTTTTGTAACTAGAAGTTTGTGTCCAATGGTGTTCCACAGGGATTGGTGCTAGGATATTTGTTAATTATAGTGTACATTAATAATCTAAGTGTGAATAATGTAGGAGGTATGATAAATAAGTTTGCAGATGACACAAAAATTGATGGTGTGATAAAAAAAATTGAGGAGCAAAGTGCGAGATTACAGGACGAAATAGACAGGTTGATTAGATGGACAGAACAGTAGCGAGTGGAATTTAACCCTGAAAAGTATGAAGTAATATATTTTAGGAGAGCTAACAAGGCAAGGAAATATACAATGGTCAGACCCAAGAAAGTACAGAGGATCAGAGGGACCATGGTTTGTGTATCTATTGATCTCTGAATACAGCAGGACAGATAGACAAGGTGATTAAGACGGCATATGGGATACTTGCCTTTATAAACCAAAGCATTGAATATAATAGCAGGGAGATTATGGTGGAGCTGTATAAAATGCCAGTTAGGCCACAGCTGCTGTACTATGTGCAGTTATGGTTGTCACACTATAGGAAGGAAGTGATTGCGAAGTGGCAGAGGAAATTCACCAGGATGTTGCCTAGGCTGGAGCTTTTCGGCAATCAAGAGAGACAGGACAGGCTGGGGTTATTTTCTTCGGAGCAGAGAAAGCTGAAGACTGGTTGAGGTGTATAAAGTTATGAGGGGCATAAAGAGGGGGGATAGGAAGGACTTTTTTCCCTTAGCAGTCAGGTCAACAACCAAGGGGCATAGATTGAAGTTAAGGGACAGGAAGTTTATAGGAGGTGTGAAGAAAATCTTTTTCACCCAGACGGCGGTGAGAATCTGGAACTCACTGCCTGAAAGGGTAGTAGAGGCCGGAAGCCTCACAACATTTAAGAAGTATTTCGATGAGCACTTGAAATGCCATAGCATACAAGGAAAAGGCCGAGTGCTGGAAAATGGGATTAGAATAAATAGATATTTGATGGCCGGCGCAAACACAATGGGCTGAAGGGCCTCCTTCCCTGCTGTAAAACACTATAACTTCCCCATGTTTCAGAACCGTTATATTTTTATTTCATATGGCTCTGTTAGAGATACTGCAAGTTGTTGCACTGCTGCAATATTGGTGAAATGTTGAACACCTACTAAACCCATCGATCTGGGAAGACTGGGATTACGCGAATTTATCTGCGGTATATCAGTTCAAAACGCAGTGTTAAGGTAAGTAAACCTTGAAATTTAGAACTACTGTACTTTTAGCATGATCGATCCCAGCAGAGTTATCTTATTTCCCAGTGGAACGGAAAAGGTAATTCACAACAGCAACCGGGCAGCGGCGTTATTTCATACCAGTGAAGCTATCGCTAATGTAGTTACTGTAGAAATATTAACACAGTATTGTTCCCATCATTGTGCATTTCATAATGCCAACTCATCTATTTCAGAATGCAAGTTTCTCCCCAAGATTTTTTTTTGTGATACCAATCCCCTTTCTCCCTCAAGCAGCTCACTAGCAGAGACGTGCAATGTGTACACGTCTCAGTCCTCCTCCACGACGTATTTGATGCAAATAACGGAAAGGTATAAAGTTTCAGGCATTTTTCAAATGTTTCTGAAATACCAGATGACGCCCACACGCTCATATCACAACCCAACTTGATGGCTTTTATTCTCTTTAGGTACACGCGGGATCAAATCGGCTCCGTGCATCCCGGTTATTGGCCGGCTGCGTGCGGGCACCGCCCTGTTTAGAGGGTTGTGAAGTGGGAGTCGCGGTCTGTTTGGTTGGTGGCGCTGTCAATCAGCCCGCTATTGTTTCCCCGCCTGCTCCCTGGCTCTCCAGGCTGCGTTGCAGTGTGTGCAATGCGTGTGTGCGGCTTGTAAGCTGGAGCCTCGCCTCCTTTACAGATCACACACATACACACTCATCAGGGTCCGGAAGCAGCTACAGCATTGGAGAATATATAGTAACCAGCCTATGCTGCTACTGCCAACAAGCCTCAGAAACAAATCCTCACCCTAACCGTTTTAACTTGTTTTTCAATGAGGGCAGGAAGAAGACGGACTAAGTTTTCATTGTAGACGTCTCCATTTCAGAAATTGCTAGGGAAGGCACATCATCTGGTGATTTTTTTAAAAAAAAACGCTGTGAATTGAAGTAAAAAGGGAAACGCGAGACAGGGAGAAAGATGGCAGCGAACAGCACAACATTCGCCAGCAAAACGAAAACCAAGAAGAAACATTTTGTGGCTCAGAAAGTAAAGCTGTTCCGAGCTAGTGATCCGCTGCTCAGCGTCCTGATGTGGGGAGTCAATCACTCGGTAAGTCTGTTTTTTTAAAAAAAACGCGTTAACTGCTGCGGAGAACTTCTGCAGGAAATCACACCAGCTGGATTTCCTTCAGGGCAGGTTACTATGTTTCTGCGTCTAGAAACATTGTACTTCGGTGTGATGCACCAAAGCTAAGCGACAGAGATTATCTTTTTTTTAAAGCTCTTCAAACCGTGCAGCGCTACAGCGGGTGGATGTGAGACTTCCAAGATAAACATCAATTTTCCTGCACCAATTCCACTCTGGACGAGTCCGTGAAATGACAGCCCCCACCCTTTCACAAATGTTTCATTCTGATGATTAACATCAAGCATTTGCCTTTTTGGTGAACTGCTTGTGTGTCTGTGTGTGTTTGCTTGCTGGGAGTAAGCTGAGGTGGTGGGCGGGGGGGAGGTTGGCTGGGGGAGCTGTGGCTTGTGCTTTTGCCTCTGGGTTTGGCTGAGGGGCCTGCACACACTGCATGTTGACTCCTAGCGGTTTTTTTAACACCAGAGGCGACGGCCTGGAAACCCCTCAGTGTCAACTTGGTGCCGGATTGTGATGTAGTTGTGACTGACAGCTCGGCTGACCAATGGGCCGCCTGCATCCTGAGCTCGAGCGATTCCCAAAAGGAAAGCCCAATGTGAAGGGGGCGGGGCGGGAACTGCGGCTTTAAAGAAGCTGCAGCAGCTGCGGAACTGACAGCTCCATTCATTCCTCTCTGCCTGGAGTAGCCAACTCAACCGAGCGCACCCCTTCCCCTTCCCCTTCCCATTCCCATTCATTTCTTTCCAATGACCATCCTCTGCCGGATTCCCTGTCACGGCTCATTCTCGTCTTCTGACCTCCAACTTCGCGTGTCGGCGTTTCTATGTTGTGGAGGGTCAAGGTGAGCGGCTGTTTAACTGATCTACAATGTTCTGCCATTAGTAGACGCGGGCGTGCAACTCGTCACTTATCTTCAAAAGCAGGGTTGTTGGCCAGAGCGTTGAAAATGTGCCAGTGCATCTAGTAGGCTGGTCTCGGTGTGCCAACATTACCAGACCCACAGTCTTAGCATGTGTGTGTATCAACATAGTAAAAAGTCTGACAACACCAGGTTTTAGTCCAACCTATTTATTTGATAATATACTCGCAAGCTTTCGGGTTAGCCCCTTCGTCAGGTGAATGGAGAGGAGCACCAGTCCAACGCCGGCATACCCACATCATGTATCAACATAACCAGTTTCTCATCTCAGTGACGAAAGTACTTAATCTGAAGGCAGAAAAATTGCTACCCAGTTTAATCAGGTTTCTTTCACTGATAGCACTTCAAAGTCCTGTGTCAGTTGCTTGCCTCAACTCTAGGCAATTAACCACCATAAAATACATCTTAAATGGTATATACGAAGAATAATGCTCCAGAGTGATCTGACCATAGCTTTGGAGCCTGAACCATTTACCAAGATTTGGGCCCTGGATGGACATCTGCATCCTGTTGCTTCATCTTGCTGGTTTTATCTCACCACTGTTTGCAGGGGTGGGTCTGACATTAATCCCCTATTGATGATGCTCAGCTGTTACTTGTTTCCACAGAGTTGAACTGTGAAGTCAGTTTGATTGTACAGTTTGAACTTTGGCAAGTTTTACAATAGAGAAATGTGACTTTTCTATTAGGAACAACATCATTAATTCTAGGCTCCTGCAGTCTGTGGTTATTGGGCTGTTATTCTGTTCCTCTGGGAGCTATCATCCCTCCCCATTTCTGCTCTCTTCCACATTATTATTTGAGAATTCTCCATCTCAGCTATGAAATTATGCATAGCAGTTAAGGAAGTAGTGCAACTCCTAAGCATGGTTAAACATCTTGAATACTGTCAGCAGTTGTGGTCTCCTTATTGAAGGAAAGATGAAAATTCGTTGTGGAGGTTTACTGGATTGATACCTTGAATGAGCAAGTTGTTTTATGAGGATAGGTTGGAAAGGATGGGCTCGTTTACACTGGAATTTAGAAGAGTAAGGGATGACTTGATTGTAGTACATTAGATCCTGATGAGTAATGACAAGTGGATGTTGAAAGGATGTTTGCTTTCGTGAGTGAGTCCAGATCTAGGAGGCATTGTTTTAAAATTAGGGGTCACTCTTATAGGAAAAATATGAGGAGAAATATTTTTTGAATGTTGTACAATTCTGAAAATCTATGCCTCAGAAGGCACTGGAAGTAGGATCATGAATACTTTTAAGACAGAGGTAGATAGCTTCTTGTGAGCAAGGGAATCAAAGGTCATTGGAGGTAGATGGGGAATGTGGAACTCAACACAAACAGATGAGCTATTATTTTATTGAATGATGGAGCAGGCTCGAGGGGCCAAACGGCCTACTTCTGCTCCTATTTCATATGTTTGTCAGTGGTATTGAAACTATTTGTGGAACACTGCTAAACAGTGTAACTTCCCTTTTGTTAGGGGTGGGGGTATAGGAAATGACTGAATGCCAGAGCTGAGAAAGACAATTTTCAAAACGAAAGTATTTCTTTTATGTTCTTTCTTGGAAGGACTGTCTCCCAAACACTTCTTTTTGATTTAAGTTGGAGTATTTTTCTACAATACTTTCATTTAAATGGTGTTCAGATTATTTAATCATGTCATAGTTCCCAGGATTTTGGGTGAAACACATTTTTTTATAGTTACACTGCTGTTGGAAATAAACTGAATTTCTATTGGATTCGTTCTGCTTTGATTCTCAGGGGGAAAAAAGATATGTGAGTGACATAAAGATTAGTAATACAGCAGTGACACTTCATTTATTTTTGTAAACAATGAAGTTGCCGAAAGTAAGCGCCAAAAGCAATTGACATTGAAAACAATGGGGATTCTCTGCAGCAACTGGTGAGGATGTGTTCTAAAATTGTCTGGTCTCTATTGGCATGCTAAAATAACTTGAGAAAACTCTTTTGACTTGGCTTTCTAAACTGCAGGAGATATTGCAAGATGCTATGTGAATGTAATCTGTGTCAGGATTGTGATATTAAAGAAGTACGTTTTGTTTTATATATAAAGTTCAAATGCTAAATATAATTGCATCGTGATATGGAGAAGTTTAGAGATAGCAGAGAAACTTCCAGTTCAGATTATTCTCCAAAGCAAATTTCTGGGGTTGGAAAACCAGTATTCATTTTCTTCATCATGATGGTGAAGAAAAGGTGCAGGGGAATGAGACTGGAGTAGAACACCTCTGCTGTGTGTTTGATACAACACTGACACAGTGGACCAAATGGTCTTTCACAATGCTGAGGTTTCTATGTATTGGTGTTGCTTGTAAGCAATGCATTGGAACTATGACAACTTTCTTTGATACTATTTATATCTGTGTCACAATGTTTCAAAAATAGATTTGCTTAAAAAAATGACTTATTGCAGAATTGTTGCTGTGTTACTAATTATGCCTGGCCTCTTCAGGTATTTTAAAAGGACTAATACTCAGCTTTCACTTATTTGCAGAACAATATGAGAATCCTAATTCTGACACCGGAAATTCTTTAAAATTGTTTTTGATTTTGTGATATGCTCAAATCGTAATTGATACACATCATGGATAAGAATGCAAGTTGGTGAGGTTACCTACATACATTGCCAAGGATGAAACAGTTACACTGAAAGAGCAAACAAATCGTCTGTTACAGTTACACATATTAAACCAGTTAGCAGTCATCGATGCTTGTTTTGAATTTTGCTGCTAAATTGCTACTTGTCATTTTGCACAAGTATCTAATATTGAATATAGTCAAAACTAAAATACAGTGTGATAAGAATTCCACACATGGTGCTAATACACGATTTGGCTTGGGTCACTATTTAGTCATAGAGCAGCATTGGAAGTGCTTTGGGAATTGGTCATCTTGCCTTGCTTTTGATCAGGAATTAATGTGTGGCTCGAGGAGGTTTTTACAAATCAAAAGAAAGACTTGCATTTCACAACCTCTGTCCTGCAGTGCTTTACTTTTCAATCTGAGTGATAGCAAATGGAAAATAGATTCCAAAAATGCTAATCAGGTTCTGGTGTTAAATTCAGCTAAATTTCAGAAGAAAGCTCTCTAAGTTTTATCATCCTCGCCCCGCTCCCTCCCACACCTTGGTAAATATCAGGATCCGTGAGTGAGGCAGACACAGAAATAGGGAGGTAAGAATAAGTTGCAGAGATTTGATAATGAGAGACAAATAAAATGAAAGAAAGTGAAAGATGAGAAAATAATCGGAAATGTGACTGAGAAAAAGAGTTACAGGAAGAGAGAAATATTTTTTAAATGTTGTCTAAGTAAATCCAGAGAAGGTCAGCCAGCTGCAACTTAAGAAGTAATTTTAAATGTGGTTTTGTAGAATCATACAATCCTACAGTGTAGAAGGAGGCCATTCAGCCCATCAACTCTGCACTGACCACAATTTCCCCCCCACCCCAGGCCCTATCCGCATAACCCCCATGCATTTACCCTAGCTAGTCCCCTGACATTACAGGGCAATTTAGCATGGCCAGTCCACCTAATGATGTGGATGTGCCAGCGTTGGACTGGGGTAAACACAGTAAAAAGTCTGACAACACCAGGTTTTAGTCCAACCGATTTATTTGATAGTAAACGCACAAGCTTTCGAGGTTTCCCTCTTTGTCAGGTGAATGGAGAGTTCTGGCCTCGGACAGAGTGTATAAAGCACAGTTTAGAGATTACTGATTAGAATGCGAATCTTTACACCTAACCTGCTGTTCAAGTCCTAAAGTGGCTGACAATGTGTGTGGAAGGAGCACTGATCACGGGTTAAAGAGATGTGTATTGTCTCCAGACAGCACAGTGAGTGAGGTTTTGCAAACCCAGGCAAGTCACGGGGGTTACAGATAGTGTGACATGAACCCAAGATCCCTGTTGAGACCATCCTCATGTGTGTGGAACTTGGCTATCAGCCTCTGCTCAGCGACTCTGTGCTGTCGTGTGTCGTGAAGGCTGCCTTGGAGAACGCTTACCCGAAGGTCAGAGGCTGAATGCCCGTGACCACTGAAGTGTTCGCCAACAGGAAGGGAACAGTCTTGCCTGGTGATTGTTGAGTGATGTTCATTTATCCGTTGTCGTAGCGTCTGCATGGTCTCCCCAATGTACCATGTTTCGGGACATCCTTTCTTGCAACGTATCAGGTAGACAATGTTGGCCGAGTTGCAAGAGTATTTACCGTGTACCTGGTGGATGGTATTCTCACGTGTGATGACGGTATCCATGTCGATGATCCGGCATGTCTTGCAGAGGTTGCTGTGGCAAGGTTGTGTGGTGTTGTGGTCACTGTTATCCTGAAGACTGGGTAGTTTGCTGCGAACAATGGTCTGTTTGAGGTTGTGTGGTTGTCTGAAGGCAAAAAGTGGGGGTGTGGGGATGGCCCTGGCGAGATGTTTGTCTTCATCAATGATATGTTGAAGACTCCGGAGAAGATGTCGTAGCTTCTCCGCTCCAGGGAAGTACTGGATGACAAAGGGTACTCTGTCCTCTGTGTCCCGTGTTTTGTCTTCTGAGGAGATCGGTGCGGTTTTTCGCTGTGGCGCATCGGAACTGTCGATCTATGAGTCGAGCGCCGTAGGACATTAACAAAGTAGCTACAAAGTTTAACATTAGGCTTGCAATACAAGTGCAATAGGGCAGAATTGGTGAAACCAGCGTAAAACAAAAACATTTCACTTTTTGAGTGAATAACATGTTTTCCATGATCTTTTGCATTGATTTAAAGATCTAATTCATCTAGCCTTGGCCACAAAATGGAGTCCATACCGAGGTCAAAATTGAGATTCTGCCAATGGCACTGGTTCACAAATGTTCTTCAAATTCTAGTAATTTTCTTAGATGTGCTGGCACTAGTAGACATATTTTTACAGTTTTTCATATAATATTTAATTGACAAAAAACTGGCTTGTCTACACTAATAAAATTACTAAATGGTTCAGTATAGTTTTTAATGTGAAATTCAGTGAGGACTGAACATTCGTGCATATTCTTGATAAACTTATTTTCAGCTGTGTTAAAACTGCACCAAGTTACCACTCTTCAAGAAATACTTGTGATCTGTTATGCTGGGTCATTAAAGATTTTCTATCTGTACTGATATTTAGCAGAATCTGTAATCTGGCCAGCACAATTTTGAGCCAATTTTGGGTGCAGTTTCCAGATTTTATCCAAAATGGAAACTTTACCCTGGATACTTAGAAGCACTTATGAAATAAGCAATGTAGCAACAATTGTACGACATTTTCAGGAGCAACATTCTTGTATTTATGAGAAAAGAACTCAAATGGAAAGTTTCCTGTACTACTCCTTCATGAAACACTAATTTTTAAAATACATTTTGCAGTGGAACTGAACATATTTTAAGATCCAAGGCATTTATTGCCTTCTTAATAACCAAACCCATTTTGGCAATCTATTTACTACATTGTAAATAGGATAATAGCTGGTTTGAGGTATATAACCATGCAAAGAAAGCTTCAAATGATGCAGTAAAGAGATGCAGTTTCAGATTGTGGTGTAGGCAATGAACATAGTTCCAAGTAAGAGTTGTTTATCTACACTAGTTGTTTATCTATATTACATTCAGTTGCAGTTAATACAATGTTCTACTGAAATCAGGAAAAGTTGGGGGGAAAGAAAATCAGACAGAATCAATGGAGACTCAAGTCCAGTCTGTCCATGGTCAGATCCAGACTCCAGTTCTGAGAAAGGTCTTAAAATTAAAACATCAGCTGACTGCCTCTGTTTCCCCACAGGTATAGAACATAGAAAAACTACGGCACAAATAGGCCCTTCAGCCCACAACTTGCACCGAACATGCCCCTACCTACTAGGCTTACCTATAACCCTCTATCTTACCAAGACTCATGTACTTATCCAAAAGCCTCTTTAGAAGCCCTATCAAATCTGCTGGACAGTCCAGGTACAGCTGAATCTATGTGATAGTTCGGACCTTTTCTGTTCTTTTCAGATTTGCAGCACCTGCAGCATTTTGTCTTTTGTTTACCATGTTTTGCTATTTGGGTTTTCTGGCCTGCAACTATTGTGAGGTAAATACTCTCAGTGGGACAATATCATGTGATGCATATAAAAGGGTGAACTGGATATAGTTAACCTCCTTTTTAAAAAAAAATGTCTAGCAACAAAATATTATTTTACATAAGAAATACTACCAAAGACAATAGAAAATCCAACATTAAGTAATTCATAATTAAAAGGTGATGTCTAGAGGTGGAGCATCCCATCAGAAAGCTAGATGAGCGATCTTTCACTATTAATGTTCATTATAAAGCGACATGATCTTTATTAGTTTTAAGGTAGACAGCACTTCAAACTCTACTGTGGTCCAGCAGATTATTTACAAAACAGTTTTGAGATTGGGCAATCCATGTATTACCTTTTGAGTTGTGCACAGGTGGGGGATGAAGTAGGTGGAGAGGAGAAATATTATCCAGCTGCTGTTTTAATTAGTGCTGTGATGTTCTCAGGGGAAGCAGTCCATAAAAAATACACATTTCGTGCTTGCCAAATGGCTGTGGTAGATGCAGTTAAGGTCCTATTTGTTGTCCACTAATTATCATAATTTCAATTAGAATTCAGTTTCTAGTGTGAAAAATGCAAAGTATATTTTGGCTCATTCAGTGAGGTGTATGTTTTGATTTGCAGTAACCAACAAAATCCCACTGAGGTACCAAGATTTTAAGATCATTATTGTGGTGACACTAAGCTTAGGGCGATGACTTTTTAGAAGTAAAAAGTGAATGTAATATCTTGCCTATCAATGGCATTGTGTTCATGTAACTACATTTATGCAAGTATGGCATGTTTAATCCCTGAAATGTAATTGATGCAAATCGTCATCTTTAGCAGGTATTGCCAGAGCCTTTCAACATGAATAGAACAGCTAAGGATATTATGAGGTAGTGTCAGTAAGATTCTTAGGGAGGTTTTGTTTTGAGGGTGTACTTGCAAATTAGGTAAAGGGAACTGGTGAATGTAATGCATCTTGATGTTCTGAAGGCATTCCATGAGGTGTCATACAAAAGGTAGTTACACAACATTAAGGTTCAGGATTGGGATGAATATATTAACATTGATGGAGGATTGTTAATGGACAGAAAACAAACAAATGGGTCATTTTTGGGTTGGGTTGGTAACTAGTGGGGTGCTGCAAGGATTAGTGTTCAAGCCTCATTGTTTATAATCTATATCGATGACTTGAGGGGACCAAATGTAATGTATTAAAGTTTGCTGACAATAAGGTAGATGGGAAATTAAGATGGGAGGAGGATAAAACAAAGCTACAAAAGCAAGTGGAAAGAAGGCAACAGATGGAGAATAACTTAGAGGTGTTTATCCACATTTAATTGTAGAATCGTTAACATGCAGAAAGAGGCCATTCAGTTTGTCAAGCCTGCAGCAGCCCTCACAATTAATACTTCCAAGTTTGAATGATCTGCAAATTTGAAATTGTGTCCTGTGCACCCAAGTCCAGGTCATTACTATAGATCAAGAAAAGCAGTAGTCCTAACACTGACCCCTGGGGAAATCCACAATATACCTTTTTGTCCATTGTGGAAACAATTTTTCACAACTATTTGTTTTTGTCACTCAACCAAATTTGCTGTCATTGTTTCTTATATTTCATGGGCTTCAACTTTGCATGCACCTTACCAAATGCCTTTTGGAAATCATGTACACCTTAACAATCACATCACCCTTATCAGCTTTCTTAGTTCCTCAAAAACTCAATCAGTTAATTAACATGATACTGACTTTCCTTAATACATCCACCACTATCCAGTGATCATTTCTAAACATTTTCTCACCACTAAGGTGAAACTGACTAGTCTTTGGTTCCTGGGTTTATCCTTGCACCATATTTTCTGGTAGGGAGAATGAAAATCAATTTTTTTTTTAAAAAGGGAGATGACTAGTAAATGTTGATTTATTGAGAGGGATTTTGGTACCATTGTAGACAGAACAGTGAACATACAAGTGCAGCAAGCATGTGGGAAAGTAATGGATATGTTAGCCTTTATAAACTACACCTCAAGTAGTGTATGCAGTTTTGGCCTCCTCACTTGAAGGGTGTACTTGTCCTGGTGTAGGTACAACAAAGTTTACAAGATGAGTCGGCTTGCCTTGAAAGAAAGATTGAGGGTGCGATCTTACTGGCCGTTCATTCACACTCCCACTGCAGTGAAGCCAGAGCATTTGATGCCCAGCCAAATCTCTGTACACTGCAGTGGGATGGGAAAATTCCGTTGATGTGAACACTAACATTCCGGCCTGCGTAGAGCCTAAGGTCAGGGCTTTATGGCCCTGAAACTCGATTTTCAAATTTGCTGATGACACCACTGTTGTGGGTTGGATCTCAAACAATGACAAGACAGTACGTAAATGAGAGAGAGAATCTGGTGAACTGGTGCGATGATAACCTTTCTCTCAAGGTCAATGAAACAAAGGAGATCGTCATGAACTTCAGGAAGCATAGTGGAGAACGTGCCCCTTCTGCACCAATGGGGACAAAGTAGAAAAGGTCGAGAGCTTCAAGTTTTTAGGTGTCCAGATCACCAACAACCTGCCCCCCCCTCCCCCCCCCCCCTCCTACAGTTAAGAAAGCCCACCGTTGCCTCTACTTTCTCAAGACTGAGGAAATTTGGCATGTCAGCTACAACTCTCTCCAACTTATACAGAAGCACTGTAGAAAGCATTCGTTCTGGTTACATCACAGCTTGGTATGGCTTCTGCTCTGCCAACACCGCAAGAAACTACACAAGGCCGTGAAAGTAACCCAATCCATCACGCAAACCAACCTCCCATCCATTGATTCTGTCTACACTTCCCGCTGCCTCGACAAAGCAGCTGGCATAATAAAGGACCCCACGCGTCCTGGACGTTCTCTTTCCCATCACCTTCTGTCAGGAAAAGGATAAAAAAAGTCTGAGGTCATGTACTAACCGATTCAAGAACAGCTTCTGCCGTGCTGACTTTTAAATGAACTTGCCTTACATTAAGTTGATCTTCCCCTACATCTTAGTTATGACTGTAACACTCCATTCTGCACCCTCTTGTTTCTTTCTCTATGAACTGTATGCTTTATCGTGTGCAAGAGACAATACTTTTCACTGTATACTAATACATGTGACAAGTCAAATCAATTGCTCATCCCAAAACCGTTAAATCCCCCCCCCCCCCCCCCCCCAAGTCAATGGACCTTCCTGTTGCCTGCCCCTTGCCCACTCCCATGGTGGGCAGGGCAGTAAAATTCCAGCCCATATCTTTGGATTTGAGAAGAATCACAAGTGATTTTTGTATGAATGTATAAAATTCTGGGAGGGCTCAACAGTAGATGCTGTGAGGCTGTTGCTCCTGGCTGAAGAGTTTAGAACAAGGGGCCATAGTCTCAGGGTACATAAAGACTTGGCTAAGAAGAAATTTTTTCCCTTCAGGGTGGTGGAGTTACCGTGTTTAACCAGTCTCTGGTAGAGTGATGGGGTGAGGGTATTGTAATTGATAATTGACCATGGCTAATGTTAACCTAAGCCTTAAATTCACTGATGAATCATGAGTAAATCTCCTTCCCATTTGTCGGGTACAAAGCATGTTTTATGGAGGTTTATTAAAATGAGTTAGGTGCCATAGCTTTTTTAAAAATCTATTGCAAGGAAAATGACAGAATTCAATGTTCATGAGCAATCTGAGAGCTAATTTGTCATGTTGTTTTCTTTCTGATATTGTGCTAATAGAAATTTCTCCATTATCATTTGTATAGAGGATAGTAAGTCAATTGCGTTTTAAGTAAGGGCTTGAATGTTTTATGAATGTCAACAGAACCCTGATTACTGTCTTAACTCACTGGCAACTGTCTGTTCTTTTGAGATGTACCAAGTGGCTTTCTTCCTGTTGTGGTGACAATGTAATATTGAGGACTTGGGAGCTGAGGTAAGGCTTGTGGGTGAATTACTAGAATATAAAATATTTAATAATAGTGATATAGAGCAGCAGCGAACATAGAATTTAATTCTGTGATATGTCTGGCATGTTGGCTTAAAATGGAGTGAAACCCATAAATGGATCTTTTTCTGCCCCTCACTTCTAATTATTAATTTGTAAGTGGTTGTACAAGATGATGAAAATATTTGAGATTTATGATTTATAAATTGTGAAAAGAGATGAAGAAGTCCTGACTTTTGACCTGCACACATGGGTCCTTGTTCCCTTACCAATTTTTCTCTCAATGCTTTCCAACCCTGAAGGTATTGACTGTTTGATATGAGACAGGATCCTATGGAGAGAATTATGCTCCAACCCCTTATCCAAGTGGCTGTTGTTCATGTGATCCTTGACAGTGCATGGACAGCCGACTGCAGCATCATAATAAGCCCAATCCGATCTTTGCCCAACATTCCTTTCTCGCTTTGAATAATAATTATTGGTAGTGATCAGAAAAAGGATTTTCACCTTCCTTCCCTTCCTATCCACAGCCCACAGTTGTTGAACTTGACTGTAATACTCAATACTACAAAAATGAAGCTTGTTAGCTGAGTTTCCTGACCATTAATGACAATTTCAAATTTGCAGATCATTCAAACTTGGAAGTATTAATTGTCATTCAATTAACTTGCTGAGTAATTGGGGAAGTTTTTCTTAAAACAACATCAAAATCTTGGACTGGAGGAAGGAGAGAAGGCCCTGTCATGCAGTGGCTTTTAAACCTCTGGGTTCAGATCCATTCCAAACTGCTGGAATTGAAAGCCTGTTTTGTCTACTAACCACAACAGTTCCATGTGGCTTGAGCTTCAAATCCTCCCAATCTAGCTCCTTTGGGCATGAGCTGTAATGCAAAGCCACAGATATGTTAGCACAAAATTGGCAGTCACATATAGAGAGACCACAGGATGACTGGTGTGGAAAATAGAAAAATGTCACTGGTGTAATGAGGAGCAGTCATTTGAAGCTGGGTCTGGGTCAGTCAGATTATGGAAACCTTTTATTTTGCACCTAATTGTACTGTAACTATCCTAAGTGCTTGAAATTGAAATGTCCCTTTTCCAAATGGTAATATTATTCCCTTTGCAATCCATAATTGTTTTTAGTTTTGAGAAGTAATGTTGTGTGTTTGTATTTAAAGATAATACTTGATATGCCCCATGCTACAAAGCTAGATTTCCTGTTTATTTCTCAGTACTTTGTCAACTGACATTGTCAACCTGCATTCTCAACTTTTTTCTCTCTTTTTAAATGCAAAGTAGATGGGACTCTGTGGAAGCGTGGAACGAGTAAAGTTAGCAGATAACTAGATTATGGCCATGTTGGCAGGAAATATGCACTACATTTAGCTTCAGAATGCAACCTTTTCAGTCTTTACCAGTGCTACCGCTCTGTATTGAGCTGTACTTTGTGTCATTTGAAATACTGAGGGTGAAAGGATTACATATTGATGCAATGTCATCTTCTATTGTGTAAATCTGAGTAATCTATTGATTGCTCCATTCTGTTTGTTTGTGAGAAATGCTCTTTTTAGAATACCAGTGAGAGCTTATTTAAGCAATGGTGTAAATGGGTAATATGTTAACTTTTTTGTACCATTCTGAAGTTGAGAACGTAAAGAATACTTACTTACCACGTTTTTTAAAAAAAGTAACATTGAAGTAGATCATAACCATGTTGTAGGTAAAACTTGAACATACAGATTATAGATCATTATGCATGTAGAATTTGCATATGTAAGTTCTTGCCACAACCAGGACACAAGTCTACAAACCTTATTCTGATCTGGGTCTGGACCAACATTTCAGTCTTTTCAGAATTTCACTTTTTAAAATTTTGATTACTAGAAAGCAGTTGTGATCATGTGGTAAATTATGATATTGATAAAATATTTTTATTGGAAAAACAAAAATTGCTGGAAATATGCAGCAAGTCTTGAGTTTCTGGAACACACTTTTCTGCACGAGAAGTTGCAGTGATCTGAGCAGACCATGAGGACTGTGTGACCTCATTGTGGACCACCTTCATTCAGTCCATGAGTTTGAGCTTCTGATTTGCTTATCATTATAGTTCTCTACCTTTTTCTCATGCTGACCTATCTGTCCATGGGCTGCCAGAGTGTTCCAGTAAAACAGAATGCAAGCTTGAGGAGCATAACCCCATTTTTCAATTTAGCACTCTACAGCCTTTTGGATTCAACAGTTTTAGATCGTGATCTCTGACTCCATCTTGTTTTATGTTTAAATTTTGTTGGGTCAGTCTTTGTTTTGTTTATTACTTCATGTTGCAATCAAGTGGTTTTTACATACGATTTATGCCACATTTGGACAGAGCCTTTGTTTCTTTATTATATCCAGTACCACTCTTTTCGTCTTTTACATCATTAAATTATTTATTGTTTAAACTCCCCAGCCCTCCATATTATTGTTCTTTCTGCTTCACCCCCTTCCATTGCCTTAAAATCTCTTGTATTTCAATCTCTCTTAAGGTTAGTGATCTTTTATTGGAACTTAAGCATTCACTCTGTTTCTCTCCACAGATGCTGCCTGACCTGCTGTCCTTTTTCTAGCCTTTTTCTATTCTTCTCACAATGATCAAAACTGCCTGCACATCCAGGGGTAGTGAACCTGCCGTTTAATTAAATGTTCACAAGTTCAATGGTCAGCAATGCCAGGCATTCCTGCTCAGTTATCACCTATTTGGACTGCATCTCTTAGACAGCCATTTAAATGCAGGTTGCAAAGAGGAACAGAGTTAATGTTCCATGCTGATGACCTTTCGGCAGATGATGTTTTAGTAGCTGGCTATCATTCCATGTCAGGCACCATGCCGTCCCTGACTTTGCAATGTTTTAAGCATGTTGTCTGAAACTGGGCATGTGTTAAAATGTAACCAACCTTGCGTATTTCATAGTGTAAGCATTTTTTTCTTTTTATAGCCATCTTCTAATCTGGCTATAAGTTTGGGTTGAAACTGCATTGCTTAAGCTTGACTGACTGGATTAGTTACAGTTAACGTAACTTTGTCACTGACACTTCCTATTGAGTGCCAATCACACAACAGTAAATAAACCAGCCTTTTTCTTTGCTTTTCCAGGTTAATTTAAGGTGGATTGGACACTTTTCAGGTCCCTTTTCTCCTAGACTATAAGTTCTTGTTTGTTCAGCCTTGCATCTGTCCTTGAAGCTTAATTTGCACCTTCACGTGTGAATGTGGCAACTGGTTGTATATGTAAGCACTGAAGTTTGGACATTTTCACGTACTCACTATCCCTTTTTATATATGAAGAACAAAAATGTTGGAGGTTGAAACAACTGACTGAAATTGAAATGAAATAGTTTAAGAATGTGGTTAGCAACTGGGCAGTGTGTACAAACTTGATCATAATTAACTTGCATCCAGGGTCTCAGCTGTTAGGTTTTCAGTGGCCATTTGTTCCAGCAGGATTTTTACTCTTGACACAGAAGACCTATAATAATAGCGGAAGTTTTTATCTTTCTACTGCAGTTTAGGATTCTTTTATTAATTTATTTTCTGGGGAGAGTGAAGGGAGAAAGAAAATGATAGGAAGTGTGGGTCAGTGAGTATCTTTTTTAGGTATTTCTACCATTTGGTTAAGCAGTATTTCATTTGTTTTTCAAAGGTTGCATACCAGTGTAATGATGAAGTCCAGTCAAATGTAATTATGTTCTGAAGCTTCAGAGATTTATATAAATTTTAATATTACATTAAAAAATTTAACGTGAGCAAATGCTAAAATTTATGCTGCTGTCTCACCCTTTCATTTCCTGTGTAATACATTTTAAAAAAAAACCTGAATGCATAGAATGATGATCCTAAACTACTGCAGGTGGAACAAAATTTTTAATCCAAGGCCACTATTTGAGTATTTCTGATTCCATCTCTGAAGATCTTTCTCATGGCCTTCAACCCTAGATCAGGCAAAACTTTTGCGTATTGGTCACAGCCAAAACAGTGGGACTTGTGGCAGGTCGTAAACTAGCTAACAGTTACTGCAGGCTTTAATGAGGCTTTTTAACTGAGCCACAGCAACAGCATCCCGTCTCCAAGTTTCCTGACTAATCCTAAACTTAAAACTTTAACCAGAGCGTGGGTAGGGTAATGCATCGCCAATGTTAATGGCAGGAACCTAATGGGACCCTAGCAAGGGTAAGGACGGTGCATGGATTTCTGAAGCTATGGCAACCACAGAGATGGAGTGGAGACTGCTCACCCCCATGAGGGTCTTTCACTCTTACCTGGAGGGACTATAGAGAGAAAGGGAGGAAGAAGCCAACTTCTCAAAACAAACAAGTGTACCTGGAAATGGCCAAGCTTGTCCTTTTGGCTAAAATCAAGTGTCAGATCAAGCCCATGATGGGGTCCAGTGCCTTGTCAGCTTGGATCATGTTTGTCTTTCTCTTATGGGGACAATAAATTGGATTCAATTTGAATTTGATTTTTGGAGCAAGCAAGGAATTAATTTAGGTTTGTTCAAAGCATTGGCATTGGCTTTGTAACTTAAATAATGATTTTTTTTTTAAATTTTAAAAAAAAGGCCAAGAAAGTCAGCAGCAGGAATGTGACCCATCCTACTTCTGAGTACTGATATTCTGACTATAGGCCCTTGTTTGAGGATCACGCCTTTTTGGAGCTGGATCTGTGTCAATTCCTCTACCCTGTGAAGCAACACATGGTGAGGAATAGGCAGCTACTGATGCTGCCCCCATGCTATGCTGAAAGCTGGCAGCAGAGGCATGCAGCTCAAGGTTAGTGAAGTGCAGGACAGCTGAACTGATTTTGAAGAAGTTGGCAGTCACCTGTTGAGCACATAAAAGCACTATTAGAGAAGACCTGCTGTGAGCAGCAACTTCTCTCCCGGACAAGGTTGGATATCATCAGTTTCATTGCAAAGATTCCCAAACTTGTCAGTTTCAATGCAAAAGCACTCACTATTATGTCCTTACCTGCTTCATTCTGCTTTGTGGCTGAGATCTCATGAAATAGATGCACTGGCTATTAAAGCTAGAATGATTTAGAGTAAGTCATTATTTGATTTTATTTTTATGGCAAGGTGCATGAATATACAAAGGATTAATTATTGAGTATTATTGACAATTCCTGGGGGTTCCTTGCTCACCTGCAAACCCATCTGGATGAAACTTGGAAGTGGATGGGGTGGTGTATGGATCCTGATTCAATTGTCACTTTTTGGTGATTTAACTCCCTGTTTGCATTTATGCTGTTTGCCATAAAAGTACTCCCAATTGTTTCAGCCTGTTCTTACCCGTGGAGCTGGATTAGAAATACGAATAGATTATTCAGACTCTCAAACTTGCTGCATCATTCATTAATATCATGGGTGATCTTCTGCTTTGATTGCATCTTCCTGCACTACCCCCTGATTGCCTTTGTACCCAAAAATGCATTGATTTCTGTCTTGAATATACTTTGTACCACCATGAATGTTCAGTCACTGTTTAGTATCGCTGCCTCACAGTGCCAGGGACCCAGGTTCAATTTCCACTTAGGTCACAGTCTATGTGGAATCTGCACATTCTCCCCATGTTTGCATGGGTTTCCATTGGATGCTCCAGTTTCTTCCCATAGTCTGAAAAATATTCTGGTTAGGTGCAGTGGCCATGCTAAATTCTGAGTGTACCTGAAAAGATGCCAGAGTGTGGCGACTAGAGGATTTTCATAGCAACTTCACTGCAGTTTTAATATAAGCCTACTTATGACACTCATAAATAAACATTAAACTTCTTGATGTTTTTCTTATCTTCACTAATTTCTTTTTTCTCCTCTTGTTCAGTCTCTCCACAAATCTTCCCTCCCCTTCTGCCAGATTCCTACACCTCAGCACTTCTTTTACACTGTAGAAACCCAATGCTTTGATGCCTTCATCCTGACCCACAATTGCCCAGGGTTCCAACTGCTTCTTCCTTAGACAGAGTTCCTTCCTCCTTCCCCTATCTGAAACTAGTGTTTAAAATTTAAAATAAAGGTAATTGCAAGGGTATGAAGACAGATTTGACTAAAGTGGAATAGGGAAATGGATTACAAGATGGTAAGAAGTGGCAAACGTTTAAGCAGCTATTTAATAGTTCTCAACAAAGATATGTTCCATTGAGAAAGAAAGACAATGAAAAGGGTGAACCATCCATGGCTAACTAAGGAAGTTAGGGGTGGTATCAAACTGCAAGAAAATATGTACAAGGTTATAAAGATCAGATGTAAGGCAGAAGATTTGAAAATTTAGAAATGAGCAAAGGATGACTAAAAACATAAATTGGAGAATGAGAAGAAACTTGCAAGCAATAGAAATACAAACAGTAAAAGCATCTACAAATATATTTAAAAGTAAAAAAGAAGTGACAGTGTTGTTCTCTTGGCATGTGAGACTACAGAAGTAATGGGCAACAAAAATAGGAGAGACTTTGAACAAGTATTTTGTATCTGTCTGCACAGCTGAAGATGCACTAAGTATCCCAATAATAGTAGAAAATTAAGAGGCAGAAGAGAGGGAAGAACTTAACAATCACTAGAAAAGAAGTACTCTGAAAACTAATGGGACAAAAAAGGATACCAAGTCTCCTGGGCCTGATGGTCTGTATCCTACAGTCTTTGAGGAATTGGCTGCAGAGATGGTAGATGAATTGGTTGTAATTTTCCAAATTTACCTAATTCTGGAAAGGATTTAGTGGATTAGACCACAAATGTAACATCATTTTAAGAAAGGAGTTGACAGGAAACTCTACGCTATGTAGTCCAACATGTTATTGGGCTATAGTCTACCATCAAGAATATAGTAGCAGGGCAGAGTTGGTTTTGTGAAAGGGAAATCGTAATTGACAAATTTATTTAATAGAGATTTTTGATGTATCAAACAGGACTACTGGTGTATCGAATTATCAAGGGGCACTCAGTAAGCTACCACAAAATGTTAATGTACAAGATGAGAGTTCTTGGTGTTGAGGCTATCATATCAGCATGGATAACTAACAGGAAGCAGATTCAGAATAAATGGGTCATTTCAGGTTGGCAGACTAACTAGTGAAGTGCTGCGAGGATCAGTGCTGGACATTAACTCTTTATGATCAAATTAATCTTTTGGGTGAAGAATTGCTAATCTTGCTGACTAAGCAAAAATCATATGAAAGAAGTTGTGCAACAGACATTAAAAATCAGCAGACAAATTAAACAAGTGGACAAAAACGTTGGAAGATGGAATATGACGTGCAAAAATGGGGGGTTGTTCACTTTGGCGGGAAAAATAGGAAAGCAGAATATTTCTGAAAAGGACAGACTACAAAATGCAGTAGTATAGAGGGATCTAGGTTTTGTATGTGATTCACAAAATGTTAATATAGAGACACAGTAAGTAATTAAGAAGAGGAATAAAATGTTGGACTTTATCGTCAGGGTGAAGGAATATAAAAGTAGAGAAGTATTTTTACAACAATGCCATGCATTTGTGAAACTACACCTGAAGTACTGTATACAATTCTGGTCTCCTTACTTATGGAATGATGCACTTGCATTGGAATCTGTTCAGAGAAGGTTCAGCAGCTATTCCTGAGCCAAAGAGGTTGTCTTTTGAGAAAAGCTTAAGCAAATTGGGCCTATACTTATTGAAATACAGAAGAATGAGAGGTGATCTTCTCAAAACGTATTCTGATGGGACTTGACAGGGTAGAAGCTCCTGGGGGAATCTAAAACTAAGGAGCACGGTTTAGAAGTGAGGGGTCCAAGTGGATTTTGTAGCTTTCACTACACTCCTGGCAAGGCGACTAATCCTATTCAGGTGGAAATCAGGTGCACTCCTAAGGCACTCAATGGGCAAAGAAGATGGTAGATACCATTTAAATTGGAGAAGATGAGGTGCTTGCTACAGTGGGCCCACTGTTAGGCTATTTAAGACCAGGCAACCATTCATAGTGCGTGTTGGGATGCTGCAGTTGGAGCTGGGTGAGTAGATACCTGATGGCCCCAGGACCCCTGGTGCTCCCACAGAAACCCCTCCACTAAGCCCTTTACCTGAGTGTGCCTGCCGAGGTGGGGGGGACCAATGTGAAAGCTTTTCACGTTTCCATCTCGCTGTCTCTTTCCTCCGCTGTCTCTCTTTTCTCCGCTCGCTAGTTTATATCCTGGGCGCTTAGTTGGTTCTCCAGTGGCGTTCCTCTGCCTTTTTAAAAAAAGTATTATTACTGGTGCAATTAGATGGGACTTGGGCAGGATGGATGGTGGGGGTACCAGGGGCTTGTTCCTTGGCCACGGGAAGCCCTGTGCCCAGTTGCAATGGAATGTACTCATGAGCACTGTGTGGACCTGTATCTGTGTTTGCTATGCAAAATATAAGAAAATTTTCAATAAATGTATCAAAGTGAGGAATGTCCCATTTACGATGGAGATGAGGAATTCCTTCTCTCAGAATTCTTCTCTCTTTGCAATTCTCTTCCACAGGGGGCAGTTGAAGCTGGATCATTGAATATATTCAAGACTGAATTGGAAAAATTTTTGTTTGAGAATTTTGGCAGAGAGGCAGGGAAGTGGAGTTAAAGTCTCAGTCATTTCAGCCTTGACCTTGCTGAGTGGTGGCGCAGGCTCGATGGGCTAAATGGCCTACTCTTGCAAGTGTTTCTGATCTTGTCACATTAACTTCTCATTTGAATTCACTCACACCTTCTAACTAAAAGGGATTATATACACCCATATGGGTCTTATTGTAGGTAATGTATAATGTTCCTTATTCTAGTCTGACTCAGGATTTATCACTTTTTTTTCTGAATGTTGATTGATGTAGCAATGCTGCTTCTTGCTCTCAGCCAGAATTGAAAATTTCAATTTTATTTCTAATTTCCACCCCCTCCTTCAGCTTCACATGGTCCATCTCTGGCTGTTCTTTTCCCTGCCTTGACTTTTCTGTCTCAATTCTGGAGATTGGAGATAGGCTACCCACTAATGGTTACTATAAAGCCACTGACTACCATTGCTGCCTTGATCACACTTCCTCCCATCTGGCTTCCTGTAAGAATGTTCTGTTATCCCTGTTTCTCCAAAGCATCTGCTCTTCCAAATGCCGTCTTCCATTTTAGTGCTTTTGATATACTCCTCCATCATAGTTGGCAGGGACCTCGGCCATGTCTATTCCACTTTCTGCATTTCTGTCCTCATTTCTTCCCTTCTTGTAATCATCTTGCTCACTTGAAGGTTTAAAGTAATTGGCAAAATAAGCAAAAGCGACATGACAAAGAAACTTCTTCAAACAGTGAGTGGTTCGGGTCAAAATTGAATGCCTGAGAATGTGTCAGATGCGGGTTCAGTTGAGGCATTCAAGAGGGAGTTTGTTTCTTTTCAAATAATAATCTGTCTGTGGGGCAATGGAGAGAAGACAGGAGAATGGCACTAGGTGAGATGCTCATTTGGAGAGCTGGTACATAGACAATGGCTGAATGGCCGCCTTTTGATTTCAACAATTCTGTGAAAGTTCCTTTCTACTCCAACAGCCTCCATGTTCAACAAATCAAGCTTGTGTACTTTCACTACCACCAAAGACATCTCTTCTGATCCTCTCCCTTCAGCATTCCAGGAGGAACAATTTACTCCACAACATCTTGGTCTACTCTTCAGTCACCCCCGAAACCCCCTCCCCTTTGCGTGGTACCTTATTTGTCACTCATGATGCAGTGTCCTCTGCACTATGGAGACCAGATGTAGATTCAGTGACCATTTTGCAGGCTACCTGCATTCAGCTTGCAGCAGAATCTCCACCTGTTGTTTTAATTCTTTGCCACACTTTTTATTTCTGACCTCTCTGCCCCTGGTCTTTCTCTGTTCCAGTAAAGGTCGGTGTAATGCAAGGAACTGCATTTTGTCTTTCAAGTAGGCACCTTACAGTCTTCTGCATATGTTGAGTTCAGCAATTTCAATCATAAACATGGGTCCAGATAGCACCTGTTGATGATGAATCTGCTATTCCCATTTACATCTCCTCCAAGGCCCATCTTTTTGTTTCTTTACTTGTTCTATAGCCATCACCTTTTGAAATTTTAAACTCCTCCTTCCTTGTACTTCTTCAGCTCCCTCTTCCTCTTTTCTCTGTCTCTCTTTACTTAATTAAAATCTGTAATACTTCTAACTTTTCCCACTCCCAACAGAAGTTTGAAATATCAACTTTGTCACTCTCTTCACAGATGTTGCCTGACTTGTTGAGTATTTTTATCTTGTTTTTTTTTCTAATCAAAGGCATGGTTCAACAGAACTTCTGCTTTGTTATGAAATGGTTAATTGTTCAAGTAATGTTAGCAGTGTAATTTTATTCGGACTGATCAAATTCTAGCTCAGAAAGATCATAGAACCCTACAGTGCAGAAAGAGGCCCTTCGGCCCATTGAGTCTACACTGAACACAATCCCACCTGGGCCCTATCCCCATATCCCTACATATTACACCCACTAATCCCTCTAACCTACACATCCCTGGACACTAAGGGGCAATTTCTTAGCATAGCCAATCAACCTAACCTACCCATCTTTGGACTGTGGGAGGAAACCCATGCAGACACGAGAAGAATGTGCAAACTCCACACAGACAGTGACCTGAGCTGGGAATCAAACCCAGAACCATGGAGCTGTGAAGCAGCAGTGCTAACCACTGTGCTACTGTGCCACCCCTGATGTTAGTCCACCCTCTCATTAGACATTTTTCTAGGTTTTTTGAGATATGGCGTTAAATATCACGTGCTGCTATGATTTGATTTCAAGATGACAAGCTTAAGATGTCTGTGATTAACGAACTTGCCCATTAACAGTTCTTTCTTTCAACATAACCATATTACAACCTTAGATATGGTTAACCTGACTAGAACAAAGGGTGTCTTGTGATTAGCTATATTGTATCAGACCACATATGACCATAAGGATTGTGAAAACTACGTAGAGGGGGACTGTCCCATTATTCAAGGCGCCTTTGCTGCCTGACTGAGTGGAAGTTACATAGCAAAGACTTGCCAGTTTTCATATGTAAGAAGAAAAAAGAACTTCTGAATCGGACAGTAGTTGTTATTTGCCTCTGTATCAAGGATGGAAGAGTCTCACGATAAATGAATTTAAGATTTTTTTCTAATCCTATTAGGGATTGAATCCCAGCTGTCCTTTGTTCTACCTTTGGCAGCCATGAGGCTTTGGAAAACTTAAGCAACAGGTGATATCCAGCTTGAGTCATCCAATAACAAGCTGAAAATAACATTGAACATTGCCAACCACTGTAGCTCATTTTTGAAAGTGGATGAAGGGTGATGTGTGATGGTTATGAGGGATGAGTGGGAAAGGAAGAGTTGAAGGTGGTGTGTGATGGTGGGGGTGGCAAAGCTTATCTTTAGAATCCCAATTTGTAATCACCATTTTGGAGTTTTGTAGTTCTTCTGAATTCACTGTAGTTCTGCATTTGTCCTGCTGCGGTCAAATGTTTCAACTTCAGTCGAGCTATTGTATTTTACTGACATCGTGGCTTATTACCGTTGAGGTTAGCTTGTTCAGTTAGCCACCTTCCTTCCTCCACCCAAAGTTGTAACTCAATCCCATGATGACTGACTTTGGTTAATATGTCTTAGATATAGATAATGTATCATTTCACAAAATTGACATAATGGAAACATGTATGTTGTACAAATATTTAATTGTTTCAATAATTTCAAAATGTTTGCATTTTAATTTGGAAGCTTGGCTGATTTTGGCCAATACTTGAAACAGTGTATTTATCCAATTTCTTTCTAACCATTCCCACTGCCACTTAGGATTGGGATGGGCTTTTTGGAGTCGTTCTTCCCCTAATAAAAAAAACCACTTATGTTCTTTAAACATGATAAATGTTTTCTTACATTCAGATCATAGTTTAATTTTCAAAGTAAGCTGACCAGGAATAATTTACCTTTTGCAACCACACTTAACATGTTGAAGTTCAAATCTAATAACAAAATGATGCTATGTTGGTGTGTTTTAATGAAGAATTGCAAAGATGATTCTAGGATTTGGGGCTCCACGTTTAATAGGCTGAAGCTTTCTTTTTTTGAAACAGGATTGGATTGATTTTGGATGACGTAGCTGTAAGCAGTGACCACTGAACTAGAAAGCTCTGCTTCAAAATGAAACGCTATTTGAGGAAGGTTTGTTCCATGCAAATCAGTATAGAACAGATTTTCCACAGTTAATATGGTGTTGATTTTAAGTAAAGATGGTGATTAAATATTTCAAGAGACATGGGGAGAGATTTTACCACCTTGCTGTGCCTGGAACAAGTGGTGCCAAGCTAGGAAAGTAGTGTGCGAAGTTTAAAAATCTGATTCACGCCTGGTGCCAAATGCTTTGCAATTTTCCCACACCTTTTTGAAATGGTTTGAAATACATTGTGCACAGAAAGGGTGTGAAGGTCATTAGCATGAGATTGACTGGATTTCAATATCATTAGTGAACTCACCATTCGTTCCTGCCCCCGGCCCCTCCGAAGGTTTCTCATGTGCCCAGCAAGAGGTCATGCTCTTGCGAATCACTACTGATCTCCACAAGCGCTGACCTGGCGAGCTGATCACGCCAGGGGTTCTGAAGGCCATTAAACCACTTAGGGTTGGCAGGGTGGTGCCCATTGGTGCCCTCCAGGCACCTTGGCAGTGCCAGCATGCCAGGGCAGTGCCAAGGGGGTGGAGTCTGAGTGGATGGCTATGGCGGGGGGGGGGGGGGGGGAGGGGAGGGTGGGGGTCAGTTTTTATGCAGGGGTGGATCATGAGTGCATCATAAGTGTCAGTGGTCAAGCATGAAGACTTGTAACAGATGCTCTGATGCTGGTGACCCATGGTGGGGACATGGGACAATGTGCTGCCGATGAGTGGGATGGGAGCAGTCCCAATGTCTGTGAGGGAGGGGGAGGTTCTTGGTACGCAACTGGCCACTATCACAAAAAAGGTGACTGAGTGATGGAAGATTGTGGTGAGGCCGGTGCAAATCTCCTTTATTCTCACCGCTATGATAGTTTTCTTCATGGTAAAATTCCACCCACTATTTCTATGCTGATGATGAGGGTAGGTATGAGAACATTGATTTTTATAGATGAGCAGCATTGAATAGAATATTCACTCCATCTCCACTTCATCTAGCTTTAGTGTAGCTTGCTACTTTATTAGGGCCCCACCTCAAACACAAGATAGAACATAATTATTCAACTGTGGTATAAGTTGCATTACCCTATGATACTTATTGTTAAGATGCTATTAATACAAAATATTAAACAAAAATGGGGGGGAAAAACCAGAAATGCAACAGGTCAAGTCAGCTTATGTAATGAACATACCAGACAATCTTTAGGATAGGAGCCTCCTTCAGAATGTAAAATGCTGGTTAACTGAAATGGTAATTTTAAATATCAAGAATTAAAAAAAACTCAATTGCGATTTCTCTAAATCTAACGTCTGTATACTCAGATCAAGACAGTCATATGCCATTTATCCTTCAAGAAAATTCATATGGTTGTACCCTCCTAATTATGTCTTGATTTGGTGATCAGAGTGTAAATAGGACAGACTTAAAAACTAGCTGTGCTAAATTGAGAACAGTTGGTGTCATATCTTCAGAGTGAACAGATTTAAAATAGAGTTTTCTGGGGGCCAGGAATTCTGTGGTGTGTATTATTGATTTCAGTGTGAAACTGTAGAGTAATGGAAGCTGCAAAGGGCAGCTGCAAAGGGTTAGCAAAAACATATTTACTGAAATAAGTAATGATATATTTGCAGAATCTGATATATTAAATGTTAGATTTCCTGCCACAACATATTCTGTTTCGCACAATTATTCTTTCATGCTTACATTCTGTTTTGCTTTTCACGTATGTATTTTCTCAGCGTTTTTCTTCCTCCCTGATGGCAGTACGTCTTGTTTGCATTTTGCTTTGCAAATGCTAGCAACCCTCCAATGCTTCACTCAAACACCATGAGCCCTGATTTGAAATGCACACAAGCTATTTACCCCAGGTTGAAAGAAATAACTTAAGTAACTGCAGTAATGTTTCTTCATGGATTCCAGTAACGAGAACAAGAATGCTTTTATATAAGCATCTTTTAACATTAGAACATAAAAAATAGGAGCAGGAGTAGGCCATCTAGCCCCTTGAGCCTGCCCCGCCATTCAATAAGATCATGGCTGATCTGTCGTGTCTCAGTTCCACCTTCCCGCCCTCTCCCCATAACCCTTAATCCCCTTGCCTATCAAAAACCTATCAACCCGCGTCTTAAATATATTTAGCAAGGCAGCCTCCACTTCAACAGGCAGAGAATTCCAGAGGTTCACCACCCTTTTGAGTGAAGAAGTTCCTCCTCAACTTCGTTCTAAACCCCCCCCACCCCCCCCCCCCCCCCCCCTTATCTTGAGGCTGTGCCCTCTAGTCCTACTGTCCTTTCTGAGCGGGAAGAGCCTCTCCACCTCTATCCTATCCATCCCATTCATCATATACGTCTCAATGAGATCTCCCCTCATTCTTCTAAACTCTAACGAGTACAAGCCTAGTTTATTCAGCCTCTCCTCATAGTTCAACCCCCTCAACTCCGGTATCAGCCTAGTAAACCTCCTCTGCACTCCCTCCAAGGCCAAAATATCCTTGCGTAAGTGCGGCGACCAAAACTGCACACAGTACTCCAGCTGCGGCCTCACCAGTGCCCTATACAGCCCTTTTATATAGTAAAACACCCCAAGATACTTTTTCAAAGTTTGACACCAAGCCACATTAAGGGTCATTAGATCCAGTAACCAAAAGTCTGATTAAGGAGACTGTTAATGAAGGAGACCAAAATAGGGTGATTTAAGGAGAGACCCTCACCCATGTTTTCATTACCTCAAATCAACCATTCCAATGCACTCCTGGCTGGTTTCCCGCTTTCTTTTACCATATGTAAATGTGAGGTCTTCCAACATACAACTGCTCGCCTTAACCTGATGAGTCTTATTCCCCCATTATCTCTAATGGCCTGCATTGACTCACGGTCAATCAGGGAGAAAACCCTTGCCCATATAAGGGCCTCAGTTGACCCACTGGCAGGCCTGATGCCACTAGTAAAGTTTCAGTTGGGCTAAGGTTGGATGGGAAGGCCTTTGACTGGATTTTATTTCCCCCTACCTTTTTTAAACCTTTAAACCCACTGGCAGGGGAGTGTAAAATCCACCCCATAACTTGTGTATTCTCGTCCTGTTACTGTAGCTTAATTTTAAGGCTTTGGCATACACTGGGTTACTATTGGTTTCCACTGGCTGTTTATTTACTCCAAGCTGGAAATATCTATTTATTATGATCCAAAATACTGAAGAAAATGTATATGCATATGTGGTTTGTTCCTGGCAAATAAAATCGATCTGTTTGGCCAGGTTATGAAAACACTTTCCTTTGTAGTCAAGTCCTGAGGGGAGACTTGAACCCAGAACTTCTGGCTTAGAGTTAGGGATGCTACTCACTGATTCACAAGACTTCACAAACAAATAAGTGCATCCCCAATACTGACCTCAATGAAGCACCACACACCAGTCCAAATCATTGTGATCCTTTTTACACTTAACCTCTACTTTCTGCCCTTAGAACATAGAACAATACACGCCCTTCAGCCCTCAATGGTGTGCTGAGCTTTGTCTGAAACCAAGATCAAGCTATCCCACTCCTTATCATTCTTGGTGTGCTCCATGTGCCTATCCAATAAGCGCTTGAAAGTTCCTAAAGTGTCCGACTCCACTATCACATCAGGCAGTTCATTCCACACCCCAACCACTGAGTAAAGTACCTACCTCAGACATCCCTCCTATATCTCCCGCCATGAACCCTTGTATTTATGCCCCCTAGTAACAGCTACATCCTCCTGAGGAAATAGTCCCTGAACGTCCACTCTATCTATCCCCCTCATCATCTTATAAATCTCTATTAAGTGGCCTCTCATCTTCCTCCCTCTAAAGAGAAAAGCCCTAGATTCGTCAACCTTTCCTCATAAGACCTACCCTCCAAAACAGGCAGCATCCTGATAAATCTCCTCTGCGTACTCTCCAATGCTTCCATCACCTCCTTGTAGTGAGGTGACCAGAACTGCACACTATTCCAAATGCGGTCTCAAGGTCCTGTATAGTTGCAGCGTTCAACCATTTCAATCCAGCTTTCCTATTAATTGCATATGCCAGGATCTTTGCCATAAGTCACTTTAACCAAATTTTTTTGGAAATCCATATCCATAGCCTTTCCTTTATACTTAGTCATGCAACTCACCTCTTTCGGAAGTGCATGCTGAGCAGTCATGATTAATTTATATTCTCTAACTTGGTAATTTAATTGTAAAATATACATTCTAGTAGTTTAGCAACAGCTAAATTTAAATGATTTTGAACAACTCCCACCCTTATTTTCAAATCCATCCATGGTTTTGCCTCACCTTACCTCTAGCCCTGCAACCCTTCTACTTTTGGCCTCTTAATGCATCTCCAATTTTCTTTGATCCACCATTGGCCATGTCTTCAGCTGTTTAGAATCTAAGCTCTGGACTTCGCTCCCTTCTCCCAACTTCTTGAAATGCACCTTTAAATTTACTTGTGATCTATTTGTCCTAAATTTTATTTGATAATCGCTTCTGTGAAGCATTTGGAATTACTTTTTTCAAAAATGTGATTCCATGATTGAACACTTAGAACATAGAACACTACAGCACAAACAGGCCCTTCGGCCCACGAGTTGCGCCGATCACATCAACACCTATCTATAACCCCCAATCCCATAAAACCCCATATACTCATCCAGAAGTCTTTTAAAAGACCCCAGCGAGTTCGCCTCCACCACCACTGACGGCAGCCGATTCCATTCACTCGCCACCCTCTGAGTGAAAAACTTACCCCTAACATCACTTCTGTACTTTCCTCCCCGCACCTTAAACCTGTGTCCTCTCGTAGCGACCATTTCAACCCGGGGAAATAGCCTCTGAGAATCCACCCTATCTATTCCTCTCAACATTTTATAAACCTCTATCAGGTCGCCTCTCAACCTACGTCTCTCCAGGGAAAAGAGACCCAGTTCCCTCAACCTAACTTCATAAGGCATGCCTCCCAGTCCAGGCAACATCCTTGTAAATCTCCTCTGTACCCTTTCAATAGCTTCTACGTCTTTCCTATAGTGAGGCGACCAGAACTGCGCACAGTACTCCAAATGAGGCCTGACAAGGGTCTTATAAAGTTGCATCATTACCTCCTGACTCCTAAACTCAATCCCTCGATTTATGAAGGCCAGTACACCATACGCCTGAAGAACTTGCTGAAGAACCTTGTGTGCTAAGAATTACACTAACAACTAATCATGATTCAGACTCTCAATGTGGCTCACTAAGGCTTGCATGAAGCTACATATATTTATACGTGGAGTCCTGTCCTCTGGCAGGCAAAAAGAACATGTGTGGGCATTGTGACATTACTGAATTAAACAAAAAATATGAGGTACAAACTTTTTCTGGTGCAGCCTCAATGGCAAAACCATGATCAATTGCAGTTGACTTGTTAACCAATCATCACTACCTTTTCATGCCATGTAAATTGTTGGTTCACTTTAAATTTAGCCTTGCTTTTGTCCTGATGCATGCAAGACAAAATGCTTCAACAGCATGTTTCTTCATACAGCAATATTTTAAAAATGTTTATAAATGTAAGACTAGTTTGCCTGCAATTACTTGAAGTTGAGGGGGGAAGAGAATGGGGGCATGCAGTGATGTTTTTTTCCTGTCCCCTGACCCAAAATATTTTTTTAAAAGGTTGTCAGCATATGTACTATTTCATCTTGTTTTCTTTCCCTCCTGGTTATTTTAACTTTTTTTTCTACTTTCATTCTAAGAGTGTTCCAACTGTTCTATGCCTTTATTCATCAAAAGTGTTAGTTATTTTTATTTATCCTGGTTTCCTTTATCTCCCAGGTCATATCATCCATTTGCAGCTGGGTCCCATGTTTAAAAAAAAAAGTTGCTGTCAGTGACTGAAAGTCATTGATATAGTTCCAACATGACTGGTTGCATTATCTTGTTGACAGCTGACTGCACCCAGATAGTTTCATTTCCAGTATCTGATGAGTTAACATTCATTTTTGTTTCAATTTCATTTGGTGTGTGCTTGGAACATAAACTTCCTTTAGACTCAGAGTGGCTACAGTGGTTTCTCCATCAGAGGTAAAATATGCTCTTTTGGTGTGGAGCTATTCAACTTCCCTCCCCTCAAGTCTATTCAGTCCAGCTGTCCTGCTGATTCTGGTGAACTTCTTTATTTGTTTTTATTCTTTTAAAGTGATCAACTTCCTAAAACCTCAACTTATCTATCATTTGATGTTTAATGCTGTGTAGCATGAAGAATATCCTGCATCATATTTTTCACCTGGTCTTATTTTATGATCTTGTGGGCATGCTAAAGCTCACACAGATGACTGTGCATTCAATCTTTTATTTAATAAGTCATTCATATTTTATTCATCATTTTTAAGCTTAATTCCCTGTGTGGTCTTGTTAAAGTAAGGGTGTGGACTACCTGTATTTCTCCTTTTATCTTCTTTTGCACTTTCTTCTGGCCATACACCTTGTAATCATGAGGATTAAACTTCTGGGCCTCTTAGCACTATTCACGTACTGATGTGTACTGTTTTGAATGAGATTACTTGCATCCAGTTGTTGCCTTTCCCAGCAGGCTAGTTGCCATTAGGACTTCAGTGGAGTTGGAAGCAATGAAAATACCATTTTTTTTTCATTATTTCACAATGCCTCACAGCGCCAGGGTCACAAGTTCAATTCCTGTCATGGGCATCTGTCTGTGTGGAGTTTGGACATTCTCCCCGTGTCTGCATGGATTTCCTCTGGGTGATCTGGTGTCCTGTCAGTCCAAAGATGTGCAGATTAGATGGACTGGCCATGCTAAATTGCCCCTTAGTGTTCCAAAATGTCTAGGTTGGGGGATTAGCCATTGTAAATGTTTGGGGTTATGCAGATTGGTTAGGGGAGAGGCTGGATAAGATACTCTATCAGAGTTGTTGCAGACTTGATGTGTTGAATGGCCTCTTCTGCACAGTAGGGATTCAATTCCATTCCATTCCATTCATGGGATGTGAGTGTGATGCATATTCCAAAAAAAAATTTTCTACTTTTCCACTCATTCTTCCTCTTAGCAATTGAATTTAAATCAGTGCTCTTTTGGCTATTGTGATGGAATGTCTTTCTTGGGATCACACGTTGAGTTGTGGGGAGATATGGATTGGTATAAATGTGCAGTCTGTTTATTCCTAGTACATGTCTAACTTCTGCTTTCTTTTTGTTTATTTTGCACTATGCTGCTTTATCACTGAGTATTTGAGAACTCTTAATAATGACAATTTCTGTATTATTGTGCAATTACCTGGTTAACAGCTGTTCAGACCAACTTTTGAATAAAGTCACTTCTGCATTAAGTCCCTGTGGACTACTGTGCTGATTTACTCAGTTCGCTGGGAAAACTGTCATCTGAAATGTTAATTTTGAAAATGAGCATTTTTAAAATTGAAGAATTACTTTGATGCTTCATTACATTGTTATTTATTGCAGGATTGCAGCTGAGCTCATTATCTTTCGTCTTGCTGTGAAATCTCTACCTACCTTTCATGAGCATATGGTGAAAGCTTCACGTGTGTTCGGCTTAAACGTTTGTGGGTGTGTATTAATGAGCTAAAATGTCATAAGGAACAAAGAGAAATGGTAGTGATTGATCCAAATTGACTTTTAATGCAACAGAATGAAAATTTTCCCCACCTCTTGTAGAAAGCAAAAAAATTGCACTTGTGTTACTCAACAATTGTATGTAGCCTGTGGATGGGATATGTTGCTATTCTGAAGCACTTCACAACCAGTTCATTACTTTTGAAGTGTAGTCTCTGCTTTATTTAGTCAAACACAGCAGCTGAATTGTGCATGTTTAGGTCCTACAAATGCTAATTGTCCAGTTATTCAATTTTTGAAGGTGTTAGTTAAGGGGCAAGAGCAAAGAGTTGACCTAGTTATGATGGGCCAGATGGCCTCTGGCTAAATGTTGGCTACAGTGCCAGGAAAGCTCCCTTCTCCTTTTTGAATGCTAGCCAGTAATCCATCTGAACTCAGATGGAGACTTGAGTAATGAAACACGTCTCATCTAAAAGACAACACCTCTGACAATGCATTTTTAAAAATTGTGCTCAAGAATTAGAATGGATCTCTGCAATGTGGGTGCTCACAAGTAAATCAATCCAACAGTTGCACCTTAGAAATGACCGTAGGGTTATTTAGCATATACTGGTCCAAAGATGTGTGGGTTAGGTTGATTGGCCGTGCTAAGAAATTGCCCCTTAGTATCCAGGGATGCGTAGATTAGAGGAATTAGTGGGTATGATATGGGGGTAGGGCCTGGCTGGGATTGTGGTCAGTGCAGACTTGATGGACCAAAGGGCCTCTTTCTGTGCTGTAGGGTTCTATGATTCAATGATCACTAAACAGAAACAGGCCTTTCAGCCCAGTTGGCCTGTGCCAGTGTTTATGCTCCACTCAAGCCTCATCCCATCTTTCCTCATTTAAATCCATCATCCCAACCCCCATCCCTTTCTCTGTCATACGTTTATCTAGCTTCCCCTTAGATACATCAATACTATTTGCTTTAACCACTCCCTTGGTAGTGAGTTCTTGCCACTCATTGGATAGAACAGTTTCTTCTGAATTCCCTATTGGAATTCTGGTGACTACTTTATATTGATGGTCTCTTCATACTCTTCCCCACAAGTGGAAACATTCTCTCTTCATTTGATCAAAACCTTCCGTAATTTTAAAGATCTTGAGGTCATTTTCAAGAGAAGAGAGTCGTATGAACATACAAACAAGGGGCAGGAGTAAGCCATTCAGCCCTTCAAGTCTGCTCTGTTATGTAATAAGTTCATGGTTGATTTGATAGTAAGTGCAAATCCTGAATCCAGCTATGCCCTATAAGTTATCATCTCTTGCTGCCAAGGATCTATTCACCTCTGCATAAAAATATTTAAAGACTGCTTTCAGCGCCTTTCCAAGAAGAGAGTTCCAAAGATTCACAATTCTGAGTGGTAACATTTCACCTTGTCTCGGCTTTAAATAGGAGTCTCCTAATTTTTAAATGGTGACCCCCTAGTTCTAGATTATCCCTCAAGAGGAGACCCAGCCATTTTGTCTTTGCTGCGCCCTCTCCACTGTCACAGTATCCTTTAATGATATGGCATCCAGAGCAGCACGCTGTACCCTAAGTCTAGTCTAATTTGATGCAGGTTCAGCATGTTATCCCTACTTTTCAATTAAATCCCTCTTGGAATGAATCTTAGTGTCTGATTTGACTTTTTCATGCTACCCTGTGAAGCAAATTTGTGATTTGGCATATTTGTATTCCTAGATCCTTTTGCCCCTCCCTCCTTTAATAGCCAAAGGATTTTTTTATCGCATAAACAAAAGAGCTGAATGTCAGAGGTGAGAGTAACTGCCCTTCATATCAAGGCAGCATTTGGCCGTGTATAGCAAAAAGGCACTCTAGCAAAACTGGAGTCAATAGGAATCGGGGAGAAAACCATCCACCGGTTGGAGTTGTACCTGACATAGAAACATAGAAAAGTGGAGCAGGAGGAGGCCCCTCAAGCCTGCTCCACCATTCATAATGAGTATGGCAGATCAGCCAACTCGATAGCCTGTTCCTGCACCCCCCGCTCCCCCATATCCTTCCATCCCTTTCACCCTAAAAGCTATCTAACTCCTCCTTGAAAACTTAATGTTTTGGCTTCAACTGCTTTCTATGGTAGCAAATTCCACAGGCTTATCATGCTCTGGATGAAGAAATTTCTCTCTAAATGATTTACTCTGTACCTGTCAAACTGTGACTCCCGATTCTGAACTCTTCACCATCAGGAGCATATTTCCTGCATCGACTCTGTCTAGTCTTGTTAGAATTTGAGATGTTTCTATGATATTTCCTCATAATTCTCGTGAACACCAGTGAATATAAACCTAACAGATTCAGTCTCTCCTCATACAGCAGTCCCATTTGCTGCACACTGTATAGCAAGAATATCCTTCCTCAGATAAGGAGCCAAAAACTGTGCACAATATTCCAAGTGTGGTCTCACCAAAGCCCTGTTTAATTGCAACAAGACATCCCTGTTCCTGTACTTAAAAATAAGAAGATGGTTGGTGGTCAATCATCCCAGCTGCAGGACATCACACAGGGGTTCCTCAAGGTAATGTCTTCAAATGAATCATCTTCAACTGCTTGCATAAGATCAGAAGTGTGGATGTTTGCTGTTGACTGCAAAATGTTCAGTATCGTTTGCAGCGACCCAAATATTGAAGCAGTTCCTATCCAAATGCAGCAACACCTGGATAATATTCAGTTTGGGGTGACATGTCGAAAGTAATATTTGCAGTACACAATGACCAGGCAATGACCACCTCCAGCAAGACAGGATCTAATTGTAACCCCACGACATTCAATGGCATTATCATCACTGAATCTCCCACTATCAACATCCTGGGGATTACCATTTACCACAAACTGAACTGGACTGGCTATTTGTATACTTTGACTACCAGAGCTAGGAATTCTGTAGCAAGTAACCTGGCTCCCCAAAACCTGTCCATCAGCTAAAAAAAAACGTCAGAAATGTAACAGTGTCACAGTGATCAGCACTGCTGCCTCTGAGCCAAGGACACAACTTCAAGTCCAGCCTTTGGGTGACTGTGGAGTTTGCATGTTTTCCCCATGTCTGCATGGGTTTCCTCCGGGTGCTTCAGTTTCCTCCCTTGGTCCCAAGATGTGCAGGTTAGGTGGATGGCCATGCTAAATTGCCCCTTACGTGGGGATAGGACCTGTGTAAGATATTCTGTCGAAGGGTTCATAGAGACTCTATGGGCCAAATGGCCTCCTTCTGCACTGTAGAGATGCTATGATTCTCCACTTACCTGGATGAATGCAGGTCCAACAACACTCCAGAAGCTCAACACTATCTGGGACAAAGAAGTTCACTCGATTGCTACTCCTTTTGCAAACATTCAATCCCGCCACCATCGACAAAGTGGCAGCCATGTGGACCATCTACAAGTTACACTGCAGGAACTCTTCAAGCTTCCTTGCAAACCCACAACCACTACTATCTAAAAGGAAAAGAGCAGCAGATACATGGGAACACCAGCACCTGGAGGTTCCCCTCCAAATCACTCGTCATCTGAGTTGGAAGTATATTGCCGTTCACTCACTGTTGCTGTGTCAAAATCCTGCAATTCCCTCTTTAATAGCACCAAGGGTGTTCTGGCTTTGGAGAGTCAGGAGGTGAGTTACTCGGCACAGGATTCCTATTATTTGACCTTGGGGCTTGCAGTGGTTCAAGAAGGCAGACATCACCACCTCCTCGGGCAATTAGGGATGGGCAGTGAGCGCTGGCCCAGCCAGCAGTGGCCATATATGAATTTTTGTAAAAACTGTCTTGTGCTGTAATGCTCTTGGGAGTTTGGGATGACTGAGTGATTTTAAAAGTAGTGAAAAATTCTTCTGTTTCTCACTTTTGACTTCCTTTGTTTTGGGTACACAAAAGAAGTATGCTTGTAGATGCCGCTTGGTCTTGAAATTGCTACAGTTAAAAACAAAATTCTTGAGCTGATAAACTGCCATGTCAGTACTGTGAAAAATGTTCTGAACGTCCCTTGTGATGTTGAAACAACAGAATGTGCGCACAAATATCTTTCATGTCATTAACCTATTGGAGAGAATAATAAATTGCTAGGAGTGTATTCCAAGTCTCCAAAACACTCTAGGGTCCTAATTGATGTCCTGTATCATTCAAATTAAGCCACTGTATAGTTTTTTCTTTTTTTTTGTGCTGATTTGTCTTCTACACTGTAATTGTAATTTTTCCCAGCTAATAAGGTGGCAATTGATTTTTCGATGTGGCTTTTCAACATGAGGGGAAATTTCAAAGTTGTGACAACTGTAATGATATGTGAAAGGCTATGATTTTATTTTAAACATTAGTTTACTGTATATGGTGATGAATAGAATTATATATTTTGGTTTTGCTGCACAGTTGATTGTGGTGAGGAAAGACATTTCTGACTGCACAAAGCAGTAAATTCCACATTTGGAAAGCAATTAAGTTTAAATCGGGTTTTGAAGCTCCAAGCAAAGTTTTATCTTTTAACAATCAGAATTTGGATGGAATAAAGCTGGTCAAAATTTCTATCTTTTTGATCAGCTCCAGTTTAACCAGTACTATAAAAAGCACAATAGCAAATCTCAAACCTTTTTTATTTTTGTGGTTCCCAAAAACATTAGTCTTTCACAAATACAAACTATATCAATAAATGTTATATTTTAAAACAAAAATAACTTGATCTATGATGTTTGCATGTTGCAAAAAATTACTAGGTTTTATTTATTCTTGAGACTTAAGTCACGAGCATCAAAATCATTGCTAAATTTTTATGTTCAGTGAGATATAAATTGCATTGTACGACTGCCTATGTGATATCCTGTATTGCATTTTTCTTCCATGCAGGTGTAACAACCGTAAGCAGTTCAAATATGGAGTGGTTATAATCTCATTAACTTGTTGTTCTGTGCTAGCATTTGTGTGGTCTGGAACCGAAAATAAAAGTCATAGTTTCAAGTTTTCACCACCTTATTTGTTAGCATAACAGGGCAAAATAGTCATTTCCAGGTGCTTTAGAGTATTGTGTTCTTTAAGATATCCAAGGACAGGTATTGAGTTTGTTTAAGTATATCTGGTGATTGTTAACAATTGGAGTTGCCTTGATTAACATTAGGGCACGGTCCTCCAGTTATACCTGTGGGCAGCATGCAGTCTCACAGCACTGATCTATCCATTGAAGCTAGGCAACTTGACACGTATTTTATTTACTTCTCTCATTCTGTTTAGCTGGAAGATTGGACTGGGCTTTTTTTTTAATGCTGTTGCTTCGTAAATTAGAATACCAGTATCAGTGACGTGAGATATACACTACTATCAAGAACATGAATATAACGTTTATATGTAACTTCTCAGCCTGTTTAATATGTACCTGTATGACCCAGAAAAGTGATGGGTTTCGTGAGGGAATCAGAAGGAAGAATTTTGTCTGCATTTTTTTTAAAACCATTTTAACATTACTAGCAGTTGTAAAGGTGGCATAGCACTATCTAATGAATAGGATAAATCTGGATGGATCTTTTGTTTTATATCTGAGACATAGGCCACATACCAATTGTCGTCAAGTTGCACCATCTCCTGAGGCAGCACCAGAGTACATGCTGTGTAATTTTAGAAACAGCAGGATTTTTGGTGAGCAACCAATGCATTACTCATATGGAATGATATACAATCAAATTCAAGAATGAGTCAACTGAAGTGAAGGACTTACTGAAATAATGCAGCCAGAACCCATTTTGAAAATTATGAAGGTAGTTTATTTAAGAAGCAGAAACACATCAGGAGATTAAAATTTGCAGAATGGTTTTTGAAAAAAAAGTCTTAAAATCCAAACTTAATTATCAATAATTAAATCATACAGAATCTAGGTAAAACATCCCACTTCCTTAACCACAGTGGAGATTAGGGACCATAAAGAATATCATCTTGGAGGGCATGGCTATGATACGAAGTGAATACTTTGCATCCTTTTTCACCTAAAGGGGAAGGGGCTGCCAATGTTACAGTATTGAGAGAGGTGGAGAAAATGCCATATAATAGGCTTTTGCTCCCTTTGTCAGAATTGCAATGTACACTTCCTTCATTGCTGATGAGGACTGAGTGCCGCTATTGAAAAATAATTGTAGATTGATCCAGTTCTGCCTTTAGTTTCCGATGAGTCTGGTTGCCTGATTTAAAACAAACGTTATCCTAACACTCTTTTGCACTTTGTAATTATTTGTGAATAGGATATTTGTAAATGAGACAAATTAGAATTATTCAAGTACATTTTTATGTTTTGCATTGGTACATGGGGGAAGATCTGTGTGCAATTTAGTTTGTGTTAGTTTTACAGGCACTAGCGCTTTTGATTGAGAGTTCTACCGTTTTTAAAAAAAAATGAAAACCATTTTGCTACTATTGTTAAAATGCTTTGTGGATGGTGTGCTTAGAAGCATGGGCTTGCTACAGGTTTAATATAAGATCGAGGTTTTTCTTGCTAATTAATATGGAATAAATAATGCCAAAACCACCACCGATATTTTGAAGGTACAAATATGCTTACTGGTTTTCTTTTTTCACCTGCATGATTGATCTAGTAGTTGGAGAGCACCTACTCACATATACAATGTTGCTTGGAAAATAAATGTGCAAGTGTTGTCTGTTCACTTTATGCAACTAACCCTACGTTGCTGAATAAACAGAAACTTCCATAAAATCAAAATGCCAAATTATGTAACTGCATTGTGATGGCCAACTCCAGAAAGACTGATCACTGCAGTTTTTTTATTGCTCTTAATTATTTAACTTTCTACTCTTTTGTATCACATTTCTATCCTGTTTTATTTAGGCCAAGTAGATAAGTTGGCAAGTAAGCTGTGCATTTCTTTACAGATTTCCCCTTGACGTCTTTATTGTAGTATGTCTAATCTCACATCATCTATAAAATAAATAGAAAACTAGGTCAGTAGAGTATTGCCGAGAATAAAACCGATCTGCTTTGTGAGAATAACTTCATGTGGCGAATTTTGTTTACCCAGTTCTGTTCTTGTGTAATATAACTTGATAATATTTCCACTTTGTGCATGTGTCCCTATATGTGAAAAAATATCCAGAAACGTCACTCAAAAAAAAATTGTGAAAAATTCTACATCCTCTGAGTTGTACAGTGAGTGTTAGAACAGATAAACCAACTCAATCAATTACAGACCTGAATTTTTCACCTAGTTTACAGCAACCTTCTCTGTATTTAAATAATTCTGTCATGTGCAACTTCTCTGGTAATAGCTCTGACATACTTCCTTCTCCATTACTGAAATGTTCCCCATAGCAATGGACACTAATCAATGTACTTGTTGCCATAAAAGATAGTTTTTATTTCCCCAATAAATTCAACTTTATCTGGAATTAGAAATATATTTTAAATCCCCATGTTGCCCTTTGTAGTTTAGATTTAACCATACAGTCCTATCCAGATCCAAATCTGAGGTAGAATATGGAAAAAAAGCACAGCTGTTCTGAAAACAAGCCACTCAATTGTCTCAGTTCAATCATAACTCTTCTGTATCCCATAGCAGCAAATGGAAGCCAGATCCATCCCAAAAATCAGCATTCTTGTTTAAAAGTGAATGTACTTTGTATTCTGAATTAACAGTTTATACCCTGCTTCTCTGTTAGATATTGTAGATTTTTGATTATTCAAATGCATGCAAGGGGAAGTGGTGGCACAATGGTATTTTCACAGGAATAGTAAATGAGATCCCCAGGTTAAAACTCTGGGGACCTGGGTTTGAATCCCAGCAGGGCAGATAGTGAAATTTAAATTAAATAAAGATCTGGGATTGAAAGTCTAATGATATCATTGTCTGTTGCCATAAAAATGCATTTGGTTCACTAATGCCCATTAGGGAAGGAAATCAGCTGTCCTTACCTGGCCTGGCCTACGTGTGACTCCAGATTTAGGAATACGTGTGATGCCCACCTCCCATGTGTGTATACAGCTCAGTTTAGGAGGGTAATTTTTCTCCTTTCAGCAGGCAATATGCAGGAATGTTTTGTAATGCAATGTTTAATCAAGTTGCTGTTTGATTTAATTATTGCTGATTAGTTTTTTGTTTATTTTTAAACCACTTTTTCTTAGTAATCATAAATTCATTCATGGGACATAGGCATTGCTGGCTGACCAGCATTTATTGCCCATCACTAGTTGCCCTTGAGAAAGTGATAATGAGCGGCCTTCTTGAATCACTGCAGTCCACATGCTGTGGGTTGACCCACTATGCCTTTAGAGAGGGAATTCCAGGATTGGTGGTGTTACCATGTATCTGCTGCCCTTGTCCTTCTAGATGGAAGTGGTCAGGGTTTGGAAGGTGTTTTCTAAGTGATAGTAAATTTGACATGAATGTGAAATTGGCTTAGGGACACTAGTGGTGAAGGATTATTTTTCAGAGTGGAGGGGAAGATTTGGTGGTGTAATCCAGGGATTGATATTGGGAACAGTGTTTTTTTTCAATTGCATTATGACATAGGCTTGAGTTGAAAGGCCATTATTTCCCAATAGAAGGGATGGCGGTAGTAGATTTCAGGAGTATGTAGGCAACTGGTGAAATGGGCAGATGAAGCTTAATGCTGATAAATGCTTGATTGCGGGAGGAAGAATGAGGGAAGACCATGTGAAACGATTGTTACAATTGGGGGTGTAGAACGAAAGAGACCTTGAGGTGGGGGAAGGTGGATGTGTGCCCATGAGTCCTTGAAGTGGGCAGGACACACTCAGAGCTGTTTAAGAAGGTATAAGGGATCCTTTGCTTTCTTATAAGGAGTACAAAAGCAAGCAGGTTGTGCTAAAACTTTATAAAACCTGGCTAGGCCCCAGCTAGTGTAGTGGAATTAATTCTGGACACTGCACTGTAGGAAGGATGCCAAGGCCTTGCAGAGGTGAAGAGGGCATTTATTAGAATGATATAAGGCAAGGGATGATGGATTTCAGTTATGTGGTGAGACTGGAGAAACTGTTTGTTTTCCTTTTAAAGCAGAGAAGATTAAGCGGATATTTGATAGAGGTGTTCAAAATCATGAACAGAGAAGCTGTTTCCAGTGGCAGCAGGGTTAGTAATTTAAAAAAGCTCCAGATGTGACTTGGAAAAACATTCACAGAGTTATGATCTGCGATGCACTGATGCCTGAAAGAGCGGGGAAGCAGATTGAACAAAAGTAACTTTATGAAAGCAAATTGAATATGTACTGGAAGAGGAAAAATTTGTGAGGCTATGGGAAAAACCAGGTGGGTGGAGCTAGCTGGAAAGCTCTTTCATGGAGCTGGTATCGGCATCATTGCTCAATATCATAAGAGCATAAGAAATAGAAGCAGGAGTAGATCATACAGTCCATCATGCCAACTCCACCATTATGCTGATTTGTCCCTTCAAGGACAATACAGCCAAAAAAAGTCACCAACTTGGGTGACCAATTGGAAGTCCAAGTGGGTAATCACCCCAGAGGGTGGAGTTCTTTTAGGCAAGAGACATGTAGAGAGCTAGCTACGACCATATGACTGAACAATTCTTAATAAATGCCTTTTTTTGTAATTATAAATTTTCAGTGAAAATTTGGCAGTGAGAATAAATTATCCTGACACTGTCTTTGGCCCAACACCTATGAGTATTCTGTTTTAGTAGCAGTCTGGAAAAAAGGTACCATAATCTCTTTACACAAAGTCATTTGAGGGACTGTAATGTTGCCATATCATGAGCAAAGTAGAACAAAAAGGACAAGACAGACGGTGGGTGAGCAACAAGTGAAGCTAGATCTTGGGCCAGAATCCACAAGAAGGGTAAGCGAAATACAAAAATGTACCTCCACTTACATTGTCATCTCCGAGCATGTCCAGATGACTCAGTGCATTGGAGAGGCTGAGGCCAGAAGCAGAATAAACTTGAATTGGCCAGCAGAATCAAAGTTTGGAAAGAAATGTATACAGAACAAAAACAAAGAGAAAGTAAGCTTGTGAAACAAAAGCTGTGGCTTTAATTTTAAAAACAGATCTTCAGTAAAAGAAACACAGAATTGCTGCAAAGTTTTTGTTTAAGAGCAGTCAGAAAGCAATGCTATAGGATTTTTTAAAAAAATGCCCCAAGTGAACTGCAGCAAGTGTCACAAATTCAGGAAAATTCATGAAACTGAACCTGACTAGCTCCCGACATGCAAGACTGGAGCAGAGCCTCCGGCGGTTCCGTGGCAGCAATCCCAGACTGGGCTTAAAGCAAAAGGAGAGAAGTTAATCAGTTTAAAAACACTGGCCCTATTGAACTTCGAGTGCACCAGGTGTCAGAGTGAAATAGACAAAAACTGGCACATCAAAAAGTGGTTAGCACTGCTGCCTTACAGCGCCATGACCCGAGTTCAATTCTGGCCTCAAGTGATACTCTATGTGGAGTTTGCACATTTTCCCTGTGTGTTCAAGGATTTGCTCTGGTTTCCTCCCATAATGCAGAGATATGCAGGTTAAGTTGATTGGCCATGGTAAACTGTTCCTTTAGTGTTAGGGTCACTGGCAGGATAAATATGTGGCGTTTTGGGGTAGGACTTGGGTGGGATTGTTGTTGGTGCAAGCTCGATGGGCTGAATGGCCTCCTGCACTGTAGGGAATTCTATAATTCTATGAAAACAAAAAAGGATTCTTCAAATGTCCAGAAGAAAAAAATAACTCCAGAGACCACTGAAAATGCTTTCCTTTGGTAAAAGGAGAATTTTTAAAAGCTCAAATATACAGAGCAGCAGTTTTGTGCCAAAACTTCAAAAGCATGGGGGGAAAATACAGAGAAAGCCAACAGCTGCTGATAGCTGAGTGGAAAAAAAATGAGAGTCTTAAAGCGACAACTACAAGAAGGAACAAAACAATGGGCAGGAATATTAGGGAAGACCCCAATGGAAGGCAACTTTTTAAGAAGTGTATAAGCAACAAAGACTTTAAACAAGATGCAACAGCAACCCTAGAAGGAGGGCACTAAATGACTCCATGAAGGTAAAGAGAAAATTGCATGGAAACAAGTCAACACTTCATTGGAGGCAGACCTGACCAGCAGTAAAGCCAAAAAGGTTTGCTGACTTTATTTCAAGTAGAAATGAAGGTTCAATTTTAGAAATGTTGGGGTGGGGGTGTGATGGCCTAGTGGTACAAACTATTAATCCAGGAACTCAGCTAATTATCTGGGGATCCAAATTCAAATCCAGCCACATCAGTTGGTGGAATTTGAATTCTATAAAATAATCAATAAAGAATCTAATGATGACCATGAAACCATTGTCAGAAAAACCGATCTGGTTTGCTAATGTCCTTTGGGAAGGAAATCTGCTGTCCTTTCTTGATCTGGCCTACATGTGACTCCAGAGCCACAGCAATGTGGTTGACTCTAGCTGCCTTCTGAAATGGCCGAGCAAGCCGCTCAGTTTAAGGGCAACTAGGAATGGGCAATAAATGCTGGCCAGCCAGTGACACCCATGTCCCACGAATGAATAAAAAAAATCCAGTAAGAACATGATGGATTCCCCTCAGAAGAAATGTAGAAATTAAAGACTACAAAAGAAACTTGAAAATATTGAACATAAACAGGAATCAGCAAAAAAAAATGCTCTAGAGAAGACATTAAAACAACAAGGTAAAGTGACGGACAGCAAACTTGAATGAAGGAGAAATTAATGAGGCAAGTAAAATAAGCTGAACTCCATGAAAAAGCAATCAGGAAATAAGAACAAGTCCAGCGAAGAATTGGGAGAATAAGATCTTGAAGGGGAGCTTGAGTGAAATGGTAAAGACATTGAAATTGACAGCAGAATCAGCAATTCAGACAAGGAAAGAAATTGAAATTGTATGCCAGAGCAAGATTGCTGAAATGGTCACATGAATAGAAAAGCACAAGAACCAACACAATAAATTGGTTGATGAAAAAGATGCTGAATTGAAATGCTATCACACAATCCCAACTACCAGATATACAGTACCATTATCATTTCTTCGCCTGATAATCTAAGATTGTGAAAGAACTGTCAAGACACAAGACTCTTTGTATTGTGATGTGTGCCTGTGTGCATTATAATGTAAGGTGCTTGGACACACAAGGGTCAATGTAGGATGGACCGCCTATGGAGTGATGTTTGTAGTCACATGGTCAGAGAACAGTTTAAGAACATAAGAACATAAGAAATAGGAGCAGGAGTAGGCCATCTAGCCCTTCGAGCCTGCCCCGCCATTCAATAAGATCATGGCTGATCTGTTGTGGCTCAGTTCCACTTTCCCGCCCTCTCCCCATAACCCTTAATCCCCTCTCTTATCAAGAACCCATCAACCCGCTTCTTAAAAATATTTAGCGAGGCAGCCTCCACCACTTCAACGGGCAGAGAATTCCAGAGATTCACCACCCTTTGAGTGAAGAAGTTCCTCCTCAACTCCGTTCTAAACCGCCTCCCCTTTATCTTGAGGCTGTGCCCCCTAGTCCTACTGTCTTTTTTGAGCGGGAAGAGTCTCTCCACCTCTATCCTATCCATCCCATTCATCATCTTATATGTCTCAATGAGATCTCCCCTCATTCTTCTAAACTCTAACGAGTACAAGCCTAGGATAGAACTCAGTAAGTGGCAAGCCTGCATGGAACAATTTCATGCAAAACCATATTTGGAACTGTACATTGTTAAAGCCTACCAATAAGTGTTTGTACTTAAACACACTAATTTCAAATCTTATCAGTGAGTCATCACTACCTCAACATAAAAATCCATATTAAGTACATAATATGGCATGCTGTCAGAATACATACCTTTGGCAGTTGATTAAGTTCGATCCCTGGAATTATTATCTCTAAGACCAGACTGCTGTTGTACCAAATGGACATGGAAGGATGGATCACTTGTCAATGCATGGATCACTTGAGGAGTAGTGATGCTGCACCAGTGAGGGTTGCTATCAAGAAATGTTTTCAAACTGGTAAACCTCAAAGTACCTAATCGAAAAAGGGCTCCTGGCTTGGGTGACCAATTAGGACTCCGAGCAGGTAATCACTCCAGGGGCTGGAGTCCTCTTAGGCAAGAGACATGGAGGGAGTTAGCTGCAACCATGCAGTTACTGAACAGTTCTTATTGATAAATACCTTTTGTGTTCACTCATGGAATCTCAAAGTGCATCTTGAAAGCCATTCAATATGGTCATGGCTGATCATGGGCTCCAACTTCATCTTCCTGCCCAGCTCCTGTATCTCTTAGTTTCTGAAAGACTAAAAGTCCTGAAATGTATTCAATGATGGAACATCCACAACCTTGTAGGGTAGACAATTCCAAAGATTTGTGACCCTTTGAGTGGAGAAATTGCTCCTCATCACAGTCCTAAATGATCATCCCCTTTTATCCTGAGACTGTGCCCCCATGTTTTTGTCTCCATTAGTCAGCAATCTCTCAACATTCACCCTATCAAGTCTCTTCAGAGTTTGTAGGTTTCAATGAGATTGCCTCTTGTTCTTCGAAACTCCAGAGAATTAAAGTCCAATGTACTCAGCCTCTCCTTTGTAGGATAATCCCTTCATTTCAGGGACCAATTTAGTGAACCTTTTGATGTAGAGAGACCAAAACCAAATGCAGTATAACTTCAAGACTTCTTTAACCCCTGTACTTATTACAGCCACCTCCTGGGCTGTCTAACGTTCCCAATTGTATTAATCAGTTCACCATGAAGAACGGTGCTAACGAGTTAAAATCACATTCTACTCAAATCTGGAAAGAAGATAGTGGTGCTCACAAATATCCTCCAGCTTCTTTCTTGTGTGTACTCTATTTGAAAAAAGTGTGCTAGACGACACACAAGTCATTGAAATGGAGCATTAAAATTTATACAATGTGTTACAGCCATCTAAAATTTATCTCATGCATTTTATTGGAACTGGCTATGGCCAATGCCATCAGAGCACTTAATTAGAAGATAATATTTAGGCTTTGTGCAGCAGTTAGTGTGGATATCTGATGGCTATTTCCCAGAAATGCAGGATCCTGTTATTGGACCTCAAAACTTTCTTTTCTGAAAACTTTTACTCCTCTGTTTAGGGTTTTTTCGCTATTGCATGTGACAGAATTTGTGTAACATCATATTACAGTAACAGTGCATGTTTTGATGTGGATGATAGTACCTAGAATTGTGCATTCCTATTTCCCTTCAATATTCATAGGAGATACTTGTGCAGCACAGGCTGCTGAACTGTATGACTGTGCAACATTGTAGTCATTGGATAGTACCAAGCCCACGTAGCAATAATGTCATTATATCCAGAATCTGTTACATTTTTGTTGCAGTTTGCATATTTTTTTATGAGTTCATGTCTCAATTTAATTATCTCATTTTACTGAAGTTTGTGTCTAATCTGGTGAAGTGATGCAATGACAATAATCTCTCCCTCAATGTCAACAAAATGAAGGAGATTGTCATCAACTTCAGGAAGCCTAGCGGAGAACATCCCCCTGTCTACATCAATGGGGATAAAGTAGAAATGGTCAAGAGCTTCAAGGTTTAGGTATCCAGATCACCAACAACCTGTCGTGGTCCCCCCCATGCCGACACTATAGTTAAGAAAGATCATCAATGCCTCTACTTTCTCTGAAGACGAAGGAAATTTGGCAAGTCGGCTACGACTCTTACCAACTTTTACAGATGCATCATAGAAAGCATTCTTTCCGATTTGTATCACAGCTTGGTATGGCTCCTGCTCTACCCAGGACTGCAAGAAACTACAAAAGGCCCAGTCCATCACGCAATTCAGCCTCCCATCCATTAACTCTGTCTATACTTCCCGCTGCCTTAGTAAAGCAGCCAGCATAATTACGAACCCCACGCACCCTGGACATTCTTTCTTGCACTGCCTTCTATCAGGAAAAAGATACAAAAGTCTGAGGTCACGTACCAACCGACTCAAGAATAGCTTCTTCCCTGTTGCCATCAGACTTTTGAATGTAGCTACCTTGCATTAAGTTGATCTTCCTCTACACCCTAGCTATAACTAACACTACTGCATTCTGCATTCTCTCATTTCCTTCTCTATGAACGGTATGCTTTGCCTGCAGAGCACACAAAAAAAAATTCTTTTCACTGTATGGTGATACATGTGACAATAAATCAAATCAAAGTCTAGCTGTGACTGTTTTGAGACAGTGAGTACACCTATTTTCTCTTTTGCTCCCCATTCACTGATGTTTGCAGTGGTTGGGTTTTTATTGAGCTAGGCTTACTGAATCCAAGCTATAACTGGCTGTGCAGTATTGATGTTTAACCAGGATACAAGCTATTGGAAGTTCAAAGGCCATCTTGAAATCTGAATGCTGCAAAATGCCTTCAGCCCAAGGCATTGTTCAATTAAAATGTACAACATTAAACAAATGTCACTGCTGCAGTTGTTGATGCACATTAGGACTGCTACATAAACAAAGTACTGCAGATGCTGGAATCTAAACTAAAATCAGAGAATGCTAGAAATACTAAGCAGAACAGATGGTGAGAAACAGAAGCTTTTGAGTTCTTGGTCCTTCATAACATTAGAATTAGCACAGTTTTTGTAGTTTGAATATCTTCAGTTTCAATATTCCACAAAAAAATTTTGCATGTTAATGAAGTACTATCGCCCAGTTTGCAGACGACCAAAAAAAATCTTTTGATTTTTGGCTGTATATGGTGCAAGGCAATAATAATTAAACTTAATGGGGAAAGTCAATTCCATGCCAAGTTAGTTCTCCAATTTGAAGTGATTTTTCTGATTTATTTATCATTATAATTGGAGCATTATAAATGGATGTTTGTCTTTAAGACCTCTCTGACATTTGACAGAGTGATTTTTGATATCTACTTTTGAGGCTAACTATAGCTGCATGATTTGTTCCTTCGGTCATCATGCAGGCAGATATCTATTGTATATTCCACTTCGTACAATGTATTCTAAGGGGGAAGTGAAAGATATATGCAGGTGTTCTGTAACACTCTTTCAGTAAACTTGCCCAGAGACTGTGGGGAGAAGTTACAGATAAAATGCATGCCTTTGCAGCAGTGACAGAGGGAGGGATCCTCCCAAATGGGTAGAATGGAGAGGGGCATTTTGGTGCGTGGATGCAGACATGTTGGGACGAAAGGAAATGAGACAGTGCCTGAATGAGGACAAAAAGAGGAAGACGGTTTTTGAGTAGAAGAGAGAAGGACAAATATCCTGGGAAATGTGGTAGACTCTGAAGTGGGATGGAGTGGTGGTTGGTGTTGTGAGGAGAGTAAAAAGATACAACAGGGAAAAAGAGTACATTCATTAGAGTGCAAGCTTGTCCAGGAACAGAAGGAATGACCCTTACTGAGAGAGGAACATCAGAGCATCAGGAAAATGGAGCATGGGTAGACAGTGTGTTGCCTCGGGTCTATTTTGTCATTCGATAAGTCCACAGCTAATCTTCAATCTCAACTCCACTTTCTCAACTGAACCCCATGTCTCTTGATTTCTTAGAATCTAATTATTGATTTGAGTAGATCAAAGGCTGAGATCAATGAGCAGAGACAACCTTCTGAGGTAGATAATTCCAACAACTCCCAACCTCCTGAATGAAGGAATTTGTCTGCAACTCAGCCGTCATTGGCCAGTCTATAATCTCAAGGTTATACCTCCCTAGTTCTAGACTCTCCTGCCAGGGGAAACAGCCTCTGCACTTCTACCATGTCAAACCATCTCCGAATCATATATGTTTCAATAAAGTCATCCTCTTTTTACTAAACTCTGAAGCGTAAAGGCAAATTCTATTCAATTTATCTTTCCAGCAAACCGTTTTGTGAACCTTCATTGCATCCCCATTGAGGAAAGTATATCCTTTTAGTATAGCAATCAAGAAGTGGCACAGAGCGCTACAGAATTGCAAATGTTTACATGCTTCTTCAGAACAAGGATGCATTGATAAGCACAGCAACTACAGGCATGTCGATTTAACCTTGGGTTGGAAAACCTTTAGAAATGATGATCCAGGAGAGCATTTAACAATTGGGCAGTGTAGATTAAGTAAGGAAATTCAGCAGGTAAGGGAAAATACTATTTGACCAACTTGGCTGAGCTTTTGATGAAGTAGCAACGAGGGTTGATGAGGATAATGTTTGATGTGGTGTCTGTAGACTTCCAAAAAACATTTGATAAAGTGCATGGAATAAAAGGCATTGTGGTAACACGGAGAGTTGGTTGAGTGACAGGAAACTGTGTAAAGAGCCGCTTTTGGACTGGAGGAAAGTGTATCTTGGTGCTCCCCAAGGGTTGAATTAGAATCTTGCTTTTCTTTACCTGGTATTAATAACTGAAACTTGTGTGTGTGCATAGGTCAGTACAATTTGAATATTTTCAGATGACACAAAGCTTGGGTAGAACTGTGGTAAGAGTAATGATAGACTTCAAGAACATAGACAAGTGAAAAGGGTGAACACATTGGCAGGTTAAATTTAATGCAGCCAATTGTGAAGTGATACATTTTGGTGCACAATGAGGAAAAGGAGTTTAAAATGCAGGATACAATTCTAAAGGAGATATAGGAGCAGATAGACCTGGGTGGATCTGTTTTCAAAGTAGAAAAAACAAAAAGCAGCAAAGAATAGTAGAAAATAAAGGGGCAAAAGTGAGAGAGGAACTGAAAGCAGTCCCTTCACTAGAGGAAAATGTACAGGGAAATCTAATGGAACTAAAGGCTGACAAATCCCCGAGACTTTATGGGAAGCATCTTAGTATCTTAAAACAGATGACTGCAGACTTAAGTTTGTAAGCTTCCAAAATTTTCCAGTTCAGGAAAGGTCCCAGAGGATTGAAAGAAATTTAATGCCTGTATTCAAGAAAGGAGACAAAGAATGCAGAGAACTGAAGACCAGTTAGCATAACATCTGTGATTGGGAAAGTGCTGGAATACATTAGGGAAGTAGTAACAAGACATTTAGGAAATCGTAATCCTATCTGACAGAATCAGTGTAGTTTTATGAAAGGGAAATCATACTTGGCAAATGTGTTAGAGTTCTTTTGAGGAAGTAAGAAGCAGGGTGGCTAACTAGTAGATATAGTGTATTTGATAGGGCAAAAATAAATTTGAGAAGGTTATGACACAAGTTGAGAGGTCATGATGTTGCAGATGAGACATTATCACGGACAGAGGATTTGTTAACTAACAGGAAACCAAAGTCTGGATAAAGGGGTCATTTTCAGGTTCGGAAATTGTACCTTGATCAGTGATGGGAATCTTGACTATTTACAATTTATATTAATGACTTGGATGAAGGGACCTAATAATACATTATGGCAAAATTTGCTGATTATACAAAGATGTAAGTATTGATGTATGAAGAGACATTGAACTCCAGCAAAAACAATCCCAACTTAGTCAGATGAATGAGGGGCCATCTCAGAGACTTTAAAAATTCTAACAGGACTAGACAGGGTAGATGCAGGAAAGATGTTCCCAGTGGTGGGGGAATCCGGAACCAGGGGCCACAGTCTGAGGATTCAGGTTAGACCATTTAGGACGGATGTGAGGAGACATTTCTCCACCCAAAGAGTGGTGAATCTGTGGAATGCCAAAACATTGAATGTATTCAAGGGGAGGCTGGATATAGCACTTGGGGCGAATGGGATCAAAAGTTATGGGGGAAAAAGCAGGGTTAGGCTATTGAGTTAGATGATCAGCCACGATCATAATTAATGGCAGAGCAGGCTCGAAGGGCCAAATGGCCTCCTTCTGTTCCTATCTTCTATATCTCTATGTGAGGAGGACATAAAAAGAGATATAGTCAGATTAATTGAATGAGCACTAAATTGGCAGATGGAGTATGTGTGGCAAAATGTGAGGTTGTCCACTTTGTGAAGAATAGAAAAGTAAAGTATTACTTGAATGGTGACAGGCCACAGAATTCAGTGGTACAGAGGGATCTGGATAATGTTGCACGTGAGTCACAAGATGTTAGCATGTAAATACAGCAAGTAATTAGAAAGGCAAGTAGAATGGTGGCCTTTATTGCAAGCAGGTTAGAATATAGAAGTGGGGAAATCTTTATATAACAATGCAGGATGTCGGTGAGACTGTACCAAGAGCACTATATACTGTTTTGGTCTGCTTACTTAAGGGATATACTCGCATTGGAAGCAGTTCAGAGAGGTTTTACTAGGCTGATGAATGGGTTGTCTTACCGGAAAAGGTTGAGCAGATTGGGCTCATACCTATTGGAGTTTAAAAGAATGAGGTGATTTTAAGAAGGTTCGACAAGGTAGATGGAGAGATGATGTTTCTGGTTGTGGGGAAATCTAGAAACAGGGAGCATGGTTAAAAGTGAAGGGTCTCCCATTCAAGGTGGGGGTGAGGAGGAATTTCTTCACATAGTAAAATGTAATTTTTGGAATTCTCTTCCGCAGAGAGCAGTGGAGGTTGGGTTATTGAATATATCCAAGGCTGGGTTAGATGATTTTTTTGTTATTGAGGAAGTCATGGGTTATGAAGGGCGGTAGGAAAGTGGACTTACAGCCATAATCGAATCAGCCACACTGTTAATAAATAGTGGAGCAAGCTAGAGAGATCAAATGGTCTAATGTTATTTCTTCTACTCATCTGAGTATTCTATCTGATAAGTCTTATCATCAGGTTTTGGTCCAGCGGGTTTATTTGGTAGCACAACCTCTTGGAGTATGGGCTGTTTCCCTCTGCGGACGCCAGTGGAAAGCTGCATCTAATCTTCTGGCCCTTAATTATGGACTTTGGTCTTTTGCGCCTTATTCCATGGTAAGGTGGCAATGTTGGTGGAAATCCTGCCATCATATCTGGGTGCCATATTTAAAAGATGCTCAAATATCACTGAACCACCAGTGAAGAAAGAGGATGAACCTTCTGAAAAAGATGATGTACCTGCAGGAACACTCTGAGGCTGAAAGATGGACCTCCTCAGTGATACTGAAGCTGGAAGATTCACCTGTAGCTGCTTCTCCAACTCATTGCAATAGTGTTCTGGGATCCAGGATTACTGGCGGCCTCCATCCTGAAGTCCAGAGGCAGCCACAGAAATGGTACAGGTGAGCCCCTGTATTCCATGGTGTTCCAGATGCGTTCTGGACCAGTGTCTTTTCTCATTGTGTTGCAAAGAACCAGGAGTAGAGGAAAAAATTCCATTTGGGCTTTCATTTACATCCCATCAGTCAGGTGCAAATCAATTTCATGCCAGCCTCCACTCTCCAATCCACCATGGCGAGCACCAGCATTGTAAAACCAATCTTTGAAATTTTGTTGAGTTCTCCCCTGTCTGCCATTGAACCCACCATGGGAGAATTCCATCTAATATCTCTTTCAGTTCCATCTTTGTAGAAATGAAACCCAACATTTTGTTCCCTCCTTTGCATGGCTTAATGATCCACCTGTGCTTTTAATGATTTATGTATCTATATCCTCCAACGCTCTGCTGCTCTACCTATTTTAGGCACTTATTTCCAGGAGTATTTGTCCTCCTCATTCTTCCAACTAAAGTTGGGCAATAACACATATTTGAATATATTAAAGTGCTTTTTGCCAATTGCATGCCCATTCTGTAAGTTTGAGTTGTTTGTTAGTTCACAGTCCTCTTCTGTATTAGGTATTTCCCCAATATGATGTTTGCAAGCTTTGAAATTGTACTTCTGATTCCTGAGTTTAAATTGTTTGTTTATGCAAATGGTGAATAACTGTGGCCTCAGCACATTCCTCTGGAACACCACTTCCCACCCTTTAATCCGATTTAATATGGTGCTTAAAACTACCTCTGTTTAGTACATGCATTTACAGAGGTGTAGCAAATAGGTATGGATAATTAACTTTGCATAGAGTCCAATATAAAATTGGCCTTCTCCCATGAATTTGAAGAGAGTCGCCTCTGTTGCATTGGTTATTAATATTACGTTGCCTCTCAAGGCCATTCACTTTGATTAAATTCATTTAAGTAGGCAGATAGACAATGGGAAACTAATCCACTTTATATAAATAAATCAAGAGATTTGATCATATACAAGCAAGAGCGGGTTAATAGAATTATAGGGATATAATAGGAGATGTACCACAACTTAAAACCTTTAAATTACTACTGATATTGATTCACCGGCAACATGACTGCGATCTGAGACAGGGCAGTGTGGGAACTCTGCCTGTGATGCAGAAGATATATATTACGGTGTATTGCTATTTTTAGACTTTAAAAAAAACTCTTTGTTGGGGAAAATACTTCAATTAATTATGCTACATGTTAATAGCATATTAAAAGTACATTAGATGTGCTGAATGTGCATTAACACAAATATTATCTCCATTAAATTGTACAATTTTATTAAAATAAATTTTTTACTAAAGAGCAGCTAAAAGGTGCTGATAACAAACTTGTGCCGATCTAAAGATTCCTTTTCTATTGAACAAAAATGTCAAATACAATAATAACCAATCACCACCTGTCTATCCAGCTAATTTAAACATTACATTTATCTGCTGAGGAAAAAAGAAATTAACTGCAGAAATCAACCTGGCAGCAATGGATACTGCTGGTATGAACAAATGAACAAGTACTTGGGTTGCACCCGTAACCAGTCAAGTGGACAAAGAGGAAGGTCTTTACTTTCATTCTCATAGAATCTGATATAACTATCTGCATGAAGCTGTGGCTTCAGTGTCAGACTTCATATTTTTAACCAACTATTTATCAACACTCTTACCCCCATCGCCTCTGCATATGAACTTTTTTTTTCCCTTCTTGCCACCACAGTAATGCTACAAATAGTCACACTGTTGTACAAGCATCACATAAAATCTCCAACAATGCCACAAGAAAACAACATTAAATATAGAGGAGAAATTTGAGGCAGCTCCAAGATGAAGCAAATGCATACTAAGCCAAATGAGGAGAGATTATGGATGGCCAAAAGCTTGGTTAGAAGGCTCAAGGAGGAGAGGAAGGTGAGCAGGCATAAATGTTTAGGGAGGGAATTCCAGAACATGGGGTCTAAATAGCTGAATGTATAACCACCACCAGTAATAGATTTATAAGGGACTGATCACCAGAATTTGGGTGGTGGGATGAGAATTTGTAGCACTGAAAGAAATTAATCACAAGAATGAAGTTGTTTAAAGAGATATGTTGAAGACAACAGAACTTGCTTTTTTTTTCAAATAACACTACAGGATAATTGGTATCTATGCTATTCTTTTGGAACCTCAGTTTGACATATGTCAGGATCCTAATGGTTTTACCCTAGGTTCTTAAAATAAATGGCTAGTGAGATAGTTGATGCATTGATTTTAGAACGTAGAACATTACAGCACAGTACAGGCCCTTCGGCCCTCGATGTTGCACCGACCAGTGGAACCAATCTAACAACCCTCTAACCTAAACTATTCCAATGTTATCCATATGCCTATCCACTGACCATTCGAATGCCCTTTAAAGTTGGCGAGTCCACAACTGCTGCAGGCAGGACATTCCACGACCTTACCACCCTCCTGAGTAAAGAGCCTACCTCTGACATCCATCCTATAATTACCACCCCTTAATTTAAAGTTATGACCCCTTGTGTTAGCCATCGCCACCCAAGGTAAAAGGCTCTCACTGTCCACCCTGTCTAACCCTCTGATCATCTTGTATGCCTCAATTAGGCCTCAATTTTAATTTTCCAATTTTTCCAAAATTCACTGGATTGGGGAAGTTCCGTTAGATTGGAAAATAGCTAATGAAATCTCTTTATTCAAAAAAGGAGGGAGACAGAAAGCAGGGTACTATAGGCCAGTTAGTTTAATCTCTGTCATTGGGGAAAATGTTGGAAGCTATTATTTAAGATATTAGAACATAAGAACATAAGAAATAGGAGCAGGAGTAGGCCATCTAGCCCTTCGAGCCTGCCCCGCCATTCAATAAGATCATGGCTGATCTGTCGTGGCTCAGTTCCACTTTCCCGCCCTCTCCCCATAACCCTTAATCCCCTCTTTTATCAAGAACCCATCAACCCGCTTCTTAAAAATATTTAGCGAGGCAGCCTCCACCACTTCAACGGGCAGAGAATTCCAGAGATTCACCACCCTTTGAGTGAAGAAGTTCCTCCTCAACTCCGTTCTAAACCGCCTCCCCTTTATCTTGAGGCTGTGCCCCCTAGTCCTACTGTCTTTTTTGAGCGGGAAGAGTCTCTCCACCTCTATCCTATCCATCCCATTCATCATCTTATACGTCTCAATGAGATCTCCCCTCATTCTTCTAAACTCTAACGAGTACAAGCCTAGTTTATTCAGCCTCTCCTCATAGCTCAACCCCCTCAACTCCGGTATCAGCCTAGTAAACCTCCTCTGCACTCCCTCCAGGGCCAAAATATCCTTGCGCAGGTGCGGCGCCCAAAACTGCACACAGTACTCCAGCTGCGGCCTCACCAATGCCCTATACAGCTGCAGCAAGACCTCCCTACTTTTATATTCAATCCCCTTCGCTATGAAGGCCAGCATCCCATTCGCCTTCCTGACCACCTGCTGCACCTGCAAGCTGGGTTTTTGCGACTCATGCACAAGGACCCCGAGGTCCCTCTGCACCGTCGCCTGCTGCAGTTTTTCGCCACGTAAGTAATAGTCCTTCCTACCATTCTTCCTACCAAAGTGGACCACCTCACACTTGCCAACATTAAATTCCATTTGCCATTTCCTGGCCCATTCGCCCAGCCTATCTAGATCCTTCTGCAGACTCTCCACACCCTCCGCACAATTTGCCTTTCCCCCAATCTTGGTGTCATCAGCAAATTTCGACACCCTGCACTCGGTTCCCTCCTCCAGATCATCTATATAAATGGTAAATAGCTGAGGCCCCAGCACCGACCCCTGGGGCACCCCACTAGTCACCAACCGCCAATCCGAATAGCACCCATTGACCCCCACTCTCTGCCTCCTATTTGACAACCAATCCTCTATCCACGCTAACACCCTACCCCCAACTCCATGTCCCCTGACCTTCTGCAATAACCTCTTGTGAGGTACCTTGTCAAACGCCTTCTGAAAATCCAGAAAGACCACATCCACCGGCTCTCCTCTATCCACTGCCCTAGACACATCCTCATAGAACTCCAGTAAATTTGTCAGACACGACTTCCCTTTAATGAAACCGTGTTGCGTCTGCCCTATCAAGCAATTCCCTTCAAGATGCCTCGCAATTTCCTCCTTAATGACGGATTCCAACATTTTACCTACCACAGACGTTAAACTAACCGGCCTATAATTCCCCGCCTTTTGCCTGGCACCCTTCTTAAACAACGGCGTAACATTAGCCGTTTTCCAATCTTCCGGCACTTCCCCGGAATCCAGCGACGTCTGGAAAATAACCACCAAGGCATCCACTATAACCTCCGCCATTTCTTTCAGAACCCTCGGATGCATTCCATCCGGTCCTGGGGACTTGTCCACAATCAGCCCCTCCAGTCTGTCGAGCAGCACCTCTCTAGTAACAGTAATGTCATTAAGACCCTCCAGTCCTACCACCTTTCCATCGCTAACACCCGGCAAATTATTCACGTCCTCCTCCGTGAAGACAGAAACAAAAAAGTTAAACAAAAAATTAAAGGGCATTTAGATAAATTCAGGTAGAGTCAACATGGTTTCGAGAAGGACACCATGTTCAACCAATTTTTAGTTCTTAGGAGTAACACAATGTGAATAAAGGAGAACGAGTGGATATACTGTACTTAGATTTCCAGAAGGTATTTGATAAAGTGCCTCATGAAATGTTATTATGGAAAATAAAGGCTCATGGTGTTGGGGGTAAAATATTGGCTTCAAGAGGAGATTGACTAGCTAACAGAGAATGGAGAATTGGTCAGTTCCTGATTACCAGGATGTCATGAGTGGTGTACTGCAGAGAGCAGTACTGGAGTCTCAATACCGTACAATTTAAAAAAAAAAAAATTTGGATGAAGGGACCAATGGTATGGTTGCCATTCACAGTATGGTATAGTTTGCTGATGATACAAGCAAAGGTTGGAAAGTAAGTTGTGAAGAAGACTTGGACGCTACAAAAGCATATAGATACGTGAGTGGGCAAAGATCTGGAAAATGGAGTATAATGTAGTAAATTGAGGTTGTCCATTTTGGCACTTTTGAATAAAAATGAAGCATATTAGATGAGAGATTGCAGAACTCTGAGATGCACAGGGTTCTCGGTGTCTTAGTACGTGCATCACAGAAGATTATTATACAGGTACAGCAAGTAATTGGCAATTCTAAAAGAATGTTATTGTTTATTGCAAGGAGAATCAAATACAAGAATAGGGAGGTTGTGTTTCAGTTATACAGGCATTGATGAGACCACATCTGATACAGTACTGGTCTCCTTATTTAAGGAAAGATGTAAATACTTTGGAAGCAATTTAGTGAAGGTTTACCAGATTATTACCTGGAATGGATGAGTTGCCTTAATGAGGAGAGGTTGGACAGGTTAGGCTTGTATCCATTGGAGTTTAGAGGAGTAAGAGATGACATGATTGAAACCTATAGGACCCTGAGGGGGTCTGGACAGGGTGGATGTGGAACAGATGTTTCCTCTTATGAGAGAATCTAGAACCAGGGCCAATGTTTAAAAATGAAAGGTCACCATTTAAGACAGATGAGGAGAAATTCTTTCAGAGAGATGTGAGACTGCAATTTATTTCCTCAAAATGTGCTTGAGACAGAGTCTTTGAATATTTTTAAGGGAGAAGTAAATAGATTCTTGATAAGCTAGGGGTGAAAGGTTGTTGGGGTAGGCAGGAATGTGAAGCTGAAGTTAAAATTAGATCAACCATGATGTTATTGGAAAGTGAAGGAGGATGAGTGGCCTACTTGTGCTCCTAATTTCGATGTTCATATGATAGTGAATGAAAAGGACTTATTTACTTTAGCAGAGAGGTCAGTAACTAGCCGGCATATGTTTAAAGTGATTGGTAGAAGGACTAGAGGGGAGATGAGGAAAAGCCTTTTGATACAGAGGGTTGTGGATGTCTGGAGCTCACTGTCTGAAAGCGTAGTGGAGGCAGAAACATCCAACGCGTTTAAAAGTTATCTGGATATGGACCTCATGTGCCCATAACCTTATAGGATTCTGAGGAGGTCAGGATCAAATACCAAAACATGATTAGACTGGACGGCTTGTTTTTCAGCTGGTGCAGTCATGATGGGCCAAGTGGCCTCTTTCTGTGCCAATAACATTCTATCATTTCCATGACCCTTGTGAGCAGTTTTGTTTCTTATGAGGAAACACTATCTCTGACAATACAGCACTCCAATATATACTAAAATATCAACCAAAATTTGTGTGCTCATACGTGATGGGGCTTTAATGGCAGCTGATGTGAGGGTTCTACTACATGAATCAAGTTTCATTTTCTCGTCTGTCTATGGTCTGCCAGCCAGACAAACAGAAGAATGGTCATTTGAAAGAACTTGGTTCACTTGGTGGTACAGAAAACCTATAATTTGCCAAGGCCATGTCTTTCTATCTAATGGATGTGTTGGTCAACCTGGCTTATGTAGTACAATTAGTTTTATTCCTGACTTGTGCAACAATCTCTGTACTCAAGCTGGATAGATGGGTGACAGGAGATAGGTTTGCTGCAGTACATTTAGGAACCTTGTGATTTAAAATTAGATGTTATGACCTGAATTATGTTATATTCATTGGCACTATTGAATTTTCTTGAGTATATGTACTTTGTTTAAAAAAAAATAAAATTGATGTGAACGTGCAGATGTTTTTGTTGATCTGTACTGAGGGAATTTGTTTTCTGTTTTGTAAATTTTACTTGGAACCACTAGGATACCAGATTAATTAGAGCAGAAATTCCCTCTGTGGAAATATTAAACTTGTATACTGTTGCCAAAGGCTGTTCATTTGCTCATGAGTGACAGCGTGACTCATCATTGTTACATGTATTTTTTAAGCAGATTTTGTGTGTGGGACTTAATGAGAGGGAAATCTCTCTTTCTGATCATTTGCTTCTGTTTTGACATTGATCTTCCATCCTTGGGACTTCACCCAAATAACAATCGCAAAGAGCAATTTGTAATTTCAATATTAAGATCACACACTGTTGCATTTCAACCAGCTGTTTGAAAGATTGTGCAAACCTCCCAGTCATTGTATTGGCAAACATGATGAAATTCAGAACTGTAGCCAAATTGCAGGATTCCATTTAATGCTTTAAAAGAGGGTATTTTTAAAATACTTCTCTGCAATCAGACTAGCTATTACATCAAAATGGCCCTTCCGTGTTGTCACAGAATTAGGTCTTCACATCTGACTTTGAGTAAGCACACATAATATCAACTAAGCAACCGCATGCATTTGTATCAAAGTGGGGGATCTTAACAAAAAATGGCAGTGTTGTTTCTGGTGAGAAAGATAGTGTGTTTCTCTGGAAAGAACCATACTATCAGTTTTCTCTCTAGATTCCCCTAAGTTAATTTGAGTTTGTTTATGTGGTTGGTATGAAAAAACATACCACACCATGTTGAAAAGAATCGAGAGGGGCATATTCCATGCCCTCGTGTAGGTGGGTGGGGCTTCCGCTCATTTCCAAAGATCGGGGTGCAATGTCCAAAGGGTGGTCCAGTCCACCACAAGAGGTCTCAGGTTCTTGTCCCATCCCCATTTGGCACCCACCCATTGCCAAGCCATGTCCCTCTTCCCCAAAGGCTATACTTTGGTCGCAGGGGAGCCCTTCACCACAGTTTCATGTCTAGGTGAACCTGTTATTGACCATACTAATGTAACATTACATCAGTGGGAGGGTCATATAGGCCCAGTATCCTTTATCCGAAACAATTATGTTTTGGATTTCAGATAATTCCAGTTTTCAAATGCGGCATTTAGGCTAAAACCTAAGCTAGCTATAGTCTCAAGTAAATCAAATGACTGGAAAAATAGATGTACCACAATAATAATAATAGATTACTGGTAATAAGCTCCCACCAATGATGCTTTCTGGAGAAGGTTTGCAAGGTAAACAGCGCAGAAAAACCAAGAGACTTTCAATGCTAATGGTCAGGTAGTGTCACCTCGGGTGTTAGCAGCTTTGGTTAAAGACTTCTCATGCTGAAGATCGAGTGCAGACAGCAATATTCATATCGGCTTGGTCACAGATTTTACATACTAAAGTTGATTGAGGTTCCAAAAAAAAGTGCGGTTTTTGGGTGGGTTCTGATTTCGGGTTTGCATACTCAACCTCTTGTGATTCCATGTGTCAGGACACCCAAATAGCTCTCAACCACCGAGTTCTGCAGCCTCCCTCGACTTAAATAATGGGCTACTTTTCTATTCTTGTTGCCAAAGTAACATTGTGGCTATTGGCCCAACTATGATAGCAAGATGCACATTTAAGTTCAGTATGTCAATTCTGTTTGTTACAGTAAGAGCTTATGTAATGGCAAACAATTGAGGTTAAATATTACTTTATCAACTTAATTTGCAGTGTTAGTGTTTTCTTACATACATTATTTAAAAATCTGTAGATGTTCATTGTCATTAATTCATAACTTTGGTACTCCCTACCTGACAGCTTTGTGAGAGCCCATTTACCCTGTACACTAAGATGAGGCCTACCACTACTTATATGGTCAACTAGGATTGGGCAATAAATGCCACCTTGCCAGTGATACCCACATCCTGAGAAGGAATCAAAGAAAAAAGTTCATTTTCTTCTTCTTTATGGAAACTTGCTAGACCTCTGCATGTGTATGGAGCAGCTTTAGTTATCTGCTACAGGACATCCAGGTATGGATCTTGTAACCACTCTAACATTTCACATTTGGATAAGCAACATTCACATTGGAGTAAGAAATGTAGCTGGCCCCATTTAAAGAATATATATCACTGAAGACTGTTAGATTAGTTCAACTAAGTCTTGGCTGACCGTGAGTCTTCATTGTAAGCCAGTGGATCATTTAAGTATCTTTGCCACAGCTCCTCTGACACTGCTTCCAACGAGATTGACCATAGGCTTCAGGCACTGGAGTTTGGCAACTCTGTGGGATCTGGACCCCACTGAAACAGGCAATATCGGAGATGCATAGAAGCAAAGGTAACGTGCCCCATGTGTGGTCAAGCATCTAGTTCTTTATGAAAAAAAAGACTCTTGCAACTTTATTCAAAAGAGCCAGGGAGAACAGCAAGAGCTGTAGAAGAATGGGGAAAGAAATTACTCAAATCGTAAGATTTGAAATGAAGCAGAGAAACAGATATTTTAATTTGCAGAAAGATGGATCATTAAAGATGAGTACAAATAGATCAGAACATTTTAACAAAAAGCAAAAGTATTGGAATCCTTTGTTTTGTCCCCAGGGTCACTTGGTACAAAGGCAAAAAAAAGGTTGAACTTGTACAAAATGTCAGGCTGCTGATGAGTATTGTGTACAGTTTATGGCACTCTATTTTCAGAAGGGTATATATAAAAAAAAATGAAATGGGTGTTGTCAAAATTCAGTAATGATCACTCAACCCAGCCTTCCACCCATTGACTCTGTCTACACTTCCTGCTGCCTCGGCAAAGCAGCCAGTGTAATTAAGGACCCCCACGCACCCCGGACATTCTCTCTTCCACCACCTTCCATCGGGGAAAAAGATACAAAAGTCTGAAGTCATGTACCAACTGACTCGAACAGCTCCTTCCCTGCTGCTGTCAGACTTTTGAATGGACCTACCCTGCATTAAGTTGATCTTCCTCTACACCCTAGCTATGACTGTAACACTACATTCTGCACCCTCTCCTTTCCTTCTCTACGAATGGTATGCTTTGTCTGTATAACGTGCAAGTCACATGTATTAACATACAATGAAAATAATAAATCAAATCAAAATATTGCCCAGGATGATCTTCTGCTGCCACCAGCACACTCAGCAGGAAGCAAACACTTGGAGAAATGTTGGCAAGTACAAACACAATAGAATTACAACTGACGTTAAAAAAAATAGAGGTAGTAGATGAACATTGCAATGTGTATTTTGTTTTATATAGGCTGTCGACATTCCTGTTCAAGATTAATGCTAGTATCAAATTACTGAAAGCATTTTCTCCTTTTTTTTTTACTGCTATTTACATAAGTAAAAATAGGCCTTGGTTAAGGCGTCACACCAAGTGTTACATTTTATGGAATGTTCTGACTAACATCAGTAACCACCATGTGTTTGCTTACAAAGTCAATTAACTGCGCAATATGTTCAAATATTTGATTGTAACTAAACAAGGAAGGCTGGCACAGCCATATGGAACATGTATAAAACCAACCAACTAAACAAATCACTTGTTTGTTTCTGAGTCTCCCTAACTAGACAAATAAATTATCAGAAAACAAATTGGTCATGATACTCAAGTATCAGTTATTATTCCCTATTGTTTTCTCTCCTCCCTCCCTGCAATTACATTAGTATGAAACAGTATTCAACATTAAATGTACAATTGTTAAATAAATTGTTACTTTAACTTGTAAACCTAATCATTTTATGTCAGCATTCACTGGTCTAAATTCCTTCACTTTCCCAGTGTCACAAACCTTCTCCTCCCACCTCCATGCAGAATGTTTGACATTTCCTCTGTTCCTGGAGTTAGCATACTGCCTTATTGGTATTTCTTGGGTCCTATGCAGTATCTCATTTGAGGACTTCAGACTGACCCTCAATGCCATTTTGTATGCTTTTGACCTGAACCTCATATTTAATATTCTTCCCTTCTTCCCCCTCTTGCCATGCCTACCCCTTCCCTGGTCTAATTTTTTGGGCCCCCTGCATCTTGTGATTTATAAACTGCTCGTAGAAGGTACTGCCTCGAGAATTTATCTGATTTTAGAATGGGAAAGACCATTTAAAAAAGAAATTAACATTTATTCAAGGGTTGTGGACTTCACTGGCTAGGCCAGCGTTTCTTGCCTATCCTTTGTATAGTTTAAAAGACTCTGGGCAAGGGGAATTGTGATCAAATGTAATCTTCAAGTAGGCTTGAGGCAAATTTAGTCAATTAAGAATAAATATCTGGAATTAAAAATCTATGGATGGCCATGAAACCATTGACAATTGAGGAAAAACCCATCTGGTTCACTAATGTCCTTCAGGGAACAAAATCTGCTGTCCTTACCTGGTCTGGCCTAGATGTGGCTCCAGAGTAACAACAATGTGGTTGACCCTCGTCTGCCCTCTGAACAAGGGTAACCAGGGATGGGCAATAAATGATGGCCAGCCAGTGATGCCCATGTCCCATGAATGAACTTGGTAAGATGTCAGGAGGCAATTTTACTTTTTGCAGTGGTTAGATGACCTTTGGAACAAGTTGTGATCTCACGCAGTGAAAGCTGATTTGCTACAAGTGATTAAAAAGAGAGTTGGATGAATTCCTAACGCTGGCTGACATTGCAATATGGAAAACGTGAGTGGCTTTTGCTGACGTGCCTTCTAGTCTACTGGACTTTAACTGATTGCTTTTGATGTTCCAAGACAAATTTCCTTGAGTTTTGTTCCCCCTTATAAAGGTATTGGTGTACGTATTGCATAATTTCCCCTTTTTTATTCTGCCTCTTCCAGGAAAATATATGGCGTGGGGAGGGGTGTGGTGAATTGTGATGCAGGTCATTTTGTGAAGTTGCAGTTTAACAGGATATGATGGGCTTAATGAATTTGGTGTTTCTCTGTTGCCTCCTATCTTTGGCATGTTCTAAAAGACATCAAATGTAAGTGTATAAAACCCATAAATGACAAAGAATGCCCTTTCATCATTTTTAATTCACTTTTTTGTAGCCGTTTTTCTGTATGTATAGTATTGAAGAAAACCCAATGAGATAACATCATTGGCACAGGATGAAGTGGATGTTATAAAGAGATATGCAGTCTGGTTAGTCAGTATATCATATTTTGACTGCTTCAGCAATTGTTCAGAATTGATTTTAAAAAGGAAGAGAATACAAATAGGCTTTTTTTTTAAAAGAAAAGGAAAACTGCTTGCCTTTTGTAAAGTGCCTTATCACATCAGAGATGTCTCAAAGCACTGGGTATGTGCTGTGAATTGCTTTGAAGTGCAGTGACTGTTGTGCAAGCAAATGTGGTAGCAGTCTTCAAAGACTCCCACAGACATTTGTAAGTGGAATGATCAGTTGACCTATTTTCATGGTAGTGGTGAATTGTCAAACAGGACCTTGTCCTGTTCAAGTAGTGCTATAGGAGTTTATCCATCAAAGCATACTGAAAGTGACACAGAGAATATAATCAGTAAATGGTTGAGAAATACATTTTTGTTTCGGTATGCATACTTGTAGGGCTTACAATCTTGCAGCACAGTCAGCCATTCAGCTCATGGTGCCTACGCTGACCCTTTTGAAGGAACTGTCCAATTAATTTCACTCCCCTGTTCTTTCCCCATAGCCCTGCAAATTTTCTACCATTTCAAGTTGTTTGAGTTCCATTTTGAAAGTTATAAGTGCAATCCATCCAGAACAAATCAATCTTCCTTCTCTCAACATTTTACATTTCTCAAATTTCAGTATTTTGCCTCCAATACCCTATCCTCACCACTGATACCTGATCCATCTATTCACCTCCCCTGTTCTGAACTTCATTCCATAAAATCCCTACAGTATAGAAGGAGGCCTGCACTGACCTTCCCAAAAGCGTATCTTGAGGCTAATCCACCAAACCTACACATGTTTGGACAGGTAAAGGGTAATTTAACATGGCCGGTCCAAAAGCACACAAATATTTGAATTATGGAGGAAATCGGAGCACCCGGAGGAAACCTATGCAGTTACAGGAAGAAGTAAGGCCAGAGTCAAACCCAGGGCCTTGACACTGTGAGGCCATAGTCGCTGTGCTGTCTGCATTCATTGTCCTCTATTTTTATGATTGTGGTAAACTGTTTCTCTGGGTTACAGTCTCAGTAGCATGAACAAACCCAGATGCTATAACTTCCTTTTGTAACTTGGATTCCGATGTCAGATATGAGTGAGATGGCTGATATGACTCATCTTCAGTCGGTTCCAAAGAACGGTATTGTCCGTATCTTACGGCAACAATTATCAGCTCAGTACAAAGAAGAGGAGGCAGTCCTGTCTCTATTAGTAATCCACTTTATTATCGTTGTTAGGCAGTGTACGTATAAATCATAGTAATAAAACTATGCAGTCTAAATGCATTCCCATTGGTTTCCATGACAATTCATGAGTAACCACAGAATATGAGATATATTATCCAAGAACAGAGAGCTAATGCTGGCCAGGCATTTGTCTTCCCTCTGGGTCTCCTCTCTATGTCCTTGACGCAGGATCTTCCTTTTCTATGTTGTTAATCTCTAGAATTTTGCTGCAGCTGGTCCAGAAGTCTTCATTCTTATCCTGTTCTTTATCCCTTCTAAGATATTCTGCGTCTTCGTTGTTGGTTTGAGCTTCCTCACGTATTTTGTGCTTTTCCTGATTGGCTGTAACCCGAGGTCCTAGGGTTACCTCATTGCTCTCTGGCCAAATAAGGGCTTATGCCTTATAACATTGTCTTTGTCTTTTTTACAGAACTGAGGAAGTTTAGCCAGTTTCAGGTTATTGCAGTTTAAACAGAGTTTGCAGACACTATCTGCTCCTTTCAGCCCCTGGCCAACATTTCATGTTGGATTTGAAACATTAACTCTGTTTCATTCTCCACAGAAGCTGCCCAGATCTGCTAAATTTTCACACTTTTTATCGTGTTTTTATTTCCGATCTCCAGCATCCGCAGTATTTTGTTTTTGTTACAAGATAGATGGCGCTCTGTCCAGTACCACAATGTCCATCTTTTACTATGTTGGCAGACTGCATAAAATACTCCAGATGGAAATGAACCATTACCCTGTACACAGTTGATGTTGCATCATTTGATTGGCAATCCATTCCCCCTGCCTTTGCAGCCCATGGTTATTTTTGCCTTATTTATCAAATACCATACACTGGGAATCCGATGTTATCAGTTTGTATACCAATATTTTTTTTCCTGTGCCATAGATTGGATCCCACAAGTAAACATTTGAATGTTTCCTTAAAGTCTGTGATCAGAGCTTGCGCCAATGTTTGAATGGTCTGACCAGAACGCTGTATAGTTTTAGCATCACACCCCATGACTTGAACTATGCTGATTTGGCACTGTGGTTAAACATTTTATTTTTCTTGTTGATTGCTAATTTGCAGTGATAAAGTGACCATGCCTTCTAATAAACTTGAATCTATTTCAGCAGCATTTGTTTAGTATCTATGTTTATTATTTCCCACTTAGTATTGCATTTCATTTGCCACACACTGTTTTATCAATCTCCTTTTTGTAGATCTGGGCTGACTTCTTCATGTGGCCTAGAACATAACATAAAAATTAAGAGTAGGCCATTCAGCCCCTCAGTCTTACATAGTCATTCAGTAAGATCATATCATGTGCTGTGAATAAAGGGGAACCGGTACTTAAATTTCAATAAGGTGCCTCATCAAAGGTTATTGTGGAAAATTAAAAGCTCGTGGTGTGGGGGTAACACATAGACATGGATAGAAGTTTGGCTAGCTAATTGGAGTAAGAAGTCTCTCAACACCAGGTTAAAGTCCAACCAATTTATTTGATAGTAAACTCACAAGCTTTCAGGGTTTGCCTCTTCATCAGGTAAGTTGAGAGTTCTGGCCTCAGACGCAGCACATAGCAGCACGCACGGTTTACTGATTAGAATGTGAGTCTTTACAACTAACCTGCTATTCAAGTCTTAAAGATGCAGACAATGTGAGTGGAAAGTGGAAAGATCTCCACATAGCTAATTGGAAACAGTTGACATAAATGGGTTCTCTTTATGATTGGCACGATGTGATGAGTTATGTGCCTTAGGGACCAATGTTGGGGCCTCAACTTTTTACAATTTATATAAATTACTTAGATTAACAGATTGGAGATATGGTTGCTATAAAGATAGGTAGGAAATTGTGCAGAGGATGCAAGGAGGCTATAAAAGGACATGTAGAGAGGTTAAGTGAGTGAGGAAAAAAATCTGGCAAATGTAGTATACTGTGGGCAAATGTGAAAATATCCATTTTTGGCAGGAAGAATAAAAATGTTTATTTTCTAAATGGTGAGAGATTGCAGAGCTCTGAGGTGCAGAGGATTTGGGTGTCCTAATGCATGAATCACAAAAGACTAGGATACAGATACAAGTAATGAGGAAAAATAATAGAATGTTATCATTCATTGTGAGGGGAATTGTGTACAAGAGTAGGTAAGTTTTATGCTTTTGTCATAGATGGCATCGGTGAGACCACATCTGGAGTGTTGTGTACAGTATTGGTCTCCTTATTGAAGGAAATGCAATGTAAATGGAAATCTAATGTAAGTGCATTGGAAACAGTTCAGAGAAGGTTTATTTGACTAATATGAGGAAAGGTTGTAGAGGTTAGTTTTGTATCCACTAGAGCTCAGTAAAGAGGCAACTTGATTGAAATCTTTAAAATTCTGAGGAATATTGACAGGGTGAATGTGGAGATGATGTTTCCACTTGTCAGAGAATCTGGAATTAGGGGGCCACTGTTTAAAAACCAGGGGTCACTCGTTTAAGATAAAGATGTGGAGACGTTTTTTATTTGAGCCTCTGGAACTCTTCTTCAAAAGATAGTGGAAACAGAATCTTACAATATTTTTAAAGCAGAGCTGGATAGATGCTTGATTAACAAGGGGATAAAAGATTATCAATAGGCAGGAATGTGGGATTGAAGTTGATTTATTATTGTCACATGTATTAACACAATGAAAAGTATTGTTTCTTGCCCACTATACAGATAAGACATTCATAGAGAAAGAAACGAGAGTGTGCAGAATGTAGTGTTGTAGTCACACAGCTAGGATGTAGAGGAAGAGCAACTTAAGGCAAGGTAAGTCCATTCAAAAGACTGACAGCAACAGGGAACAAGGTGTTCTTGAGTCGGTTGGTACGTGACTTCAGACTTTTGTATCTTTTTCTCGAAGGAAGAAGGTGGAAGAGAGAATGTCCGGGGTGCGTAGGGTCCTTTATTATGCTGGCTGCTTTCCCAAAGCAGTGGGACATGTAGACAGAATCGACGGATGGGAGACTGGTTTGCGTGATGGACTGAGCTACATTCGCGACCTTTTGTAGTTTCTTGCAGTTTTGGGCAGAACAGGAGCCATACCAAGCTGTGATACAACCAGAAAGAATGCTTTCTGTGGTGCATCTGGGCAGGTTGGTGAGAGTCATAGCTGGCATGCCAAATTTCCTTAGTCTTCTGAGAAAGTAGGGGCGTTGGTGGGCTTTCTTAACTATAGTGTTGGCAAGGGGGGACTAGGACAGGTTGTTGGTGATCTGGACACCTAAAGACTTGAAGCTCTCGACCCTTTCTACTTTGTCCCTATTGATGTAGACAGGAGCATGTTCTCCTTTGTGCTTCCTAAAGTCGATAATCTCCTTCATTTTGTTGACATTGAGGGAGAGGTTATTGTTGCCACACCAGTTCACCAGGTTCTCTATCTCATTCCTGTTCTGTGTCTTGTCATTGTTTGAGATCCAACCCACTACAGTGGTGTCATCAGCAAACTTGAAAATCAAATTGGGGGGGAATAGATGTACAAGGAGGAGAGGAGGGGGCTGAGAACACAGCCTTGTGGGGCACTGGTGTTGAGGATTATCATGAAGGAGGTGGTGTTGCCTATTGTTACTGATTGTGGTCTGTGAGTTAGGAAGTTCAGGATCCAGCCACACAGGGAGGTGCCAAGGCCCAGGCCATGGAGTTTGGAGATGAGTTTCATGGGAATAATAGTGTTGAAGGCTGAGCTGTACTCAATAAATAGGAGCCTGACGTAGTTGTCCTTGTTATCTAGGTGTTCTAGGATTGAGTGCAGGGCCAGGGAAATGGTGTCAGCTGTGGACCTGTTACGGCAGTAGGCAAACTGTAGTGGATCCAGGTAGTCCAGGAGGCTGGAATTGATTCGTGCCATGGCTAATCTTTCTAAGAACTTCATAATAATGGATATCAGGGCCACCGGTCAATAGTCATTAAGGCACACTGCTTGGTTTTTCTTGGGTACCGGGATCATGGTTGTCTTTTTGAAGCAGATAGGGACCTCATACTGTTGTAAAGAGAGGTTGAAGATGTCTGTGATTACCTCCGCCAGCTGATCTATGCAGGATCAGAGTGCACGTCCAGGTACCCCATCCAGGCCAGTTGCTTTCTGTGGGTTGACCTTTTAAGAAGGCTGTTCTGACATCTGTAACGGTGACCCCAGATACAGGTTCGTCCAGTGCTTCTGAGGTGGAGGCCAAGCTCTCGCTGACCTCTTGCTCAAAACAGGCGAACAATACATGGAGCACATCAGGGAGGGATGCGTTGGAGCTGTTGATTTTACATGCCTTTCATCTTGTAGCCTGTTATGTCTTGCAGACCTTGCCATAGGTGGCAGGCATCAGTGTGGCTAGCCTGGGATTCTAGCTTGGTCTGGTACTGTCTTTTGGCATCTTTGGATCTGCTTAGATTGTATCTGGCTTTCTTGTATCGTCATGATGTGGAGATGCTGGCATTGGACCTGGGTAAACATACAGTAAGAAGGCTCACAACACCATGTTGAAGTCCAACAAATTTATTTGATAGTGAACCCACAAGCTTTCTTATAAACATTGGGTAATATAATCCCAGTCTATTCAAACTCCCCTAGGGGCGCCCCCTCAAACATCAGAGGAATGAGTCTGTTAGGGACCAAAGCAGAAACTCCCAAAGCATATTATGAAGTTAACCTAGATGCCAACCTTTTTTGATTTTGGATTAGTGTGAGCATAAGGTATTTCACTCCAGGTGTGATTCTATTGACCCGCTGAGAAGTGTTTATTAAAATGAACTTTATTTGACAACAGAGTTAAAATATAACAAAATAATTTAATATAACTTTAACCAATTTAACCAACGTAAACATGACAAGGTATAGTTCTTAACTGCTAGCTATCTCTATAGTTCCAATTTAAGCAATATCCCCACAGACATAAATTCTTCATCAAAATCTGTTACCAAAAAAAAACCTCTGGACAGAGAGGAAGACACCTATCTTCTGACTCCTATACAGTAGTCTCCAATGGAAGATCTATCTTTAAACAACATCTCTTTAAACAAAGAGACCTATTTTCTGGCAGGTCCCAGACACCAATCTCCAGAGAGAGAAAGATAGAGATCTACTTCTCTCTAAAGATTCCCAAGCAGCAACTGAGCTTGTTTCTCTCACTCGGCCTAATCCTGCCCAGCGACGTAATTCTTCCTGTCAATCAACCTCATCAAACCCCACTCTTAGGGGGGAAAAAAACCCAGGGGCAAACACCAAAATAACCAAACTGCATTAACCCAGATTAAAACAAACAGTCCAGCAATTAGGATCAATTATGCTTCTTCAGCATTAGCCTTCAACCCCATTATTCCTATGAAACTCAACACATCTCTGTCACCTCTAAGTTATGCAAGGTTTGCATAACTCGCATCAAAGGTGGATGTTAGTTTATTTGGGGCTCAATAAATTTGTGTGGTCTTCATTTGTATCTGCTTTAAGAACTGTTAATCAATAATTTGTTGCTTTACTCCTCCAATTTACAACGTGCAATGTAATCTCAAATAGTCTTTGAGAATACTCAGTGATGTTACTCAGCGAAGTTTTCTTTGTAGCCACGTTAATCCGTAACAATTTGAAAGACACTTTTGTTTATTATATTAAGGTAAAAAGTATTACTCACCAGTGGCCAAGTTGCGCAATGTATTTCCTGTTATGACGTTTTTAAACCTACTCTCATGGAACCGGACAGTGTCTTTGCACTAAGCTCCACCTTCACAAATTTAACTTCCTTATTGCTGTGTCAGCTTAAGTAACAACAGAAATGACCGTGCGCAATGTCTGGGGTGGGTGTAGTGAGTGTTGAAACCACCTGGCACACTCTCGTCATCCTCTCAGCAGCTTACACATTTATTCATTTGTTGCTTTGTTAAAGGATTGACAAGAATTGAAAAGTTATCTTCTCAGCATGTCAAATTGGAATTAGTGTGCGTGGGGAAGAAAAGTGCGAGCTTTCACCAAATACTAAGTTTGCTTAAGGGTGGTAAATATGCCCCTTTAAGACTGTGAAAGCAAATTAATAAATAAACAGTGATGTGTTTGTTCAAACATTATTTGTTGTTGCCTGATGCAGCCTTTCTATCTTTTATAGAAGTATATCCTCTGACTTGCAGTGGGCAACATCGCAAGGCATTTGCTGATGATGTTAGAAATGAAATACCACACTCCAGACATCACCCATTATAACAGATAAACAAGCTTAAAATGTAATAAAAGCCACATACTGCAGAGGCTGGCAATCTGAAGTTAAAGAAAGAAAGAAAACTCCAGAAGCATTCAGCTGGTCTGGCAACAACTGTAGAGGGAAACAGTTCAGATCGAAGACCCTGCATCAGAACTGGAAGAAGTTAAAGATTTAATTGGCAGTGTTGCCCAGTTAAACATAGTCATGTTTCTATATCGAACCTTTGACATTCGTCCTTCTATGAGGAGAGACCAAATTAGTTAGGATTGTATTCATTGGAGTGAGTGGTATAGGATCTCCTAGAAACTTATAAAATTCTAACAGGATAGATTCAGAAAGAATGTTCCTGATGATGGGAGTCCAGAAATATGGATCAATGTTTAAGGATAAAAGGTAAAACTTTTTGGACTGAGGAAAAATCTCTTCACGAAAAGAGTGGTGAATCTGTGGAATTCAGTACCACAAAGTAGTTGAGACCAAAATGTGTGATTTTAAGAAAGAATTAAATGTATATCTCCTTGAGGATAGAGGGATCAAGGGATATGAAAGGGGGGGGAGGGGGGATTGGTGTATTGAATTTTGATGATTGGCCATGATCATAATGAATGGGTATAGCAGGCTCAAGGGGCCGAATGGCCTACTCGTGCTTCTATTTTCTATGTTTCTATAATCCAAACTGAGCAATGCGTGTGTGTGTGTGTATATTAAAGCATATGTCAAGCATGTTTCTATTACATTTCGAAACTTGTTCGAGGTTTGTAGCCACATTGGTAAGATTGCATAAATTTAGGCATGATATTGAGGCTTTAGAGAGGTTACAATGTGTGTTCAGTGGGATTGCATAACAGGCCATTCAGCCCAACTGGTCTATGTCATAGCAAGTTTAATTGTCCTTCAAGGATGCCAGTCAAACACAATATAGATCAATAAATGCCAAATGATGCTTATAATTGAATAGCACGCCCCTTCCCTTGCACCTGGACCAGACACACCACTAAAACTGTTACATCAAAACAGTGTGGAAATTTTCTCATTCATCTTGCTCTATACGCACTGTGTCAGTATAAATACTTCTCTCGTTATGGTTGCTGTTGATAATTTAGTCGGTTCAGTGCTGTGAAATATGGATGCCTGAGCCTTCAAAAAGTTGATTGTATATACTGTTAGAATTTAAACTGTAATTAAACAATGTAGTTGTCGTATTTTTTGACTTCTACAGATCTGTTTTAAAAAAAAAAGCCAAGTATGGTAGCATTTTTAATAGATTCATGACGTGCAATATTTGTAATAATTGTTTGCATTAATCAATATTGTTTAATGGACCTTGCCTACATTTGAAGGAGGTCTTGTTCTAGATATCAAGTATAGATTTGCACAGTAACAGGAAATAAAAACGCAGCAGACAACTCTGCAATTGCAAGTCTACTCTGCAATTGTAAATAAAAAGGACTCTGCTTCTCTTTTGGATCAGCAAGTGGTTTTTGGCAGAGCAAGCAGCTTGCTGAGCTCTCTTCCTGTTCTCTGCAAACAAGATGCAGATGTTTCAGCACAACGAGTCTGATAGTTTAGTACAAAACTTGTTGGCAAGAAGCTGCATTATTACATTTTGCTTTGATTCCATTACTCTAAACTATCCGAATAAGCTTTTCTGCACTGACTTTACTTTCTTTATTACAATAGTCTTCATTAGCCAATACTTTTATGCTCCGTCAATAATAAAATCACGTTTTTAAAAATCCTAATGTGGCCTTTAAAATAAGGGACTTTTTGTAAACCAGCAATGGAATTATATTCACAGTCACTTTTTAATTGCAATAGTTTTATTGGAGCGCTTTATAAACTGGCTTTTAATTGTTAATGAAAATCAGTCAAGGCCAGACCCATAATAAAAGTGGACAGTAGGTAAAATACCGCAGGGATGCTTATCAAAGCTGTATAACGGTGCTGTTAGATTGCAAAAAAAAATTTAAGAGCAAACCATTGTATTTAAATTTAAAAGAACCGTTTAGTTTATCAAAATCACACATTCAATGTAACTTATTTTAATATAGCTAGGAAAAGATTTGCAGATTTAGGGGGAGATAGTGCTAATGGACTAATAATCCAGAGGCCCAGGCTAATGTTCTGCAGAGACTAATTACAGATTAATAAGGAAGAGACCCAGGCTAATGTTCTGCAAACATGGGTTCAAATCCCACCAAGGCTGCTGCTGGAATTTAAATTCAATGAATAAATTGAAAACTAATATCAGTGCTGGTGATTGAGGCTATCATCAATTGTTGTAAAAACCCACCTAGTTCACCACTGTCCTTTAGGGAAGAAAATCTGACTGCCTAGGACCTGGTGTCACATTTAGACCAGACCAGGTTAAAGCTATGCGGTTAAATGCCCTCTGAAATGACCTGGCAAGCCACTTAGTCCAAGGGCAATCAGGGATATGAAACAAGTGTGAAACATTCCTATGAAAGAATAAAGAGATGGTAGTGGCAGCAGAAATCCTCCAATCATTTAAAGAAACAGCTAGATTGTTCAGTGGATGACTTCAGGGTTTTGTTTTTGAATGGAGAAATTAAAGATGAATAAAATGGTTTTCCTCATTGTAATTATCTTCTGAAAATTACAAGTGGTCTTGTGTAAACAAGGAATTTAGTATATTGATGCAGTATAGAAGTCTGAACAGTTCAATTGCACAAACCATTTTTTGTACGAATCATATTTTGGGTTAAAATTGATTCTTGCTCCAAGTTTCTAAAATGTGTTGGTCTGTTGAATTTGAGATGTTTGACTAACTAGATTTTTTGTTTGTACTGTGGAGATCTTCATTATGATAGAGAATAACTGATTAGAGGTTTGTAAATCTGCTGAAATAGTTTGTGTCTTCATGGATATCAAAGCAATCGTTAAGGGTAGGCACATTCACCCTTGACATTGGTACCTCGCAAGGCTGAGTCTTCAGCCCTTTACAATACTCCTTATACTTATGACCTGTGTGGCTATATTCCCCTCTAACTCGATTTTCAAGTTTGTTGATGACACCACTGTGTTGGTGGTTGAATCTCAAACAAAGATGAGACAAAGTATAGGATAGAGATAGTGAATCTGGTGAAATGGTGACAACAATAATCTCTCCTTCAATGTCAGTAAAATGAAGAAGAGAGTCATTGACTTCAGGCATAGTAGAGGACATGCCCCTGTCTACATCAACAGTGATGAAGCGGAAATTGTCAAGAGCTTCAAGTTTCTAGGTGTCCAGATCACTGACACACTGTCCTTGTCCCTCCATGGTGATACTATAGCTAAAAGTCCACCAATGCCTCTACTTTTTCAGGAGGCTAAGGAAATTCAGCATGCCTGCTACAACACTCACCAGATTTTACAGACTCACCACAGAAAGCATCCTTTCCGGATGTATCTCAGATTGGTACAATTCCTGCTCTGACCAAGATGCAAGAAACTACAAAGGGTTGTGAACATAGCCCAGCCTGTCATGCAAACCGGCCTCCCATATATTGACACTGTCTACACTCCCTATTGCCCAGAAAAGCAGCCAGCATAATCAAGGACCCTATGCACACCAGACATATTCTCTTCCACCTTTCTCCATTTGAAAAAAAGATGCAAACGTATGAGATCATATACCAACTGACTCAAGAACAGCTTCTTCCTTGCTGCTTTCGTCCATTTGAATGGACCTATCATATATTAAATTGTTCTTTCTCTGCACTGTAGCTATGACTGTAACATTATAAGCTGCATCCTCTCGTTCCCTTCTCCTCTATGAGCAGTATGTTTTGTCTATATAGTGCACAAGAAACTTTTCACTATGTTCCAATACATGTGGCAATAAATCACATTGAATCAAGCAGGTTAATTTTAAACGAAACAGAAAATAATGGAATACCCCAGCAATCCTGCCAGCATGTGTGTAGAGAGAGCAGAGCCTATGTTTCAAGTCAGAAATAAAAGCAAATTACTGTGGATGCTGGAATCTGACGTTTCAAAACGTCAGCTTTTCTCTCCTTGCAGATGCTGCCAGACCTGAGATTTTCCAGCATTTTCTCTTTTGGTTTTGAGTCCATAGACATTGGCTCTATTCTCTCTAATTGGATGCTGTCAGACCTGCTGAGATTTTCCAGTGGTTTCTGTTTTGTCTGGGATTCTAGCATCTGCAGTATTTTGCTTCTACAACAGTTTCACAATACAAGCTGTCCCATTGAACATCATTTTGAGGAAGAGAAATTTCCTCCCAGTTCTGGATCCCAGTGTGAAAGATTTCTGCGGTTGCCAGATTGTCATGGTGCAACCACTTAATAGCTCCAATTGCTAGGGTCTTCCAACAAAGTACAAAGTAAAGGGCAAGGGACGTGAAGTGAAGAGACACTGACACTGTGCAAAAGAGATGAAGTGCTGATCGAAATCTCTGACGTGTGATTCATGTAAAAAGGAAAATCTGCAAACCAGGATATTTGAACTATCTTGAGAAAATTGTCAGGGCATTGGGATCTTTAAAGAAAAATCAGGATGTCTGGTCACCATACGTAGACTTAAACTTCTTGAATGCATGGCTATCACACTTAATTTGATAATATTGAGCCAGTGGCATCAAACTCTACTGCCCTTGGATTGTTCCTCTCAATGCTTTATAACTAAAGTTTATCTCCAGACTTTCATCTTTTTCATTCTGTTATAGTGGCTTCACCACAATCCTCGAAATTGAGTTTTAAGTTTCATGGCATATATGCTTTAGAGCTCTGATTACACCAATAAATGGGTGCAATGGTATGCAATTGTTCATTTATCCATTTTAATTCTGCACAAATCATTGTTTTGCTTGATTAGTTGGAAAATGTATTTCTGTTACAGCCTGACAGCCAGCAGTTACCAGACGAGCAAATGTGTACCCGACACAGCAATGTTCAGTTTACAATACTTGTCAGACAGCTCGGTCAATGAGCAATTGTTTTCCAGTGCAAACTGTGGTGCTGGATGGCACATGTTGAATTGGATCTGAGATTTGTTGCATTTTAATTTGTTGTGAATATCAAACAATAGCTGGAGAAAAGTGGTGCATTGTTGAAAAGAAAAAAGAACTGCAAAAGGCTTTGGAGTGAACTGATGGTTCTATATTTCAGGCTAAACCCATTAATGTCCTGCTACCTGGAATGCAACAGAATATAGCTAAGTTTAGTGACTAGATCTCCTAATAATTTCAATATATAATTCACATTCCAGCAGGCTAATTATTACATGAAAATATGATTTTGATTATCTTGGAAAGAATTTGGAAAAAAATTGTTTTTCCTAACATGCCCTTTTAAGGAGCAATAACAACTTGCATTTAAATAGCAATTCTAACATAAAATGCCCCCCAAAACGCTTCATTAGGACACTTCACAGGAGCATTAGAAAGCAACATTTGATACTGAACCATAAGATTACATCAAGCAGATGGCCACAGCTTGTTCAAAGACATTTTGAGGAGGGACTTAAAGGGGGGGAGAGAGCGGAGGGAATTCCAGAGCTTAGGGCTGTGGCAACTGAAGACATGGCCAAGACCGCCAGAAACTACAAAGGGTCATGAATGAAGCCCAGTCCATCATGCAAACCAGCCTCCCATACATGACTGTCTACACTTCCCACTGCATCGGAAAAGTAGCCAGCATAATTGAGAACCCCATGCATCAGGACATATTCTCTTCCATCGGGAAAAAGATACAAAGTCTGAGGCCATGTACCAACCAACTCAAGAACAGCTTCTTTCCTGCTGCCATCAGACTTTTGAATGGACCTACCTTGCACTCAGTTGAACTTTCTGTACATCTGAGCTATGACTGTAACACTACATTTTGCACTTTCTCCTTTCCTTCCATGTGAACGGTATACTTTGCCTGTATAGCACCCAAGAAACAGTGCATTTCATTGTATACTAATACATGTGACAATCAAATTGGGATGCCCAAGACACTAGAATTAGATGAGTGTAGATACCTCAAAGGCTTGTAGGGCTGGAGGAAATTAGTCATAAAGAGGGACAAGGACTTGGAGGAATTTGAATTGGTCAGATTTTTGAAGTACTCCTACATATCAATTATATATTTTGGAAATAATTTTGTTAATGAATTATGATTTGACAAAAATGTAAGCTTAAAATATGATTGCAAATAGGATAATGGCATGAAATTGTGCTGGATGAAATTTAATCCATGATTGCAAAATATTAATGACTCAATGTTTTACTCTACATTAGGATTACCACTTGTTTTAAGAATGAGGTAGACATAGAACATAAAAATACTACAGCGCAAACAGGCCCTTCAGCCCACAAGTTGTGCTGATCATATTCCTACCTACTAGGCTTACCTATAACCCTCAATCCTATTAAATCCCATGTACTCATCCAGAAGTCTCTTAAAAGACTGTAACGAATTCGCCGCCGCCTCCACCACCACCAACGGCAGCCAATTCCACTCGCCCACCACCCTCAGTGAAAAACTTACCTCCGTACCTACTCCCCAGCACCTTTTTAAACCTGTGTCTTCTCGTAGCGACCATTTCAGCTCTGGGAAATAGCCTCTGAGAATTCACCTGATCTTATACCTCTCAACATCTTATAAATCTCTATCAGGTCAACTCTCGCCCTATGTCTCTCCAGGGAGAAAAGACCGAGTTCCCTCAACCTATCCTCATAAGGCATGCCACCCAATCCAGGCAAAATCCTTGTAAATCTCCTCTGCACCCTTTCAATAGCTTCCACATCTTTCTTGTAATGAGGCGACCAGAACTGCGCACAGTACTCCAAGTGGAGTCTGACTAGGGTCTTAGATTCTTATAAACATACGTGATTCAGGAGTGTGGACCAGTGGGATAGATAGACCAAAAGTCTTCTCCTGTCTGAAACTGTTGTTTTATTATTGAGATTTATTTTTTTGAGCGGCCTAAACTTCTAGTGTTCTCAGAACTTGTAAATGAATGACATTTGTTTTTTTTTCTGGGGATAGCTGGAATGTCAAAGCCCAAACGTACTCTGAGGGAATATCATATCTGCTCGGTTCATGTTAGCACACTTGTGATTTATCAGTTGTGCTTTGGAAAGAAGTGTCAGTACAACTATCCTTGTTTATCTCTCCAAACCTGTGCCTAAAATGCCATAAGGATGGGTTGCATCCCAACTATAAATTTTATATAAATGTTGGAATTCTATATGTTACATGCCTTGAGAACATAAGAACATAAGAAATAGGAGCAGGAGTAGGCTATCTAGCCCTTCGAGCCTGCCCCGCCATTCAATAAGATCATGGCTGATCTGTCGTGGCTCAGTTCCACATTCCCGCCCTCTCCCCATAACCCTTAATCCCCTCGCTTATCAAAAACCCATCAAACCCGCGTCTTAAAAATATTTAGCGAGGCAGCCTCCACAACCTCAACGGGCAGAGAATTCCAGAGATTCACCACCCTTTGAGTGAAGAAGTTCCTCCTCAACTCTGTTCTAAACCGCCCCCCCCCCCCCCCCCCCCCTTCATCCTGAGGCTGTGCCCCCTAGTCCTACTGTCTTTTCTGAGCGGGAAGAGTCTCTCCACCTCTATCCTATCCATCCCATTCATCATCTTATACGTCTCAATGAGATCTCCCCTCATTCTTCTAAACTCTAACGAGTACAAGCCTAGTTTATTCAGCCTCTCCTCATAGCTCAACCCCCTCAACTCCGGCATCAGCCTAGTAAACCACCTCTGCACTCCCTCCAAGGCCAAAATATCCTTGCGTAAGTACGGCGACCAAAACTGCACACAGTACTCCAGCTGCGGCCTCACCAATGCCCTATACAGCCGCAGCAAGACCTCCCTACTTTTATATTCAATCCCCCTCGCTATGAAGGCCAGCATCCCATTGGCCTTCCTGACCACCTGCTGCACCTGCAGGCTGGGTTTTTGCGACTCATGCACAAGGACCCCGAGGTCACTCTGCACTGTCGCCTGCTGCAGTTTTTCGCCACGTAAGTAATAGTCCTTCCTACCATTATTCCTACCAAAGTGGACCACCTCGCACTTGCCAACATTAAATTCCATTTGCCATTTCCTGGCCCATTCGCCCAGCCTATCTAGATCCTTCTGCAGACTCTCCACACCCTCTGTGCAATTTGCCATTCCACCAATCTTGGTGTCATCAGCAAATCTCGACACCATACACTTGGTTCCCTCCTCCAGATCATCTGAAAAACCTCTTACCAACTTTAAATTACTACTAATCCTTAATAACTTACAATAGTAACTCCGTTTTTGTTTGTTTGCAGCTTGCAATCTCTTGCTGCTCCGATCCCAATACTCCTGCTTGCCAACTTGCCTGACTCACCCGCTCACAACTGTCTATGCTCACTGTTTTTGTCTCTTATACTCTTGCTCACCACTTCTTGTCTCCATACCACTGCCTCTCCTGCTTGCTACTTCCCTCCCTGACCCTGCCTCTTCCAACTCACCACTTCTCCGACAAGATGAACTGCAACAAATCACCAGCTTCTTGAGTGGAGTTAGGGGTGGGTACTAAATGCTGGCCTTGCCAATGACCCTGGAGCCCCATAAATTATTTTACAAAAAGCAATTGTATTGATATCCATAAAAGCATCAGAATGTTGGCATTTCAACATTTTTAAGTGGCACAGTAGTTAGCAGAGCTGCCCCACAGTGCCAATGACGCCAGGTTCGATTCCAGCCCCAGATGATGTAGAATTTGCACCCAGTGTCTGTGTGAGTTTCCTCCCGCAGTTCAAAGATGTGCAGGTTAGGTGGATTTGCCATACTAAAATTGCCCTTTTGTGGGGTTATGGGGATAGAGTGGGCCTGGGTAAGGTGCTCTCTTGAGTCGGTGCAGACTTGATGGGCTGAATAGCCTCCTTCTGCATTGTAGGGATTCTGTGATTCAAGACGGATGTCATCCACCATTGCTAAATGTTTTGGTCCAATCGCTCATAATCCCTGTATTTTCAGTACATTATGTTGATAGTTGTAGCAAATTTTGAAATATATTTTGGAGCTTGCAGATTGCCATGCTCATCAGGCGTAGGATAGCCACAACAGGTTTGTGTATCTTCATCGTGCAAAGTTAACTTACAAAAACATAGCTGTACCATTATTCAAATAAGCAGTTAGGTACACTGAAAATAAATTTCAATAATAGATTCAGGTATCAGCTATGTTTGCATTTTGAAATTTTTTTCCCACAGGGCAATAAATTGAAAAGCAATTGGTATTTACTTTCTGCACATTAACCACTATGTATGATGCATACCCATCCATATAAGGTCCCCTATTAAAAATATTCATGAACTAAATTCTGTGTACCTTTTGCAGCTAAGAGGATGACGGGCAGGTCATCTGACTGGCTGCTGAGTGCAGTAGATGCAGCTTTTTGGTCACTGTCAGGTGATGCATGAAAGCAATCTGAAGGCCACAGTCTTCCTGGTTTGGCCATGTTTTATTTTTGTTTGCTTTCACAGAAGGCAGGAATAATTAATAGTTTAATTTGTAAACCTCAATAATTTATTGTTTCTGTTAAGTACAAGCAGTTTCTTTGGTGGAAAATAACAAAACTTCATCCGAGGCTTCACATTAAGACCACAAGCATCATAATATTTGAGCATATTCTTAACATAAGAAATAAGAACCCAAGTAGAGCCATGTGGCCTCTTGAGCCTGATTTGCTACTCAATAAGATCATGGCTAACCTAATGATTTTTATTTTTATACTTTCTCTAAAGTTCAATCATTATTGACGTTTAATTGTGTTAATTAGTTTATTTTTTTTAAATTGCATTTTAAGTCATTGATTATCAGTAATGCGGGCTTTGAATTTAATGTCCGCAGATAGAGGTCACTTGATTTGGAATACATCCCTTCAAGGCAGGCAGCAGTTTCACGGCCTTCACCTCTGGTCAGGGCTTCATTGAAATCACATTCAAGTCTAGGTGACCCTGTTCGATCCAACAAGTACAGCTCTGACATTTGTTCAGCTTTGAGGAATGCAGTCACAGCAATTGAAGTGAGGATACGGTAGAGGGACAAGAATTAGGAGGAGACGCTAAGGTAATTGGCGAAGGAGCTGGGATAACTAGATTTTTTTTTATGCAGCAGCTTATCAGAAATGCACTACCCAAAAGGATAGTAGAAGTAGATTTAATAGTAACTTTCAAAAGGGAATTGGATAAACACTTCAAGGGGAGAAAAGATCAGAGAATACAACTAAGTTCTGTCAAAGCCAGCACAGGCATGGTGGGTTTAATGACCAATTTCGGTGCTGTAAGATTCTAGAAACAGCAAAAGTGGAAGTTGAATGTTTTATTTTGCACCAACCACTGCAGATTCATAGAGTATTATAGTGGTCATGGTATTGGCAACTCATCATGAGTTCAAATCTCACTATCGCAAGATGATAAATTGAACTCAGTGAATATGGTCATTTTAAAGTAAAATACAGTGGATGCCAGACATCTGAAATTAAAACAGAAAATGCTGAATAATCTTGGCAGGTCAGGCAGCGTCTGGGCAAAGAAATAGTTAACATTTCTCTCCACAGGTGCTGCCAGATCTGTGGTGTTTATCCAGCATTTTCTGTATTCAATTTATATTTAATATGGTCAAATGTAGCTAGTACTGGAAAGTGACCATGAGAGCTGCCATCATAGCCAAGCCTGTTCACAATGTGGAGTGTGGCGACTAGGCAATTTTCGCAGTAACTTCATTGCAGTGTTAATAAAAGTCTACTTGTGACACTAATAAATAAACTTTAACTTTAAGCAATACTGCCCTGAGAGCATTACCATAACAAGGGCACTTTCTTTTTGAAAAATGTTTCAAAGAAAGTTTTCTTTAAACAGAACACAGGGACTATTGGTCAGAATTAAGAATTGCAGCAGCAACCTAAGGCAGTTATCAGACAGCGGTGAACAAACACCAGTCCAGATTTATTGTTAACTGGAATCTACCTACTTCATGGCTCAGTGCCCTTAACTGTCAGTTTGTGGGCACTTAGATAAATTTATTTCACATTCCTGATAAATGTATTGCACATTCCTGGATGGGGATGGTATAGATTGCTGTTCTAGAGTTCTAAAAGAACTAAGGGAACAAAATGATTGGACTGTGTGAAAGAAATATGTTAGGTTAAATTCAAGTTCACATTTTGTGCTTATGGTTGCAGCTGCATTGAAGATGCGTCCTTTATTTTATAAATGTTGCTCAAATAACATTAAAAGACAAAGAAGCTCTCCAAGTTTAACATAAATACAGAGTTTGAGAGCTTAAAATACAGTGCTTGTGCTCTTTAAGTAATATAATCTCAGAAATGCATCATAAGTTTGGCAAGCTATAAACCTCAAAATTGTGGTGATTGATATCTGCCAAGGGGTGCAGGCTATTTGGCAGTGCCTGTGATATTTCTAAAGTGCAGAAGGTATTTCCCGACAGAAATAATGTAAAACCAATGTTTCAAAATACATTCAATATGTTTTTGTTTTTAAATGTTAAACAGTGTTGTATCTGTTAACATCAAACTTTGTGCTGGTCAAAGTTCAAGGAAGATTATTCAATTTCGAACACCCATTAGCTTTATTTTTAGATTAATTTTTCCTCATCAGTAGAATATTGGAGTTCAGATGGGTGGGATATTTGATTTTTGTATTTACACGTACACACTGTCTTGTTTGTATTGAATTCCTGATTTGGGACACATTGGTCATGACTTTATTGCACTTCCTGACCATCTGATTTTGTATTAATTTCATTCTCCTGCCCATTCCCCATAACTCTTGTGATTCCCCTAACGTTAAAAAAAATGTCTCCGCCTGGAGTATGTTCAATAATACAGCTGCCACTGTTCTCTGGTGTAATAATTCCAAAGATTGGCAACCCTCCAGGGGAAGAAATTTCTCCCTCCCTCTGTTTTAAATGTAACCCCCTATTCTGAAACAGTGACTCCCAAGTTCTCAATACTCCCATGGGAGGGGAACATTCTCTCAGGAACTACCCTCCTCAGGGTCTTGTATATTTCAATAGGATGACATCTCATTCTTCTAAATTCCCATGAGTATAGGCCCAACCTGTTCAACCATTCCTCATAAGACAACTCCTTCATCCTAGGAATTAACCTATAGAATCTTTTCTGAACTACCAATGCAGGCATGTCCCTGCCTCAACTAAAGAGACCATAACTATATTGTACTCCAGGTGTGGTCTCACCAATTGCTTGTAAAGTTGCCATAAGACTTTCCTACTTTTATATTCTATCACCTTGCAGTAAAGGCCAGTGTGCTATTTGCCTTCCTAATTATTCATTGCACTTGCGTGCTAACTCTTTTTTTGTCTCGTGTGAGGACACTAAGATCTCTGTATACTGCAGCATTTTGTGGTATCACTCCATTTAAACAATATTCTGCTTTTCTATTCTTCCTTCGAAAATGGATAACTTCATATTATTCTTCCTGCCAAATTGGACAACCTCAATTTCTTACGTTACAATCTGTCTGCCGAATTCTTGCTCACTCAATCTTTCCATATCCCCTTGCAGATCCTTTGTATCCCTCCTCACAACTTGCTTTCCCATCTATCTGTGTCATCAGCAAATTTGGCTACAGTAAGGTCAGTCCCTTCATCCAAGTTAGTAGTGTAGATTGTAAATATTTGAGGCCTCAGCATTGATCTCTGTGACACCCCACAAGTTACAATTTGCCAACCTAGAACTGTCACATTTTACCCTGTTTATCTTTTCCTGAGAGTTACTCAATCCTCTATCTGTGGTAATAAATTGCCTCCAACACCATGAGCTCTTGTGCATTAACCTTTTTATGTAGCACTTTATCAAATGCCCTTTGGAACTACAGAGACACTTGTTGATTCTGTTTGATTGTATTTCTTATGTTCTTATGTTCTTAAAATAACATGCCTTGAACCATAGCTCTCCTGCTAATGTCTGATTTGTTCATTCAAGCATATTGAATAAAATCAAACACATTAACGAGTGACAGTTTACACCATTGTCTAAACTTCGAGAATCAGCAAGCGTGTATTTTGCAGGATGTCAATTAATGTAGTTATAGAAGGGCTAGATGGCCTACTCCTGCTCCTATTTCTTATGTTCTTATGTTTTACTCGATATGTCTGAGCAACACAAGATAAGCAGTGTAAGTGCAACAAAATCAGTATCACTAATCAATGCAAACCAGCTTTTTAAACTTCAGTGTTAAAGTTTGAGTCCAGCTAATCTACTGGACTATGTTCGTGCTATTGTTGTCAGGAAAAAACTAACTGGCCATTTCTTTATTTATGGCAACCACTGATGAGTTCCAACCAATTATGGAGCTAATTGAGGTCTGGCAAGAATGTACTGCATAACTTTGCATACTTATCTTGGGGACATTGTGACTTCCTAAAGGAAATAACATTTTGAAGCAGTTGCAAAGATGTGTAGCCTTGTATTTACAAAACTGTAAATGAGTGATATTTATTACTAAATGTAGCCAAAAGTTCCATGTTGTGACATTGTGTAGTTGATGCCTTCTACACAATAGATACAAGAAGTTTTGTTATGCTCTGGGCAGCATCCATGCCTCTGAGTCAGAAGCTCCAGATTCAAGTCCAAACCCCAGACTTGATGACCAAGGAAGATGCATTCATAATGTAACCCAACAAGTTAATTATCAGATTGCAAATCCCCCCTAACAGCATGCCAATGGCAGACAATAAGAGTGGGAGAGATTTCTAGTCAGCCACACAATTGAAAGAGTTGAAGCCTGTGCCATCACTATCTATAACTCCAGACTGCAGCATATTTGTGATGAGAACTTAAGACTAGAAGCAGGAGTAGGCCATCTGGCCCCTCAAACCTGCTCCACCATTCAATAAGATCATGCTGATCTTATCGTAGATTCAGCTTCATCTACCTGCCCACTCACCATAACCCTTAATTCCTTTACTGTTCAAACATGTATCTATCTTTACCTTAAAAACCTTTTCAATGAGGTAGCCTCAACTGCTTCACTGGGCAGGGAATTCCATAGATTCACCACCCTTTGGGCGATGAAATTCCTCCTCAGCTCAGTCCTAAATCTGCTCCCCCTTTATTTTGAGGTTATGCCCCCTTGTAATAGTTTCACCCACCAGTGGAAACAACCTCCCTACTTCCATCTTATCCATTCCCTTCATAATTTTATATGTTTCTACAAGATCCCCCCCATTATTCTTCTAAATTCCAATGAGTTTAGCCTCAGTCTCTCCTTGTAAGCAAATCCTCTCAAATCTGGAATCAACCTAGTGAATCTCTTCTGCACTCCTCTAGTGCCAGTATATCCTTTCTCAAGTAAGGAGACCAAAACTCCAGGTGTGGCCTCACCAGTGCCTTATACAGCTGCAACATAACCTCCCTGTTTCTAAACTACATCCCTCGAGCAATGGAGGGCAAAATCCCATTTGCCTTCTTAATTACCTGCTGCACCTGCAAACCATGCTGTCACAGCAACTTGGAATCTGAGTGATCTATAACATGCACACCACAACACACCAGATAAAATGGGCACTCTTTGAAAAATTTAACACACGATTGGATTATTTGTGTATTTGGACCAAGCTTCTCAAAGACATATTTTTCTTCTGAACCAGCTGCACTGCACTGACTAATTCAAAGCCTTTGTCTTTGCTTGATATGTTAAATAATGTTTGTGAGAAAGATCTGTCAACACTGAAAGATTAGTATGTTTTAGGTTAGATCAGTGGAGCTACCACTTAAGACATCCAATGTGTATCTAAAGCCATGACACATCATTGAAAAAGTGCTAGCATAATCAGTTCAGCAATCTCCATACCAACTGCAGTGAAGCCTAGTGGTGGAAAATCATCTTGCACTACCTGAAATTCACATCCCTGCACTCTAATGCAAAACTAATTTGAAAGGTTAAAAATGATCTACATGTGTAGACCATACATATTTTATAATATGCTGTGACACCCAGCTGTACGTCACCACCACCTCTCTCGACACTGCTATTGTTGCTAAGTTGTCAGATCGTTTGACTGATTTCCAGTGTGGGATGAGCAGGAATTTCCTCCAACTAATTATTGGGAGACCTGAAGCCATTGTCTTCGCTTCCCACAATAAACTCCATTCCCTAAGCATTGACCCACATTGATCCTTGGCAACTATCAGAGGCTGAACTGACCCTTAACAATCTTGGTGAATCATATGTAACCTCCAGATGAGTTTCCAGTTGTCTGTGCTATCACTAAGACCACTTGCTTCCACCTCAGTAACAGCTGGTACCTCCATCCTGTCTCAGCTGATGTGTTGTTGAAATGTACTTGACTCTTAACTGCTCTTCAGGGCATTTAGTGATGTGTCAAACACCCATATCCTATGAAAGAATCAAGAAAGGAGAAACCCTTGCCTTTGTTATTTCTTTCACTGCGCTCCTAGTCAGCCTATGATTTCTGCCTTCCACAAATTTCAGGTCATCCAGTGTTTTGCCCATGTCTTAACTTGTACTAAGTCCCAGTAACCTCATAACTCCTGTGTTTGCTGATCATCTTTTAAAATTATTTCTTGGAATGTGGGCATTGCTGAGTAGGCCTGCATTATTGCACATTCCTAATTTCCCTTGAGAAGGTGGTGGTGAGCTGCTGCAGTCAATGTGGCGTTGGAACGCACATGATGCTGATAGGAAAGGAGTTTTGGGATTTTGACTTGAAGAAATGGTGATATAGTTCAAAGCCAGGATGGTATGTGGCTTTGAGGGGAACTTGCAGGTCATTGTGTTCCCACGCACCTGCTGCTCTTGCCCTCCTAAGTTATAGAGGTCACAAATTTGGAAATTCCTGTCAAAGGAATCTTGGTAACTTGCCACGGTTTTCCAGTTAAGCAAAATAGTCTTTCTTGCATCACTGACCACCAAGGCCCAACCCCACCTCCTTCAGTAATTGCCCCGGGGGAAAAAAAAAACCCCAATTTCACTTCCAAAATCCTAATTATCTGGCCTTTAGCCTTCCATTTGCCACAATATTTCTGCAGCTATTGAGTTACTCAACCTTCATCTCCCACCTCTGCTGTGCTAGACACCAATAAAATCATTATTCTCTCTCTCTCACCCTGGTCCCCCTGGTATGGCCCTCAGCTTTGATGATCATCTGCTGCAATTAAATCCCTTTCCCCTGTCCCTTTCACCATGCTTTCCACAACAAGCGCAAAGAACTCGTGGACTCCTTACTCATGGAAATCAAGACAATCCCATCAGCAGGCTTTACGCATCCCTCTTTTTCACTAACCCCCCTGGCTGTGCCCACATAACACCATGCAGCATGTTCTACAAACTCTGCCATCTGCTCAGCTGAGTATTGCAGGGCTGCTCCAAAGTGACCCAGACTGTCAAAACATTGATTGAAGATATCATTAGTGTGCTCTATAATATTCCTCGTGATAGCATGTTACTCCTTCTAGACCTGCTGCACACACATGGACCTAAGTCATAAGCTATGTCGTGGACCCAGTAGCTGGCCTTTTACTTTCCGTGGTGGGTCAGACATGGGTGGTGTGAAGGACTTGCAGAAGAAGGAACCTTTTATTATTGTTGCAACAACAGGAGTATTTAGCCTTGCCTGTTGTGCTCCCTGTGGTCTCACATTAGTTACCTACTGAGGGAGTGGAATCCCATTAGGTTTATGAAAATGGTTCAGCTCCATAGAGGTGCCACAAATAAAATATATGTGCAGTTAATGGCAGACTGCACCATGTGAAAGTCTACCGTCCATCAAAGGGACAGCACAGTGGTTAGCAACTGCTGCCTCTCAGCACCAGGGACCTGAGTTTGATTCCTGGCTAGGGTCACTGTCTGTGGAGTTTGCACATTCTCCCTGTATCTATGGTTTTCTCCCACACTCCAGAGATGTGCGGGTTAGATGGATTAGTCATAATAAATTGTCCGTTAGTGTCAGGGGGATTAGCAGGTAAATATGAAGCTACAGGGATGGGGCCTGGGTAGGATTGTTCTCGGTGCAGGCTTGACGGTCCAAATGGCCCTCTCTTGCACTATAGGGATTCTTATGAAAACCCTCATTGTTATTGAGACAACGAAATGAAGCTGTTTCTCTTTATATGGAGAGTCTCTGTGACACCCCTTGTGCAGCAGTGTGCCACATGCTGCAAGATGTTGCTTATATTTCCCTGTAACAGCATGGAAGGAGCCAGGTATGTAAAAACTATGAACCACTGGCAGTGGTATCCTTGCCCTACTTTGGGGTTGCAGTTGAAGCTGCAACATTTGGTAGATTCCATATGTAAGCACCTTTGTGAAGCAAAGGAAATCTTGTACGTTGGTTGTCAATGAAGTTGAGATCAGAAATTTGTCTCCTAAAGACCCTAAGTGGATCTGGCCTCCTGCTGAGAAGCCTTTTTCCCTTGTTTCCTTTAGCAACTTATTCTGCACTGTATGGCATCCCGTTATTCTCGAGTCACGCTCAATTCCCAGATAAAGTTTTAGCAGGCCACCTCTGTCTGGAAGCAACATTTTTCAGAAAATGTACTTCAACACCAGCCAAGTCTTTCCCTGTAGAATGCTCAAACTGGAGCCAGTGTAGGAGTGCTACAGAAATTGCTAATCACATCAGCTCCTGAGCTGTAAGTAATTCCTGATCCCTTCAAGGAGAACAGGTGGAATATCCTTCATTCATTCTGTTTAATGTCCTATTCAGCCAGGCTGGATTGAGGAGGTTGGTTAGAATGTCCCGTCTGCACTCATCCCATTGAGTGTGCAAATGAATTTCAAATACCGTTTTTGAATTTCAAGTTGCTGCCTAGTGTCTAAAAGGTGAACGCTGAACAGTCCACAATACTGCCGCCACACACCTGTGTAAGTCTAGTTCTGCTGAAAAATCACCTCAAACTGAAACGTTGACTCTGGCTAGGATTTTCTGGTCCCGCCTTTCCTGGGACCAGACATTCCTGCCTGAAGACAAACAGATCTTTGGCTGGTCTGTCAAATTTTCTATCCTGCCCACGATGATTCATACTGTGGGTGGAGCTGGAAAATCCTGGCCTCTGTCTCCACAGTAACTGCCTGACCTGATAAATATTTCCAGTGTTTTTGTTGTCATTTTGGCTTTCCTGTATCTGCGGTATTTTGCTTTTGTCATAAATCTATTTTTGAAGCTGTACTGGAGTTGCCATATTCGTCCCCAGGTTGCGTGGAATTACCTTTTCCTCTCACCTCTTCTCTTTTGAAGGCAGATCAGATCCAGGCTCTGAATTAATATTACAGTGTTAGCGCTGCTGCAAAACAGAAACTGCTTCAGAGACACTGAAAAATGTAGCCAGATAATGTTTTCACTCATTCCCCCAGCTGTTTTGCTAATGTAGAAGTGAGTATTTCAGTATGAAACCAAATTACTCCATTGCAACCTCATCGAGATTTAGTTCTACTATTCTCTAGAAAATTGTTTTACTTCCCCTTGTCAACGTGGATGGTCAGATAATAATTGTCAGAATTGTTAATGTAGCGTTTGAGCTCCAGAAGGGAAGTGCGATTATTGAATAGCTCACTACTTCGAGGAAGGAAATCTGCTTCACCAATCTGGTTGGTCAAGTATGCAATCTAGCCCCATCCTAACTGGTTAATTCTGAAGTGGCTTCTGTAAGCTGCTTAATTGCATGAACGTTTGAATAGTTTTACAGAGAAATGTGTGCCCAACTAAGTTCACAAACATCATCCTTCTCCTACGTGACAAAATGTAAATAACAGGCTCCACAATGGACCTCTTGCCTGTCAAGACCAAGTCAAAGGGGTATGTTATTGTGCCAATCTTTCTTGCAGCAACACTGACAGCATCTCATTCCCGTCCCTGGTGTGGTAATACTTGATTTGATTTATTATTGTCACATATTGGTATATAGTGAAAAGTATTGTTTCTTGCCCATTTACAGACAAAGCATTCCGTACATAGAGAAAGAAAGGAGAGAGTGCAGAATGTAGTGTTACAGTCGTAGCTAGAGTGTAGAGAAAGATCAAGTTGCAACGTAGGTCCATTCAAAAGTCTGATGAACAGCTTCTTTCCTGCTGCCTTGAGTTGGTTGGTAAGTGTCCTCAGGCATTTGCATCTTTTTCCCCAATGGAAGAAGATGGAAGAGAGAATGTCTGGGGTGTGTGAGGTTCTTGATTACGCTATCCTTTTCTGAGGCAGCGAGAAGTGTAGACAGTGTCAGTGGATGAGAGGCTGGTTTGTGTGATGAACGGTGTTTTGTTCACGACCCTTTTATAGTTTACTGATGTCTTGGACAGATCAGGAGCCATACCAAGCTGTGATGCAACCAGAAAGAATAACTGATGGCAAAGCTTTGGTAAACTCTTCAACCTGAATCAAGACTAAAACCAAGACAACAACCATTTCTGTAATAAAATGACAGTATTCTGATGATGTACAAGTTTGTGCTCAATCTGAAGAATTACAATAGATAGTTGACATATTCTCCAAAGATTATGAGAGCATGAGACATGCCCTAACTTCAGGAAGACTGAAATCCTCTGCCAACTCGTGCAAAGTGAATCAAATCTAATGCTTTCAACAGAGATGAATGGTGAATTGTTGGAAAATGTCCCTCACTTCCCATATCTTTTAAAGGTATATATCCCAAAGAGGTGACATTGGTTTTGGTAATGTACCTGTTGACAATTTGCTAGCTGAATATATGATAAATTACATCCTTATGATTTCGAGAATCATGATTCCTTACCTAAAGTAATCAGGTAGTGGTTCTCTCCATGTTTCTCAATGGTGCTGGTTTGGACAAACTATAGATGTCATATAAAGACCCACACTGTCATTGTCGGCTGTCCATCAATTCAAAGATAACATATTCTCAGGGCTGCGAGTTTCTGCCACAGATCTTCATGTGACGGAACAGGCCAATTCTCAACCAACAGGTCTTTGGGCACATGAAGCAGGTAGTGTGATCCAGAGTGAAGGATTTGCTTTCTTTTCTTCTCTGCTGCCACTCTGCCTCATTTTGAGCACTGTGGCTCGTAGTGTAATGCAGCTGGGGTAAACATACTGTTGCTGTTTTGTCTGATTGATAGTAGCTTTTCCCTGCCACTTAATGGCAATGATTCCAGAGTTTCAGAAAGAGCTTCAGTGTGTCTTTGAAGCAATATTTTTCTGTTTTCCCCAGAACAGTGGCCAGTTGAGTGGGGAAATGGCTTTCACCCATTCAGACACAGTGTCCAATCCATCTAAGTTGGTTTCAAGCAGCACATTAGCATTTGTTTGACAGTCCCTGTTTTGAATCCAGAGCTTGTAGCAAAGGTGTTGCTGCTGAAATTTCTGTGTCGCTGATGTGCAGTCCAAGCTTCACAGCAGGACAGGAGTGTAGTTGCATCAACAACTGCCTTGTACCCTAGGACTTTTGACTTGCAGAAGTTGTTGTTGTTACAAATTCACTGCTATAGTTTGTAGAAGGCTAAGCTGGTGCAGAGTCTAAGACCTTCTAGGACCTTCTAAGACCTTGGCAATCTTAGGAGGCCAGCATTGATGAGGTGATCCAACACCAGATCAGCTGCACCAGTTTGGCCTTCTATAAACTATAGCAATGAGTGTTTAACAACAAAGACCTCTACAAGTCAACAAAAGCTCTAGTGTGCAGAGCAGTTGTGAATCAATTGGGAGGACAGAAGAGCAAACAAGTGTTCTCCAAGACACAGATATACCATGTGTAGCGATCATAACAATCACACATGAACTAAGATGGACAGGCAATGCCATCAGAATGCCAAACTCAAAACTGCCCAAACAAATACCTTTCCCTAAGCTATGCTAGGGAGCCTGTTTACACAAAGGCCAGGGAACACATTTCAAAGGCAATCAAAGTCTGCATGAAGGTCTGCTGCATTAATGTCAATGCTCACATTGAAGGGTCTTAAGATTTATTTTCAATCAACAAGAGCAACTGTCGTGAGAGAGACAGAAAGAAAGGACAGCTCCTCAAGATAAGATTCAACACCACCTCTACTGACTAACAAATGATGACATCACTCTGGCAGAACTTGCAAGGCTAAGATAGGGTTCAAAAGCCATCTGCGCACCCCAGCTAACACCACAGTTCCATACAGCTATCCACAGGGAAGAATAATCTTCAACTTAAAAAGTTGTAACATTTATTTATTAGTCACAAGTAGGTTCACATTTACACTGCAATGAAGTTAGCGAAAATCCTGTAGTTGTCACACTCCATCACCTGTTTTGATACACTGAGGGAGAACTTAATATGGTCAATGCACCTAACCAGCATGTCTTTCGGACTGTGGGAGAAAACTGGAGCACCCGGAAGAAGCCCGCGCAGAGACAGGGAGAATGTGCAGCCTCCACTTAGACAGTGACCCAAGCTGGGAATTGGATCCAGGTCCCTGGTGCTGTAAGGAAGCAGTGCTAACCACTATGCTACGGTGCCACCCCAAGGTTTTGTCGATGTTCATAGAATTCACCATCAATAATTGCCACTCAAAAGGCAACTGTCACTGCCTTCTCAAATATGGATCGGCAGTAAAGTCAGCCAGCCTCAGCTAAATTATGTCAACAACTTGATTTAAGTTCCTTTTCTATGCCTTTTAGCTTTGACAAAGGGTCATCTCGACTCAAAACATCAGCTTCTTTCTCTCCTTAAAGATGCTGTCAAACCTGCTGAGGTTTTTTGAGCATTTTCTCTTTTTTGGTTTCTTGGTTTAAGTGTCAAAATGGTAACTTATGTCCGTGGTCCCGTATAAACTCTATCATGATTCCATCCAACTCCCCCTCTGTCAAGAACCAATGTAATCGCTTTGAAGTATCTGTTTAGAAATTCTGTATTTCGACCAACAATGTATAATATCTCAGACCATTGATGTATACTATTGAAGTAACATCAACTCAAGAGTTTGACTGGGAATAAAATAAGGGGAAAGAAAACAGTGTAAATCATTTTGATGGGTGCAGAGAATAGAAGTTTCCTATAACCATGGTTATTGGAAAGCTATTACTGCTCACGAGAGACAGCAACAAAAGTGATTCGAGTTATGAAAAACTCTTTGGAAAAGAGGTTTCAAGGTGACCAATTGAAATTTACACATTTTCAGAGAATTGACAAAATGACCCTGGCAAATTGACTCTTGTCATGAATAGTTCAGAATCCAGAAAGAGCACTCAGAAATTGGAAAGCTATTAGTGAGGTAGGAAGTCAGGCAGGTTCTTTTTTCATTCAATTACATGATTGTGAATGAGAACAGGAAAGGTTTGTGACACAGTCCAGATCAATGAATTCAGGAGACAACTATGTTTTTGCATCGAGGTTTGGAGGATGTGAATTGGTGGAGTTGACTGGCTTTCATCAATGACATTTTCCCATTCTGACCGTGGTAAGATTGAAAAACTATAGTCCTCCCTTGCTCATCTATATTCAATTGTCTAAGCATCCACTCCCAAAGAACCTTTGAATATGGCATAATCTCTTAGATGTTTACCATGTAGATAAAGATCCCAAAAAGCAACAATTCAAAAGCTCCCTTTTAAAATATTCTTGAACAAAATGCCAGTATTTTGAAAAACAAATGGAAGTTTTAGTTTTGTTTTCGCTTTCTTTACAAATAATACAAAGCAATTCCTACTTATTGAATGTTGATCTGCAAAAACATTGCATCGTTCACACTGGAGAACATGGTCACTTGCACCTTGCACCCTCAGTCTTCATGTTAGTTTCTCCCTGTCTCCTTTATCTGTTTATCCACTGATGCTTTTTACTCCATGACACCACTTTTCTTCTACTCTCTCTGCTCCTTCTCTTCCTTACTCTCATCTCCTCTCATTCTCCCATCTCACACATCGCCTCTCCTCCCTGCCCCTCACATCGCCTTGCTGCCCCCATGCATAAACATTGCTAAGTTAGAGGCTTCCTTTCACTAAACTGATTCCCCTTTTTCTCTTCACCTACCCTGTCTCCCTATAATGAGGAAAATGCACCTCATTTACCAGATGGTGGGTGTTTATCCAGTTTATGATGCAGCTGTCATTATATTGCTACCTGCAACTGGGGTTTTTGTCACTTAGTGCTAAATGGGCGCTTTATAGCTATCCATTGTGTCTCCCCTACTATGTTATTCAGTTTTGCACTTGGCTTAGTTTATTAGTTATGCATCAGTAATATTTAAATACAGAGTGCAGTAACATTATAATGGAGATCAGGTAGCTTGGAGATTACATTGTGCTTTTAAACACTGTAATGTCATTTTAGTTGGGATATCAAGCTGAACCTTAAAATACAGAACTTCTGATATCGGATCTCCATACTTTGAAATTCTGAGGCCAGATAATAACTGTCAGGAGCCTACACTGCTATTCTTATCGCATGCACTGAAGCTATCTGAATGGCCATAAATTAGGAGAGGGGTATGAGCAACGAAACCTGGGTGTCCTTGTACCCTAGTCGCTGAAGGTTAGCGCTCGGGTGCAGTGAAGAGGGCAAGTAGAAAATTGGCCTTTATATAGAGAGGATTTGAGTGCAGGAGCAGGGATGTCTTGATGCAGCTATGCAGGGTCTTGGCGAGGCCACACCTGGAGTATTATGTGCAGTTTTGGCCTCCTTATCGGAGGAAGAATGTTCTTGCTCTAGAGTGCAGAGAAACTTTACCAGATGGATTCCTGGGATGGCAGCACATAAGAGGAGCGATCCGAGTCAGTTCGGAATGTATTCATTGGAGCTCAGAAGAATGAGGGAGAATCTCCCAGGAACCAATAAAATTCTAACTGGATACACAGGGTAAATGCAAGAAGGATGTTCCCAATTGTTGAGGTATCCAGAATCAGGGGTCACAGTCTGAGAATACAAGGTAGATGGTTTACAACTGAGATATGGAGAAATTGCTTCACCCAGTGAGTGGCCAATCTATAAACTTTGCTACCACAGAAAGTAGTTGAGGTCAAAACATTGAATGTTTTCAAGAGGCAGTTAGATATAGCTCTTGATCAAAGGAAAGGTGGGGGGAGGCAAGATCAGGGCATTGAGTTGGATGATCAGCCATAATAATGAATGGCAGGGCAGGCTCAAAGGACCAGCTGCTCCTATTTTCTATGTTTCCAGCTTCTATGTTCCAACTCGCTTAACAGAGAATAGTTAACCAGGAAAAATTAGAATTAAGAAGAGTTCTAATTCCTGGGTGATTATACAACCAATCTCCCCAACTCAGCACTGCCCCCATTCTCCCACCCTCGCCGATCACCAAACTAACCCACCTCCACTCCCACTACCCCTAACCAAACCCTCCACCTGCAACCACCCAACTAAAATCTCCAACCCGACTAGCTCCAATGCTAGATAAGTAAAAAGGAATGGAAGCACTCCACAGAACATTTAGACTATTATTTGTATTCAACCCCAAATCCTTACTAAGTCCAATAAATTACACAACTTTGACAATTGGAATGCCGCTGTATTTCAGGGAGTATATTTCACAGTATGGGCAATTCTGTTTTTATTATTTTTCTTTTGGGATATGAGTATAACTGGCAAGGCCAGAATTTTTTGCCCATTCCTTAATTGCCCTTGCACTGAGTGGCTTGATGCGCCATTTCAGAGAGCTGTTAATAGCCACCACGTTGCTGTGGATCTGAAGTTACAACTAAGCCAGACCAGGGAAGGACAGCAGACTGCTAAAGTGAATGAATCTGAATGAACCCGGCGGGTTTTTATTACAATCGATGATGGTTTCGTGGTCACCATTACTAAGACTAGCTTTCAATTCCAGATTTATTAGTTAATCAGATTTGAATCTCACCAACTGCTATGGTGGGATTTGAATCCAAACCTCAAATCATTAACTTGGACTACTGGCTTAGCAGTGCAGTGACATTCACAGTATGCCACTAGTTTGTATGTAGGTTCCATGCTGCCTTATGCACTCCTCTAGATGGGATAGACCGATTCGTGGATGTTCTTTTTGTATCTGCTTATCGGTTGATAATTGGTCGGAACGTTAGAAAGCATAACCACTGCATGTTAACCCTAACTCTCATTTGGTGATATCGGCAGTGTATCACTCCTCCTACGTATTATTCACACGTCAACACCTGTTCTTTGTTTAGTATAGTAAGAAGTCTCACCACACCAGGTTAAAGTCCAACAGGTTTATTTGGTAGCAAAAGCCACTAGCTTTTGGGCTTCTGACCCTTCGTTAAGGACGGTCACATCAGCATTTCACTGTACCACAACCCACGGTTATCCTCACTATGCTCCATTTCTCTGGCTTCCATCCTAAGCACGTTAAAGCAGCCATCCCGAACGGATAAGCCCTTCATATACACAGGATCTGCTCAGATGAGGAGGATTGTAACAGACACCTCCAGGCGCTGAAAGATGCCTGATAAGAACAGGATATGGCGCTTGCCTTATCGATCGACAGTTCCGACGTGCCACAGTCAAAAATCGCACTGACCTCAGAAGACAAACACGGGACACAGTGGACAGAGTACCCTTCGTCGTCCAGTACTTCCCCAGAGCGGAGAAGCTACGATGTCTTCTCCGGAGTCTTCAACATGTCATTGATGAAGACGATCGTCTCGCCAAGGCCAAGCCGCACAACCTCAAACAGACCGTTGATCGCAGCAAACTACCCAGCCTTCAGGAGAACAGTGACCATGACACCACACAACCCTGCCACAGTAACTTCTGCAAGGCATGCCAGATCATCGACACGGATGCCATCATCTCACGTGAGAACGTCATCCACCAGGTACACAATACATACTCTTGCAACTTGGCCAACGTTGTCTACCTGATACGCTGCAGGAAAGGATATCCTGAGGCATGGTACACTGGGGAGACCATGCACACGCTACGACAACGGATGAATGAACACCGCTCGGCAATCGCCAGGCAAGACTGTTCTCTTCCTGTTGGGGAATGCTTCAGCGGTCACGGGCATTCAGCCTCTGATCTTCAGATAAGCGTTCTTCAAGGCAGCCTTCACGACACATGACAGCGCAGAGTTGCTGAGCAGCAACTGATAGCCAAGCTCCGCACACATGAAGACGGCCTCAACCAGGATCTTGGGTTCATGTCACACTATTTGTAACCCCCATGACTTGCCTGGCCTTGCAAAATCTCTCTTAGTCTCCTGTCTGGAGACAATACACATCTCTTTTAACCTATGCTTAATGCTATCTCCACTCACATTGTCTGCATCTTTAAGACTTGATTAGCTGTAAAAACTTGCATTTGAATCAGTATTCTGTAAACTGAATGTGTCTCTTTACATCCCCAGTTTGAGATTAGAACTCACCACTCACCTGACGAAGGGTCAGAGGCCCGAAAGCTAGTGGCTTTTGCTACCAAAAAAACCTGTTGGACTTTAACCTGGTGTTGTGAGACTCCTTACTGTGTTTACCCCAATCCAATGCCAGCACCTCCACATCATTGTTTAGCATTGCAGGACCTCAAATATTTAGCAGTGAATTTTGTATTTCTACTGGTATCCTTATCATTATTTTAATTTTCTTTTTAATAATTAAAGCCATCTCACCTAGTCCTAACCAAAATCTCCGATTTTAATCCTAGGATGTAGTGAGGCAAGGAGAGATTTGCAGAAAATAACAGTACTAAATCTAAAATCCATGTTATTTTCTGCAAATCTCCCTCTGCCTCATCACATCCTAGGATCTCGATGCTTGAGCAGCTGAGGAAAGGCAGGCGATCCTGCAACACTTGAGTGTTGCTTACATGTTGGTACTCCCATCCTTTTGAGTTAATCTCCTGTTTCCTGTCTAACCAACTTTTCAATGTTTCTGAAACCCTCATTTGCTTACAATTGTAGTCTGTCTCAGCTCTTAAGAGTAAAATTATTTTGCTCTGTGATTACATGCTGTATTTTAGCTCTGAGACTTCTAAAACTTGTAATACTAAAGCTTAGGAGCTTTAATCCTTAATTTGCAGTCTGTGAAGTTGTGTTTACAACTGTTGTAGGATTCATTGATGGTGACGTAATAGATCCTTTCAGACAGCTAGGATTAAAATTGAATTTCTTTTTGACATTTTGCATGAATCTACTTAATTATCCTATTGTCAGAACAATGGCAGGGTTCTACTTAGTGAAACACAGCTGGTGTTACATCAGGAATATCAAAATGCAGTTTTCATTTCCTGCAGCAAACTCGGTTCCTCCTTTCCAGTCTCCCCAGCCGCTGAAACTGATCCAGATTGTGCAAAACCTTCATGTTCTTTTTGGACCCTGATCTGAGCATTGACTCTTTCTGTCACCAAGCGACTTGCAGGACTGCTTGCTTTTCCTCAGCTGCTCAAGCACTGAAATCCTTATCCATTTTCTCACCTTGCAGGCCAGCTGCATCCCATATCCTCCTCTCTGGACTCTCATCATTCACCTTCCAAAAGCTTGTTTAAAACCCATTTGTACTAAGTTCTGCTCATAACAATGGTCTGCCCACGCCAACTTACACTGGTTCCTGTGCTGTACTAAATCTAAAATCCACATTATTTACTGCAAATCCTTCTCTGCCTCACTACATCCTGTTTCTACAACCCTCTCGAGCCTTATTTCTCGTTCCACGCTCTTCAGTCCTCTTATTTCAGCCCTTGCATGCATTGTCTCATAACATCTTGTAAATCTTTTCAGATACTGGGCCTGCCTCGGGGATTCTCAACTGTTCCAGCTCTATCATTTGTTTCTTAAAAAAGTCTTTTCAACATTTATCTTTTCCATCAGGTTTTTAGTTTGCCATCCTAAAGTTTTTCCTCCATGGCTCAGTGTCCATTGCTGTATCCTTTTCCATTTAGAACCATAGAAAAGTTACAGCACAGAAGGTGGCCTTTTGGCCTATCTTGTCCATGACAGCCAGTCCATTTGGGACACTGTTTATATTAAGGATCCTTCAGTAATGTATGTTGTCATAGACAATTGCAGCTCGTTGTCATGCTTATTCGTTGTAGTTGACTATTGTTTCTCTAGCTGCCATAAAGAAACAACACTGTACTTGCGCCATCTGACAACAAATCAACTGAATTTTGAAGGGATAAATAATACTTATTGGTTTGAGCAGTACTCAAACACCATTTTTAACAAATCTCGATATTGGTGGGGAAGGAAGGGGAAGAGAAACGTTGTCAATTTTAACCAAATGATGTGTTTAAGATGGTGACCCAAGTTGCTGAATCACTTCTCTGTTCAATATGACTTTGCTGAGATGCAGTGAAATTAGTATTTCTTTTCTGTTGCTGTGTTGTCCTAATCCGAATGCATTTGAAATGCAGTCGCAACATGCAGGCTGCTAGAAATGAACTACTCCATTAAACAGAGAAGACAGATTTGTATTTTGGTTCTTGACTCTCCTTACTACTTCAAGATAAGAAAGCTTTTAAAATGTGTTCCCCAGTTTCTTTTTAAATTGGGGGGAAAATAGAAAATAAATTTCAATTACACAAGTAAAGGAACAGATTGAATAGCAAGTGGACAGAAGCAATTGCCATCCCTGAGCAGACACAAGGGTATTACAAAACTTTAGAAACAAGTTTATTTTATAAAGGACACTATTTAACTTTTAAAATGAATCCAGGAATTACCTGCCCTTTTGCAGCTGTAATGTTTGTCAAGCTTCTAGAAAGTTGAAAATGGATTACAAATAAGAGGTGCTAAGGCAAGTCCTCTGTGGAATTTCATACCTGCCATTGTCCAGTTCTATTCAAAGAACACTGAAAGAATGAACTCAGGTTTGAAAAGCATTTGGGAATCCAAATTGTAAATTGGATTACCGCCCGCTTTATATGCAACATGATTCTGCATTTTTCTTGGGTGGTGGTGGTGGGGGGTAGCAGGTGGGTGGGCAGGTGTGGTCAGATGATACAGTGGCCATCTTTGCTTGCCTGCCAAGAATATAGAAAAGTCAGGGCAAGCAGCCTACAATCAGAGACATCTTGTAAAGTGGAAGGAGTAGACACGGGCTTTAACTTGGAGTGAGAGGGAGAGACACCTCGAAAAAGCTCATGGTCTGCTGTAACTGGGCAGTCACACCTGCAATACTGTGAAATCAAAATAAGAAGCCCCTCTCTTCCCTGGGCCCTGTTCCATCTCGTAACAACTAACTGTGAAAGCAGCCTGTGCCAATTCCTGGCCTTCACTTCAGACAATGCAACATTTCAGTTTCAAAAAACCAAACCCACATCAAACAATGAAAGACTAAACTTGATTCGGATTTTTGTAAGTATTGTTTTATCTTCATCTGTAATTAGTCTTTGTGTGTATTTGTGTGTGCAAGTGGTATTGTGTTTCCTTAAGTAACCTCCAGAGCAAGACGGTAGAAACTAATTAACCTGTTCTTTTCAAGTACAAAAAGGCTTTGTTGCTGAGTTGTTTGAAATTGACTCGCTCACCTAAAAAAGGGTTAGAAATGCACATCCACATAAAAATATAATGATCTTGGGCAACTTGGGAGGATACTGTACAAACACAATCAAAAGATTGAAAATGACAAAATAACATTAAAAACAGCCGAAGTGGTAAAAGGGAGCAGTAAGTACCTACATGAGAAAGCAAAACAAATCCTGCCAGTGCAGAAGTTGACAGTTTAGAAAAACACAATGTTAAAAAGGCAGATTGGGTCCAACTAAAGGTAAAATGTGAGTAACACAACACTTGCCCATCCCTAATGGCCCTTGAACATTTTAGAGGGCAATTAAGAATCAACCACATTACTGAGGATCTGGACTCACGTGAGGGCCAGACCAGAAAAGGATGGCAGATTTGCTTCCCTCAAGGACATTAGTGAACCAGGTGGCTTTTTACAAACAACCAATGATAATTTCATGGTCACCATTACAGAAGCTGACTTTTCAATTCCAGGCTTCATTCATTGAATTTAAACTTCACCAGCTGCCATGGAAGGATTTGAACCCATGCCTTCAGTGCATCAGCCTAAGCCTCTGGATTACTGGTTCAGTAATTTATCCAGTACACCACTGTCTCCCCTGTTGCAAGGAGTAGTAAGTGTGAGCATATGGAAAGCTTTAGAACCAGCAAAGGATAATGAAAAGACTAGTGGAGACACAAAATGGAACATAAGTGAACTAGTAAGTAATGTAAAAACACCATTGTGGGAGCTTCTACCACTTTTAAAAAGAAGAGGTCCTTTAGAGGTTGCTACAGGGGAAATTATAATGAAGATAAGGAAATGGAAGACATGTTGAACAAATATTTTGTACCTCTGGTGGGAGTCTCAAAAATGTACCAGAAATAATGGAAAACTGAGTTTATTGAGAATGAGGGACTTAAACTTCCTTATTGGAGGGAATGACTTACTGGTATTGCCACTGGACTACTAATCAAGACACCCAGAACAAGATCAGGGGGTCTGAGCTCAAATCTCAACACAACAGTTGGTGAAATATGAATTTAATTTAAAAAAGTCTGATGACCATGAAACCCATCAAATGTCCTTCAGGGAAGGAAATTGGTCGTCCATACCTGGTCTGGCCTACATGCGACTCCCAGACGCACAGCAATGTTGTTGACTCTTAAATGCCTTCTGAAGTGGAGGGCAGTTAGAAATGGACAATAACTGCTGGCCCAGCCAGCAATGGCCATGTCCCCTGAACAAATTTTTAAAAATTGGTTGATTGGAGAAAGAAAAGGTACTGGAAAAATTAGTGAGACTAAAAGTTGACATTCCATTGACTTGAGCAATATCCTAGATTTAGAAAGTGGTGGCTATAGAGATGGGTGTATTCATTGGTTGTAATATTCCTAAAATTGTGGAATGCCCAAGTGCATCGGAATGTAGTAAATGTGATACCACTATTCAAGAAGAGAGAGAGAAAACCAGGAACTACAGTCGCTCATGGAGAAAATGCTGGTTTCGTTATTAAGGAAGTGGTGATAGATGACTCAGAAAATCATAATTAGACAAAGTCAGCATCCTTTTTATTAAAGTGTAATTGTGTTTGACAAATATAAGGTTTTTTTTTCAGGGTATGGATTTTGAAAAGGCAGAATTCAAAAATAGTGAGGTTATGTTAAAGTGTATGGGAACTTGTTCTGGCCACACTAGTGTGCACAATTCTGATCTCCATACTATGAGAAAAGTGTATAAGCACTGGAGAAAGTGCAAGAAAAAAAGATTTGCAAGGATGATACCAGAACTGAAAGATTACAGCTGCCAGGATAGATCAAAAATGTTGGGGCTTTCTTCTTTAGAAAAGAGAAGGCTTCAGAAGAAACCTGATAAAAGCTTTTAAAATCATGAACAGGGTAAATGTGAGGAGACTATTTCCTAGGGGCCAACAATACAAGATGGTAATGAATAAATCCCAAAAGGAAATGAGGGGAAGTTTCTTTATTCAGTGAGTGGTTAGAATGTGGTACCTAGTACCACAAAGTGATTGAGGCAAACATCTTGGATATTTTCAAAAGGAAACTAGATAAGTATGTGAGAGGTAAAGGAATGGGAAGAGAAACTGAGTGGCTGCGATGAAGTAGTCAGATGGACTTGCGTATAGGCAACAATATAAACAGCAGCGCAGGTTAGCTGGACTGAATGGTCATTTCTGTACTATATATATTCTATGTAATTGTGTATAACTTAAGAGAAAATCATTAGATTCCGGGGAAGGAACTAGATGAGTGTGACAGGAACAATTGAAATTACAGTCTGCTGGGACAATCTGAATTGTGCATCTGTAGAAGAGGTAGAAATGGAGCTGTGTGCAATAAAGGAATTGAGATGGGGAAGTAGGGGAGTGGAAGAATCCCAGAACAGATAAGACCACTGATAATCTAGGAAATGGTTTCTTTTTCAATACTGGGATCATGGTTGGGGGAGACAGGAGAAAGAATCAAGAAATTTGCATTCAATATCATCCAGACCTTCTGCTGTGACCATATTCTTTCCAGAAGGTGCAATAAGTGCACATTGACTGACACGTGGTATAAAGAATTGGGGTCCATGTCAGGCTTAGAGAAGTTTAAGCATAAGTGGAAAGTAGAAATAAACTGAAAATGCATATTTAGATTTAAACTCTTTGATCACAGAATGATGGATGTTTGGGATAATCTAGCAAAGGAATAAAAGCAAAAGCAATGAAATCAGCCAAAATGTATTTTAGTGTCACGATGGAAATAATGTGCAAGAAGAATGATTTAACGTTTGACATTTCTTGCTTTTCCTTCTGCTCTCAAACACTTGGGGTCTGTCGTCTTAACAGTAATATTGGATTCAAAGATACAGATCTTAACAAGAACTTTCATTTTTGCTGTCATATTGCAGAATATCGAAATTTACTCTGAAATTTAAAATAAAATCAGATTTTTTTCTAACAAGATTAAAAATCTTAATGTAATGTGATTGATATACTTCTAGAAAAATTGTCCTTTTTTTGCAGATCAATGAGTTAAGTCATGTCCAAATTCCAGTTATGTTGATGCCAGATGACTTCAAAGCCTATAGCAAGATAAAAGTGGATAACCACCTTTTCAATAAGTAAGTTTGTTGCCTTACATTGCTTTTGAATAACTTTTAACTAAGTTGGAAAGTTATTTTTGTGTTAAGTGCAATGGAATGTGCAGCGGTATGGATTAGCACTGCTGCCTCCCAGTAGGGTTTGATTCCTGGCTTGGGTCACTGTCTATGCAGAGTCTACATGTTCTCGCTGTGTCTGCTCGGATTTCCTCCGGTTTCCTCCCTCAGAGTGAAAGATGTGCTGGTTTAGATGTATTGGCCATGCTAAATTCTCCGTCAGTGTACCCGAATAGGTACTGGACTGTGGCGACTTGGGGATTTTCACATTAACACTGCAATGAAGCTAATGTAAGCCAACTTGTGGCCAATAAATAAACTTAAAGTAAACTTTTGCTTACAGCCTTTTGTGTTCGTGCTTCCACACACAATGCTGTCAACAGTTCTCCATCGTAGAGGAGGAAATGATTGCACCCCAACTTGGTGCTGACTTATAGCTTAAGTTTACAATCAGAAGTGTAAATATATATTATGGCAGAAAGTGATACAGAACATTACTTGGAGAAAAGAATTTCATTTGCTTGCATTTTTTAACAATTCATATGATTTGTGGGATGCATTGAATAATCCGACAATACAATTTGATTGTTTCTGTTTGAGAATTCCTGATTGGAATGTTGCACTTTTGCCATACATTTTTCTGCTTAGATTTAGATTTTTAATCCCCAGATTCATGCATACTTTTTTTTCCTGAAGTTTCTCCTTAATGTTGCGTTTGGTAGAGGTAGTATTGCATTAACAAAGGTGACATCCTTTGGGCAAGACCATAAACCAAAACCCATTGGTCAAAGTGGATCTGAGAGGATCCCTCAACTTTGAGAGATGTTTGCACTTATACACCACACTTCGCAGAAACACTCAATGATTTCTGTTCAGTTCATCAACCTGAGAAAGCTTCAACCATTAGATAACTCTGGGTTATTTGTTACGTCAGATCATTGGCTTACTGATAGTTTATTCAGAAACTATTGATGAATCTTGGTAATTTGAAATCAACTGTCTATCTTGCTCTCTTCTCTTTCAACCACACAAAACTCGCGTCCCTCAAAAAGAGATTCACCATGTGCGATAGACTAGATTACCTGTAGAATTGGAAGTTTAGAAAGTTGGGGGGGTTTTGAGAGGGTAGAGGAAGTGAGATGATTATTCTCTAAATGTGCATTTTAAATTTATGGCATGAGGTGTCAGATGTCCATATAGTTAAGCGAGGTCAGAGGGAATAGGTAGATGCAGGATAAGGTGTAGGCAGTAGAGATTGAATGAGCTGATGTTTACAGCAGGAGGAGCTGATGTTCACAGCAGGAGAATGAGAGGCCAACCTGACAATAAGATGAGGCAATGAAAGAAACCCTGGGTATAGCTGCCAGAGTTAGACTAAGGCTGAACTAGGGAAAAGTACTGTTGATATGTTGTGCAGAGAACTTGTCAGTACTTCCTAAAAAGCTACAAATTTTCACTGTTAACTTGAGAATGTTTATTGTAAATACCATCATGTTAAAAGGCAGATGGATGGTGTGGTTAATTCCTTGCACCATGCAATCCTTCAAATATGCATCTACACTATATTTTAGGAACTTAGATCTGCATTAACACTGTCAACTTTCTCACTGACTTCCTACATCCTAATTTATAATAAAATTGCCCTTTTTAACTTGCAATGCCGTGATTGAACCCTCCTGCCAATAACGATGCAATAGCATTACCTGGTTCCTTAGCTAGGACTACAGAAAAATTCCTATACTTCAGCCAATCTACAGTATTTCTGTACTTTCCAGATTGCCTTCACTTTCACTGTTTTAACATAGGAGCTGGAATAAGCCATCTAGATCCTTGAGCCTTTCCCATCATTCAGTGGGATTATGATTGATCTGTGACCTAACTCCATAAACCCACCATTGGCCCATTTTCCTCTTAATGAATTTGGTTAACAATCTTGAAAGCTTTGAACAAATCATCCCTTAATAAATGCCAGGGAAATCAACATACTATCACCTCACAATTGAACCCTTGGTTTCCAGCTATCACCTATGATAGATTTCTATTGCACTCTCTCCAAGACCAATATTTCCTCCCTAGGGTGTGGTACCCAGAATTACTTGCAGACTTCAGGTGTGGTCTAACCAGAACTTTGGACAACTGAAGCATGACTTGCACTCCCTTGTATGATAATTGTAGATATAAAGACCAGGATTCTATTAATTTATTTTTAAGAACTATTTCTGTAGCTATTCATGACATTTTGATGATCTATGGATCTGAATCACCAAGTCGCCTTGGACCCTGGCTGTTTCTAGTTTTGCAGCATTTTGAAAATATCCTGTTCTATCCATTTTCAGACCAATGTGGGTGATTGCATTTGCCCACAGTAAAACCCATTTGTCACATTTTGGTCCATTCGTTTAATTTATCAGTATCTTGTTGTAATGGTACACTTCCATCCAGTTGCCTTTGTGTCACAGGCAAATGTGGATAAGTATCTTTCTATTCCATCATCTGTCATTACAAAATACAGTGAATAGCTGCAGCTGCCATGTAGATCCTTGTTGGGTACCACTTTTTGCATTCTGCCAATCAAGTATCTGCTCGTAATCCCTATTCTCTCCAGCCAGCCATTCAGCCATTTTCCTACGCAGTTCAACAATTTGCCTTCAATTTCACAGGCTTCAATCTTAGCTAACCGTCTCTTCGAAGAACTTATCAAATTTCTTTTGGAAGTCCATATAAATAATACCCATAGACAATCCCATGTCCATTCCTTAATTACCTCTTCAGAAATCAATCAGACTTGTTGGCTATCGTCAATGTTTTACAAATTCATACTGGCTGTCTTTGTCCAGCTGAAAATTTCCAATGTATTCAGTCACCCCCATCTCCACAACCCTTCCCCCCCATTCTTAATGCTCCACAGAATGTATCTATATAATAGAGGCAAAATTAAGATGAATTTTATCCACCCCCACACTTTCTAACTCTGATTCACCTGGACTTGATCTTGACCTTTGTGTGTTCTGTCAAAGTCTTACTTTTTTAATCAAATGCACCCTTTTCTTTTATACTGCAGTAATGAACAGTTTTGTTCCCTCCACAACTGGTTGACATGTCTTCAGTTATTTATGAAAACGGTATCTAAGAGATGTAATTTATTTACCAGGGAGAATATGCCAAGTCACTTTAAGTTTAAAGAGTACTGCCCTATGGTCTTCCGAAATTTGAGAGAGAGGTTTGCAATTGATGATCAGGATTTCCAGGTAGGTCTGCATTGCAACCACTTAATAACTGTGACAGGAATGAAAATTCCTCTTTTCAAATTCTCTTCCGTAACTCGGTGAATTTGTTTGGTATGATCAATCAATTGATTTAATGCTTAACTTCTTTGTGAGGCCTTGGTTTCCAATCCCAGAGCTGCCTTTTAAGAATTTGCCTTAGCTAGTTTAAATTATTTTGTGGGGGTTGGTGGGGTGGATAGCTGTTACGTAGATGGCTACTGGAAGCAGTGTGTTCATCCTAAGATTACAGTTAATGGCTGGGACTCAGAATACCATTGGACAATCACATGATCACTGACAGTGGTTCAAATTGTCCTAGTTTACCAATTGGTGTGCTTTTGTTGCTTGCGGGGGTGGGGGGAGGAGGGGAATGCAGTTGTATCTTTGAAGTGAAATTTATATTGATAGAAAATTAGGATTCTTTGACTTAAAAGATAGCAATGAACACATTGGCAACAATGACTGATTCAGCAGAAGGCCATTAATAGATCAAGGTGTACTGAATTTTCAAAATAGTCATAGGCCGGAATTCTCATCTTGCACGTCCCGCTACTGCTGTCAGTGAGAATGGAGAATTTGGCACTCAACCAAATCTCTGTTCTCAGCAATGGAACCGGATAACTCCAACCGCAGAAGAGGCGGGAGAATTCTGGCCATAGTTTCAAAGAAAATTAAAGGAACATTGCAACCAGAGAAACTGTATGCATGTATAATGTATATGAAAAATGCTGTTTCCCAGTCTACAAAGAAAAATGTCAACTATCTTCTCAAATTTTATATCAGTGAATGTAACCTACTTTGATTTTGTGGCATTTATGAAGTGTCTGTTGTATTGGTATAACTTATACGAGCAGAGAGAGAGCTAAGATTTTACCTGTTAAAAACCTGTTTAAAATAAGTTTAAAGCACTTTACTCTTTGTAGAACTGTTTAAAGCATTTATTTATTGTATTTACTGGTTTAAGAATTCTGAGGGTGTGGTGAAAAGGCATTTGTGGACCAGCTTGCTTTAATTATCAAGGGGCCACACGGTGAAGCCTTCCATTGTTTGCTGGAGCTGAGAGAGAGAGAGCTAAGATTTTACCTGTTAAAAACCTGTTTAAAATAAGTTTAAAGCACTTTACTCTTTGTAGAACTGTTTAAAGCATTTATTTATTGTATTTACTGCTTTATGAATTCTGAGGGTGTGGTGAAAAGGCATTTGTGGACCAGCCTGCTTTAAATCAGCGCCAGGTTTAAAAGGAGGCCTGGTGTAGATAGCGGGCAGCGTCTGAGCGGGCAGCGGAGTGAGTGGGAAGCAGAGTGAGTTAATAGGGCTTAATATCAAAAAGGGCTTGGAGGAAAAAAGGCCAGGTGAGTTTGTTTGAAAAAAAACAAGGACAAAAAATTTTTTCAAAACTACTACAGCAAGAAACAAGGAAAAAAATTTTTTCCCCATAAAAAATTACAGTGAATAATGGAGGGGCATGTGATGTGTGGTTTCTGTATGATGTGGGAACTGGCGGACCCCAGGGTCCTTCCCAGTGACCATGTCTGCAGTAAGTGCAGGTTGCTGGAGGAGCTCCAGCTCAAGGTGGATGAGCTGGCCTCTGAGCTACAGACACTGAGGCTCATCAAGGGGAGAGAGGGTGCCCCTAGACTGGCTAAATCTAAGGGTCAGGGACAAAAGGGGGCTGCTGGGAGGAGGAGGAAGGGGGGTGAGGAGTGGAGGCCTCAGCCTCTTAATCTGCATAACAGGTTTGAGGTTCTTGCTTCCAGTCTGGAAGAGGACGAGGCAGGTGAGGTTGGTGAGCAAACTGCACACGGTACAGTGATGCAGCAGGACATAGGCAAAGAGAAGAGGAAAAGGAACGTAATAGTTATTGGGGATAGTGGGGTGAAGGGTATTGACACTGTCCTTTGTCACAATGACAAAGTGCACAGAAGGGTGTGTTGTCTGCCTGGTGCTCGGGTACAGGATGTCACAGCTGGGCTGCAGAGGAACCTGGAGTGGGAGGGTGAGAACCCGGTCGTTGTAGTACATGTGGGTGCCGGCGACGTAGGCAAAGTGTGGACTGAGGATCTGGGGAGGGAGTATGAGAAGCTGGGAATGGAATTAAAAAGTAGAACCGACAAGGTGGTCGTCTCTGGGCTACTGCCTGAACTGAGTGCAGATGGGCGTAGGGTTGACAGGATAAAGGAAGTGAATGGGTGGCTCAGGGATTGGTGTGGGAGGAATGGGTTCGAATTTATGGGGCATTGGCACCAGTATTGGGGTAGGTGGGACTTGTTCGGGCGGGATGGGGTTGGTCTGAATCGTGCTGGGACCAGAGTGTTGGCGAATCGAGTAAAGAGGACTGTAGACAGGGCTTTAAACTAATTAGGGGGGGGGGAGGGTGCGAGGGTAGGTGACGCTACGAGGCCTAAAGTTAAGGATAGGGTACAGGTAAGGGAAGAGGCCGAGGATGTCCCAATTGGTGGCGTTACGGCAAATAGGGTCCAGGTGAAGGCTGGGATGAAAGCGCTTTATCTGAATGCACGAAGCATTCGGAATAAAGTGGATGAGCTGGTGGCGCAGATCGACACAAATGGATACGATCTGGTGGCCATTACAGAGACGTGGCTGCAAGGTGACAGGGACTGGGAGATGAATGTACAGGGCTATCAAGTGTTTAGGAAGGATAGGCAGGAGGAAAGACGGGGTGGCATAGCTCTGCTGATTAAGGATAGTATCAAGGTGGTAGCAAGGGATGATATCGGAGCCAAAGAGCAGAACGTGGAATCGTTGTGGGTGGAGATTAGGAACAGCAAAGGGAGGAAGACGCTGGTGGGTGTCGTCTATAGGCCCCCGAATAATGATCTGGAGGTGGGGCGGGCTGTTAACACGCAAATAAGTGCGGCGTGCAGGAATGGGACGGCAGTAGTTATGGGAGATTTCAATCTGCATATTGATTGGTCGACCCATGTTGGACGAGGTGGGCTCGAGGAGGAGTTCTTGGAATGCTGCCGGGATAATTTCCTTGAACAGTGTGTGTTGGAGCCGACGAGGGAGCGAGCTATCTTGGATCTGGTGCTATGTAATGAGGCGGGTAGAATTAGGGACCTTGCGGTGAAGGATCCTCTTGGAGAGAGTGATCATTGTATGGTGGAGTTTCTGGTGCAGATGGAGGAGGAGAAAGTGGGTTCCCGGACACGCGTCCTTTGTTTGAACAGAGGGGAGTACGGTAGGATGAGAGAAGAATTGGCGAATGTGGACTGGGGGAGTGCGTTGGAAGGTAGGTCTGCTGAGGAGCAGTGGAGGATCTTTAAGGAGATCTTTCTTGGTGCTCAGCAGAAATTTATTCCGATGGTTAAAAAGGACAGTAGGAAGAGAGGTAATAAGCCGTGGATAACGAAGGAGGTGAAGGAAAGTGTTAAATTAAAAGCGGAGGAATTTAGAGTAGCTAAGAGCAGTGGGCGAGAAGAGGATTGGGAAGGTTTAAATGTCAACAAAGATTGACAAAGAAGTTGATAAAGGAGGGTAGGAGAAGCTATGAGGCTGGGCTAGCACTTAATATAAAAAAGGATAGCAAGAGTTTTTATAAATATATAAAAAGGAAGAGGCTGGCTAGGGTGAACGTTGGTCCTTTAGAGAATGAGAAAGGGGAGCTAGTGGTAGGGGATGGGGATATGGCTAAGGTCTTGAATAACTTTTTTGTTTCTGTCTTCACGGAAGAGGACGTGAATAATTTGCCGGGTGTTAGCGATGGAAAGGTGGTAGGAATGGAGGGTCTTAATGACATTACTGTTACTAGAGAGGTGGTGCTCGACAGACTGGAGGGGCTGATTGTGGACAAGTCCCCAGGACCGGATGGAATGCATCCGAGGGTTCTGAAAGAAATGGCGGAGGTTATAGTGGATGCCTTGGTGGTTATTTTCCAGACGTCGCTGGATTCCGGGGTCTTGGGCGCCGCACCTGTGCAAGGATATTTTGGCCCTGGAGGGAGTGCAGAGGAGGTTTACTAGGCTGATACCGGAGTTGAGGGGGTTGAGCTATGAGGAGAGGCTGAATAAACTAGGCTTGTACTCGCTAGAGTTTAGAAGAATGAGGGGAGATCTCATTGAGACGTATAAGATGATGAATGGGATGGATAGGATAGAGGTGGAGAGACTCTTCCCGCTCAAAAAAGACAGTAGGACTAGGGGGCACAGCCTCAAGATAAAGGGGAGGCGGTTTAGAACGGAGTTGAGGAGGAACTTCTTCACTCAAAGGGTGGTGAATCTCTGGAATTCTCTGCCCGTTGAAGTGGTGGAGGCTGCCTCGCTAAATATTTTTAAGAAGCGGGTTGATGGGTTTTTGATAAGAGAGGGGATTAAGGGTTATGGGGAGAGGGCGGGAAAGTGGAACTGAGCCACAACAGATCAGCCATGATCTTATTGAATGGCGGGGCAGGCTCGAAGGGCTAGATGGCCTACTCCTGCTCCTATTTCTTATGTTCTTATGTTCTTTTATGAATAATTGTTAAGATTATCGTTGTGTATACACTGCAGAGTAAATCCTGTGCTCCCAGTAGTTATTGTGCTCACTGGAATTACAGTTCAGAAATTCAGCATTAAAGTCCATCTCCAATCCATACCCTTTTTCCTCACTGGTAGCACGTCACTTTGCAACAATACAAATATATATTAGAACATATTCCTAGTAACTTGCAACAACTCAGCTTTTTATTCTTGTTCTTCGTAATGAAAAGATTGGCTTCCAATCTTAAGAAATGAAACAGAATAGTGGATATTTATGTTTTCCTTAATCTGCAACCATGGTGATTTTTCAAACTTCTCCCTGAGGATTCCTAAACATATTGACAAGCTCCCCAGTTTCTAGAAGAAACAATCGCTCAGATAAGAATAATGTCACTTGGCAGGAAACGTTATTTTTAGCATGCAGCAACAGATGTAACATGCTGGTAAGTGAACAAATGTAGGTGCTTGATAAGAGACTGATAGAAAACTGAAATCAAAGGCTGTCATCTTCTATATCTGTGATATGAGATGAAGGTACGCGAAATTGCCAGCTTCAACACACCACTTTCAGATGAATTCAATGCATTCTATGCCCAATGAGCAAGAGGTCAACAAGCGCACACCATCCACCCTGGAGGTCTCGGACAAGCCTGTATCTGGGGTCACCGTTGCAGATGCCTGAGCAGCCTTCTTGAAGGTCAACCTCTGGAAAGCGACGGGCCCGGATGAGGTACCCGGACGAGCACTCAGACCCTGTGCGAATCAGCTGGCGGGGGGTATTTGTAGACATCTTCGATCCCTCTTATCAATCTGAGGTCCCTACCTGCTTCAAGAAGACGTCCATCATCGCAGCACCAAAGAAAAGCCAAGCAGCATGCCTTAATAACTATCAGCTGGTGGTTCTAACATCCATCATTGTGGAGTGCTTCGAAAGGCTAGTCACGGTACAAATCAGTTCCAGCCTCCCAGAGTGCCTGGATCCACTGCAGTTCGCCTACCACCTCAACAGGTCCACACAGACGCCATCTCCCTGGCCCTACACTCAACCCTAGAGCAGCTAGGTAACAAAGAAACCTATGTCAGACGCCTATTTATTGACTGCGGCTCAGTCTTCAACACAATTATTCCTATGGAATACATCTCCAAACTCTGTGGCCTGGGCCTCAGCTCCTCCCTCTAACTGGATCCTGAACTTCCTAACCCACAGATCACAATCAGTAAGGATAGGCAACAACACCTTTTCCACAATCGTCCTCAACATTGATGCCCCACAAGGCTGTGTTCTCAGCCCCCTACTATGCTCCTTGCATGCCTATGATTTGTGTGGCCAAATTCTCCTCCAACACGCTTTTCAAGTTTTTTGCCGACGACACCACCTTAGTGGTTTGGATCTCAAACAATGATGAGGCAGAGTACAGGACAGATAGAGAATCTGGTGAACTGGTGCGATGGCAATAATCTCTCCCTCAGTGTCAACAAATGAAGGAGATAGTCATCAACTTCAGGAAGTGTAGTGGAGAACATGCCCCCCACCCCGTCCCCAATCTGCATCAATGAGGATAAAGTAGAAATGGTTGAAAGCTTCAAATGTTTAGGTGTCCAGATCACCAACAATTGTTCTGCTCCCTCCATGCTGACACTATAGTTAAGAAAGCCCACCAATGCCTCTACCTGCTCAGAAGACTAAGAAAATTTGGCATGTCAGCTACAAGTCTCACCAACTTTTTTACAGGTGTACCATAGAAAGCATTCTTTCTGGTTGTATCACAGCTTGGTATGTCTCCTGCTTTGCTCAAAACTGCAAGAAACTACAAAAGGTCATGAATGTAGCCCAATCCATCCCGCAAACCAGCCTTCCATCCGTTGACTCTGTTTGCACTTCCCACTGCCTCGGAAAAGCAGCCAGCATAATTAAGGATCCCACGCACTGCGGACATTTTCTTTTCCACCTTCTTCCGTTGGGGAGAAAGGTACAAAAGTCTGAGGTCACATACCAACCGACTCAAGAACAGCTTGTTCCCTGTTGCTGTCAGACTTTTGAATGGACCTGTCTTGCATTAAGTTGACCTTTCTCTATGCCCTAGTTATGACTGTAACACTACATTCTGCACTCTCTCATTTCCTTCTCTATGAACGGTATGTTTTGACTGCATAGCATGCAAGAAACAATACTTTTCACTGTATGCTAATACATGTGACAATAATAAATGAAATCAAGACATCACTGGTCCTTTAGCTAATCTGCTGTTGAAATAGCCACTCATGCCTGTCTTAACTCATACTCCAATGCTCTCCTGGCTGGCCTCCTAACTTCCACATTCCATTACTTTAAGCTCAGCCAAAACTAGGCTCCCTATACTCCAACTTGCAAAAATCCTCTCTGAACCATTACTTTGTATGGCTGCTCACCGATATCCACTCCTACTCCGCCAACAACTGTAAATTAAAATTCTCACCCTGGTGTTTAAATCTCTTGCACCGCCAGCCCACATATCTCCCATCTCTGCAAACTACAATCCTCCAAGAAACCTGCATTCTTCCCGTTCGAGGCTAGTGTCCATCATCGAAGGGCGTTTTGTCCTTGGTCCTGGCTGTGCAAAGACTAAGACCTGAAGTTTTCCCAAAATCTTCCACCTCTTTCTCATCTTTCAAGATCTTTTTCAAATCTACCATTTTAACCGAACTTGCAGCCACATTGCCTAATTTTTCCTTCTTTGGCTTAATATCAATTTTTGTTTAATTGCATATTTGTGAATTATCTTTGACCTTTTTCTTTATTTAAAAGTGCAGTGTAAACATAAGCTTTTATTGTGTGAATGTCAGCCACTTTGGGGCCAGACAGACAACATTCATTCTTTTTTCAATACTTAATTTAGTAATGGTGAACAATTGGCATCTATTTTTGACTGCTATATAAGGTACAATTTTATTTTCAGTTGTAAATTTGCCCATATTGGTTCTACCCTTTTGCATTTCTGCTTACCTATGTTCATCAATGTACTTCCAGAAATATTCTTGCTCATTTAAATTTGGGGTTGTTAGTCTTTTATACTGTATATGCCATGTATGTCAAAGTATAATGTATTTTCCATTTTATATTAACTTGTACTGTGGATGGAGCTATCTAGGTTATACTGTTCAGTTTCTCTGCATTTAGCTTCACTCCAGTTATTAGTATCTTTCCCTATTTGGCTTAGTCATCTTGTTTTGATTTTTGTTTTATATTTTGAGAACTGAGTGTCAACGCCAAGTTTATTTTGTAGTTGTGCACTTGAAGGTTTGAATCTATTCTTGATAAAATGGAACACTGAAGTAAAATCACCAGAAATTCAAATTTATGCACATGAGTAATGAGTATTGGTAAGAGGAATATTACAAGAACGTCGAAAAAATTATGAATCATTTGGAGAATTCAACCAAAATTGTACATTTCCTATTTTAAAATAAAAGGAAAGCAATCAATAAAGTTGGCAGAATGCTGAATCACATGCAAGAAAGTAAAAGTTCAATACAACAAACGTTGGAGGAATTAATGCAAAGCCGAAAAGGAGACCTAATCGGGTCGGAACATCAAACTGTCTCCAGTTTCGGACAGACGAAAAAGTTACTAGAAGCCTTGCAGATGGTGCAGCAATAATGGATTAATTTGAACTTTGGAATCAAAATGAGAAGCAAAGCTGGAGAGATTTGGGCTTTTGAGCCTTCAAAGCAGGTAACTTAAGAGGTGTTTTCGCAGATGAACAAAGTAGAAAAGCTATACAAGTAATTAAACACTTCAGGTAAATTATGAAAGCACTGTAAGGGGACATGAGAAGGTTAAAAGCAAGGGAAAGGCTGCATTTGTATAGCTCCTCAGCACATGCCAGCTCTCCATGATTTGATCAATACTAAAAGTGGAATCATTACTGTTATGGAGGAAAAGTGAAACTGAGAACCAATGCCAGAATGTTCTTTGTAAAATAACTGAATAACACATGGCATGGATGGCAATATAGTCAGGTTGAACACCTGATATTTTAAAATAACAGGATACGCTTGAGAATGTGTGGGCATGGACTGGATGGACGAACTAAACAATATCCCTTGTCCACATCCACTCATGAACAAGACATTTATTTTGTTCGTATTCGACCAAGTAATGACAGAATATAAATAGAGGGTGTGATTGGTCTAATTAATATTGCAAAATTAAATAGGCAATTCCACTTGCAAAATAGGTAATTGGCAAATGTACTTAACTCTGTTCATTTGATTTACCTTAATTGGCTACTGGTCTATTGATTAATGTGAGGTGGTGCATATAGGTGGGAAGAATAAGGAGGTCACACGCTGCCTGGATAATGAGTCTCCAAACATGGTAAAGGAACAAAGAGCTTTAGGGGAACAGATAGGCCCTTGGGTGTAATGAATAGAGAAGATGTATTTGATTTTTTAAATTTGATTTATTATTGTCATATGTATTAACATTGTTTCTTGTGTGCTATACAGACAAAACATATCATTCATAGGGAAGGAAACGAGAGTGCAGAATGCAGTGTTACAGACATAGCTAGGGTGTAAAGAAAGATCAACTTAATGCAAGCAAGTCCATTCAAAAGTAACGTAAGCCTACTTCTGACATTAATAAATGAACTTTAGAAAAACAGTGACTTGAGCCAAATAGCCTGTTTCCTTGCTGTGCATTCTGTGTCATTCTTTAAGCACGTGCCCTTGGCACGATGCATACCTTCACATAAGTGAATGAAAATAGAAGTTAGACAAGTAACAATTTCATCAGACCGTGTTGCTGCTAAAGATGATGAGTCCAGAAATGGATTTGAATGAATATGCCATTGTGTATCCTTGCTTCGATAGAACAGAACAAATCATTAATTCCAATTGCAATGACATGATTGATTCTCAACAAAAATGTGAGCAAATAATGGAGGAGATGGTAAAAGATTTAAAGAATGGCTAGTATGTATAAAGTTGATTATAAAATAGTCTTATCAAGCAAGTGTACCTGTTAGCTTATTCCAAGGTGTAGTATTTCACATTCTGAATTTATGATGGTGAGAAAGTCGTGGGTGAAGCACCTGAACATGGTTGGACCTAGGACAGTCCCCTGAAGAGCTCTTTGGGCTGAGATGAGTCAAACCAGTGGAGAGTCTCCCTCCTGATGAATTCAGTTTTGTCCATGTTTTGACCAGTGCTATCTTGTGGTGTTAGCAATTCTTGAGAGTATGATAAATATATAAGTCCCCTGGGCCGGATGGGATTTATCCTAGGATTCTCTGGGAGAACATAACATAAGAACATAAGAAATAGGAACAGGAGTAGGCCAACTAGCCCCTTGAGCCTGCCCCGCCATTCAACAAGATCATGGCCGATCTGTCGTGGCTCAGCTCCACATTCCCGCCCTCTCCCCATAACCCTTAATCCCCTCGCTTATCAAAAACCCATCAACCTGCGTCTTAAAAATATTTAGCGAGGCAGCCTCCACCACCTCAACGGGCAGAGAATTCCAGAGATTCACCACCCTTTGAGTGAGGAAGTTCCTCCTCAACTCCATTCTAAACCGCACCCCCTTTATCTTGAGGCTGTGCCCCCTAGTCCTACTATCCTTTCTGAGTGGGAAGAGTCTCTCCACCTCTCTCCTATCCATCCCATTCATCATCTTATACGTCTCAATGAGATCTCCCCTCATTCTTCTAAACTCTAACGAGTACAAGCCTAGTTTATTCAGCCTCTCCTCGTAGCTCAACCCCCTCAACTCCGGTATCAACCTAGTAAACCTCCTCTGCACTCCCTCCAAGGCCAAAATATCCTTGCGTAAGTACAGCGCCCAAAACTGCACACAATACTCCAGCTGCGGCCTCACCAATGCCCTATACAGCCGCAGCAAGACCTCCCTACTTTTATATTCAGTTCCCCTCGCTATGAAGGCCAGCATCCCATTCGCCTTCCTGACCACCTGCTGCACCTGCAGGCTGAGTTTTTGCGACTCATGCACAAGGACCCCGAGGTCCCTCTGCACCGTCGCCTGCTGCAGTTTTTCGCCACGTAATAGTCCTTCCTACCATTATTTCCTGGCCCATTTGCCCAGCCTATCTAGATCCTTCTGCAGACTCTCCACACCCTCCGCGCAATTTGCCGTTCCACCAATCTTGGTGTCATCAGCTGAGATTGCAGAGCCTTTGACTTTGATCTTTATGTTGTCATTGGCTACAGGTGTAGTGCCAGAAGACTGGAGGATAGCAAATGTTGTCCCCATGTTCAAGAAGGGGAGTAGAGACCATCCTGGGAATTATAGACCGGTGAGCCTTACTTCTGTTGTGGGCAAAGTTTTGGAAAGGATTATAAGAGATAGGATTTATAATCATCTAGAGAGAAATAATTTGATTAGGGATAGTCAACATGGTTTTGTGAAGGGTAGGTCGTGCTTCACAAACCTTATCGAGTTCTTTGAGAAGGTGACCAAAGAGGTGGATAAGGGTAAAGCAGTTGACGTGGTGTATATGGATTTTAGCAAAGCATTTGATAAGGTTCCCCATGGTAAGCTACTGCAAAAAATACGGATGCATGGGATTGAGGGTGATTTAGCAGTTTGGATCAGGAATTGGCTAGCTGATAGAAGACAGAGGGTGGTAGTTGATGGGAAATATTCAACCTGGAGTTCAGTTACTAGTGGTGTACCGCAGGGATCTGTTTTGGGGCATCTGCTGTTGGTCATTTTTATAAATGACCTAGATGAGGGTGTAGAAGGATGGGTTAGTAAATTTGATGACACTAAAGTCTGAGGAGTTGTAGACAATGAGGATGGATGTTACAGTTTGCAGAGGGACATAGATAAGCTGCAGAGCTGGGCTGAGAGGTGGCAAATGGAGTTTAATGCGGAAAAGTGAGGTGATTCACTTTGGAAAGAGTAACAGGATTACAGAATATAGGGCTAATGGAAGGATTCTTGGTAGTTGTCGACAAGCAGAGAGATCTCTGTGTAAGTGTGCATAGTTCCCTGAAAGCAGGCCCCCAGGTTGATAAGGTGATTAAGAAGGCGTACGATGTGTTAGCTTTTATTGGTAGAAGAATTGAATTTCAGAGCTGTGAGATCATGTTGCAACTGTATGAAACGCTGGTGCGGCCGCACTTGGAGTATTGCGTACAGTTCTGGTCGCCGCATTATAAGAAGGGTGTGGAAGCATTGGAAAGGGTGCAGAGGAGGTTTACCGGGATGTAGCCTGGTATGGTGGGAAGGTCTTATGAGGAAAGGCTGAGGGACTTGAGGTTATTTTCATTAGAGAGAAGAAGGTTACGAGGTGACCTAATTGAGGCATGCAAGATGATCAGAGGATTAGATAGGGTGGACAGTGAGAGCCTTTTTTCCTTGGATGGTGATGGCTAACACGAGGGGACGTAGTTTTAAATTGAGGGGTGATAATTATAGGATGATGTCAGAGGTAGGTTCTTTACTAGAGGGTAGTAAGGTCGTGGAATGCCCTGCCTGTAGCAGTTGTGAACTCGCCAACTTTAAGGGCGTTCAAATGGTCATTGAATAGGCGTATAGGTAATATTGGAATAGTTTAGGTTAGAGTGTCATTAGATTCGTTCCACTGGTCGGCGCAACATCGAGGGCCGAAGGGCCTGTACTGCGCTGTAATGTTCTATGTTCTGTCTTGAGGTCAGGAACTAAGTGGGCCCGGAATCCAAAGTGAGTGTGCTCTTGTTGTGCAAGTGCCATTTTAACATCGACAACGCATTCTATTGCTTTGATCATCAAGAGTAGACTGATGGAGTAAGAATTGGTCAGGTTAACAGCTTGAATTTGTATAGGAGATACTTGGGCACATTTCCACATTGTCGGGTAGATAAGTGTTTTAGCTGTACTGAAACAAAATGACTCAAGTTGTGGCTTGCTCTGCAATATAAGTTTTCAATATTACTGCTTCTACGTTGTCAGGGCCATGACCTTTCCGTGTCCAATGCCTTCAGCTGTTTCTTTATCAGTTGGAGTGAATCCAGTTGGCTGATACTGGGGTTCTCAGCAGGAAGCTGAGATGGATCATCCACTCAGCTTTTCTGACTGGAGTTAGTTGAAAATGCTTCTGTCTTATCTTTTGCATTGACATACTGGGCTCCCTCATCATTGAGGATGGGTATTTTGTTGGAACCCGTCCTCTAATTGTTTGATGCCCATCACCAATAATGACTGGATATGGTAGGATTGCAGAGCATCAAGCTTATCCTTTGGTTATGGGATCACTTGGTTCTGGCTATCATATGCTGTCTCTGCTGTTTATCAAGCATGTTGTAACTTCACCATGTTGGCACTTCATTTTTAGGCATGATTGTTGCAGATCTTGGCATGTTCCCCTGCATTCCTCATTGCCCGCCTTGGTTTGGTATAGCTTGTATTGTGTTGGATTTATGAATCCATGTCATTAATGTCAATTCAAAATGGGGATATCTGGGCACCCAACTCAGTAATTGCACTCGCCCTAATAAAACTTCTGAAAGAATCTGTTGTTTCCTGCCCTTGAAAGAACGCCCATATGTTGGTCTGAATTTCCCCACTAGTTTACGCTTAACTGGTAAGATTTTGGCAAGAACCTTTACACGTGGTTTTTGGAAGTCACGGCATATTGAAGCACTTTCCATTGTCCATTTGGAATATTGTTTCCTCAGACTTCAGGGAGACTGAACTTCACTTCTGCATCTGTGTAGCACTGTTTAATGGGTTATTAATATAACAGCTATCAACCTTGCTCCTTGGTTGACACGTAGGTAGATGCCTGGATCTGTGCTCTCACCCTTTGGGCATGATGTTAGCCTGTTTTCAAAATGCCAGGACCTCCCCCAGTTTCCACTGAATCCCCCACCATGGTTTTCAAATCTCATCCTAAATTTCTTGGCAATTTAGAAGCGGCTGTTTTCGATTCTGTTGGTAAAAAAGAGTGACAAAAACCTATTTTGAGCTTATTTCAACCCAGGTGTAATCATTAAAGGCTTACATGGATCACTATCAGGCAGCGTAATAAATGGATTATTTCCTTATGGAAAATTAACTACTGTTTATGAGGACCGTGATGCAGCATTGTATCATTGTTTGTGTTGCACATTTCTGTAGGTAAACATAGAATCTAGAAGTAGGAGAAGGCCATTTGGCCCTTCATGCCTGCTCTGCCATTCACTATGACGATGGCTGATCATATTCAATATCTTGATTTTCACCACCCCCCCCCCCCCCCCCTTACATCCCTTGATCCCATTACCCCATGAGCTATGTTTAATTCCTTCTTGAAATCACAACATTTTGGCCTCAACTACTTTCTGTGGTAGTGGATAAGAACATAAGAAATAGGAGCAGGAGTAGGCCAACTAGCCCTTCGAGCCTGCCCCGCCATTCAATAAGATCATGGCTGATCTGTCGTGGCTCAGTTCCACATTCCCGCCCTCTCCCCATAACCCTTAATCCCCTCTCTCATCAAAAACCCATCAACCCGTGTCTTAAAAATATTTAGCGAGGCAGCCTCCACCACTTCAACGGGCAGAGAATTCCAGAGATTCACCACCCTTTGAGTGAAGAAGTTCCTCCTCAACTCCGTTCTAAACTGCCCCCCCTTTACCTTGAGGCTGTGCGCCCTAGTCCTATTATCCTTTCTGAGCGGGAAGAGTCTCTCCACCTCTATCCTATCCATCCCATTCATCATCTTATACGTCTCAATGAGATCTCCCCTCATTCTTCTAAACTCTAACTAGAGTACAAGCCTAGTTTATTCAGCCTCTCCTCATAGCTCAACCCCCTCAACTCCGGCATCAGCCTAGTAAACCTCCTCTGCACTCCCTCCAAGGCCAGAATATCCTTGCGTAAGTACGGCGCCCAAAACTGCACACAGTACTCCAGCTGCGGCCTCACCAATGCCCTATACAGCCGCAGCAAGACCTCCCTACTTTTATATTCAATCCCCCTCGCTATGAAGGCCAGCATCCCATTCGCCTTCCTGACCACCTGCTGCACCTGCAAGCTGTGTTTTTGCGACTCATGCACAAGGACCCCGAGGTCACTCTGCACCGTCGCCTGCTGCAGTTTTTCTCCACGTAAGTAATAATCCTTCCTACCATTATTCCTACCAAAGTGGACCACCTCGCACTTGCCAACATTAAATTCCATTTGGATTCTGCACATTCACCACTCACTAGGTGAAGAAATTTATCCTCGCCTCAGGTTTACCCTCAACTATGACCCCTAGTTCTTGACTCCCCCTGCTATTGGAAACATTCTGAATCTACCCTGTCTGACCCTGTTAGAATTTTATAAGTTTCTGAGATCCCTTCTCACTCTTTTAAACTCCAGCAAATATAATCCTTAACTGACTTAATCTCTCCTCATGTGACAGACTTGTCATGCCAGGAATCAGCCCGGTAAACTTTTGCTGTACTATCTGCTATGGCAAGGACATCCTTCTCATATAAAGACACCAAAACTGCACACAATAGTCCCGATATGGCCTCACCAATGTCCTATACAATTGCAGTAAAACAGCTCTATTTTTATACTCAACACCTCTCACTTTGAAGGCCAATAAACCATTTTTCGCCTTTACTGCCTCGTGTACCTGCATGCTTATAAGATGATGTGTTGTTGAATTATACATTGGGTCTTTTAAACAGAAACAAAACTATTTACAAAATTTTGACTTGAAAATTGTTTACAAAGAATCATGGAAAAGTCAGCTCAGTGTTGTAAAGAGAAAGACCAATGACACTAGTTCAATCCCTGTCCTGGCTGAGATTATTCTTGAGGCTTGTTTCTTCACTTTGCCCCATTCTGATATTGTGCTATGAGCCAAAGTTAGCAATCCTCAGACAGCAAGGATGCTACATAGGAAGAGAGATGAGCAAAATGTCTGACAGTATTGGAAATTTAAGAGATCTTAGTGGGTTGTGAAAGTGTGAGCCAAAGGCTATAATCTGTGACATATTGGTATTATTTTAAGAAATTGTTGCCCTTTAAGTGGCATGGTGACACAGTGGTTAGTACTGCAGCTCATAGTCCCAGGAACCTGGGTTCAATTTCCAGCTTGTGTGGAGTTTGCACATTCTCCCGTGGTTTTGGTTTCCTCCGGGTGTTCCTGTTTGCTCCCACAGTCCAAAGATGTGCGGGTCAGGTGGATTGGCCGTGCAAAATTGCTCTTCAGTGTCAGGGGGACTAGCTAGGGTAAATGTATGGGATTATGGGGATAGGGGCTGGATGGGATTGTGGTCGATGCAGACTCAATGGAACAAATGGCCTCCTTCTGCACTGTATGATTCTAAGTGCTCCAGATGAAGAAGAACTTCCAGCCTGTAAAGATAAACGGCAGGGAACTCATTCTTAACTTGGAGAGAAAGGAATAGAGAATGAGAAGAGATATGATGGAAAATAATCACTAGTACTGTTGTGTGCTTTGTTGCAGTTAAAGACACGACTACTGTTGGTTAATAATCTTGACTTGCTTTAACCATTACACCCTGGTGTGTGAGTCCAGTCGACCACTAGACCCTAGGCCTGCTTCAGCTTATTAAAAGGATCTTAAAACCAAAGCATTTTATCAATTAAATAAGAAACATTGCAAATGTGACACCTAGCAGGAAGACGCCGGTGGGTGTCGTCTATAGGCCCCCGAATAATGATCTGGAGATGGGGCGGGCTGTTAACGCGCAAATAAGTGCGGCGTGCAGGAATGGGACGGCCATAGTTATGGGGGATTTCAATTTGCATATTGATTGGTCGACCCATGTTGGACGTGGGGGGCTCGAGGAAGAGTTCTTGGAATGCTGCTGGGATAGTTTCCTCGAACAGTGTGTGTTGGAGCCGACGAGGGAGCGAGCTATCTTGGATCTGGTGCTATGTAATGAAGCGGGTAGAATTAGGGACCTTGTGGTGAAGGATCCTCTTGGGGAGAGTGATCATTGTATGGTGGAGTTTCTGGTGCAGATGGAGGAGGAGAAAGTGGGTTCCCGGACACGCGTCCTTTGTTTGAATAGAGGGGAATACAGTAGGATGAGAGAAGAATTGGCGAATGTGGACTGGGAGAGCGCGTTGGAGGGAGGGTCTGTTGAGGAGCAGTGGAGGATCTTTAAGGAGATCTTTCTTGGTGCTCAACGGAAATTTATTCTGATGGTCAAAAAGGATAGTAGGAGGAGAGGTAATAAGCCGTGGATAACGAAGGAGGTGAAGGAAAGTGTTAAACTAAAAGCGGAGGAATTTAGAATCGCTAAGAGTAGTGGGCGAGAAGAGGATTGGGAGAGGTTTAAATGTCAACAAAGATTGACAAAGAAGTTGATAAGGAAGGGTAGGAGAAACTATGAAGCTGGGCTAGCGCTTAATATAAAAAAGGATAGCAAGAGTTTTTATAAATATATAAAAAGGAAGAGGCTGGCTAGGGTGAATGTTGGTCCTTTAGAGGATGAGAAAGGGGACCTAATGGTAGGGGATGGGGATATGGCTAAGGTATTGAATAACTTTTTTGTTTCTGTCTTCACGGAGGAGGACGTGAATAATTTGCCGGGTGTTAGCGATGGAAAGGTGGTAGGACTGGAGGGTCTTAATGACATTACTGTTACTAGAAAGGCGGTGCTCGACAGACTGGAGGGGCTGATTGTGGACAAGTCCCCAGGACCGGATGGAATGCATCCGAGGGTTCTGAAAGAAATGGCGGAGGTGATAGTGGATGCCTTGGTGGTTATTTTCCAAACGTCGCTGAATTCCGGGGAAGTGCCGGATGACTGGAAAACGACTAATGTTACGCCGTTGTTTAAGAAGGGTGACAGGCAAAAGGCGGGGAATTATAGGCCGGTTAGTTTAACGTCTGTGGTAGGTAAAATGTTAGAATCTGTCATTAAGGAGGAAATTGCGAGGCATCTTGAAGGGAATTGCTTGATAGAGCAGACGCAGCACGGTTTCATTAAAGGGAAGTCGTGTCTGACAAATTTACTGGAGTTCTATGAGGATGTGTCTAGGGCGGTGGATAGAGGAGAGCCGGTGGATGTGGTCTTTCTAGATTTTCAGAAGGCGTTTGACAAAGTGCCTCACAAGAGGTTATTGCAGAAGGTCGAGGGACATGGAGTTGGGGGTAGGGTGTTAGCGTGGATAGAGGATTGGTTGTCAAATAGGAGGCAGAGAGTGGGGGTCAACGGGTGCTATTCGGATTGGCGGATGGTGACTAGTGGAGTGCCCCAGGTGTCGGTGCTGGGGCCTCAGCTTTTTACCATTTATATAGATGATCTGGAGGAGGGAACCGAGTGTAGAGTGTCGAAATTTGCTGATGACACCAAGATTGGGGGAACGGCAAATTGTGCGGAGGGTGTGGAGAGTCTGCAGAAGGATCTAGATAGGCTGGGCGAATGGGCCAGGAAATGGCAAATGGAATTTAATGTTGGCAAGTGTGAGGTGGTCCACTTTGGTAGGAAGAATGGTAGGAAGGACTATTACTTACGGGGCGAAAAACTGCAGCAGGCGACGGTGCAGAGGGACCTCGGGGTCCTTGTGCATGAGTCGCAAAAACCCAGCTTGCAGGTGCAGCATGTGGTCAGGAAGGCGAATGGGATGCTGGCCTTCATCGCGAGGGGGATTGAATATAAAAGTAGGGAGGTCTTGCTGCAGCTGTATAGGGCATTGGTGAGGCAGCAACTGGAGTACTGTGTGCATTTTTGGGCGCCACACCTGCACAAAGATATTTTGGCCTTGGAGGGTGTGCAGAGGAGGTTTACTAGGCTGATACCGGAGTTGAGGGGGTTGAGCTATGAGGAGAGGCTGAATAAACTGGGCTTGTACTCGTTAGAGTTTAGAAGAATGAGAGGAGATCTCATTGAGACGTATAAGATGATGAATGGGATGGATAAGATAGAGGTGGAAAGACTCTTCCCGCTCAAAAAAGACAATAGGACTAGGGGGCACAGCCTCAAGATAAAAGGGGGGCGGTTTAGAACGGAGTTGAGGAGGAACTTCTTCACTCAAAGGGTGGTGAATCTCTGGAATTCTCTGCCCGTTGAAGTGGTGGAGGCTGCCTCGCTAAATATTTTTAAGACGCGGGTTGATGGGTTTTTGATAGGAGAGGGGATTAAGGGTTATGGGGAGAGGGCGGGAAAGTGGAACTGAGCAGCGACAGATCAGCCATGATCTTATTGAATGGCGGGGCAGGCTCGAAGGGCTGGATGGCCTACTCCTGCTCCTATTTCTTATGTTCTTATGTAAACTGAAGTGTTAACAGAAGTGATTCATTTGGGGTGGTACGTGTAAGAATACCACTTCTTCAGTTTTGCAGGATTTAAAATCCCTTCCTTCTAAATTTCACTAATATCCATTTTTTCTTTTAGCTCTGACCTAGTATGCAAATAGTTACAACATGATTCTGCATTATTTTTGTATTCAATGAAATGCTATTTTCAGCAACTTTGTGAATAACATGCTGGTAAAATTTCATCTGTGATTATGGCTGTTGTTTATTTATATGGCCTGTTTCTGTTGTTGCTGAAAAGACAGCATATTGCCAAAGATTTTAGTTTTGTACTCAACAGGACAAATGCAAGAACGCCAAATTTCAAACGATATTAATTTATACTACAGGAGAAAAAGTGCTGATTGGTTAGCAGGTTGATTCTAGCTGAAGTATTGCCATGAAGAAAACAATGTGGAGCAACAGGTCTCAAGCTCCTGCATAACTAAATGTAGTTAATAGCACACTCAGGATTATTCAGCAAGTGCTGCCCAATTGTGGAATCCCATTTAACAGCAGATTTTGTTTTTAGATTTTTCAAGCGTAGGCTGGTTGGACAGAGTCTGTACTCCATCTGCAACAAACAACCAAAAGAGCTATGATAAATAAAAGCAAAATACTATGGATGCTGGAAGTCTGAAATAAAAACACTAAAGTTCTGGGAATATTCAGCAGGACTGGACAGCATCTGTGGAGAGAGAAACAAAATTAATATTTCGGGTCCATATAATTCTTTTCAGAGTTAAAGAGAGAGAGAAATATGATGGATTTTATACTGTGTAAGAAGGGGGAAAGGACAAAAGGTTGGGGATAGATGGGAGCTCAGAGGTTTAACAAAGATACCAAAGGCACATGGCACAAGTCAAAATGTATTAACAGGCGTGTTAAAGACTAAAGAAGGTGCTGATAGTGGCATAAAGGTAAGGTAGCAGAATGTGTGAACAGCAGAAACATTGTTTGCTTCAGTCAGCCATTTATTGGGATGCATGGCCCATGTACCTGGCATTGTACTAGCTTTGGAATTCATACACAAAGTTGCTCAATTGTATGGTAAGCAGAACAGAATCTACATAGAACATTACTGCGCAGTACAGGCCCTTCGGCCCTCGATGTTGCACTGACCAGTGGAACCAATCTAATGACCCTCTAACCTAAACTATTCCAATATTATCCAGATGCCTATCCACTGACCATTTGAATGCCCTTAAAGTTGGCGAGTCCACAACTGCTGCAGGCAGGTCATTCGAAGACCTTACTACCCTCTGAGTAAAGAACCTACCTCTGACATCCGTCCTATAATTACCACCCCTTAATTTAAAGCTATGTCCCCTTGTGTTAGCCATCACCATCCGAAGTAAAAGGCTCTCACTGTCCACCCTATCCAATCCTTTGACCATCTTGTATGCCTCAATCAGGTCACCTCGTAACCTTCTTCTCTCTAATGAAAATAACCTCAAGTCCCTCAGCCTTTCCTCATAGACCTTCCCACCATACCAGGCAACATCCTGGTAAACCTCCTCTGCACCCTTTCCAATGCCTCCACATCTTTCTTATAATGCGGCGACCAGAACTGTACGCAATACTCCAAGTGCAGCCGCACCAGAGCTTTGTACAGTTGTAACATGACCTCACGGCTCTGAAATTCAACCCCTCTACCAATAAAAGCTAACACACTGTACGCCTTCTTAACAACCTTATCAACCTGGGTGCCAACTTTCAGGGAGCTATGCACATGTACCCTGAGATCCCTCTGCCCGTCCGCAGTACTAAGAGTCCTTCTATTAGCCCTATATTCTGTACTCCCGTTATTCTTACCAAAGTGAATCACCTCACACTTTTCCGTATTAAACTCCATCTGCCACCTCTCGGCCCAGCTCTGCAGCTTATCTATGTCCCTCTGCAAACTGTAACATCCATCCTCACTGTCTACAACTCCTCCAACTTTGGTGTCGTCAGCAAATTTACTAATCCATCCTTCTACACCCTCATCTAGGTCATTTATAAAAATGACCAACAGCAGATGCCCCAAAACAGATCCTTGAGGTACACCACTTGTAACTGCACTCCAGGTTGAATATTTCCCATCAACTACCACCCTCTGTCTTCTATCAGCTAGCCAATTCCTGATCCAAACTGCTAAATCACCCTCAATCCCATGCATCTGCATTTTCTGCAATAGCCTACCATGGGGAACCTTATCAAACGCTTTGCTAAAATCCATATACACCATGAAGAACTGTCTTACCCTTATCCACCTCTTTGGTCACCTTTTCAAAAAACCGTGTTGACTATCCCTAATCAATTTATTTCCCTCTAGATGATTATAAATCCTATCCTTTATAATTCTTTCCAAAACTTTGCCCACAACAGAAGTAAGGCTCACCGGTCTATAATTCCCAGGATGGTCTCGGAACAAGGGGACAACATTTGCTATCCTCCAGTCTTCCGGCACTATACGTGAAGCCAATGACGACATGAAGGTCAAAGCCAAAGGCTCTGCAATCTCCTTCCTAGCCTCCCAGAGAATCCTAGGATAAATCCCATCTGGCCCAGGGGACTTATCTATTTTCACACTCTCAAGAATTGCCAACACCACCACCTTATGTACCTCAATCCCATCTAGTCTACTACCTGGTATCGCAGCATTCTCCTCGACTACACTGACTTTTTCCTGTGTGAATACTGTCGAAAAATACTCATTCAGTGCCTCTCCTATCTCTCCAGGCTCCACGCACAACTTCCCACTGCTGTCTCTGACTGGCCCTAATCTTGCTCTAACCAATCTTTTATTCTTAACATACCTGTAGAAAGCTTTAGGATTTTCCTTGATCCTATCTGCCAAAGTCATCTCATGTCCTCTTCTAGCTCTTCTTAACTCTCTCTTTAACTCCTTCCTGGCTATTTCGTAACTCTCCAGTGCCCTAACTGAGCCTTCACGTCTCATCTTTACAGAAGCCTCCTTCTTCCTCTTCACCAGAGATTCAACTTCCTTAGTACACCACGGTTCCCTCACTCGACCACTTCCTCCCTGCCTAACAGGTACATATTTACCAAGGACTCGCAGTAGCTGCTCTTTGAATAAGCTCCACATTTCAGATGTTCCCAGCCCCTGCAATTTCCTACTCCACCCTATGTATCCTATGTCTTTTTTTTAGACTGACAGCAGCACCCTATTACCTGGGAGTTTGGGAAGCCTATTGGTCTCTGTTGTTTTCTCTACGACAATGCTTTGGCCAGACTGAGTTGACTAGCTAACCAATCAACACCCTTTTCTCCTGTAGTATAAATTGTTGTGACCATTTGAAATTTGGCATTCTTGCATTTGTTCTGGTGTGTGAAAGACATAAAGCTTTGATAGCATGTCCCCCTTTTCAGCAATAGAAGTTTTGTACGACCAAGTGATTATATCTCAATTACTTTTGATTACAAATTGGGATATGTTCTAACCTATCCCAATTTAGTAGTCAATAGTTGGTGACTTATGGATCATATTTCACTGACCTGATTTATTCAGCGACCATGTTTATTGTACAACATTGGATTGTCAATTTGTGAGCCTGATATTATTTTCATCATCCAAATGCTTCATAAATCTAACTAATTACTGATCTTTCAAGTGTGACTTAGCTTTGTTTTGCAGCTGACTACAAATAGAGTTCTATGCCAACCATAAATCTCGAAGGTATTCAAAAATGCTTCCATAAACTAAAAATATTAAAACTTCATGGCTCCTTTCACTTCTCCTTTTCTTCAATGGTATAAAATTTTACAAATCTGGAACGTATAATTAGAACATTTTTCTTCTTTAATTTGCTGAATGAAAAGAACTTTGAATATTTTATGAAGTCAAACATATAAATGGTCTTGCTGAACAAGTGTAAAGGGGAAAAATATTGCCAGAGGTCATTAAATGTTGTGCCTGTATATTGTGAGGGATTAAGATCTCATGCTGTTTGGTTTTACAAAATATATACAGATATCCTCATGGGCTATTTCTAAATGTTAAAAACTGAACAAAATAGTTGAAACTGTGTTGTACTGTGACCCGTGGACAAAATGAACCATTTGGCAGTTTCGGAAGTCTCTCGCCTCTTTATCTCTGAGAGCCACTAATAGCCTCCTGTGGATTGTACAGCCCAACCTCAAAGGCCATCTGCATTTCATAATCCAGGTTGGCCAATAGGAGGCTGCTGGTCTGCTAAGACAAACTGCCCCACAACCTTTTAATTCTTAATGGTCGAGACATATAACTATCTAATATTTAATAAATTCAAAGGGCGCACATCCTCTATCAAAGACAGTGTGGAGCAGTGGGAGTCGTGTGACATGGGCCTCTGGCTTATGGAACCAGTAATATTGACCTGCAAAGAGCTCAGTCTGCTATTTACCATCTAAACAGCTTCACAGAAAAGGAACTCTAGCCTAAGTTGGACAGTTGGCCTCATCTACATTACTTGTGCTGGAAATTCTTTACCATTGCCCACAAGATTGGCTCATATCGGGGTGCCTATCTCATTGTGTGAATTCAAAACCACTGGGAAAGTGAATTATATAGCATTGTTTTCAACCGGTCAAATCCATGAAGGTTCCACTTTGTTGCTGTGCTACGTACTACATACTAACCTTTTGTATTAATTTTCATTACGGCAAAATCTGTTGCTCTCGAGTTGGATCATCAAATATATTTGCATGACATTGATGTAGTGCGTGGATTTTTCTCTGAATTGTGGATATAATCCATTCATTTTTTGCTTCTTACTGCCTCATTATTTGTGTTCACCGTATCTACACGTTAAGCGTGCCCAGGTTATGGAGTGAGCTGTGTTGAAGATGTTGTGGCAGTAGCCTCAGCATATGTATGTATTTGGGTGATAGAGAAAGGCAATATGGCTTAATATTGCAGCTCTATAGACTATGCAAGGACAGAAGGTCTGGGAATTCATGTGCATAGATCTTTGAAGGTGGCAAAACAAATTGAGAGGGTAATTAACCAAGCATTGAGCTTGACAAACAGAACCAATGAGTGCAAAAGCAGAGAAATCATGCCAAACTTGTAAAAAGCTCTAGATCTGCCACACATAGAGTATTACAACCAGGTTTGGTTAGCACACGTCAGGAAGAATGTAAGAGTCCTTGAGAGGGTGCAAAGGAGATTTACCAAGATGGTTCAGGGGAATTTGGGTTTAGAGAAACTGGAGTAGTTGTTCAAGCAAGACTGTTTGAGGAGAGTGCTGATGAAGGTGTACAGAAACATGACAGGTTTCGATAAATTAGACTGAGGAAATCTGTTCTCATTAACTGAGAGCACAAAGTCGAGGAGACAATGATTTTAAGGTTGTATATAGACATTTAGGGGGAATATAAGGAAGAACTTGGGCAATGAGTGATACTGACTTACCTATGAAGGTGGTGGAAGAGGGGACATTGATTTCAAAAGGAAGTTGGGCAGACAATTTGAGGGAAATAAACAAGCAGTGTTACAGCGATAGAATAGTCCAATGGGAGTGACTGGATTACCTTACAGAGAAGCTGCATGGAATTCATGGGCCAAAGTTTTCAGATTCTGGCAGGGGTTGAACAGTGGAGAGTGGTTTTTCCCTTGCAATCCCTAAAACTCGCAAAATTACGTTGTTAACTCATTTAATTGATGTGTTTAATATTTGTGAGAAATGCCTATGGGATATTTGATTCAGATTTAAGAAATTTAAATATCAAGAAAGGCTTACCATTGATCCCAAATTAGGATTAGGGATTTGCATGACCTCTACTATACTTGTTACAGGCAATGTTTTTCTTGGTATCATTGCTTTTTAAAATACCAATCAAGAAATTGAAAATGTATTTAAATTTGAGAGTTGATTACTTTTCAACCGATCCCAAGATTAGCTATTGCAGTAATTCCAATTATTGTAGTGCAAAACATAAAATTGTTCATATTTCTCCACCAGGGAGATTTGGCTGAATGCCAAACTATGACCAAGTTGCAGCACTCAATAACTAATGGTGTTTATCCCAAGAAGATGTTCTGCTTGAATCACATTTCATCGATCTGCTTCATTTGAAAACAAATCTACATAAAATGCCACTGGCAAAGAATGTCACTCAACAACAAGATTAATCCTCAGCCATCATCCCGTGATCTCTCTTTTTAAGATATTGTCATTGCCTGGAACTTTTCAGCATTGATGTTGTTTACTCACCCATGGTTCTTGGGGCTTGCATTTGGGTAGGGGAAAGTGTCTACTGGTATGAATCCTTAAACACATTCTATGAATTCATTCATTCATTCTTGTCAGCTGATGTCTGAAAAGAGTTGATGTTGTTTAACTCTCTGAACCTCTTCATGCTATAATTAATGGAATGGGCACAATGGTTAGCACTGCTGCCTTGCAGTTTGATTCTGGCCTTGGGTGGCTATCTGTGTGGAGTTTGCACACACTCCGTGCCTGCATGGGTTTCCTCCAGGTGCTCTGATTTTCTCCCAAAGTCCAAAGATGTGAAGGTTAGGTGGATTAGCCATGGTAAATGTGTGAGGTTATGAGCATAGGGCAGGAGTGGGGAGAGAGCAGGCCTGAGTAAGATGCTCTTTTGAAGAGTAGGTGCAGATTCAATGAGCTGAATGGTCTCCTTCTGCACTGTAAGGATTTGATGCTCCTGTGGAAAGACTGCCTTGTAGGTGAATACAGTCAACAAGTGCCTGTTCAAAGCACTTTCAAAATTTTTACATGGTATGTGGGCATTGCAGACAAGGTATTGTTGCCCATTCCTAATTGCGCTTGAGCTAAGTGTCTTGCTTAATCATTTCAGAAGGGTCACACCTTGAATAATTTGATGACTTTTTCCACATTTAGGGCTTCACAACAAAGTTACATATGACCAATAGTGTTAGTGCAGTATGGATTTGGATTTATGGGGATAGTGTTGAGTGGAGTGATTTAAGCTTTTATTAATTCAGGACTTCTTCTCCTTGGCTTTCTGCAAAAAGAAAAACATGTAAATGCGTTTGTTGTTCATTCCTATTGTGTAGGGTTTGGGTCCTCAAGAGATTTCTAGGCAATAGTGATGCACTTTTGTCAGAATAGAGGCAGAGGTTCAACTGGTTTACCTATGGTGGAATAATTAGCTTTAACCACGAAGTTGAGGTATGTAATATTCACAGTGGGTTAGTAAACAGGAATAGGAGAGGAGAGATGAAGAGAGGAAGGGAAACAACAGGGAGCCATATCAGATTGACCCCCCCCCCCCCCGCTCCTCCTCACATATAAGGAGGCCATCAGTTGAATGCAAGCAGCCTCTCTGCAACAGTCTGGAAAGCCATTGGAATTGGAGGCTTCATCCACCAAAGAGAAGGGCATGGGCATCAGTAGATACCCTTAAGGCCCTTTATGAGCCAAACAGAGGGATTCCTTTCCAATCCAAGGGGCCTATCATTTCCTCCCCCCACCTTCACAATTTTATTTAGACTCCCAAGGGCGCCTTCATGTTGATGTCCTCAAGGTTCTGTGGGGGAAAAAAAGAGATGCGGGACCCTTTGAGCTGATTTCCTGAACAGACTGTCAATGTCATTTTGATGGAACCCCTCAATGCCAGAAACTTCAAACAAGTACCAAGATGTAGCTTGTTTTTTTTGAGAATGGGCTCCCCTATTAGATTCCTCCTGCTCACCAGAGCCTCACTCCCTCTGCAGGTTGCAGCTACAATGGAGAGGAAGCTATTGTCCAGCTCCTGCTATGTCCCTCTGCAAAGCAGATTAGGGAAAAGTGAAATTCATCCCAAGCTGAAAAAGGCTTTCAACATTCTTGGTTTCATTGGTTAGAACATTAAATACAGGCATTGGGGCATCTTGTTTAAGTTGTACAACACATTGGTAAGACTACACTTGGAATACTGTGTATAGTTTTGGTCAACCTATTTTAGAAAGGACATTATTACATTAGAAAGAGTGCAGAAAAGATTTACTAGGATGCCATCAGTACTTGATGGTTTGAGTTACAAAGAGAAGCTGGATAGATTGGGCCTTTTTTCCCTGGAGCATAGGAGGCTTAGGGGTGATCTTATAGAGGCCTACAAAATATTGAGAGGCATAAATAAGATACTCAACATCTTTTTCCGAAGGCAGGAGTCTGAAACTAGAGGGCATAGGTTTAAGGTGAGAGGGGCAAGATCCAAAAGGGTCCAGAGGGGCAATTTTTTTACACTGAGGGTGGCGAGTGCCTGGAACAAGCTGCCAGAGAGGGTAGTAGAGGTGAATTAAATTTTGTCTTTTAAAAAGCATTTAGACAGTTACATGGCTGATATGGGCCAAATGCAGGCAATTGGAAATAGCTTAAGTGGTAAAAACTGGGTGGCAGAGACAAGTTGGGTCGAAAGAGCCTGTTTCCATGCTGTAAACCTTTTATCACTCTGGTATTTGGTATTGGTATTGAAGTTTGGCATTGAAGCTCTCTTGTGCTGTACAGGGTGTTCCCAGGGCACACCAAGATAAACATCAACTGCTCTTGGAGGACCATCAACTCACTCTCTTTGATTTGCCTGAAATGTGCTGACCTCCCAATACAGAGAGTTGTCAACAAACTAAGCGTTGCAAATTGGCACATTCCAAGGTCAAGGAGAATGTGCTGGGGGATGGATAAAAGCTTGGGGCAGCTACTAGAAAGGCACAAGAGGGGAAAGGGTACAGTGAAGTGTAACCTGTGTAAAACCCCTCAGGCTGTATGTTTGACATGTAATGAATATTGTAAATATTAACTAATTGTAGTGAGTACATAACAATATTTGCTTTGCAAACCAACTGTAAATGGCTTTGTAATGCACTTCTCTCAATTTTGTGATTAAAGTATATTTTGGGAAATATATTTTTACTTCCAGACATACTTAACATGATTAGCATTTTCTTCTCATTTTTTTCAATGAGGCATTTTAAATGCTCCTTATTTTATTATGCATTAGTTGCAGAATCACAAGTTGTAAAAGCCAAAAAAACAGTCAGCAAAACAAACTGAAAAAGATCTGTTCAAATGTCAAAATATTAGACAACAACGAAGTAGCTCTGGAAGATGAACCAACAAAAAAAACAACCCGCTCAATGCACAAAAGCTAAACAATGTTGTCTTGTCAATCCAAATTATGCAGATGTAGAACCAGAAACCAAGACTATAAACACGTACGCAAAGTCACTCATCGTCAGAAAAGAAAATTGTGCACACTTTCCAGCATAGCTGGCCCTAGTAAGTCACAAGTGCAGAAATTGTTAAGGTCAGCAAAAGATTCTGACCATAATATCAGTTATAGTGAGGAAGAAAATTTGCATACCTTCTTCCTTCTGAGTGGAAAATGTTTAATCCATCAAACTAAAGCCACAAAGACAAAAAAGCTACAAAAGCTTTCCTTGTTACTTGGGATACAAATAAAATGATATTGCAAGATAAATCCTAAAACCTTTCTATGAAAGTGAAACATGAGCAGGATTTGGGTACTATGGTTCTTCTCAAATTAGCGGAACTGTTTACTTGTGAGCGTTGAATCTCCCGCATGGCATGCTTCGACACTTGGAAGAGGGGAGGGTGGAATTTTTCCATCCTGTCTGCCACTGGAATTGTAAATTGTAGCAGATGGGTAGGTGGACCAATCAAAGATGTGTTGACCTCAGGCAGGATTTTCCAGTTTTGTGGTGAGTACTGCCAAAAAGTCCTGCCCATAGGATGTTACAAAGCTAGTACAGATATAGCTAACTAGTTTGTCTGATTCATCACAATGTGTTTTGATTACCAATAGAAAAATGGTGTAATAGAATGGGGAATTGTCAAGTCCTTGGGGAATGTGATGTACTTGTGTATGGGTGCAGTAAACCGAAAGCTTTCAGCCAGGTATATTATGGGCAACCACAGGTTACTACGTACATCTATTTGTTTGTATATTTTGCACTATGTGGATTTGATAAAGTGGTGAGAATATGTATTTTTAAATGTGACATTTTACATTTAGTGCATCAAATTTTCAATGTTGTGTAGGCACCTTAATCTACAATTGCAAGTTTTGTTTTACTAGTGGTTCGTAAAGCAACAAAATGATTCTAGATGTGTGGAAAATTACAAAAACATAATTAGCCTTAGTAGGCTGCATTTGTGCTGACAAAGTGGTGTTGTAATGTCTTTGCTTAAAAGCATACATTTATTCTACGTCTGCAGTTTGCATTGGCACAAATTATTTGTGTTATCCTTCGAGAAAACCCTGTAGGAGAGAAGAAGACAGATTAGTCTCTTAGCTGCAGAGCAGGGAATTAATAATTATCTGCACACCATGCTGTGTTTCTAGGGGCAGGTCATGCAAAAGTGTCATTAGTTGACTAGACTCAGTGATTATAACTGTCTAATGAAACTGACCTTCAGTAATATTCCTCTCATGAGCCGCAGGTTAATAAACCTAAAGCAGCCAGTGTAGAGATAGGATGTTCAAAGTATTTTATCTGTTAGCTGTAAACACAGTTGTGCCATTGCCAGAGGTTGCTCATTACTCATTTTGAAAAATCACAATACTGGTATTTGAAAGAAGTCCCACTTGTTAATTTGCCTTATGCACCTTGCCCTATGTTTTAGCAGACAGTGGGTCCAACTAATTATGTGGAAGAAATATAGTTGTTGCAGAATAAATCATGGAAGTAGAAAAATAATACATCTGCAATATGTTTTAAATATTTTAACCAATTCCTATCCACTGCATAGGACATTTGATCAAAATTATTCTTAAAATGTATTTTAAAATTGATTTTTTTTTAATACAAATGAAGTTCTTCAATAACAAGGGGTGGATTCTCACCACTAGTGGTTTTTTCCCAACCCACCACAGTGAACTGAGATCTGGCTGGCCGCCAAATTCTTTGGCCTTGCTGCAGCAGGAGTGTGGCGTGAATGGCAGGTAAGATCGTGCCCCTTATTTAACCCATCATCCTTTTGTAAGGAGAGGGATTTCAGGTGGGATTTTCCAGCCTCACCTCTCCCAACACCAGAAAATTCCGCCCGAGGTCAATGGACCTTTTCTATTGTCCACCCCTTGCCCGCTCCTATTCCAAGTGGAATGGTAAAATTGGCCCCTTAGTCTTTATATTTTACTGCAGTTGAAGATTTTAAGAAATGTACATTATTTGCATTGTGGAAAGATATGTTTAATTAAAGTCAGTGATACGAAAGGAATAATATTGCTGATTGCATTACAACAAAACATGAAATATGTATCAATGCAGCATTTGTGAGAGTGGGAAAGCCTTAATAAAAATGTCACTCCTTACAACATGTGTTTAATGGCCTAGGAAAGGTTCTATAGCTTTTGAAATTGTCAGCTCATGTAAATCTCATAAATTTGATCAGTGCTTTTCTTATTCACAATAATGACTTCACTATGTCTGCTGCTGGTGTGCATGTCTCATCTGCCGAAGCTGTAAAATAAAACAGTGCATTGATTTTTCTTCACCTTGTCAATAAAAGGTGACACTTTAAGATTAAACTATACTTAAACGTTTTACAAAAGAAGCTTGCACTTGGAATTTTTAATTGTCTGCCTTTGCCATCTGAAAAACAATTTGTTACATCTCCTGAACCGAACCATATACAACGCATAAAACATTACGGAATATCTAGTTTACTCTGTAGGTGATTCAAAGTATGATTCTCTAGTGGTTAAAGCCACAGATGTATTTACAGCTGCCTCATACAGGAATACATATCATAGTAATTTTGAAAATGATTTCTGTGGATTATTGTTTTAACCTAATTACCTTTTTTTAAAAATTACATCAAATAGAAACCGAGATTGATAGAAAATATATAAAGATTTATTGCAGAAGTACAAATGATAAGAAATGGAAGAAAAACAAAGAGACACGACCTTTAATTTTAAATAACTTGAATCAAGCAATTGGGGCTGAAGTGGGCAGTAAATTGTCCTGATACCAGCAGTGAGAAGCCAGGGAGATTTTAATACACAGGCCTCATTTGCATCGAATTAGTTTCTTGTTCGAAATTGCTGGAAGCAGCAGGTGAGATTGCATGAAGGGTAGCAGCGGTTGTCACTGGGGGAGTAAAGAAGTGGCTCCTGGTCTTCCACTAAATCTTAACAAGAGGCCTTATGGGAGGCTTTAACCTTCTATATGAGGCTCAAAAGATTAAAAATTTGTAGTAAAATAAATGGCTTGTTGGGCTTGTTATAGTCAAGCTTCTCTGCTAAGTAGTCCTGGTAGGAAAGCCACACTGACTTGCAGGCCTCTCTCTAAAATGGCAAGTTAGGCCCCAAGGATGTTGTCAGAGGTCAGTCTGACTACTTATTATAGGACCACATTGATTTCTAACAGGCAACTTCTCATCTGCTCCGAAGACTCAGTTAGCATTGGTACCCTCAAACAGAGAGCAGGAGTCCAGTGGACAAGTTCTTTAGGTGTTTTTAACTACCCGTTCACCCACTATGCACTGTATGAGCAAGTTAAAATCCCTCAGACGAAATCAACTGAAGGGAAGCAAAGAGGGAAACAGCAGTACAGAGATAGGAAAGAGAGGGATCACATTTTCTGACTTGCGTGCAATTCCATGGTAGATTGACCAGTTAATCATCAAAAAGTACAACTGATGGTGCATTCACAAGATCCTCCAAATCCCCTGCCAACAAAAGGCAGTCCAACAGCAGCACCCTCTCCCAAACCAGCTTGCCCGGTATCAAGGAACTAATCACTGAAAACCAACTTCACTGGGTGGAACATGCTGTTCGCTTGCTTAATTTGATTTGATTTATTATTGTCATGTATTAGTGATCGTATTGTTCTTTGGTGCTATACAGACAAAGCATACCGTACATGGAGAAGGAAAGAACATAACGTAAGAACATAAGAAATAGGAGCAGGAGTAGGCCATCTAGCCCTTCGAGCCTGCCCCGCCATTCAATAAGATCATGGCTGATCTGTCGTGGCTCAGTTCCACATTCCCGCCCTCTCCCCATAACCCTTAATCCCCTCGCTTATCAAAAACCCATCTACCCGTGTCTTAAAAATATTTAGCGAGGCAGCCTCCACCACCTTAACGGGCAGAGAATTCCAGAGATTCACCACCTTTTGAGTGAAGAAGTTCCTCCTCAACTCTGTTCTAAACCGCACCCCCCCCTTTATCTTGAGGCTGTGCCCCCTAGTCCTACTGTCCTTTGAGCGGGAAGAGTCTCTCCACCTCTATCTTACCCATCCCATTCATCATCTTATACGTCTCAATGAGATCTCCTCTCATTCTTCTAAACTCTAACGAGTACAAGCCTAGCTTATTCAGCCTCTCCTCATAGCTCAACCCCCTCAACTCTGACATCAGCCTAGTAAACCTCCTCTGCACTCCCTCCAAGGCCAAAATATCCTTGCGTAAGTACGGTGACCAAAACTGTACACAGTACTCCAGCTGCGGCCTCACCAATGCCCTATACAGCTGCAGCAAGACCTCCCTACTTTTATATTCAATCCCCCTCGCTATGAAGGCCAGCATCCCATTCGCCTTCCTGGCCACCTGCTGCACCTGCAGGCTGGGTTTTTGCGACTCATGCACAAGGACCCTGAGGTCCCTCTGCACCGTCGCCTGCTGCAGTTTTTCGCCCCGTAAGTAATAGTCCTTCCTACCATTCTTCCTACCAAAGTGGACCACCTCGCACTTGCCAACATTAAATTCCATTTGCCATTTCCTGGCCCATTCGCCCAGCCTATCTATGAGGATGTGTCTAGGGCAGTGGATAGAGGAGAGCCGGTGGATGTGGTCTTTCTGGATTTTCAGAAGGCGTTTGACAAGGTACCTCACAAGAGGTTATTGCAGAAGGTCAGGGGACATGGAGTTGGGGGTAGGGTGTTAGCGTGGATAGAGGATTGGTTGTCAAATAGGAGGCAGAGAGTGGGGGTCAATGGGTGCTATTCGGATTGGCGGTTGGTGACTAGTGGGGTGCCCCAGGGGTCGGTGCTGGGGCCTCAGCTATTTACCATTTATATAGATGATCTGGAGGAGGGAACCGAGTGCAGGGTGTCGAAATTTGCTGATGACACCAAGATTGGGGGAAAGGCAAATTGTGCGGAGGGTGTGGAGAGTCTGCAGAAGGATCTAGATAGGCTGGGCGAATGGGCCAGGAAATGGCAAATGGAATTTAATGTTGGCAAGTGTGAGGTGGTCCACTTTGGTAGGAAGAATGGTAGGAAGGACTATTACTTACGGGGCGAAAAACTGCAGCAGGCGACGGTGCAGAGGGACCTCGGGGTCCTTGTGCATGAGTCGCAAAAACCCAGCTTGCAGGTGCAGCAGGTGGTCAGGAAGGCGAATGGGATGCTGGCCTTCATAGCGAGGGGGATTGAATATAAAAGTAAGGAGGTCTTGCTGCAGCTGTATAGGGCATTGGTGAGGCCGCAGCTGGAGTACTGTGTGCAGTTTTGGGCGCCGCACCTGCGCAAGGATATTTTGGCCATGGAGGGAGTGCAGAGGAGGTTTACTAGGCTGATACCGGAGTTGAGGGGATTGAGCTATGAGGAGAGGCTGAATAAACTAGGCTTGTACTCGTTAGAGTTTAGAAGAATGAGGGGAGATCTCATTGAGACGTATAAGATGATGAATGGGATGGATAGGATAGAGGTGGAGAGACTCTTCCTGCTCAAAAAAGACAGTAGGACTAGGGGGCACAGCCTCAAGATAAAGGGGAGGCGGTTTAGAACGGAGTTGAGGAGGAACTTCTTCACTCAAAGGGTGGTGAATCTCTGGAATTCTCTGCCCGTTGAAGTGGTGGAGGCTGCCTCGCTAAATATTTTTAAGAAGCGGGTTGATGGGTTCTTGATAAGAGAGGGGATTAAGGGTTATGGGGAGAGGGCGGGAAAGTGGAACTGAGCCACAACAGATCAGCCATGATCTTATTGAATGGCGGGGCAGGCTCGAAGGGCTAGATGGCCTACTCCTGCTCCTATTTCTTATGTTCTTATGTTCTTATGTTCTTCTGTAGACTCTCCACACCCTCCACGCAATTTGCCGTTCCACCAATCTTGGTGTCATCAGCAAATTTCGACACCATACACTTGGTTCCCTCCTCCAGATCATCTATATAAATGGTAAATAGCTGAGGCCCCAGCACCAACCCCTGGGGCACTCCACTAGTCACCAACCGCCAATCCGAATAGCACCCATTAACCCCCACTCTCAATGTAATGTTGCAGTCATAGCTCGGGTATAGAGAAAGATCAGCTTAATATTTAGTAGGTCCATTCAAGAGTCAGCTGGCAGCAGGGAAGCTGTTCTTGGGTCAGGTGATCTGTGTCCTTAAACTTTTGTATCTTTTTCCTGACCGAAGAAGGTGGAAGAGATAGGGTGTGTGGAGTCCTTGATTTATGCTGGCTGCTTTCCTGAAGCAGCAGGAAGCGTAGACAGAGTTAACAGACGGAAGGCTGGTTTGCGTGATGGACTGGTCTTTGTTCATGACCCTTTGTGGTTTCTTGCGGTCTTAAACATAGCAGGAGCCATACCAAACTGTGATACAAGCAGAAAGAGCGCTTTCCAAGGTGCATCTGTAAAAGTAGGTGAGAGTCATAATGGACACGCCAAATATCCTTAGCCTCCTGAGCCTAAGGCAGACTCCTAAGTAATTGTTATGTTCTGAACTTGGTTGTGGCAGTAGACAGTCAGGAGCATCGTGAAAACACTTTAGCGATGTTCTCAGTGTCACTAAAGAGACCACATGTACTTGTCAATTTAGAGACTGAAACAGGATGGGAGATTGAGGGCAGAGAGACTGAGGTGGGAGAGTGGGGCAGAGAATGAAAATGACGAGGCTGGAATCTGAAGGTCCTGTTTGTGAATTGAACGAAGGTGTACAAACTTCAAAGAAGTTGAACTAAAATCACCATTTCTCCTGGAAAGAATATTTAGAGTGCTGGCCAGTGAGAAAGGAGGTGGTGAAAGGCCAGATGAAAAGCATCCCCTATCAATAATGACCATTGGTAATCCGATTTTTAAAATAATAATTGGGTACTACGTTTTCTTTTAATTTTCTTGCAGTTTAAAATGACTTCAAAATATTTTTGTTTCCCAAGTTTCATATTCTTGACTTCCAAGTTTTGAAATCTTTTTTAGATGAATTTCTGTCTTAGCATTCTGCTAATAAAACAATAGATTTTTTTATTTTACAAAATCCAAATATTAAATAAATGTAATGATTTTAAGTAACTTATGTTGATAAGGTAAATAACCATCATTGTGAAACAAATAAAAGTAGGGTCCACTTTACATCTGAATCGTGCTTTGAACTGTGGAATCACTTCTTAGGCACGACGGGTATAACTAAGACACTTGTGTGAAGCTCTCTCCTGGTAAAATCGGAATAATTTGAAAGCTCAAAACATTGGAGAAAGTTTCTAATGCTTACTAAAAAGTAAAAGGTTTAAGACTACTCGAGCATTTATTAAACATAAACTGACACTCTGCTATCCTTATTCTTTATGCCAAATGAAGCTTCAGCCCCAGAGACACTCTCCTCACTGCTCTGGAGTCTGACTAAACCAAACTATCAACTCCACTCTAATGTTTCCATGACTGGGGAATAAAAAAAATACACCAATGCAAAGGTGTAACTGAACATCTCTAATAGCTGTGATTCCATATATGAAGAGTTAGTTTATTTTTGGCACAATAGGCTGTAGTGAACCGATGACATCAGTCTTGTATCATTTCAGTATTGCATCCAGTCATGAAATGCTTAAGGTGCATCATTAATATGCATGTATAACCTTCAACTTGGGCCTGGAGTTCCCTTGTATCTGCAGGACTAAGTGATTTTCAATGCTTACAGTGAACGATGAAGCTTTTCGGATCAGAGATAAGTAACATTCAACACACGTTTACTAATGAAAGAAAAGGAAGACTAACATTTATGTAACAGCTTTCACAATCTCAGGACATTTGATAGCCCAGTACGATCAATTATGTACTTTTATCGCTAATATACTATAGGGATGGTGGTAGCCAATTTTTGCACAACGAAGCCCCACAAACAAAGAAATACCGATCATCTATTTTAAGTGTTGGTGGAGGAATAAATGTTGGTCAGGACACCAGGAGAATGTTCCTACCCTCCTTTTGACCAGTGCCCTGGGATCTTTTCTATCCAACTAAAATGGCAGTTGCAGCTTGACACATGAGCCCTATTTTACCAATTTGGTAAAATAGGGCTCATGTGTCAAGCTGCAACTGCCATTTTAGTTGGATAGAAAAGATCCCAGGGCACTGGTCAAAAGGAGGGTAGGAACATTCTCCTGGTGTCCTGACCAACATTTATTCCTCCACCAACACTTAAAATAGATGATCGGTATTTCTTTGTTTGTGGGGCTTCGTTGTGCAAAAATTGGCTACCACCATCCCTATAGTATATTAGCGATAAAAGTACATAATTGATCGTACTGGGCTATCAAATGTCCTGAGATTGTGAAAGCTGTTACATAAATGTTAGTCTTCCTTTTCTTTCATTAGTAAACGTGTGTTGAATGTTACTTATCTCTGATCCGAAAAGCTTCATCGTTCACTGTAAGCATTGAAAATCACTTAGTCCTGCAGATACAAGGGAACTCCAGGCCCAAGTTGAAGGTTATACATGCATATTAATGATGCACCTTAAGCATTTCATGACTGGATGCAATACTGAAATGATACAAGACTGATGTCATCGGTTCACTACAGCCTATTGTGCCAAAAATAAACTAACTCTTCATATATGGAATCACAGCTATTAGAGATGTTCAGTTACACCTTTGCATTGGTGTATTTTTTTTATTCCCCAGTCATGGAAACATTAGAGTGGAGTTGATAGTTTGGTTTAGTCAGACTCCAGAGCAGTGAGGAGAGTGTCTCTGGGGCTGAAGCTTCATTTGGCATAAAGAATAAGGATAGCAGAGTGTCAGTTTATGTTTAATAAATGCTCGAGTAGTCTTAAACCTTTTACTTTTTAGTAAGCATTAGAAACTTTCTCCAATGTTTTGAGCTTTCAAATTATTCCGATTTTACCAGGAGAGAGCTTCACACAAGTGTCTTAGTTATACCCGTCGTGCCTAAGAAGTGATTCCACAGTTCAAAGCACGATTCAGATGTAAAGTGGACCCTACTTTTATTTGTTTCACAATGATGGTTATTTACCTTATCAACATAAGTTACTTAAAATCATTACATTTATTTAATATTTGGATTTTGTAAAATAAAAAAATCTATTGTTTTATTAGCAGAATGCTAAGACAGAAATTCATCTAAAAAAGATTTCAAAACTTGGAAGTCAAGAATATGAAACTTGGGAAACAAAAATATTTTGAAGTCATTTTAAACTGCAAGAAAATTAAAAGAAAACGTAGTACCCAATTATTATTTTAAAAATCGGATTACCAATGGTCATTATTGATAGGGGATGCTTTTCATCTGGCCTTTCACCACCTCCTTTCTCACTGGCCAGCACTCTAAATATTCTTTCCAGGAGAAATGGTGATTTTAGTTCAACTTCTTTGAAGTTTGTACACCTTCGTTCAATTCACAAACAGGACCTTCAGATTCCAGCCTCGTCATTTTCATTCTCTGCCCCACTCTCCCACCTCAGTCTCTCTGCCCTCAATCTCCCATCCTGTTTCAGTCTCTAAATTGACAAGTACATGTGGTCTCTTTAGTGACACTGAGAACATCGCTAAAGTGTTTTCACGATGCTCCTGACTGTCTACTGCCACAACCAAGTTCAGAACATAACAATTACTTAGGAGTCTGCCTTAGGCTCAGGAGGCTAAGGATATTTGGCGTGTCCATTATGACTCTCACCTACTTTTACAGATGCACCTTGGAAAGCGCTCTTTCTGCTTGTATCACAGTTTGGTATGGCTCCTGCTATGTTTAAGACCGCAAGAAACCACAAAGGGTCATGAACAAAGACCAGTCCATCACGCAAACCAGCCTTCCGTCTGTTAACTCTGTCTACGCTTCCTGCTGCTTCAGGAAAGCAGCCAGCATAAATCAAGGACTCCACACACCCTATCTCTTCCACCTTCTTCGGTCAGGAAAAAGATACAAAAGTTTAAGGACACAGATCACCTGACCCAAGAACAGCTTCCCTGCTGCCAGCTGACTCTTGAATGGACCTACTAAATATTAAGCTGATCTTTCTCTATACCCGAGCTATGACTGCAACATTACATTGAGAGTGGGGGTTAATGGGTGCTATTCGGATTGGCGGTTGGTGACTAGTGGAGTGCCCCAGGGGTTGGTGCTGGGGCCTCAGCTATTTACCATTTATATAGATGATCTGGAGGAGGGAACCAAGTGTATGGTGTCGAAATTTGCTGATGACACCAAGATTGGTGGAACGGCAAATTGCGTGGAGGGTGTGGAGCGTCTACAGAAGGATCTAGATAGGCTGGGCGAATGGGCCAGGAAACGGCAAATGGAATTTAATGTTGGCAAGTGCGAGGTGGTCCACTTTGGTAGGAATAATGGTAGGAAGGACTATTACCTACGGGGCAAAAAACTGCAGTAGGCGACGGTGCAGAGGGACCATTTCTTTCAGAACCCTCGGATGCATTCCATCCGGTCCTGGGGACTTGTCCACCATCAGCCCCCTCCAGTCTGTCGAGCACCGCCTCTCTAGTAACAGTAATGTCATTAAGACCCTCCAGTCCTACCACCTTTCCATCTCTAACATCCGGCAAATTATTCACGTCCTCCTCCGTGAAGACAGAAACAAAAAAGTTATTCAAGACCTCAGCCATATCCCCATCCCCTACCACTAAGTCCCCCTTCTCATCCTCTAAGGGACCAACGTTCACCCTAGCCAGCCTCTTCCTTATATATTTATAAAAACTGTTGCTATCCTTTTTTATATTAAGCGCTAGCCCAGCTTCATAGTTTCTCCTACCCTTCTTTATCAACTTCTTTGTCAATCTCTGTTGACATTTAAACCTCTCCCAATCCTCTTCTCGCCCACTACTCTTAGATACTCTAAACGCCTCCACTTTTACTTTAACACTTTCCTTCACCTCTTTCGTTATCCACGGCTTATTACCTCTCCTCCTACGGTCCTTTTTGACCATCGGAATAAATTTCTGCTGAGCACCAAGAAAGATCTCCTTAAAGATCCTCCACTGCTCCTCAGCAGACCTACCTTCCAACGCGCTCCCCCAGTCCACATTCGCCAATTCTTCTCTCATCCTACCATACTCCCCTCTATTCAAACAAAGGACGCGTGTCCGGGAACCCACTTTCTCCTCCTCCATCTGCACCAGAAACTCCACCATACAATGATCACTCTCCCCAAGAGGATCCTTCACCACAAGGTCCCTAATTCTACCCGCTTCATTACATAGCACCAGATCCAAGATAGCTCGCTCCCTCGTCAGCTCCAACACACACTGTTCGAGGAAACTATCCCGGCAGCATTCCAAGAACTCCTCCTCGAGCCCACCGTGTCCAACATGGGTCGACCAATCAATATGCAGATTGAAATCCCCCATAACTACGGCTATCCCATTCCTGCACGCCGCACTTATTTGCGCGTTAACAGCCCGCCCCACCTCCAGATCATTATTCGGGGGCCTACAGACGACACCCACCAGCGTCTTCCTCCCTTTGCTGTTCCTAATCTCTACCCACAACGATTCCACGTTCTGCTCCTTGGCTCCAATATCATCCCTTGCTACCACCCTGATGCTATCCTTAATCAGCAGAGCTATGCCCCCCCCTCTTTCCTCCCGCCTATCCTTCCTTAACACTTGATACCCCTGGATATTCAGCTCCTAGTCCCTGTCACCTTGCAGCCACGTCTCTGTAATGGCCACTAGATCATATCCATTTGTGTCCATGTTGCCCCACTTCCCCAGCCAGACCGATTGTGGACCCCTTCCCTTCCATCGATCTCGGGCAGGGTGGGAACGGCTCCCCCGCCCCCACACAACTGATTTCCAGCAGAGAACCATCAGATGCTCAGCACTTATCTCCTCACTAAACAAATTGGGCTTTTGTAGAGCATGTCTGTTTTGCACCGATTCCAAATGGGTGAACATGGTAAAGGTGGAAGTGCCAGTAAAGTTGGGCATGCACTCATTAAGTCAATTTAAATGCATCCAAATGCATTTAAATGGCTGTCGTGCCCATTTCGGGCGCAGTCCCAATTGAGGCCGTTTTCGGGCCTTGGTAAGGGGGAACTGGCAAGAGGTGGGCATGGATTGTGCTACTTGCCTCATGCCCGACTTTACCAAGCTTTTTGTGCCCGAAAACAGGCACAACGTGATGGTAAAATCGGGTTCCTTGTATCAAAATGACTGACTCAAGAATAGCTTCTTTCCTGCTGCTATCAGACTTTTAGACGGACCTATCTCTTTTTAAGCTGACCTTTCTCTAAACTCTAGTTCTGACTGTAACACTATATCCTGCACCCTTTTTTTCCTTCCCTTCTATGTACTCTATGAACTGTATGGTTTGTCGGTGTGACACGCAAGAAATAATACATTTCCCTATATCCCAATGCATGTGACAATAATTGCTGGAATTTTACCGCCTGCCCAAGGCATGTAAAATCCCATCTGGGGACAACGGAGAATGCCATTCTGCACACCCCAGGGCAGGCGAAGCGGGAGAATTTCAGTCAATAAATCAAATCAGAATAGTATATTTCCTATTTTGATTGCAGTATCATGATTCTTCCATTATAACCCCTAAACCTGAGTGATATACATCCATAATTGTCCTATTCTTTTAAAGATGAGCCCGGTGCTTAACAATTTCTACTCTCCATGAAAAGTACAATGGTCATGCTCACCACAACATAGTATTTAGACATGGTATTTAAAATTTATGACCTTGTAAAGAACCTTGTAAAGAAACCCTACTGGTGACTCACAGCTTCCTGTAATATTTTGAGAAGAATCCTGCTGGATATATTGCCAGAGGTGATAGATGCCATTGGAACAGTTCTAATATTGTTGAGTGTGCATTTTTTACACTTTTTCTACCTTAGATTTTTAAAAATCAGATCTCCCTTCTAATTACCTGAAGGCATTGACCCATGCTTTACTGCCAACAGCCCTCCTGTATTCTCTGTGTGGCCTGGATGGTCAGTCTTAGCCTATGAACACCTACTTTCCTACCAGAATTCCTGGATAGACATGAAAAGTGGGACCCTAACTAATTAACTTTTACCCTCTTCTATCCTAGAGGCCTATTGTAATACTGCTGATTTACTAACTTGACAAAAACCAGGTATTAAACTTGCTGTCTTCCAATCTATGTAACTCAGTTTGAGACCATATGGTGCATTTAATCTCATCTATAAGTCATGGCAATCTAACTTAATTTTTGTCCTATTACTCTGAATTTATTATTGTATATGCATTAATAAAATTTGACAAACAATTTTACTATTTACATTGCAAAACTTAATTTATCTGCATTCATTAAGGTTTTGTGGATATTGGCTGGTTTTGAAATGCGTCATAGATTGTTACACAGTTACAAATCTTTATCTGTTGAGAATTACAGTATTTGACCAATTCTTGTTTTATTGCAGCTGTGACCTGCTTTCTAAGCTATGGTACACAATTAAGTGAACGTGAGTTCAAATCCATATTAGTGAAAGTCTTGTGCTTAGAAATTGCTACAATGACAGCAAGACTTCATAATCATAATGTATCCTTTATCATTACATTAGTGTCAGATCATAGACTCCCTACAGTGTAGAAGGCGGCCATTTGGCCCATCAATCCTGCACCGACTCTCTGACAACAATCCCACCCAGCTCCTTTCCCATAACTCCACGTGGTTACCCCACTCACCACCACCAACACCAACACCCCCACCCCCCAAGCCTGAACATCTTGGGGCAATTTAGCATGGCCAATCAACCTAACCCAGATGATCAGGAAAAGCTCGCGTTACAAAGCAGAGTGGGCTTGTGTTGGAATAGCTGACTTCAGCCAGGTCTATGGCTAACAATGTGGAGGTACCAGTTTTGGACTGAGGCGGGCACAGTAAGAAGTCTCTCAACACCAGGTTAAAGTCCAACGGATTTATTTGGAATCATGAGTTTTTCGAAGCACTGCTCCTTCATCAGGTGAGCGGAAAGGTAGGTGAGGCATATATAGACATTGGGTGACATTTGAGGCTGTCTTGTGAGTGCGGCTGATGAATCTGGTATTGACGCATCTCCTGATGGCTGTGTGACAGCTCGTGATTCCTGATGGTACGTGATTCCAAACAAACCTGTTGGACTTCAACCTGGTGTTGTGAGACTTCTTACTATGGCTACTATAGTCACTCAAAAACAACATAGTTGCTAGTCAGTTTTAAATAAATCATCCTCTAAACAATGACTTCTGTTTATAGTTTTTTAAATCCTCTTTTCCTATAAGAAAAACCACACAGACGATGGCTGTTCACCTCTTTTAACTCATCTCTCACCACTGCCTTGTGTCTATTTCTCTTCCACAAAGCATCCTGGGATGTTTCATTAAAGACCCTGCATCAATATCAGTTATTATTGTTTGCGTTTCCTATGATGGCAGGCAAATCCCTTTGGTGACATCGTGTGTGGAATCAATCTATGACTCCTAAAGATATTAAATTGGGACATTTCTAATGCTGATATAGAAATCCTCTAATCTCAAAGCAAACATGTTTTCGCTTTCCCATCACCACCTCCCCTCCCCCAACCTCGTTTTCATATCATGTTTATAGAATGTTTTGATACTTCAAAGGAATAATCTTGGTTAAGGCATTTCCATTTGCGTCTTTGCGAGGAATACTAAAGCAGTTTCCTACCTGAATTTGTTTTCTGATTGAAAACCTGCTTCCCTGTAACTGTTTTCCTGATCCTTGTTCCCATCATTGCATTCTTTCTGAAACTGCCCGCTGAGGGATAACAGTCCTTCTCCTCTGACCTGGTTCGATCATTCCTTGCTAGCCTACAGAAATCAACATGACATTTAATAGTTTTTTTTGTCTATGTTGTATGCTGGGGTATTTATTGGCTTTCTTTTTGGTTGGTATTAGGCCGGGGCTTCACATGAGGAGTCCACATGTATGTTTAACCTCCTCAGGGACATTGGGAGGATATCCCTAAAACACTTCTATTATCCTAGGAGTCTTCTGCTGCAACTGACTTCTAGGTATAGCAGTTGCTTTAGAGAAGTGATGAACAACCTGTGGCCCAGGAGTCACATGTGGCCCACCAGACATTTTGTTGACCATTGCCCACTCTCAGGGTTGCCACATTCCACTGGTTTCCATCTGCAAAATTTTCTTTGTACTGGTATGACTGAAGTGATACGCGCATAAAGCGAGGGCAGACGAAGTGAGGTGCATGCTGATTGCATACAACACAGCTGTGCTCCCTCTATATCTCCAAAGGGTGAATACTTCTTTTGTTTTACCATTTGATAGTACTGTTAATATATTAGTGATAAAGCATTTCCTATAACACTTAAACAAGGGAGACCACAATGGGATGTGGGAGGAGTTGGCTAAGGTAGATTGGGAGCAAAAACTTATGGTAGGGCGATTAAGGAATAGGAGAGGACTTTCAAAGCAATTTTTCAGTGCTCAGCAAAAATATATACCAGTGCTAAGGAAGGACTATAGAAAAAGAGATATCCATGGTTGATTATCTAAGGAAATAAAGATATCAAATTGAAAGAAAATGCATACAATGTGGCAAAGATTAGTGGGAAACAAGAGGATTGGGAAATCTTTAAAGGTCAACAGAAAGCCACGAAAACTATTTTAAAAAGAAAGTAAAGTGGATTGTGAGAATAAACTGACTCAGAATATAAAAACAGATAGCAAAAGTTTCTACGTGTGATATATATATATAACGGAAAAGAATGGCTAAAGTAAACATTCGTCCTTTAGAGGATGAGAAGGGGCATGTAATAACTGGAAATGAGGCATTGAACAGTTATTTTGTGTTGGTCTTCACAATGGAAGACACAAATAACATGCCAAAAATTGACGACAAGAAGACTATGGCTGGTGAGGACCTAGAAAGAGATAGATAGTGTTGGATAAGCTAATGGGGCTAAAGGTAGAAAAGTCTCCTGGCTCTGATGGAATGCAACCCAAGGTACTAAAAGTGATGGTGGGGGTAATAGCAAATGCACTAGTGGTAATTTACCAAAATTTGCTGGACCCTGGGGTAGTTGCCGCAGATTGGAAAACAGCAAATATGATGCAGTGTTTAAAAAAGGAGGTAGACAAAAGGTAGGTAACTATACACTGGTTAGCTTAACTTTTGTAGTGGGGGAAATGTTTGAATCTATTATCCAGGAAGAAGTAGCAAGACGTGGATATAAAGTGTCCCATTAGAAAGATGCAGCATGTGTTCATGAAGGGCAGGTCGTGTTTGACTAATTTGGTGGAATTCTGTGAGAACATTACATGTGCAGTGGAAGTGGGGAACCTATGGATGTGTATCTGGATTTCCAGAAGGCATTTGACAAGTTGCCGCACCAAAGACTGCTGCATAAGATAAAGGTGCAGTGTTACAGGTAATGTATTAGCATGGATAGAGGATTGGTTAACTAACAGAAAGCAAACAGTGGGGGTAAATGGGTATTTTTCTGGTTGGCGATCAGTGGCTAGTGGCGTGCCTCAGGGGTCAGTGTTGGGACCAATTGTTTACAATTTACATAGATGATTTGAAGTTGGGGCCAAGAGTAATGTGTCAAAGTTCAGAAGTGACATTAAGATGAGTGGCAGAGCAAAGTGTGCAGAGAATATTGAAAGTCTGCAAAGGGATAAAGATAGTCTAAATGAGTGGGCAAAGGTCCGGCAGATGGAGTACAATGTTGGTAAATGTGAGGTCATCATTTTGGTAGGAATAACAGCAAAATGGACTATTATTTAAATGGTTAAAAATTGCAGCATGCTGCTGTGCAAAGGGACCTGGGTGTCCTTGTGCAAGAATCACAAACAGTTTGCAGGTGCAGCAGGTAATTAGGAAGGCAAATGGAATTTTGTCCTTCAGGGCGAGAAGGATGGAGTTTGGAAACAGCGAGGTTATGTTGCAGTTGTAAAAAGTGCTGGTGAGGGCACACCTCAGTATTGTGTTCAATTTTGTCTCCTTACTTGAGAAAGGATATATTGGCACTGGAGGGGGTGCAGAGGAGATTTACTAGGTTGATTCCAGAGTTGAGAGGCTTGGCTTATGAGGAGAGACTGAGTAGACTGGGGCTAAACTCATTGGAATTCAGAAGAATGAGGGGAGGTCTTTTGGAACATGTAAGATTATGAACAGAATAGCTAAGATGGAAGCAGATAAGTTATTTCCATTGGCAGGTGAAACTAGAACTAGGGGGCATGTCCTCAAAATAAGGGGAAGCCAATTTTAGGACTGAATTGAGGAAGAACTTCTTCACCAAAGGGTTGTGAATCTGGAATTCCCTATCCAGTGAAGCAGTTGAGGCTAAATCATTGAATGTTTTTAAGGCAAGGATAGATACATTTTTGAACAGTAAAGGAATTAAGGGTTATGGTGAGCATGCAGGTAAGTGGAGCTGAGTTCACAAAAAGATCAGCCATGATCTTATTGAATAGCGAAGCAGTCTCAAGGGGCCAGATGGCCTACTCTGCTTCTGGTTCTAATATTCTTATTAACTCATTATGACACATTCTGTGTGTAATTAAATGTATTTGATCTTATTCATGGGGTCATGGGTAGCGAGTATGTTTGATTTCAATCTTACGGCCCATTGAGAAGAAGGAGGACTCCACATGCGATCCACTCTTGCCTTAGGTTGTCCACCATTGCTTTGGAGTATGGTGTCAAGCGTATGAGCTATATATCCCACCCACTGGAGCTGGCTTTGCATCACTAGCTGGGCAGGTTGGTTTGAGAGAGGCTGCTGTTGGACTGTCTGTCTTGCCACCAGATTTGGGGGATCTTACAAAGACACCTCTGGAGATATTTCTCTTGTGTTTGAGATGCCTCCTCTAGGTTGTCCCAGTCTCAAAACCATGTGGAAGGATGAGGATCACTGCTGTCTGGTTACCCCTCACCTTGATTTTGGGTTTGAGCTTCAGAGCCATTCTTCAGTTGGGACAAAGGCTGAACTGGCACATTGGAGTTGATGATGATTTTCATCGAACCGACATCGAAAGGAGGCTCGCAAGATTTGGAAAATGGTCCAACTATTCCAGGATCTCATTGAGCAGCTAGATGGGTAGAACTGGATCAGAACTAATGCTAAAAGGAAGTTGATAGGCCGCAAGAGCGAAGTTGTATACCGACTAGGAGTAGGATGTTCATTTATAAATTGTTAACTTTCCTTCCCACAAGACAAATAAATATTAAATATTTTGAAAGCTTTTTGGGCTTTCAAATGTTAAAAGAACTGTGGAAGAAAATTACATATAACTACTTGTATTGACTAGGTCTTTTTCGAAATAGCAACTTTCAGCTTAAGTCAGGAATGTTGATGGAATCTGAGTTTGCAAAGAATAAGATTTTTAAAGGTCTTTTGGAAAAAAGTTTAATGAGAAACAGCTGCCATGGCTGACTAAATCCAGCTCGAAAAAAATCATTATTGATGTTCTGCCAAGGGAAAAAAACAAATCTTTTCGGATAAATTTATTTTGCTCTTGAGGATTCCTAATGCGCACCAGAAAAATGAGCCTTGTCACTGACATCACCGTGATTTTAGCTGCAGCTTTCAGAGAAAACAGCACATGGAACGGTCGGGAGTAGACAATAACAGTCAGACAGAAAAATGTACCATTTGAGATTGCGGGAAAGATGGAGATAAAAAGACTGAGAATCCTAGAAATCTGAAGCTAGACCTCAAAATGTACAGTTAAGAACGAAAAGGGAAGAATCATCTGAAATCCACACCTCCCTTCTGAAATAAACATAAGAGCAGCATTATTGAAGTTTGTTTCAAAAAAAATTCATTGAGCATTTTGGGGACATTAAATTGGTATTTTGCCATCTTCTAACTTAAGAACCTGAAAAGATTGACCACAATCTGTTTGGAGTTTATAATCTTGTGTTCTGCGTTTGCTAGTGCACGGGGAAGCTACCACCTCTTACCTTTTGACAGCAGTAGTCCTAATCCTCCTCCATCTGCTGACGTTCTTGGCCTTGACGTCTTGACCTTAAATAGAACTCCCACATCTCCTCTGTTGCCACAAGCTGTATCCAAAGCATGTGTTTCTCTTCTGTGGAAAACATTTCTTTTTGCATCAACAAGTTTTAATCTCTATATCAAGCTGATGTCTATGAAATTTTGGACAGTTTACAAGTAAATGCTTTGTAACCGATTACAAATCCTACATCACCTATAGATGCCAACCTTTTTCTTTGTGTCCCATTGGTACTGTTTGTGGTCAGAAACCATCAAACTTTCTACTTGTATTTTTAAACTCCAAAAATGCATCTTGCTTGTTCCTTAATACCCACATGCTTAATGCATTGACATTAAGATGGCTTGTTCCACACTTCTGTTTGAATAAACTTTGTATCGCCTACTACTTACCTCTCCTCTTGCCTGTTTTAACATTGGTGCCCACAGTGAGACTCTTGCCCTTTTGTAATTAGCTTCTCAAAAAAAATTTAGCTTCCAGTTTGCTTTAACTAAATTTGCAAAGGTAGGTTATACCTCAATATAGTTGTTCATAACTGAAAAGTATATAATCTAGGCAGCATAGTGGAGCAGTGGTTAGTGCTGCTGCCTCACAGCGCCAGGGACCAGGGTTCAATTCCGGCTTTGGGTAACTGTGTAGAGTTTGCACATTCTCCCCATGTCTGCGTGGGTTTCCTCCAGGTACTTCAGTTTCTTCACATAGTCCAAAAGACATGCTGGTTAGGTGCATTGGCAGTGCCAAATTCTCCCTAGGTGTACTCAGGTGCTGGAGTGTGGCGACTAGGAGATTTTCACTCACAGTAGCTTCATTGCAGTGTTAATGTAAGTCTACTTGTGACACGAATAAATAAACTTTAACTATATTTCACTTTATCCGTGTCAATTTCCATTAGATTTTCTCTCATCCACCACCCTCCCCTCCACCCACACCAACGAAATGGCTTTGTTCAGACCATTTTATGTTGTTTTCTTCTTCATATCTATTCTTCTGGGCTCATTAATAAAGAGGAACTTTTTTCATGTCTCCGTTATACACTTAAAAATGTACCTTGAGATTCCTTGGTGGCATCTCCTTTCTAATAACCTTTTCTTACCACAATTTCCAGGAACGTTAAGTAGCTTCATTTTGTTTTAGCACTTCATGTTACTAAGTTGTACCATTTGTGACCAAATCTTTCAACCTTTTAATGCAACCTTTTAGTATAATTTTACTTATCCTCCAATCTACCAACAGATTAGATCGAAGTTCTGAGGTCCTGCCTCATCCAGCCATAAATAGCGGTGACCAATTAAACAACTCATAGAATCCCTACTTGCAAAAGGAGGCCATTCAGCCCATTGAGCCTGCGCTGACAATCCCATCCAGGTCCTATCCCCGTAACCTCACATATTTACCCTGCTAATCCTCTTCACACGAATGTTAAATTTAGCATGGCTAATCAACTTAAGCATGCAAATCTTTGAAGTGTGGGAGGCGATTCCACACAGTTACCCAAGGCCAGAATTGAACCCGGGTCCCTGGAGCTGTGAGACAGCAGTGCTCGCTACTGTGCCACGTGCCACATGCCACTCACTGGAGGAGGAGGCTCCACAAATACCCCCATCCTCAATAATGGAGGAGCCCAGCACATCAGTGCAAAAGATAAGGCATTCACAACAATCTTTAGCCAGAAGTGCTGAGTTGATGATCTATTTTTGTCTCCTCCGGAGATGCCAATCTTCAATCCATTTGATTCACTCCACATGACACCAAGAAACAGCTGAAGGCACTGAACACTGCAAAGGCTTTGGGCCTTGACAATATTTTTGAGATACTGCTGAAGACTTGTGCTCCAGAACTTACTGTGTCCCTAACACTGGCATCTACCAAGCAATGTGGAAAATTGCCTAAATTCTGAACACACACACAGCAGGACAAATCCAACCTGGCTAATTACTGCGCTATCAGTTTACACTCAATCATCAGTGAAGCAATGGAAGGGATCATCAGCAGTGCACTCAACTGGCACTTGCTTAACACTAACCTGCTCACTGATGCCAATTCTGTTTCTACCAGGGTCACTCGGTTCCTGACCTCATTATAACCTTGGACAAAAGAGTTGATCCCCAGAGGTAGGGTGAGTGTGACTGCCCTTGACATGAAGGCAGCATTTGACTGAGTGTCACATCAAGGAGCCCTGACTAAACTGGAGTCAATGGGAACGGGGGGGGAACTCTTTGCTGGTTCAACTCATACCTAGTAAAATGGAAGATTTATAGTATGGAAGATTTATAGTGTTTGTTGGAGATCAGTCATCTTAGCTCCAGAACAGCACTGCAGGACTTTCTCAGGGTGGTGTCCTAGGCCCAGCCATCTTCAGCTGCTTCATCAATGACCTTTCCCCCATCATAAGGTCAAAAGTGGAGCTGTTTGCCGATTGCACAATGTTCAGCACTATTCGTGACGACTCAGATACTCAAGCAGTCCATGTCTAAATGCAACAAGAGCTGGACAATATCCAGGCTTTGGCTGACAATTGACAAGTAACATTAGCACCACATAAGTGCCAGGCAATGACCATCTCCAACAAGAGAGGATCCGCCCTTGACATTCAATGGCATTATCATTGCTGAATTCTATCAATATCCTGGGGGTTTACCAGTGACCAGAATCTGAATTTGATTAGCCGTACAAATGCTGTGGCTACAAGGGCTCAGAGCTGTTGGGCAAGTAACTCACCTGACTCCCCAGAGCGTAACCACATTCTAAAAGACACAAGTCAGGTTTGTAATGAAATATTTTCCACTTGCCTGGATGATTGCAGCTCCAACAACACTGAAGAAGCTAGACAAAGCAGCACCTCTTGAATGGCACCCCTTTCACAAGCATTCATTCCCTCTACCACCAAGGCACAGTAGCAGCAGTGTGTATCATCTACAAGATAGCACTACAGAAACTAACCAAGGCACCTTAGACAGCACCTTCCAAACCTGTGACCATCTGGACAAGATGTGGGAAGAAAGGCAGCAGATACCTGGGAACGCCACCATCACTACCACCTGGAAGTTCCCCTCCAAATCGCTCACCAACCTGACTTGGAAATACATTGGCTGACCTTCACTGTTAGTGGGTCAGAATCCTGGAAATCCCTTCCAAACAACACTGTGGGTGTACCTACACTCACCTGACCAAGGAACAGCGTTCCAAAAGCTTGTGGATTTACTATCAAATAAACTTGTTGGACTTTAACCTGGTGTTGTGAGACTTCTTACTGAATGTATCTACAACACATGGGCTGCAGCAGTTCAAGAAGGCAGTTCGTCATAACCTGTTTAACGGCAGTTAGGGATGGGCAATGAATGCTGGACTAGCCAGCTAAGCCCTCACCCCTTGGATGAATGAAGTAACTGCTTGAAAACATCACACAATTCACAGAATCACAAGGCTATGTCCCTTTTAAGAGATTCTATAGTCTCAACAGATGGTTCTGGTGATCTGCTCACATAAACTATTTATATGTCTTAGCTTGGAACCTTGCTCAGTTATTTTTGCCTCCTGACTCCTGTTGTTTCCCTTTACCAGAAAACGTTCTACAGCTTCACATCTTTAGAAGTGGTTGTAATTGTAGCCCACGTATCTTCAGCAGAAAATTGTTAGGTGTTTTGTGAATGGTCCTCGGGCAAACTATGCAATTTATTTGACAGCCTATAATATTTTGCAATAAGTGAAATGAATACACTACAAACAAAAATGCTATTTGCATGACTACAAAACACCAGTGTTATAAGCCTGTGCTACTGATGCATGCCAAGTGCAAAGAGAGGCAAGGTATACATGAGAGATGTGTAGGAGAACATATTTACCACATTGAGAATACTGTGTTGCTGCTCAACTAGATTCATAGAATGCCTACAGTGCAGAAACAGGCCATTCGGCCCATCGTGGCTGCACTGACCACAATCCCATCCAGGCCCTACCTCCATATCCCTACTTTTTTTTAACCCGCTAATGTGCAAGCTCCATACAGACAGTGACCCGAGCCGGGACCGAACCCAGGTTCCTGGAGCTGTGAAGCAGCAGTGCTAACTACTGTGCTACCTACTGTTGCTATCTTGACTGGCATGTGCACTAATGGCTAAGAGTTAATAGCTTAAAAGCTGTAGTGCACTTCTGCTTAGGTCAAAACAAGAGACCACACTCTTTGAAGCCCTAGAGCAAAAATCGTACTCATTCCTGAATAACAGCTATTGGGATTAGGAATGAAGGTGAAATCTGAGGATATTGATTTATAACAATGGCTTCTGCCAAGCCACTTGGCAGACACATTGTTGAAACCAAATTCCAGAGCCATCTAATGGAAAAAGAGCAAAGAAAAGAATAGGCTTTTGCAGTTCCTTATCACGGTCAGAATTTTCCCATCCCGCCCGCTACTGGAATGTTGGTGCGCAGTTGTAGAGAATGTGAAACACCATTGACGGCCGGGCGGGAGTTTTTAGCTTCTAGACTAACCCGGCCAGAGAATTCCATCCATGTCGTTCAGGATGCTGTACTTCACGTCCAACCAACTACTTTGTGAAAATGGAGTCTGTTAAGCTATTTAGGAAGATGAGGCGGCCACATTGCTGTTTGCTGTCATTTGCTGTGTACTAGGAGATGAATAGCAAGTTAAAATTGTAAGGAAATGTTAGCCAGAATAGTGCCCTACAATTTTTCATGTTCTCCAATATTGTTTCAAAATCTCACCTGTGCACTCCCTTTGTATTGCAAAGAGGAAATTCTTCACAAACTCAGTGAGCAACATGAGGGATGGACTTATAAATAGACCATAAGACATAAGAGCAAAATTAGGCCTCTTGGCCCACCGAGTCTGCTTCGCCATTCAACCATGGCTGATATTTTTCTCATTCTCGTTCTTCTGCCTATATGAGATCATAAAACGTAGTAGAACTAAAAATCCTGAAAACATTTTAAGGAGTAATTTGAAGGTAGGGTGGCATCTCTCAGGATGAACAATTTAAATTGACCAAATTGCTTTTTCGTCATAATTGACTTGTAAGGTATTGTCTTGATAACATGTATGCAAAGTCAGGATTGATATACAATGCTGTCAATTGGCCCAAACTGATATCGCCTCTTGCATCAATTATTTTGAGCCTTGGTCATTTTTTTTACCCCTGTTCAGCCTTAGTTTGCAAAGATTATAAATCTTATGTTACAGAGAACATACGAACATAAGAAATAGGAATGGGCACAAGCCATTCGGCGCCTTGATCCTGCACTGCCATTCAATAAAATCATGGCTGATCTAATCAAATCTCCACTCTACCTTTCTTTCTTCTCCCCTGACACCCTTGTAGATCAAAAATCAGACACACTCAGCCTTGAATATGTTCAATGACTCAGCCTCCAAAGGTTTAAATTCTCTGCTGTTTCCTTGTTTTCCATTATTAATTCTCCAATCTCACCCTTTAGAAGACCACTGTTTACTTTAGTTGCGCTCTTCCTTTTTTATGTTTTTAGTTTTAGTCTTGTGGTTTCACATGTTAAGTAATTGCTTGATATTATTAATTGTTTTCTGCTTCCACTCCTCCGTCTCTTTCTCTCTCTCTCTCCCTCCCCCTCTTTCTCTCTGTTCTTCCTGGCCTGTCAACTTTACTTTGTAATATTGGAATCGTCTCATACCTATTATCAAATTGATTTTTGTTTTTTGCAGCCTCTACTTATGTAAACAGGTGTTTCTGTTTGTTTAAGGACACGGATATCGCAAACTGAACATAGATTCTGACATTTTTGAGGTGGAGAAAGGAATATTTTTATTATAGGATCTTTCTAATAGATGAAGTATCATTGGATCACAAGTTTGGTGCTAATTTTTTAAAATTTATTACACAGCTGTAATTCAATTTAAATATATGTGTATATATAGGAAAGTAACTTACTTGCCTTGCCTTTCAATTTTATTGTTGCTTTAACTTCTCCTGATTCGTTGGAAATTTGCATCACTGGTTTGTGGTTCAATGATGGACAGAAACAAGTGAGGTGTAGATTCAATGTGCACAGTAAGAAGTCTCGCAACGCCAGGTTAGATTCAATGAGGCCAGAATGATGAGGCTACAAATTAAAATTGAAAATTTTAGAAAAACACTATTGTACAGCAAAGTTTGGAACAAGTTGTGTGGGGGGGGGTAAGTATTCATGGATTGCTTCTGTTAATTTTTGTTTTGTGGTTATCAGTTTGGTGCTTAGAATTATAAAAGGCGCAAGAAGATGGTAACTATTGTTACGTAGTTGACAGTGCAGCTATCTTTCACACAAGAAGCCCCAAACATCAGTGGCTTCAAATTTGTTTTTGGTGATAATGATAGATAGAGAAATGTGGGGTTATAACCCAGGAAGGCTCCCAGCCTTTCAAATGGCACTACTGGATCTTTAACATCCACCAGAACAGCCAGACAGAATCTTGATTTTAAAATATTTCTTTCAACAAACAGAATAATTAGCAATGCAACAGTCCCTAAGTTTGATGTTTGGCCTACATTAAGTGCTCAAGCACTGGGATGAGTCTTGAACCCCAGCCACCTGACTTTGGTGCAAGTGTTTCTTTTTATTCATTCATGGGACATGGGCATCACTGGCTGGTCAGCATTTATTGCCCATCCTGAGTTGCCCTTGAGAAGGTGATGGTGAGCCACCGCCTTTAATCACAACAATCTGCATACTGTGGGTTGACCCACAATGTTGCTAGGGAGGGAATTCCCGGATTTTGACCCAGCAACTGCAAAGCAATAGCGATATATTTCCAAGTCAGGATGATGAGTAGCTTGGAGAGTAATTTGCAGGTGGTGGTGTTCCCATGTATCTGCTGCCCTGTCCTTCTAGATGGAAGTGGTCATGGGTTTGGAAGGTGCTGTGTAAGGATCTATGGTAAATTTCTGCAATGCATCTTGTAGATGGTGCACACTGCTGTTACTGAGCATCAGTGGTGGAGGGAGTGGATGTTTGAGGATGTGGTGTTTAATCAAGTGGGTCACTTTTATCCTGAATGGTGTCAAGCTTCTTGAGTGTTGTGGAAGCTGCACCCTTCCAGGTAAGCGGGGAGTATTCCATCACACTCCTAACTTGTGTGTTGCCAATTGTGCCAAGATAACACCTGGTAATTGTGCTTTCCTTCTCCAATCTTTGTTTTTTTCATATTAGATGCCATCCATTAATAGTTCATAGCCAAAGACGTGAATGGCTTTTAAGCTTTTGCTCACTGACAGTCACAGTCAACTGAGAGCTTGCTGATGAGAGCTCAACAAATGCGCAAGGACGTTATCCCAAAAGGTCACAAGGCATTAATTCACTATCAAATAAGCTGCATCTTTTCCTTTCAGAATTCAGTGACACGGAGTGCTCCCTTTTCAAATGACTCTCAAGGTCGAAGTGGTGCTCGTTTTCACACCACGTATGACAGGAGATATGTGGTCAAAACTATATCCAGCGAAGATGTGGCTGAAATGCATAACATTTTGAAGAAATACCATCAGGTAATTCTTAGAAGTTCTTAGAATAATGTATGAAATAGGGAACTTTTTTTGTTTTAAATGATAGAGCAGTGGTCCTCCCAAGCACTAATGAGAATAATTATGTTAAGTACTTCAGAAAAGACGTATTCCATCACATTCTTCACTCGGAATCCTGAATAAAAGTCTAACTAGAATGTTATCTTTGACAGAAGTCAAAGTATATTTAAATGAAATGTGGGCCAGAAATTTATGATTATGCCTTTCCTTTGTGTATTTTTCCCCCAGTAACTGTAAAATGGACCTCAACAGCAGAAACAACTTATATTTAGATAGTAACTTTAACATGATGAAATATCCTACAACACTTCTGAGTATGACACAAGTCGCGAGGAGATGTTAGGTCACATAACCAAAAGTTTGATTAAAAATTATAGGCTTTAGAAAGTGTCTTAAAGGAGAAAAGTGAAGTGGAGAGGTGCAGCAAAGGCATTTCAGAGCTTTGGCCAAGGTCACTGAAAGCATGGTTGCCAATGACAGTGTGGTTATGACTGGAAAAGCACAAGAGGCCTAAATTAGAGGAGCACAGATATCTCAGCGGATTGTGGGGCTGGAGGAAAATACAGTGAAAGAGAAGTGCAAGGCTATGGAGGATTTGCAAACAAAGGTGAGAATTTTATAATCAAGATGTTATTTGACCAGGAGCCAATGTAAGTCAGCAAGCAGAGAGGCGGTAGGAGAGCAGGACTTGCTGCACATTAGAAAGCGGATAGCAGATTTTGGATGACCTTAAGTTTATGGTGGGAAGAATGTGGGTGGTTAACCAGGCGTGCATGGGAATCGTCAAGTCTAGAGGACATTATATGAATTGTGATGAACTGATGACTCTGGTCTTATTATTTCAAAGTTTGCACAATGGCAAAGTTCTTAAAGTAGGAACTTTGTTTACCTTTTGCTATAGGAACATGATTTGTTGCAAAACAGCAACACTTTTGAGGGGTGATCTTAGAGGTCTATAAAATAATAATAATATAGTCTTTTAAAAAGCATTTAGACAGTTACATGGGTAAGATGGGTATAGAGGGATATGGGACAAATGCGGGCAATTGGGATTAGTTTAGGGGCTTTAAGAAAAAAAGAATGGCATGGACAATTTGGGGTGTCGATAGTAGTCATGATGTGGGTATGCCGGCATTGGACTGGCGTAAACACAGTAAAAAGTCTGACAACACCAGGTTTTAGTCCAACCGATTTATTTGATAATAGACTCACAAGCTTTCGGGGTTAGTCCCTTTGTCAGGTGAATGGAGAGTTCTGGCCTCAGAGCATATAAAGCACAGACAGTTTAGAGATTACTGATTAGAATGCGAATCTTTACACCTAACCTGCTGTTCAAGACCTGAAGTGGCTGACAATGTGAGTGGAAGGAGCACTGATCACAGGTTAAAGAGATGTGTATTGTCTCCAGACAGTACAGTAAGTGAGGTTTTGCAAACTCAGGCAAGTCACGGGGGTTACAGATAGTGTGACATGAACCCAAGGTCCCTGTTGAGACCGTCCTCGTGTGTGGAACTTGGCTATCAGTCTCTGTTCAGCGACTCTGCGCTGTCGTGTGTCGTGAAGGCCGCCTTGGAGAATGCTTACCCGAAGGTCAGAGGCTGAATGCCCGTGACCACTGAAGTGTTCGCCAACAGGAAGGGAACAGTCTTGCCTGGTGATTCTCCGGAGTCTTCAACATATCATTGATGAAGACGAACATCTCGCCAGGGCTATCCCCACGCCCCCACTTCTTGCCTTCAGACAACCACACAACCTCAAACAGACCATTGTTCGCAGCAAACTACCCAGCCTTCAGGAGAACAGTGACCACAATACCACACAACCCTGCCACAGCAACCTCTGCAAGACATGCCGGATCATCGACATGGATACCATCATCACACGTGAGAATACCATCCACCAGGTACGTGGTAAATACTCTTGCAACTCGGCCAACATTGTCTACCTGATACGTTGCAAGAAAGGATGTCCCGAAGCATGGTACATTGGGGAGACCATGCAGACGCTACGACAACGGATGAATGAACATCGCTTGACAATCACCAGGCAAGACTGTTCCCTTCCTGTTGGCGAACACTTCAGTGGTCACGGGCATTCAGCCTCTGACCTCCGGGTAAGCGTTCTCCAAGGCGGCCTTCACGACACATGACAGCACAGAGTCACTGAACAGAGACTGATAGCCAAGTTCCGCACACATGAGGACGGTCTCAACAGGGATCTTGGGTTCATGTCGCACTATCTGTAACCCCCGTGACTTGCCTGAGTTTGCAAAACCTCACTTACTGTACTGTCTGGAGACAATACACGTCTCTTTAACCTGTGATCAGTGCTCCTTCCACTCACATTGTCAGCCACTTCAGGTCTTGAACAGCAGGTTAGGTGTAAGGATTTGCATTCTAATCAGTAATCTCTAAACTGTCTGTGCTTTATATGCTCTGTCTGAGGCCAGAACTCCCCATTCACCTGACGAAGGGACTAACCCCGAAAGCTTGTGAGTCTATTATCAAATAAATCGGTTGGACTAAAACCTGGTGTTGTCAGACTTTTTACTATGGACAATTTGGGCCAGTTTCCATGCTGTAAACCTCCATGACTTGAAAATTATGCTTAAAGCAAGTCTTATTTGAGCTCAATGTGACAGACTTTTAGTGTTGAAGATTTTAACAACAAAGAAATGCTCCTTGTTTTGAAACAAAAACTTGTCAAGTTTTCAAAGATAGTCTAACCTAACTATTTTCAGCTATTCTGTGTTGTGAGGAGTGCTTAACTTTGCAGCAGCTTTATAATCAAGTATCCAATCTCTACTCAAGGGCCATCGATGCCTCTGTAAGGCTCCCTTTGCATAGGTGGAGTTCTTGAAATACACAGAAGGAAAATAAACTGTTAACAATACCAAACATGTATTCTTGCAGACAAAAAATAATTTTTTCCCAAGAACAAAGAAAAATACAGCACAGAAACAGGCCCTCAGCCCTCCAACCCTTCACCAATCATGATGCCTGCCAAAAATAAAACCATTTTCCTCCATTCCCATCCTATTCATGTATTTGTCTAGTTGCCCCTTAAATGCCACTATTGTACCTGCTCCCACTACCTCCCCAGGCAATGCGTTTCAAACATTCACCACTCTCTGTAAAAAAAAAACAACCTTGCCTCACACATCTAAATTTTTCCCCATGCACCTTAAACCTATGTCCCCTAGTACTTGACTTTTCTACTTGGGAAAGAGCATCTGACTATCCAAAGCTAGATAACTTTTCAATGGTGCTTAGTGATAACTATTGTTATAAATTGTTAAATTATTAAAATATTGTTTTATTAATATTGTGGTAATACAACACTAATCGTATAATGCAATATTTTTATTTTGTCAACGGTAGAAATTGTTGTGTCATGCAATGCCTTAAACAAAAGGCATGTATTGGTGGGAAACTTCAGCAGAATGTGTAGGTTTCAAATTGGAGTAACTTTGTTTTACCGTACAATAACATTATTGGAGAAATGGCATGGGATTTTGACTAAGCAACTAAATAACTAACCTGACAGGTTCATCCAGCCCTCATAAAGCGCCTCCTCCCACTTCAAGTACCATGCCCTGAGAGGAAGTTGGTGACCATGGACTTCTATTAGATTGGTCCATGATTATATTTGGTAAAATAATTCAGTGGTTTGCCATCTCTCCTGCTCTTACCGCCTGCATCAGGCACATTAGAAGGTTACAATCAGTGTAGTCACATTATAAACACACCCTTCCATGGTCATCAAGATCCAGAGTGGGACTTGAACTTGGAGCTTCTGGCTTAGAGGCAGGGATACTATTACTGTGCCACAAGCCCTTGGTTCATTAACAACACCATTTCCATAACATATTTGACCAGTGCAAATCAATTTAAATGGGAGTCCTGTATTTTAGGGGAATTGAGTGTAATTTTTAATATTTTGAAACATTTTCAAAAATCATGAACAATATTGTTACAGGAGCCAAGCCCTTTTAAAATGTCATAGACTTCAGCGCATCAGCCTGCTCACGTATGGATTATGTGCATGTATTCAGAACTTGCACTGCTGTTTTATAGAGGAATAGAGCCTTGATGCTACATAATTTTTCAGTATGAATGCACATTTACTTTACTGTGGTGTGTTTTTGGGGTTTTAAAGAATTGTTGATCAGGTCAAGCGGGGGGGCAGGGTGAATCGTTTAGTGTTCTGTGAGTATTTTGTGCTTGAAGAATTTCTTATGCTTCAGAAAAGAGAGAATTCTGTTTCATTCTCATCAACCTCATCCAGACCAGGAATAGAACATAGAACATAGAACATTACAGCGCAGAACAGGCCCTTCGGCCCACGATGTTGCGCCGACCAGCTTTTTAAAAAAAACACTAACCCACTAATCTAAACCAATCCCATTTCGTCCATAAACCTATCCACAGATCTCTTTAACACCCCCAAACTAGGCGCATTTACAACTGCAGCTGGCAGGGCATTCCAGTCCCTCACCACCCTCTGGGTAAAGAACCTACCCCTGACATCAGTCCTATAACTACCCCCCCCTTAATTTAAAGCCGTGCCCCCTCGTGCTAGCTTTCTCCATCCGAGGAAAAAGGCTATCACTATCCACCCTATCTAAACCTCTAATCATCTTATATGTTTCAATAAGGTCCTCTCTTAGCCGCCTTCTTTCCAGCGAAAACAACCCCAAATCTCTCAGTCTCTCTTCATAGGATCTCCCCTCCATACCAGGCAACATCCTGGTAAACCTCCTCTGCACCCTCTCCAAAGCCTCTACATCCTTCCTGTAATGTGGGAATGGCACAGCCAGACACAGAGTGAAGCTTCTTAGTGGCATTTTTTCTGTATGGAAGAGTAGTCCACCTTTTCAAATCTTAATTTTTCCATTTTGAGCACAAGATATTGGTCATTGAAATGAGGAGTAATTTTAAGTTGGGTGTCCATTTTTATAAGGAGCTGTGTTCAAGCTGTTCAGATCATTTTAATAAGACGACCCTTTCAGCAGAGATGGGAGATTGTGATCACTTCACTGGACTGGATTCAGATCTGGTCCCGAAGGGATGAGAACATGTGCTGACCCCCTGGTTTGACCATTATTCATCTTTCTATAAGATAAATGATTTGTGCTTTTCTGCATAGCCATGCCATCCATTATATCAGCCAAGCATATAGATGCCCATTTAAAGTCCTGACTGCCAGTCAGTGAAGTCAGAGACCGGAAGTCTATCTTCACTCCGTTTTAGATTTATTCAGAGTGAAAAGCTACAAATGTATTGCTCCAAGCACCACTACTCAACCAGTGTTATAAGCATCTCTTTATTTTTCTTCATTGGAAATTGCAGTCCCAACTTGGGTTTTATTCAAAATAAACAATTCAGAATACAAGCTATCACATGGTTGCCATCCTCAAGGATAGTAGATGTTAAATTGTTAAGACTGCCAGTTAGGTGTCTCTTATATGTAATTTAGCAATCATGCAATCAATGCCCTCCACCTGTTTATACTTAAACTGTTGATTGGATGAATTAAGGTGATGGTCAGATAACTGGGCTTACTAAGGTCATGCAGAGGGGACTTTTTAAAAAAATTTCTTTTTGATTAACTAGACAAATTATTCAGTTTTTTAATCTATTTTTGTTGTGCATTTTTATGAGTGTCTCAACCCGAGTTTCAGTATTGTAGAACTAAATGATTTTTCTCTTTTCTCCTTCTCCATGTGCTCCATGCAGTACATTGTGGAATGTCATGGGAACACCCTTATTCCACAGTTCCTAGGAATGTACCGACTGACGGTGGATGGGGTTGAGACCTACATGATTGTCACAAGGAATGTCTTTGGTCATCGACTCCCTGTTTACAGAAAATATGATCTGAAGGTACTGCGAGCTGGGTTCCAAATTCGCTTGTTAGAATTTTTTGCAATTATTAATTTTTGAAAACATTAACAATGACTCTTCTCCCTTGATTATTTTTTCTCAATCTAGTTTCTTTTCCTGATTTCTGCTGCTTTTAAAAAAGGTTTATATCTGGCACATGTCGATAGGACATGTAAGCTACAAAATTACAGTGAGGGTCAAATTTCCCAGCTGCCAATTAAAAACACATGAGCACATTTTTAAAAGTAATTTTCACAAACCCTTTCAATAACCATATTGGTTCTTCAGCTTCCACTTTTTTTTATTTGCACTGTTCTTGCTCTCTTTTAAATTATTCTCACTGGCTGAAGACAGTTTGCATTTTTTCTATACTTTGTTTCCATCCCCAGCCATTTGATTCCCTTTCATTCATCTTTAACCAACATTTTTCTCCTCACTCATTTATTTCCCAGCTTAATCTTACAGAACAAAGAACAACCCAGCATGGGAAACAGGCCGTTCAGCCCAACGAGCCCGCGCTGCCGCATCCTCCTACACCTACCCTGCCCTGTGTGTATGTGAGTGGAACCCCTAATGTAGCCAGATTCAGGGGAGAATAGTGTCAATTTAGTACACCAATCAGCCTAAGAGCACATCTTTGGGGTGTGGGAGGAAACCGGAGCGCCCGGAGGAAACCCACACAACCACAGGGAGAATGCACAAACTCCCACAGACACAGGCCCAAATCCATGAATCTGCACAGCCAGCAGTGCTAGTCACTGAGCTGTTGTGGTGCCTGTCTGCTGGTCCAGGATTAAGCACACACACCGACACGAAGTACTGGGCCACTCCCGGAACCTCCAAGAGCAGCCTACGCACGACCCACCGTGTGCATGCCCCTCGTTTGACAACAAGGTGGACCGACACCTGTGGATTAAAAAGACAAAACGTTAACATGTAATACTACATTTCCGGTGTTGTCCCGAGGCTCTTACCGTATTTAATACCCTCTACTATAACCCTCCATCCTTGTTTCGCTCATGTGTCTATCTAAGTAAACCTTAAACAAGTCCAACGTGCCTGCCTCCACCACCCTACTCGGTAGCACGTTCCATACCCCCACGACCCTCTGCATGAAAAACCTTCCTCTCATATCCAAATTATACTCCCACCCCCCCCCCCCCCACCCCACCCACCCCCCCCCCCCCCCACCCACCCACCCCCCCCCCCCCCCCCCCCCCCCACCACCCTTAGATCGTGACCTCTCGTAATTGTGGCCAATCTAGGGAAAAGCCTACCACTGTTGACTCTATCTATTCCCTTCAGTATTTTATACACCTCTATCATACCCCCCCTTAATCTCCGTCTTTCTAAGGAGAAGAGCCCCAGTTTCTCCAACCTTTCCTCGTAACTCACTCCTTCCATGCCAGGCAACATCCTGGTAAACCTCCTCTGCACCCTCTCCAGGGTCTCCACGTCCTTCCGGTAGTAAGGTGACCAGAACTGGACGCAGTACTCCAAATGTGGTCTAACCAATGTTCTGTACAACTGAAACATTAGATGGCAGCTCTTATACTCTATACCCCTTCCTATAAAGGCTAGCATCCCATAAGCTTTCTTCACAACCTTCTCTACTTGTGTTGACACCTCCAGAGACTTGTGCACCTGCACTCCCAGGTCCCTCTGTATTTCTATACTCTTAATCGGTCTATCTTTTGTCACGTAACTCCTCCCTGCATTATTTCTTCCAAAATGCATCACCTCGCATTTGTCAGGATGAAATTCCATCTGCCATTTATCTGCCCAATATACCAACCTATCTATATCCTGTTGTGTCACCTGACAGTCCTCCTCGGTATCTGCCAATCCTGCCATCTTGGTGTCATCCGCAAACTTGCTGATCACGCCACGTACGCCCTCTTCCAAGTCGTTTATATATACTACAAAGAGGAGAGATCCCAGTACTGAGCCCTGCAGCACACCACTGGTGACTGGCCTCCAGCCAGAAAAGGTCCCCTCGACAACTACTCTGTCTCCTATTGCCCAGCCAGTTTTCGACCCACCTAGCTACCTGTCCTTGTATCCCATGTGCCTTAACCTTTTCTACCAGCCTACTGTGAGGGACTTTGTCAAACGCCTTACTGAAATCCATATAGACGACATCAACGGCTCGCCCATTGTCAACCGTTTTTGTCACCTCCTCGAAGAATTCTACCAGATTCGTAAGGCAAGACCTCTCCCGAACAAAGCCATGTTGCGTATCCCTAATCAGATCGCAACGCTCCAAATGCTCATACATCCTATCCCTAAGAATTTTTTCCAATAATTTTCCTACCAGCGATGTCAAACTCACTGGTCTATAATTACCAGGGTTATCCCTACTACCTTTTTTAAACAGCGGTACCACATTAGCTACCCTCCAGTCCTCTGGGACCTCACCTGTGTCCAAAGAAGAGACAAAGATTTGCGTCAGAGGCCCAGCAATTTCATCTTTCACCTCCCTAAGCAGCCTGGGATAAATACCATCAGGCCCCAGAGCTTTATCCGTTTTTATGCTACCTAAAAACCTTAGCACTTCCTCCCTCGTAATGGATATTTCCTTCCACTGATCTACAGCTCCCTCCAAGACACTACACGACACCGATCCCCTCTCCTTCGTGAATACCAACGCAAAGTATTCATTCAGGATCTCCCCCATTCCCTCAGACTCGATACATAGCTCCCCTCCTTTGTCCCTAAGAGGACCAATTTTCCCTCTAACCACTCTCTTGCTCCTAATACAAGAGTGAAATGCTTTTGGATTTTCCTTAATCCTATCGGCCAAGGCCATTTCATGCCCCCTTTTCGCCCTTCTAACTCCCCTTTTTAGCTCCCTCCTACTCGCTCTATATTCCTCCAGCGCACTCTCTGTTCCTAGTTGTTTCGACCTAACATATGCCTCCCTCTTCTTCCTGAAGAAGTCTTCTATACCCCCTGTAATCCACGGCTCCCTAATCCTGCCTTTCCCATCCTTCCTCTTTACCGGCACGTGCCTTTCCTGCAACATTATCAGTTTGCCCTTAAAAGCCTCCCACTTACCAACCGTGGACTTGCCAGCTAACAACCTCTCCCAATCAGTGTCCTTCAGCTCCCTCCTAATCTGGCTATAGCTCACCTTCCCCCAGTTCAGAACCCTCCCCTTCGGCCGGCACTCATCCCTTTCCATTTTTATCCTAAAGTAGACGGACTTGTGGTCACTGTTAGCCATATGTTCACCTACCTCAACCTCAGCCACCTGCCCTGGCTCATTTCCCAGCACTAAATCCAGCATAGCCCCCTCCCTAGTCGGGCTAGTTACGTACTGCTCCAGGGACCCTTCCAACACACGTTTTACAAACTCCTCTCCCTCTGCACCCCCAGCTCTAGGCACCTTCCAATCTACTCCAGGAAGATTAAAGTCACCCACTACAACTACCTTCTTCTTTCTGCACCTATCTAAAATGCCTCTGCAAATACCTTCCTCCACTGACCTCGGGCTGTTGGGTGGCCTATAGTATACCCCTAGCATCGTAATCTCTCCCTTTTTATTCCTCAACTCCACCCACAACGACTCAATCCCTAACTCCTCCATATTGTCCTCCCTCTGCACTGCTGTGATGTGCTCCTTTACTAACAACGCCACCCCACCACCTCCCTTCAACCCTCCTCTGTCACACCTAAAACACTTATACCCAGGGACATTCAGCTGCCAGTCCTGCCCTTCACGTAACCACGTCTCCATTATTGCCACCACATCTAATTTCCTCACAAACATCAAGGCCCTAAGCTCATCCGTTTTACCCGTCACACTCCTCGCATTGAAACAGACGCAGTCCAACCCACCAGTGCCACTCAGAACCTCCTTCTCCCTGCTAATTTTCCTTTCATCCAAACCTACCCTATCACCCAACACCCTCCCAACCCCAGTGTTTACTGAGCTATCAGACACATCCCCACCCCCCCTCCCTATTAGTTTATACCCTGCCTAAACACTCCAGCTAACCTCCCTGCTAAGAAATTTGTCCCTCTCCCATTCAAATTTTCCCCATCCCTCCTATACAGCTGCCCTTCTCTCACAAATACCTCCCAGTGGTCTACAAAAGTGAAGCCCTCTACCTTGCACCAATCCCTCAACCATGCATTCAGCTGCATGATCTCGTTATTCCTAGCCCTGCTGGTACTAGGCAGCAGCCCAGAGAATGCCACCCTGGAGGTCCTGCTCTTCTGTTTGGACCCCAACTCCCTAAATTGCCTACGTACATCTGCCCTATCCCGCCTTCCTACGTCCCTCTCCCCTGCGTGTATTATTACCTCTGCCTGGGTCCCCTCCCCTTTCAAAATTCCCTCTATCCTTTCCGTTATGTCCTGTACCCATGCTCCAGGGAGGCAGACCACCATCCTGGAGTCACGCCTCTGCCCACAGAACCTCCTGTCGATTCCTTTGACCCTCCCATCCCCTACCACTATCACATTGCCAGCCCCCTTCTGTCCCTGTAAGTCAGTCTGGCCCTCCTGTCTATCCTTTTGTGCCCCTGTCGATGAACCTTGTCCCTGTTTTCCTTTTATATCCCCTTAACAAGTGTTCCTACTAATTCAATTTGTGGCTTCCAATGTGCTGCTTCTAACTAACAAACTATAATTACTAGAACCAGCATTGGTTGCATCTTTTAGCCATAGTTGTTCCTCCCCATCTTCCCTTCTTATCTCATGCACATTCCCCAGCAACTGAAACCTGCTTCTAATCATACAATTAAAACTCTCCCAATTTCCACTGGAATAATTGGCCTGGCTGACAGGTGTCAAATTGATACCACAGCTATCCATCTGAAATAGTAGCGTTAGAATGGGTTTCAGTCAGGCCGTATCCCATTTACATTGCCTGACTAGAGCCCCAATTCTCCTGCTCAGTGGAGAATTCTGTGCCTGTATCATTGCATGCATGTGTATAGCTCCCGTCACAGAGGCTTACATTCTGAATCTTTTGCAGGGAGTCCAGGAGAACTCCTAATCACTGCATAAACCAGGTTTGACACTTCAGTGAAGTTAGAGTCGATGTGATGTTAAACTCAAAGTTAAACTGCCTTTTTTGTTATCTATTTGTGCGGATGGTCATCACTGGCTGGCCAGCATTATATTGCTCATCCCGAATTGACCTTGAGAAGGTGGCAGTGAGCCACCCTCTTAAATTGCTGCAATCCATGCGCTGTTGGTTGACCCACAATGCCGTCAGGGAGGGAATTCCAGGATTTTGACCCAGTAACTATGAAGGAATGGTGACTTTTTTCCACTGTCTTGTATCTTTGTTCTGAAGCAATGACTTTTCCTGCTGAAGCTGAATGCTTTGTGATTACTGGCTCATGTTTTGATCTCTTCAAAAGTTCCTCCTCCAGCTACAAAGCTGAAGACCAGTTTGTGATGTAATATTCATTACTTGTGTGGATGGGTGCAGGAGCGACAGCATTTCAAGCTGCACACCATCTAGGAGAGAGGAAGCTAGGGTGCTGCCCGTGATTTGTTATGCAATATTGATACACTGACTACAGTCTATAGATTCAATATATGTTCTACAAGATTCATTGCAGGTTACCTTTAATGGCACCTCCTACCACTGGGGGAACCAAGAGCAACAATATTATGGGAGCATCGTATCAAAGTTCCCTTTCAAGCCACATCATCTTGACTTGGACCTAAATCGCCATTCTTTTGTTGCTGCATCAATATCCTAGAATTTATTAGTTAATATTGCTTTAGGACCACCAGGGGGCAGCAATTCAGGCAAGTTCATTACCAACTTTTCAAAGTAGCTTGTATGAGCAATATCACCCAGCTCCCAAGAGAAAATAGATTTTTTTAAATTTCCCTATCCTTTTCCTGTTCTTCCTTTTCATCTGCATAGACACAGTGACTAATGTGTGAAATAGGCCTCCATACAGAAAAGTGGAGGGAAAAGATTGGATGCTCCGGTTTCTTCATTCTTGTGATGATTTTTCAGTCCATGCACCCTTATTACAGTCTCACCAAAATCTCACTACTCACCATCTCAGAACCCAACATAATTTTCAAGACAGCGACTTGTATGTTGCTTTTAATGTAATGAGACACCTTGCGGTGCTTCACAGGAGCATTATAGAATAAACACCAGGGCACAGAGGAGATATTGGCTCAGACGACCAAAAGCTTGATCAAGGAGGTAGGTTTTAATGATGGTCTTAAAGGAGGAAGGTGGGGGGGTTGGGTGGGTGGAAGAAGAAGAAGAAGTGGAAGGAAGAAATTCTAGAGCTTGGGACCCAGTCAACTGAAGGCACAGCTATTAGTGGAGCAATTATGATTCGGAATATACAAAAGGTTAGAATTAACGGAACAAAGAAATCTTGAGGAGGTTCCAAAGATGGAGAGGGCAAGGCCTTGGAGGGATTTGAAAACAAGAATGTGAATTTTAAAATGCTGCTTGACCTGAGGCCAATGTAGGTCAGCAAGGGTGTTAGTGGAACAGGGCACACAGTGAGGTGAGATGGGTACCAGAGTTTTGGATGACCCCCAAGTTTACAGAGGGTAGAATGTGGAGACCAACCTGGAGTTGCATTGGAATTGTCAACTGAGGGGTAACAAAGGCATGGATGAGGCTTTCAGCAACAGATGATGAGTACTATTATGTAGCTAGTAAAAAGTGGTCTTAGTGATGGCACAAGTTTGAAATAGGAAGTTAATCTCAGGTCAAACATGACACTAAGGTTGCAAACAGGCTGGCTTAATTTCATTGTTACCGGGAAACGAGATGGAGATGGTGACTCACAGGAGTGTTATAAAACAAATACAGAACCATAGAGAGATATTGGGTTAGGAGACCAATTCCTTGATTTAAGAGGTGGGTTTTAAAAGTAGACTTGAAGGAAGTGTGATAGAGAAGGGGATAAGCATAGGGAAGGAATCCCAAAGCTTGGAGCCCAGACAATGAGCTCCAAGGTAATGGGGTTTAGAGAGGGAACTGAAAACAATGGTCGGAATTTTCAGGCCATTCCGACTGGGGGTTCCGCTGATCCTGACAACAGCACACCCCTATCCTGAGTTTCCTGGCGGTGAATGATACACTCACGGGAAGCCTGGTTGACAATGGTGGGTCCAGAAGATCTCGCTGCCAGCCAATGGTGGGCCATCTCTGCTGTCATGAAGCGTGCAGCGGATTGAGCAGGAAATCCCACCCAATGGCTTCACTCTTCCCAAAATTTAATTGGAAGAAATTTCTGGAACTGCATGTCGGATAGCAGTCTGATAATTTAGCAACAGTAGCAGAGTTGGGAGAGTTGATGGTCAGATACATTGGTGACACTCGGCTCTATGTGTAGAAACTAATACCGTGCCTTCGGATGATGTCACCTAGAGGCAGCATGATGGTGAGTGACTCATGTTGTATTGGTCCTCACGTTCATTTGGTTCCCACCTGTGCCTCCAAGCAGTCCCGGTCTGCTAAATTGCTTTGACATGTGAGCCAAAACAGTTAAAGTAGCTGTCTGGTCTCCTACCCTCTATAACCTAGGGATTTATTTACTTTGGCATGTGAAGACTGGGCAATCTAAGATCTAACAGCCTTAGTGGGAGATCAGCATAGAGCTTGAGAAGAGACAAGACATCCTGGTCACCCACTGCATCCAGACCTATCTCGGGTCATCTAGACTTATCTTGCCACTCGAGTAGAATAGACCAGGATAAGAGAATAAGGCTGACAATGTGCAACTCTGTCTGTCTATAATCCAATTTATGCACGCGCCATGTTAAAGTGAAGTAAATTGTGCCATGAAATACTAATGGATTTGAGTGTGCTTCTTTGTTATTGACAGTAACTTCTATATTGAGGTGCAGTCATTAAAATTATTTGCTTGTGGATGCAAAGACATCCACAGCTTCTTTCCTACAGTAAACTATCTCCTTAGACCTCTCTTCCCATGCCTTCTCAGGTTTTTCTTCAACAATGCTTGCTAGGAAATCCCGGATTTCTTTGTCAATAAGATTGAGACCATCTGATCAACTGCTTCTCCTTTTTTTTCTCCTCCTGAGCCAAATATCTTCTCAGGTGCCCCCACTGCTTTGGTGCAGAATTTGCATCTTCCATGCCCTCTCGAAGCTCATCTTGCACAGAAGGCCCACCTTCTGTTCTCTTGACCCTATTCAAAATAAACAGCAGACCTTGCTGGATTTAAAGGGTTTCAAGGGGCTTTTCTTGCTGGATCCCTGTTGTTAATGGTTTTTTATCCTAATGTACTATTACTCTCTCTCTCTTTTCTCGCTCCACACCACACCCCCCCCCCCCCAAAAGAACCCTTTCTAATCTGTCACCATCGTATCTTGCATCCCAATAAAAACCCTTGGCCCTTGTCTCTTTCTGAACTAACACTGATCTCCAGCTTTATTTCTTTCCTTTCCGAACTCCTTGAGAATGTAATTAGCTCCCAAATCCATGTCCATAATTCCAGAACTCCCATGTTTGAATCCCTCCGGTCAGGGTTCTATGCTGCCACAGGACTAAATCAGCAAACCAAAAGAGAAAACACTGGAAAATGTCAGCAAGTCTGACAGCATCTGTAAGAAGGGGAAAGAGCTAATGGCTTGAGTCTAGTTGACCCTTTGTCATCTAAGGTGCCTAAACTCAATTTGGGCTCCAGACCTTGTTGCAGCTTGGTCCAAGTATGACAAAAATGCTGAATGCCAGGGATGAGGTAAAAGTGATTACACTTGACATCAAGGTTGCGTTTGACTGAGATTGGCATCAAAGAACCACAACAAAGTTTTCAATCTCCTCCACAACTCTGTTTTCTCAACACTGACTTCATTCTTCATGGCAGCTGTTTCAGGCTGAACCAGGCCAGCTTCAATTTTGCTGTCATATTTGACCCCAAGTGGAGTGTCTGACCACATATCTGCATAATCACCAAGGCCACCTGATCCACTTCCATAATATTGCCAGACTCTGTCCTTGCCTCAGCTCATCTCTGTTGAAACCCTCATGCATTTCTTGTCTCTAGACTTGACTATTCCAATATCCTAGGTTTAAGGTAGCACTATGGTTACATTATTAGACTAGTAATTCAGAGGCCTGGACCAAAGCTATGCCAGTGATGCCCATGACTAAAGTTTTTCAAATTTTGTAGCCCATGTCACAACTCATACCAAGTCCCATTCACCCATCACCCATGTGCTCGCTGGCTTACAGTGGCTCCTGGTTAAGCAACAATTCAATGTTAATTCTTACCATTGTTTTCAAATCCCTCCATGGCCTCCCTATCATCTCAATTGCCTACTAGCCTCAGATATCTGCAGTCCTCCCAGTTATTGACTTTTGAGCAATTTTATTTTTGATTTCTTCCAACATTGGTGACCGTGCTTTCAGCTGCCAAGATGCTAAGCTTTGGAATTCATTCCTTGAACTTCTGGCTCCCTTCCTTCCTTTCAAAGAAGAACAAATATAGCACAGGAACAGGCCCTTTGGCCCTCTAAGCCTGCACCGATCATGTGTTCCTAACTAGACCATCTGTTTGTATCCCTCTCTTCCCAGTCTGTCATGTGGCTATCTAGATAAGTCTTAAATGTTCCTAGTGTGTCTGCCTCAACCAACTTGCTTGATAGTGCATTCCAGGTCACTTAAGATGCTCCTTTTAAAATGATCTGTTTGACCAAGAGTTTGATCGTTTGCCATATTATCTCTGTTTGTGACTCAGTATTTGTTTGATAATACTCCTGTGAGAAGGGCCTTGGGACATTTTGCTATGTTAAAGGTAATTTAATACAAGTTGTTGGCACTGGATGTATGATGTGATACCCAACTTCTGTTTCCTCATTTCAGGGTTCCACAGTGGCCAGAGAAGCTAGTGACAAAGAAAAGGTAAATTGCTAATTATGCCAATGATAAATTATAGGTGACAGCATGCAATATTAAGCTTTAAATCAAAAAAGTGCTATTTCAATAGTCTGACTAAAATAGGAATTTAACAAATTTATTCTCTTTCTCTTTTTTAATCATCAATTTCCAAATATACATGTGAAAGAAAATGATTTTGTTAAAGTAACATTACATTGTTCCAGCGTAATCCCAACTTAAAAAAACAAGATGAAATATTAGCCCAGCAAACTGACTAGTGCTGTAAGCCCTTTAGGAGATTGAAAACTGCAATAAAGAAAGGTTAACACTACTTTGCAAAACAGCTAAGAGCAGGAATCGAATGACATTGGTAGCTGGGATCTATTAACAATGAATGGCCATGTCAATTGTAATGCTTCTTCCTATTTTTTAAACTTTTTCTGCTTCTGCCACACATACAGCCTTTCTTCACTTTCGCGCATTTAACTGATTACTTCAATTTTTGTATACATTCTTGGTGGAGAAACTAAAAACTAGCAGGAAATCCTTTTTTTCACTCCTTCCTCCAGCTAATTACTGAAATGTTTCTCGGTTATTTATTGCTCGATAGTTCAGAGCATCTGAATTCACTTATAAAGGCCACATGGTGTGACATGGGATCTTCTCTGAATATGAGATTAATGGGAAAGTTAATCATTGTAGAACCACACTTCCCATTATAAAGAAAGGTAAGTAATTTTACTTGCTGAATTGGAAACGCCTAACCCAAGAAATGTTCAGATCATTAATCTAAGTGTTTCATTGAACCTCCTCACCAATGTCCTGTGCAGTTGTAGCAAGACTTCTCTGCTTTTATACTCCATTCCCCTTGCAATAAAGGCCAACATTCCACTTGCCTTCCTAATTACTTTCTGTACCTGCAAGCTTAACATATTGTGATTAAGGACACCCAGTTTCCTTTGTTCTGCAGCATTCTGTAGTCTCTCTCTTTTTAAATAACATTCTACTTTACAATTATTCCCATGGAAGTGGACAACCTCACATTTTCCCACATTATACTCCATCTGACAGATTTTTGCCACTCACTTAATTTATCCAACCACCTCACAGCTTCCAACCTATCTTTGTACCATCAGCAAATTTAACTACAATATACCCTTTGACCAAGTCATTTATACAGATTGTAAATAGTTGAGGCTCTAGCACTGATCCCTATGCCACTCCACAAGTTACAGTTTAGCAAATGAAAAGTGACCCATTTATCTCAAAACTCTGTTTCCCTTTAATCCTCTGTCCACATGAATGTTCACAAGCATATGAAATAAGAGCAGAAGTAGGCCGTTCGGCCTCTTGAACCTGTTCTGCCATTTAATACATCATCCATAACACCATAAGCTGTTACCTTGTGTGGTAACCTTTTATATGGCACCTTATCGACTGCCTTTAGGAAATCCAAATACACCGCATTTAATGTTTTCCCTTTATCCACTCTGCTTGTTGCTTCCTCACAGATCCCTAATAAATATGTCAAACACAAATAGCAAATTGATTCAGGAATTTGCTTCAGTGAAGAATATTTTCCTTTGCATTATACAATATTCATTGTTGTTATGGAAGTGATTTTTTCTGATAAATAATACATTGTTATATAGATGCATATTTGAAATAGAGTAAGGTATAGATGTGAGAGGGTGGGGCAATAGAATTAGTTTTGGATTAAATTTAAAGTTTGTTTATTAGTGTCACAAGTAGACTGACATTAACACTGCAGTGAAGTTACTGTGAAAACCCCCTAGTCACCACACTCTGGCAACTGTTCAGGTATACTGAGGGAGAATTTAGCATAGCCAATGCACGTCTTTCGGACTGTGGGAGAAAACCGGAGGAAACCCACGCAGACTCGGAGTACGTGCAGACGCCACACAGTGACCCTAGCTGTGAGGCAGCAGTGCTAACCACTGTGTCACCCATGTAAATAGGCTGTGCAGGCATAATACAATGGCCTCATTGTGTACTGTGAACCTCAATAATTGTGGCCTTCAAACATTGCTGGCTTTGCTCTGTCATTGATCTATTACGTTTCTACAGAAAAATATAACTCGATATTGCCTGTTTAACTTGGAACCAATTTTAGATGAGCCACACAAACTCAGCTCTGACAAAGGATCATCTAGACTCGAAACGCCAGCTCTTTTCTTTCCTTACAGATGCTGCCAGACCTGCTGAGATTTTCTCTGTTGGTTTCAGATTCCACCATCTGCAGTAATTTGCTTTTTTACACAAACTCTTCCTGAGTAATATTCCCATAATATCAAGCAAGCATGCTAGGGTCACTGCGCACCCGTGAAAACAATGTTTGTTTTGAGAATACTTGTTGAAATTTAGCTCATTTTATTCATTTTGATTTCTTCCTTTGGTGAAGGGGAAGTGAATTTGTGTACCTATGGGGACATACTTTGCTGGGGCAGTCTCAGAGTAGGGCGATTAACTGGCCCAGCTATCAACACCTACATCCTGTGAAAGGAAAGAATAACTACACCAGTGCTGAGAAAAGGAGTGTCAAATTAGAAATAAGTACTCCTAAGTGAAGCACAATCTGAACCATCTGCTGTGTAGAATTTTCTCTGATCTGGCTGGATGGTATCAAATCTCATGGAAAAACACACAGTAATTGCTGCGCAAGTGTTAAAACTGTCCTCTCATGATCATTGTCAATTTTGTTCCTTTTTGTGCTGGAATTTGAGCTGTTCTGTCCTCTGGGTCAAAGGGCCAACATCCACTTTAACTTAGTCAAATAGGATTCTTTCAATCAAGAGAAAAAATAGACTTTCACTCATTGGTTTATGCTAAATTCAAGAATCTCAGGTCCCAGAGCTGAGAGGACAATAGGCTAACTCCCAATGCCACTCGGCCCTTTTTCCTAGTAACCACTTATTTATGTTTATTGCCAATAGAAATTAAAAAAAACACTTTAATATAAGAAAATATTTAAGATTTTTGTTACTATTTCAACACCTAATATGGAGTGGCAGTTTAGCCTAAAGGCGAAACAAATTCGGCTCCTAATTTGGAGAGAGTTTAGTTTTAAAAAAATTCAAACAAAATGCATCTTTAGCATTGCTGTGCTAAAGCAATGCTAAAGACACTTGGGCTTTCACTTATTAGTAAATTGTGTTTCCTGTTTACAGAAGGATATGTTTAGCTGCTGTGTTTAGAAGGCTACTTTTCTCAGATGAAGTATTCATGAATTCCCTTGCAATGTATCTTTTCTCAGACAAGCTGCTGCCTAAATATAATAAAAGGGTCAGAACTTCGTGCAGCAGGACATCAAGCGTCTACTACCAGTGAGAACTGTTCCTGTACCCTTCAGTTCATAATTTTCGCCACCAAGTTTTTGCTAAAGGTGCAAGCTGATAATGGCAGTGAAGGAAACAGAAGATCCATAGAATCTCTACAGTGCAGAAGGAGGTCACTTGGCCCATCAAGTCTGCACTGACTCTCTGAAAGAGCATCTTACTAGGCTCAGTCCCCTGCCCTGTCTCCGTAACCCCACGCTTTTACCATTGGCTAAGCCACACAGACAGTTGCCCAAGGCTGGAATGGAATCTGGGTCCCTGGTGCTGTGAGGCAGCAGTGCTAGCCACTGTGAACTAGATACCTAACAGGATATCCTTAACCAATGAGATTTAAGGATTAGGAAATAAACACAAGAAGGAATATGTATTAAAGGGGGTGAATTCAATGTCAAGTAGATACAGACAGGGCAATAGAGAGGAAAGGAAAGATTTAGTTTCCTTTTTTTTTCTCTCCCAAACTAACCTTTCTATTGCCCTGTCTGGGAGAGAAAAAAAACAAAGAAAACTAAGAATTCTTCTAAAATTTCCGGAAAAATTCAAAATCTGAATTCCAAATTCTACATGTGGAATAGTTAAATTTCAGTACCTGAAAATTGATGGTCAGTCATTCACTCTTAATATGTTGTTGAAAATATTTATGCTTGTAATAACAAGAAATGACTTCCTGTGGTAAATCAAATGGACAAAGGCAGCAAGTCGCTCCAAAAGAATTGGAAGTTCAGGGCAAGATGCACCGCGGAGTAGTACAACTCTGACAGCAATTTTTGGCTATTCGTATTTAACTAATCACCTAAATTTGTTATGCCATTTACCGACAAATAACAACGATAATTAGCTTTGCTTTTTTTCTGACGTTAAATTTTGGCCCTTTAGTCATTTCTTTACAAATATAAATTATACCTTAACGATGGACTGCAAGTCAGCACAGCCATGTTTAATATCGAGTTGAAATGAGTGGACTAGAGTTTTATTAAAAACAATGAAATCTTTTTAAATTTCACTAACAGCAATACTATTTACTTCATAATTAAAGTGGGCATTTACTATGAACTTAAACTAACATCTTCATTGCATAAAGACATTTAAAAACACAAATAGTAAATAATTATTCAATAATTAATCAAAGTACTGTGTTATTCTCAAAGTACTGTATACATTCCAGTTCTAAGTTAGCAGCACGAGATCTTAAAGCTGTATAATAAACATGCGTGCAGCAGGTTGGATAGATCAAGAAAGCTCTTTGTGACCAGATTTTCACACGACAAGACTAAAATGTAGGTTCAAAGTGACAAGTCCAAAGCAAATTGCGTGCGAGTAAATTTGCTCATTCCCATATTTTACTTGGCTTACGATAGAATTGTACACATTTAGTGGGCCCCCATTAAGAGTGTTTTGGTTGTACATCCCAGAAAAAAAAATCAGCTCCAGCAACTTCTTTATAAATGAATGAGAATTATGCAAATTAAATCAATAGTTCATTCTCCTTGCACTCGCTCATGGAACATTTCAGAGACTTGCAGGGGGTGGGGTGGGCGGGGGGAACATTGCCAAATGGGGAAAAAAATGAACTGGATAAGCAGCGCTATTATTCTCAAAATCTGAGAGTAAAATTTCATGAACAGTATTGGTGATCACCTTTTTCTGGAATAGTGTTTATTTTTATATGTCTCCAAATATTCATAAATGAATATCCCTTGATATCAGAAACATTGTTTCTGATATATCAAATGAAGAATCAAAAGTTGAGATGATTGTTTTCTTCAGGACACAGTGGTTTTACCATTTGCCTACATTATATTGATTAGATTTTACCAAATAAGTTAAACATCTCCTCAATTAATATTGGTTAATAGACATTGGACTTCATGTTATATGCTGCAAGAAATCAGGCATCGCAGGCTTGCCAAATGTGCTTGTAGTTTATTTTGAAAGTGGATTTTATATCAGGAAATGGTAGTGGTATGGAAAATAAAATGGTTCTTGAGGTTAACTGACTTAAAAGCAGAATTGTGCTGGGGAGCTAACTGATATTTAGTATTCAAATAAAATGTTTCGGCAAATGCAGTGAAATCCCTGTATGAGGCACTGTTGCATTGCACTGTCTTCAGTCTGCCATTATTGAAATTTACAACATATCTGTAATTGCCAAGGCCACATCTCCTTTTCCCCTTAGCACTGATCATCCCCCCCAGGGAAATAGAATAGAAAATTGCAAACCATACATATATATGTGATCCTTTTGTAAGTAGAGTTTTAATTTTAATTAATTTTTTGATTGGCTAGTAGTGCTGTAGGGATATTTCATTGTGTGTGTTACTTATACAAGATGCTTACTCGTGATGTTGAAGTATCTCGTTCTTTCTCATTTGGCTTTACCCAGGTCGCCACAATGCTGTTGATAATGTTTTGGGTTTGGCAGGTGGTTTTATAGCCAGATACCCCTCCTCGGTTTTCTGGGCTGGTGTCCCGTACTGATACATGGTGGCTTGCTTGCAACTAGTGGCTTTTTTTTTAAGTACTTTATTGCGATTATTGAATGTGATAATATTTGGCCTCCACTACTCCATATATCAACAATTTACTTTCGAAAGCAAGAATGCAAATAGGAAGTTGAGTTTGATATTTTCATTGAGTTACTAAATGCTCCCACAACCTTTCACCCACTGCCTCAAATTTAAGATGTTTTAACAGTAGTTTTTTTTGTACTAAAATTTAGAATCTACAAGGATCCTTTTTTAAATTCATTTTTACAGGATGTGGGCGTTGCTGGCTAGGCCAGCACTTATTTGCTGTTCAGAAGGTGGTGGTGAGCTCTCTTCTTGAACTGCTGCAGCAGGTGTAGGTACAGTGTTGTTAGGGTGGGAGTTCCAGGATTTTGACTCAGCAACAGTAAAGGTCCAGCAATATGTTCCCAAGGCAGGATGATGAGTGACTTGAAAGGAAGATACAGGTGGATAAATGTTGAAAAAGGGTGAAACTAGATCATTACAGATTTATTTCAAATAGAAAGAACTTATTGGAATCTTTCATTACAGACATTGAGTACATGTTAAGGTCATATCTAACTAGAATAGTTGAATTATTTGCAGCACGGAAGATGGGGAGCTGTCTATGAATTTTATTTACATGAACGTGCAGAAAACACTCCAATTTTCTACAAAAGCAATAATTCTAAAATGCTAAACATACAGAAACAGGTTAGCATTGTAACACGGTAATGCAGTGAGGTACGATATACTGAATAGGGAGAAAGAGAAGCTTTCCTGATTGGAAGAACGTGACAGGGTGGTGTTCCCCAGGTATCTATACTGTGGTCTTGATTATTCACTATATGTATTGATGGCTTGGATGAAGGAGTAGAGTTGTATATCCATGCTCTAAGATGACAGTAAGTTAGGAGGCATAGTAAATTCTGTAGATGGGAGGAGAACATTGTGGAAGGACAAAAACTAAATGAGTTGGTGAAACAATGGTAGAAGTGAGGTCATCCACTTGTAAATGAGAAAGACAAATTGGAATTTGTTCATGGGAAAAAACTGGAGCAAATGAATTTAGATCCAAAATATAAAATGCACTAAAAGGAACTACAAAATGTCATGGATGTAGCCCAATCCATCACGCAAACCAGCCTCCCATCCATTGACTCTGTCTACACTTCCTGCTGCCTCGGCAAAGTAGCCAGCATAATTAAGGATCCCATGTACCCCGGACATTCTCTCTTCCACCTTCTTCCGTTGGGAAAAAGATACAAAAGTCTGAAGACACGTACCAACAGACTCAAGAACAGTCTTTTCCCTGCTGCTGTCAGACTTTTGAATGGACTTACTTTGCATTAATCTTGCATTGCATTGATCTTTCTCTACACCCTAGCCATGACTATAACACTACATTCTGCACTCTTTCGTTTCCTCCTCAATGAACAGTATGTTTTGTCTGCGTAGCACGCAAGAAATAATACTTATAATAGGTTAATACATGTGACAATAAATCAAATCAAAAAAAGCTACTGCAGAGATACCAAAGCTAATCAAAAAGACTGTTGGAATGTTGATTTTTTTTATATATATATTTCAAGGGCTTTGTAACCCAAATGTGAAGATTCAATTGTATGGTTTCTCGGTTCAATCCTGTTTGGAATAATATGTTCAGTTTAGGATACTGAACCACAGGAAAATTTATAATGAAAGTAAAGTTATGCAGATGTTGAAAATCCAAAATAAAAACAGAAAATGCTGGATTTACTCAGCAAATCGGGCAGCATCCGTGGAGAGGATTTAATCATTCAGGTCAACAGTGGCACTTCATCAGAACAAGAAAATATGTTGCAGTCTAAGGGTTGAAGTACAGATTCGTCAGAATGAAAGTTCTTAGTGTTAAGTTCTGAGGCCAGGTCGCACAAACATGGTTACCATTCTGTTCATTGTAGAAGGTTGAATTTAGACAATTGAGAAATTACTTGATTGAGGAATTCAGTAGAGTCGATGCAAAGAAACTGGAGGCAAAGTCCATTTGTGTGATGCTGCTGCTAGCAGCATTATAAAGACTTGCCTTGATCTGCAGGTGCAGGAGGGACACAAATTGCTACCTGTGTGGAAACATGGACCAGCATTTCATACCATTCCCTAATTGCCCTTACGGCTTTCTAGGCCATTTTAGATGGCAGTTGAGAGTCGACTACATTACTGTAGGTCTGGAGGCGCAGACCAGGTAAGGATGCAGATTTCCCTCCCTAAAGGGAACCAGATGGGTTTTTAGCAACAGCTGATGATATTTTTATAGTCAGCATTATTGAGACTAGCTTTCATTTGAATTGAATTTAAACTGCTCCAACTGCAGTGATAGGATTTGAACGAGGGACCCCAAGGCATTAACACAGAGCTCTGAATTACTAGTCCTGTGACGTTACCATTTGGCCACCATCTCCCCATGATTCTCCCCGTGGCATTGAAGTCCCCGAGGCAGTACTATGAAATTGAATTGCTCTATTTCCTCTGAGGGAAATCCAAATTCAGGAGACGGAGTAACCCTCAAATTTGGAATGAAGTCAGGAAGCATATTTTCACACACACAGGCTTTGCTGGTCCATTAAAATTTTAAAGACTCAAATTGATATTTTTGTTGGGTGAAGGGATCAAAGGATACAGAACAAAGGCGGGTAAATGGGGCTAAGATATAGATCAGCCATGATCAGATTAAAAGGTGGAACAGGCTGAATGATCTTCTCCTGTGCTCCCACGCAAGTGTAAAATATTGAAATCTTTCTTTTATACTGACCAATGGTCACCATCTCATAGTACTCCACACATAGGTGTGAACTTTCCAAGTCAGAGGGGAAAATAAGTAAAGGGAGGCTGGAGAGAGAAGGATCAAGGGCATGATTGAAGCAAAAGCTTTTCAGAAGCCCTTCTCTTTCTCTCTACATTTCAAGGTGGTTTTAGCAGGAAAATCAATAGGTTAAGTCATAAAAATTGGAAGATAAGAGAGAGAATGGGGGTTGACCAGTCACCAATGTCAGAAAATCTAAAGATACAGACCAGGCCGGGATAAAGATAATTACCCATAAAAGAATATCGTTGTCATGACAAGAGTTTTGAGCAAAAGCAAAGTGCTGGAAACATGAAACAAAAGCAAAAAGTGCTGAAAACAACCAATAGGTTATGCATTATACTTGTGAAGAGATAAACACATTGAAAGTTCCAGGTTGTTGACTTTCCTCAGTGGGGTCTCCGCAGATGTTGCTTGACCTGCTAATTTATTTCCAGCATTTCCTATTGTTTATTATAATTGGCTGGATTCTATGGAGCATCATGCTTCCTGCAGCCCTCTTCCCCCTCCACCCCATCCAGTGCCTCCCACAGCACCCTCCACCCCTGCCCTCCTCCCACTGCTGAATGTTGGATGTTACATAGAACATAGAACACTAGAGCACAAACAGGCCCTTCAGGCCACAAGTTGCGCCAATCATATCCATACCTACCAGGTCATAGAACAATCTGTAACTCCCAAGCCCATTAGATCCCATATACTCATCCAGATGTCTTTTAAAAGACCCCAGCAAGTTCGCCTCTACCACCACCAACGGCAGCCGATTCCACTCACTCACCACCCTCTGAGTGAAAAACTTACCCCTAACATCTCCTCTGTACTTGCTTCCCAGCACCTCAAATCTGTGTCCTCTTGTAGCGACCATTTCAGCCCTGGGAAATAGCCTCCGAGAATCCACCCTATCTATTCCTGTCAACAATTTATAAACCTCTATCAGGTTGCCTCTCAAGCTTCGTCTCTCCAGGGAGAAGAACATAAGAACATAAGAAATAGGAGCAGGAGTAGGCCATCTAGCCCTTCGAGCCTGCCCCGCCATTCAATAAGATCATGGCTGATCTGTCGTGGCTCAGTTCCACATTCCCGCCCTCTCCCCATAACCCTTAATCCCCTCTCTTATCAAAAACCCATCAACCCGCGTCTTAAAAATATTTAGCAAGGTAGCCTCCACCACTTCAACGGGCAGAGAATTCCAGAGATTCACCACCCTTTGAGTGAAGAAGTTCCTCCTCAACTCCGTTCTAAACTGCCCCCCCTTTATCTTGAGGCTGTGCCCCCTAGTCCTACTGTCCTTTCTGAGCGGGAAGAGTCTCTCCACCTCTATCCTATCCATCCCATTCATCATCTTATACGTCTCAATGAGATCTCCCCTCATTCTTCTAAACTCTAACGAGTACAAGCCTAGTTTATTCAGCCTCTCCTCATAGCTCAACCCCCTCAACTCCGGCATCAGCCTAGTAAACCTCCTCTGCACTCCCTCCAAGGCCAAAATATCCTTGCGTAAGTGCGGCGCCCAAAACTGCACACAGTACTCCAGCTGCGGCCTCACCAATGCCCTATACAGCCGCAGCAAGACCTCCCTACTTTTATATTCAATCCCCCTCACTATGAAGGCCAGCATCCCATTCGCCTTCCTGACCACCTGCTGCACCTGCAAGCTGGGTTTTTGCGACTCATGCACAAGGACCCCGAGGTCCCTCTGCACCATCACCTGCTGCAGTTTTTCGCCACGTAAGTAATAATCCTTCCTACCATTATTCCTACCAAAGCGGACCACCTCACACTTGCCAACATTAAATTCCATTTGCCATTTAAGGGATAAGGTGGGAGAGAGGACCTGGGTAAGATACTCTTGTCAGAAAGTCAGTGCAGACTTGATGGGCCAAATGGCCTCTTCTGCACTGTAGGGATCATGTGATTTTGCAGGTACTTTGTGTCCATCCAAGAACTTTGAAAGTAGATCATGGAAATAAAAAAGAAAATACTGTGGATGCTTGAAGTCTGAAATAAATCATGAATATGTTTTCAAAATGTGGCCTCAATTTTAATACAGTGACTCCTGACTTGAGTTTACTTTAAACTTGAATGACCAGGTCTACTTGTTGATTTACACTGTTTAATGACACAAGCTGTGTTGAATTTGGATGAAAGTGATTCATGACTTACCATTTATTTTCCGAGTGCAGTACCTCTTTCAGTATGTTGATGTTGCCTTGGCCGATCTCTTCCTTTTTATTCAATCTTGCGTATTCATATTGACCATATTGATTGAGGGTGGCATTGAGCAGTTAGCACTGCTGCCTCACAGTTCGATTCCTGGCTTGGGTCACTGCCTTTGTGAAGTTTGCTCGTCCTCCCCATGTCTGCCTGGATTTCCTCCGGGTACTCCGGTTTCTTCCCACATTCCAGGCAAGTGCAGTTTAGATGGATTGACACCTCTTAGTGTCCAAAGACGTGTTGGTTAAGTGGCTTAGCCATGGGAAATGTGTGGAGTTTTGGCAATAGGGTCGAGGGGGGATGCTCTTCTGGAGAGCCGGTACAGACTCAATGGGCCAAATGTCGTCGTCCTCCTGCACTGTTGGGATTCAAAATTAACAACCACATGCAGGGATTTGGTGTCTTTAATGTAATTTAATCCAAATCAAAGGCAGAAGTGAAAAAGAAATTACATATTACTTTTATGAAGTTTGAATCAGTGAACGGGTTGTGCTCCATCTCTAATGTTCATTTTTGCTATGTTGGTTGTTTATTGTTTTATCAGAGGAGCTCTGAAGGTTAAAACTAGTTCTTTTGTTGCAAGTAATTCCCTCAACCTGTCTTCATTAGGCATGCCTCCCAATCCAGGCAACATCCTTGTAAATCTCCTCTGCACCCTCTCGATATCCTTCCTGTACTGAGGCGACCAGAACTGCGCACAGTACTCCAAGTGGGGTCTGACAAGGGTCTTATAAAGTTGCAGCATTACCTCCCAACTCCTAAACTCAATTCCTCAATTAATGAAGGCCAGTACACCATATGCCTTCTTGACCACATCCTCCATCTGCGGGGCTGATTTAAGAGTCCTATGGACCCAGACCCCAAGATCCTTCTGCTCCTCAACACTGCTAAGACTCATACTCTTGATATTGTACTCCTTCATCCCATTGGTCCTGCCAAAATGGACCACTACACATTTATCCACGTTGAAGTCCATCTGCCACTTCTCCGCCCAGTCTTGCATCCTATCTATGTCACGCTGCAACTTCTGACATCCCTCCAGACTATCCACAAAACCACCAACCTTCGTGTCTTCGGCAAACTTACTAACCCATCCCTCCACTTCCTCATCCAGGCCATTTATGAAAACGACAAACAGCTAGGGTCCTAGAACAGATCCCTAGGGCACTCCACTGGTGACCGACCTCCATGCAGAAAAAGACCCATCCACAACCACTCTCTGCCTTCTACAGGCAAGCCAGTTCTGGATCCACAAGGCCAAAGCCCCTTGGATCCCATGCCCTCTCACCTGTTCGTCAGAAGCCTGCCTATAAAGAAGCTGGCTGGAATAAGCTGGGCAGGGCATTAGTTGATCAAGAGCAAGATTTCTGCACCCACCCATCCAGGGAGAAATTCCCGCCTTAGAATGTTATCAACCAATCCAATCAACTGGAAGCTCTGAAGTTCCAGCAGCTTTGAACGGTGGCCACTGCCTGGACTACGGCAATGCCCCAGCAGAGGAGGTATGGAGACCAGACTGGAGGTGGGCCCCTGCTCAGGCAGGCCCCAACCAATTCTTGCTTCAATATAGACAAGGACTTACAACATTTACAGGAAGGGGTAGGTGGTGGCAGTTATAGTGAGGGAGTGGGAGTCGGAGGCAGAGGGTGATGGTGAGGTTTGGCGCAGTGGCAAGGTGATCTCTGCCACTAGTCCAACTTGTTGAAAGCTGTTGGCTACCTGCTTGACATAGACCTCCTCTTGCTGTGTTTAAGAGATCGGGAGCAGGCAGGACAGCAGTAGGCAAGCCACGTAATGTGTTTAATGAGCTCACTTTCTCGTGCTCTCTCTCGCTCCCTCACCACCACCACAAAGATGCTGGAAAGGGAGCATTAAGTCCGGCACAAGGATCTTGAAGTTAACTAGATAATACATCAGGATCCAAGGGATCCCAACAAAGATGGGAGCAACACTGACAACAGTGTGGGACTTTAAGCAGGAAGAGACTCGGGAGTTCTTGATTGGCTGAAGTTCACTAAAGGTGGGCACAGAAAAGTCAGTGTAGGGAAAATTTGAGTATTCATTCCTTGTGATTGTAGGCTATATGGGTTTTGGGCAGCAGTGGAAGTAATGAGTTAGGTTCATAAATGAAATTCTAAGGTTTTACTCTGGATGTGGAGATCGGTGGTAAGGCCAGCATTTGTTGCCCATCCCTAATTGCCCTGAAGCGAGTGGCTTACTGGATCATTTCCAAGGGCATTTCAGAGTCAATCATACTGCTGTTGGTCTGGAGTCACATGTAGCTGGAGAAGCTAAGAATGGGAAATCTCCTTCCCTTAAGGACATTAGTGAACCGCATGAGTTTTCACAGCAATTGGATAGTTTCTGGTTCTGCGCACTGCAGGACTGGAAATTCCTGCCAAAATCAATAATCAATGTATCTACAGCTGGTCCGTCACATTTTCCATTCTGCCCATGATGATTCCTGCCATGGGTGGGACCAAAAGACCCTGACCATAGTCACCATTATTGAGACTAGCTTTCCATTAGGGTTTTTTATATGGAATTTGAATTTCACTGACTGCTGTTGTGGGATTTGAACCCATGTCCATTAACTTGGATCTCTGAATTACTGATCCAATGGTGTTGACAAAATGGAAGGGTGGAAGAATGTATCCTTAAGAAAGGATTAGACTCAGGCTAGGAGGTTGACTAAAGCAGTAAGATTGAGTTCCAGTGAATGCCTCGCTCAGCCAGCACCACACGTGGATTCCATCAGGGACAAATTGGGATAGCTTCAATTTTGTGAACATTGAGCAATACAAAGTTATGACTCAGTAAACAGTGCCACGTTTGTACATATCATGTTAGAGTTTCCACTTTGGATGCAGTGTGTAATCCAGGTGCAAATTGTGCCCGACAGTTTTGCAAAGTGTTTTTTAATCTCATATTTCTTGCCTTACTCGTGCGTTTTGCCAAGTGCACATTCTGCCAAGAACCAGCGCAATCATTTGCGGATGTAATTTAAAAGTAAATTTGTGCTTTAAAAACAATTCCTTTTTTAAAATAACTTGATACAGCTTCACTATTATATAAATAGGGTAATCATAAGAAGGTTTTGATCAGTGTCTAGACCACATCTATGAGTAGCCCAATTTTTTAAATAACTGGAAATGAATTGTAATAGAAATTATGCAACTTTTTGCTAGTCTTACTGCTGTACGGCAGTCAGTTCCTTAATAAATTAAGAAACCTTGTATTCAAAATCTTTTGGAATGTTCATATTTGTGTTTTTAAGCTCCCAAAATGTTTCATTTTAACATTCTCCTCAATCGCCAACTAAGGAAGGCTGCCAGTGGTGATTGATTCGATTTGAGGACATGGCCAGTTTTATTGTTTAAGTTGACGTCGACTGTGATGTATTTTAAGTTTGCACTGAAGATCATGGGTGAGATTCTCCAACCTCCCAGCTGCGTGTTTCCCACAGGGAGGAGATGGCAGATTGTTTGCTAGTGGCAGGAATCTCTGGTCTCACTGCTATCAATGGGAATTCCCATTGCCATCACCCGCATGCCAGTAGGAAACCTGTGAATGGGAGTGCACTGCGGGTGCGACCATTAGAATCCTGCTCGCATGAGCAGCAAGAGAATTCCAGCCCATGAAACTCAAGCCAGGTCAACACCGTAGTTAGCACTGCTGCCTTACAGCGCCAGGGACCCAGGTTCAATTCCCAGCTTGGGTCACTGTCTGTGTCTGCGTGTGTTTCCTCTGGGTGCTTCGGTTTCCTCCCACAGTCCAAAGACATGCTAGTTAGGTGCATTGGCCATGCTAAATTCTCCCTCAGTGTACCCGAACAGGTGCTGGAGATTGGTGACTAGGGATTTTCACACTAACTTCATTGCAGTGTTAATGTAAGCCTACTGTGACACTACTAATAAATAAACGTAAAGCTGTGCTGGACGTAAGTTCTGTAATTTATTTTGAGCTGGTTTTGCCAATTTCAGGAGAATTACCTCACCGAGAGTGCAACTGTATCAACACTCCATGCCATTTACTGTTTAGGCAGATGTTTCTTTCAGTTGTCCTCTTGTTTCTAATATTATAAACTTTGTTTAGAGCTTGAGGATGTATTTATTTTTGTGTAGGATCATTTGGGTGGGGTGGGGAAGGACAGAGCTCAAATATTACCGTTTCAACATATTGAACTTTCTTTGGCAATACTTCTGTAACATACGCAATATCTACTCAGACGACAAACTGTTGTGTATTTTTAGAACGCTGCATTTGCTCAAATTTTGCTCTTCAGCTATTTTGGTGACTGTTTTGCAACAGCTCAATTGCGCCACCTCTGGTTCATTCTCAACTCACTCCTTAATTTAAGAAAGCATCTTGTGTTTTTGTATTTTTTTGAGATGTGCTGACTAATGTGAATCCAACATTGATAATAGATTGGACACTTTCATGATCTGCCAGTTTCTTTGACTAAATCTTTGTGATTGATTAGTGTTGATCTTGTTGCAGGCCAAGGAGCTACCAACATACAAGGACAATGATTTTATAAACGATGGGCAAAAAATTTGCATTGATGAAAACAACAAAAAGATGTTCCTTGAAAAGCTCAAGAAGGATGTCGAGGTAAGAAATTAAATAAGGATTGTGTAGTTTGTGTTTCTTCTACTGATGCCTTAAGTATATGTGATCATACTGAAATGAGTTGCAAATGGATGGCATTGTGGCACAATGGTTAGCATTGCTGCCTCACAGTGCCAGGGACCTGGGTTTGTTTCCTGGTTTGTCTGTCTGTCTGTGCAGAATCTGCACGTTTTCCCTCTGTTGGCGTGGGTTTTCTAAGGTTTCTCCACTTCCTCTCACAGTCTGAAAGATGTGGTGGCTAGGTGCATTGACTGTGCTAGATTCTTCCTCATTGTACCCGAACAGGCGCCGGAGTCTGATGATTTTCACTGCAATGTTAATCAAAGCCTACTTGTGACAATAATGAATAAATTTTAAAACTTTAACTTTAAAAGACAAAAGACCACCAAGTCTACCCCATGGAACATCCTGATCAGATGCTGCCACCTTCAGTCTTGTAATTTCCAGTGGGGGAAAAAAAAAACCATCAGGGAAAAATAACTTCAGAAAATTCCTCTCCAACTATAGAACATAGAACATTACAGCGCAGAACAGGCCCTTCGGCCCACGATGTTGCGCCGACCAGTTTTTTTTAAAAAAAACACTGACCCACTAATCTAAACCAATCCCTTTTCGTCCATAAACCTATCCACAGATCTCTTAAACGCCCCCAAACTAGGCGCATTTACAACTGCAGCAGGCAGCAACTATGTCAGGCATAATTATTAATCCAATTGCTTTCTATATGAGACAAAGGGTCATCTGAACTCAAAACGCCAGCTTTTTTCTCTCCATGTAATCCACATGGATGAAAAGGTTGGAAGATTTATTAAAACTTATAAATTTTAAATTTTATAAAGGAGGATCAAATTTATGTGTGAATTATACTGTAAATAGCAGAACCCTGGGGAGCATTAACAAACAGAGGGATCTAGGCATGCTGGTCCACAGTTCCCTAAAAGTGGCAACACAAGTGGCCAAAGTGATTAAGGAAGCATGTGGCATGTTTGTATTCATCAGTCAATGCATTGAGTGCAAGAGTTGAGAAATCACGTTGCAGCTATATGAAACCTTGGTTAGGCCACATTTGGAGTACTGCATACAGTTCTGGTCGCCACACTACCAGAAGGACATGAAAGCTTTGGGGAGAGTGCAGAGAAGGCTCACCAGGATGTTGCCTGGTCTCAAGGGTGTTGACTATGAGGAGAGGTTGAACAAATTAGGGTTGTTTTCACTAGGAAGACAGGCTGAGGGAAGACCCGATAGAGGTCTACAAAATTATGAGAGGCATTGACAGGTGGATAGTCAGAGGCTTTTTTCCAGGATGGAAGTGTCAATGACAAGGGGAAAAGTTTAAGGGAGAGGTGTGGGGGGAGTTTTTCACAGTGTGGTGGATGCCTGAAACACGTTGCCAGAGGATGTGGTGCAAGTAGGCACATTAGCAACATTTAAGAGGCATCTGGATGGGTACATGAATAGGGAGGGATCGAGCCCAGGTCAGGATAGAAGATCTTTTTTTAAGTTTAGTTAGAGCACAGGTTGGGAGGGCCGAAGGGCCTGTTCCTGTGCTGTACTTTTCTTTGTTCTAACCTACAGCATTTACTTAAATTCATTTTGCATTGTATCTATTTTTACAAAGGTAATTTAGGTGAAAAGTCAGCGTAACCTTCATAATAAACATAGTATGATTTGTTTAACTGCATTTAGAGCTTACACTAATTCTCTCTTTCAATGAACTATAAAATAGTGAAGTACAATTTAAGTGTGTGGTGTGATGTAGTTTTTATGATGAGTATTGATCTGTGGCACTTGTAGGGTTTTAAATAAATGGCTGACTCGTTGGAAATAACAGAATTCCAACACATTAAAAATACAAATGAATCACTTTGGCTTTTGCATTTTTGCATTGGACAGATGCAACTGCAGAACATAAGAAATGCAATGAATGAGCAAAAGGTCATTTAGCTTTTGAAGCTCATCCTTCCAGTATATTAACTGCCTCATTAGGGCATCTCAAAATTATAGCTGTTTGATATACATCCACTAGACGCAATTTTCTCAGTAATCCAGCACTGAAGGAGACATGATCATTAATCATTATCTGAGAATTATCATATGAAGTTCAATATATGTTAAGAATGTAGAACAGAATATCAATTTCCTCTTCAATGACATTTGTCTGCACAATATTAAAACCTTTCATAACATGAAAACCTTATTATAAATAATGATAGTAATTTTGGTAACATAAACCACTTATATTATCATCTTAAATTGATTTAAACCCATCAATTAAAACACTGTTTTGGAATCAGTTGTTGAGTGTCTGTTATATTCTTCATGTGATGAGAATTGTGTATCTTTTGTATATAAGTTTAAGAAATAAGTATGCATAAATATTTTATGCACAAATTGGTTTAGAAAGTAGGAAGAATATGTGTTACATCAAGTTGCATTGACTCTATGGAACAGACTATTGGCTATGCTGTGCACATATCTTCTTGTGCCTCTCTTCATCTAACTCTGTTATATATCCTTTTTCTATAATGGATATAAATTTATAACTGAATTATTAAATCTTGACTAAAGCACGCTTGGACTTCTTGTCAATCTTTTTCTCTCTCACTGTCAACACTGTTATGAAACAGCATATCTTCTGGCTCGCCATTAACCATGTTAGCTGATCTGCTTGTGTGTGCATATACATATTGGTCAATTTTCTATAGAATTGCACATGGAATCATAATCAACTATAGCTTTGAAGTGAAGCAGGCAGAGAGGGCGGCAGGTATAATTGAACCAGAGTATGCTGGAGTCCCTATTTTAAAGTCATACATGCAGTTCTCAATTGTATATTTCTGTGTCCACATTTAAAATGGTAACTGCCTATCTAAATGTGTCATGCTGTAATTATAGCCCAATCTCTTTAGTGGTGTTTCTGAAGGAATTTATAATGGAAAATGTTGGCAGGAAGCGCATGCATGTGTATGACTTTATTTTGGATAATAATGTAAAATATGCGGTGTGTATTTATATATTCTAGTACATGCTTCCTGTGGAAATGTAGGCATGCATTCCCGATTGTGGTGCATTTCAAATACCCATTCCACCAGAAAGGTGGTATACTCCTTGAATCAAATTTCTCATAAGTTTACCAACCTACCTCTACCTCCTTTAGCACCACATTTAAAAAAAAAGCAAAGATAGAAATTTGTGATGAACACCCAAGAGCTCCAATAAAATACCAGAGCCCATCAATTGACTGAGCTTACACAGCTTTATCAATTAGATCTTTGTAACCTGAGGAGACACTGCAGTATTTATAAAACACAATTTAATATTAATTATTCTATGTTATAAAGTTCTTGTCTTTATAAATAGCACATCTGACTTCCTGTGAGCATGAAAATGGAACCTTTTGTACCTTCACCAAAGTGGCAGCACATTGGCAAAGTGGTCAGCACTGCTGCCTCACAGCACCAGGTACTTGGGTTCAATTCTGGCTTCAGGTGACAGTGCAAACTCCGCGCATTCTCCCCTTGTCTGCGTGGGTTTCCTCCGGGTACTCCAGTTTCCTCCCACAGACCAAAGATGTGAAGGTTAGGTTGATTGGCCATGTTAGCGTTAGCAGGCTAAATATGTGGAGTACAGGGATAGGACTTGGGTGGGATTGGTGTCGGTACAGGCTCAATGGGCTGAATGGCCTCCTTCTGCACTGTAGGGATTCTATGATTACCTGTGTATTTCCTTTCTATTGCACATCGCATGCATATCATACATCATCAAATGCAAAGGTCTGTGCTGTACTCTTGGGTTTAACATAACTTTCTTTAGGAAGAGAAAATATCAAAGTCCGTGATTGACACTGAAGAGCAATTCACCTTTGTACAATGGTGAAGTTGGACTTGCAAGTAAATAGGATGGGGTTTAAAATTTGCATTGAGATAAGTAGGAATTAGGCTTTTCAGCTGTTAATTTTCAAGGTGGGGGGAAATTAAAGGCCTTATATAATTTACAAAGGTTTCATAACTAAGCAGGAGGACATTATTAAGTTGTGTTGACCCAAAGGTTGAGACAATGGGAAAACATGAAAATTAAATTCAAAGAGGACCCAGGAGGGCAATGAAATCAGTGGTGAAAGGGGAGAAGGATATTTTAAAACGTGTCCAGCTGAATTGGGTTGCTGTGTGGGGGAGATGTTCTATACTGAGAAGGTGTGAAATCTGAAAAAGCCATCCCAATAGGCCAGAAAAATCTTATTTCAGAAAGTAGTTTTGTTTCTGAACTTGGCTTTCCATTGCTGCGTGGAAAAATTTGAGAAATCATGTGGCATACCTTACCTAAGGTGGCAACAGTTTTTGCCTTGGGTAATATAACTGGATTTTTATGGTTATAAATGTGTATGGGAGTTGATGCCAAGCAGTTTTCTTCTGTGTTCTGACCAAGTGCTGCTTTTTTTTGGTGGGGGTGGGAGTTGTTCTGCAAGACTGGTTTAATTGTATAACTTTAATCTTGGGTGTTTAAGTTTTTCTTGTTGGTGCACCCTTAAATTTTTAAAATCCTAAAAGTGTTATTAGTAATATGATTGATATTGTGTTCTATGCTTCAAGGATCCTTGTTTTCAGAATATAAAGAAAGGTTTGATCAGTAAGACAAGTTTCCCTCTTGGATTTGTCTCGCTCAACAAATAACGCCTGCTATGGCTGTAACAATAGTTAGTCCTATTTAGGAAAAAAAATCCAGGACAATATTTTCTCTTATTCATTCTTGGGATATGAGAAGCCCTGATAAGGCCAGCATGAACTGTCCATCTCTAATTGCCACTTACATAAATAGCAGAGGTCTGATCATCATTTTCTAATCCATCATGGGAGTGATGTCAGGGGACTGAAGAGTTGCAAATGTTACAGCCCTGGTCAAAGAAGAGAAGCGGAATAAACAAAGTATAGCTGGCCAGTTAGACCTATTATAGCAATGAGTAAACGTTAGAAAGAATAATCTGGGATAAATTTAATCGGCACATGGAAAAACATGAATTATTCAATGACAGCCAGTACAAACTCCTTTAAAGGCAAATTGACTCACTTGATTCAATTCTTGAATGTAGTAACTGAGAAAGATTGCTGAGAGTAATGTGATTGATATCATGTTCACAGACATGCAAAAGGAGTTTGATTGAGGTTCAGTATGCAGATGACGTTTCTGTGTGAATTCATTCAAACTGAGCTCCAGGTCATTGTCAAGTCCTTCTCTGATGCAGGAGAAAATGGCCTTTCACTAAACAGCCAGTAAACGAAGGTCCTCTTCCAACCTGCATCACAGCACGTCTCCCTCCCATAGATTAAGTTTAACAGCAAGATCCTGGAAAGTGTGCGCCATTGTGTACCTTGCAAGCCTGCTTTTGACGAAGCCTGACGTAAGTGACAAAATGCAACCTCAGTGTGGCAGACTGAGAATGGAATGTGGCTCCCCTGCCACATCGCTTCCGGGTCAGATAACGCCTCCCCGCTGGCCCCCACAGACATCGCCACACCCAACCCCAGCATTGCTGACCCCCTTATCCTCCCCCCACCCTCTCCACCACGCAGACCGATTTTACCCCCCCCCGCCCCCCACACAACTGGAGTGTCCAAATCAGACTTTTGTGGAGCATATCTGTTTTGTACCGATTCTGGATGGGCGAACACAGTGATAAAGGAAGAAGTGCCAATAAGGTTTGGTGTGCAGCCCATTGTCAATTTAAATACATGCATATTGACTCAGTAAAGGGGGAGCTGGTGTGGAGGCGGGTGCAGATCATGCTATTCACCTCATGCCTGACTTTACCAAGATTTTGCGCCCAAAATTGGGCACAACTTGAAGGTAAGATCAGGCTCTATGTCAAACCAAATGCACAAACCTCTAAACACCTCATCTACCTTGCTTTGCAGCCACCTCAGAGACACTTTAACATTATAAATTGCTGGGTAGGCCTCAGCTGAGTATTGTGTTCAACTCTGGCTACCATACTTTAGAAAGGATGTCAAGACATTGAAGAAAGCATGAAAAAAATTACCAGGATGAGGGAGAAGAGAAGCTAGTTGGTGGTTCACCTAAGCTGGGTGGTTATGGAGATTTAATTGAAGCATTAAAAATCCTGAAGAATTTTGATAAGGAGGAACTTTTCCCATTGGCTAAAGAGTCAACATACGGAGGATGTGGCATTAACAAAATTAACAAAAGAGCGTAGGTGAGCTGAGAATCTTTATGCAGGGGTTTATTATACTAACTGAAAGTTAGTAGAAGATGATCCAATTGTAACTTTCAAAAGGAGTTGGATGCATATTTAAGAGGGGAGAAGTATGTAGGACTCTGGGGAAGTGGGACTAATTGGATACACACAATCAGTCAAATGGCCTATTTCTGTGCTGTAAGATTTGATGAACCTAATTGTAAGTAGCCTTATTTAAGAGTTTCATTCTTACTGCACTAACTAGCTACACTCACAACAATTCAATTTATTTTAGTTCATTGTAATTTTCTTTCTGTGGGAGTCTGGGCTGAAAATACCAGGGCTGAGAATCAATTAAGTGATGTAAATGTGCTATCAAGTGTGTCAGAAGAAATTTGCAACACGGGGATGTGATAGGCCAAAGATGTTAACTTGAGCAATGTTCACGATATTTGATATGGACAGATACACTTTGTCTGTCCGATTATTGATTAGACCTGTTTTTCTCTCAATTATCTTTCCTGTTTCACTAATCATGTCATGCAGAACATTTCTTCCCATTCCACAACACTGCCCCATCAAAATAATTCCAGCCAGTCACATTGCAGAAAAAATCATTTCTGCCAAACCGTAAGTCTTAACAAGCTGTACCAAAGTTCCAGCTGAGAAAATGTTTTAAGAATCTCTACTTGGGGGGGGAAATTAATGAGCATTGAACAAAAACATAAGAAATAGGGCTTAAACTCCACTTTCCTACCTGCTACCTTTACCTTTTAAGAGCCGTGGGGTTATGCTGCAACTATACCAGGCAATGGTAAGACCACATTTGGAATATTGTGTGCAGTTCTGGTCACCTCATTATAAGAAGGATGTGGAACATTGGAGAGAGTGCAGAGGAGATTTACCAGGATGCTGCCTGGTTTGGAGGGTAGGTCTTATGAGGAAAGGTTGAGGGAGCTGGGGCTTTTCTCTTTGGAGCGGTGGAGGATGACAGGCCATTTAATAGAGGTTTATAAGATGATGAGAGGGATTGATAGAGTGGATGCGCAGAGACTATTTCCTCGGATGGCTGTAGCTGTTACTAGAGGGCATAACTATAAGGTTCATGGTGGGACATATAGGAGGGATGTCTGAGGTAGATTCTTCATTGAGTAGTTGGGGTGTGGAATAAACTGCCTGCTGTGATAGTGGAGTTGGACACTTTAGGAACTTTCAAGTGGTTATTGGATGGGCACATGGAGCACACCAGAATTATAGGGAGGGAATAGCTTGATCTTGGGATTGGACATAGCTCGGCACAACATTGAGGGCCCAAGGGCCTGTACTGTGCTGTAATGTTCTATGTTTCTACCTATATCACTTGATTCCTTAAGAGACAAAAAGCTGTCTCTCATGGCCTTAAGTATACTCAACGATGGACCATCTACAGCCCTCTGCAGTCGAGAATTGCAAAGATTCACAAGCCTTTGAGTAAAAAAAAATTCCCCGATCTCAGTTCTAAATAATTGTTCCCTTATCCTGGATACCCCAGCCAGGGGGAATCAACCTCTCAATGTCTACCCTATCAAGCCCCTACAGGATCATGTATATTTTAATGTGATCACATCTAATTCTTTTAAGTTCCAGAGAACATAGATCCAATTTAATCAATGTCTCGTCATATGAAAACCCTCTCATCCCAGGGACCAATCTAGCAAGCTTTGCTGTACTACTTCCAATGCAAGTATATCCTTCCATTACTACGGAGACTAAACCTGCACCTAGTAATCCAGGTGTGGTCTTACAAATGATTATCATCACTAATTACCATTAGTCCGTGTATAAGGATAACTGATGTGTGTGGCACTATTGTAGTTATCGTGGTCTGAGTTAACTTCAGTTCTGAAGAAGTCATACTTGCTTCAAAATGTTAACTGTTTCTCCCTCCATAGGTGCTGCAAGACCTGCTGAGTATTTCTAGAGCTTACTGATTTTATTTGTGAATTTAGTTTACATACTAAAATAAGACTAAGAACAGATTCCTGTTTCCTATGTTGTTTTCTTAAGATTTTAAGTCATATTGAATACAGTTCTACATACACCTGACAATCAATTGTCCAAATGGTCATTCCTCACAAGCCTAGACTTAGGGCTGTAACATGCAAACTCCAAGATATTGTATACCCATAATTTGCACTGGGGACTTCTTTCAGATGGTCACAGATAATGATTTATATAATAATTACCTGCAAGTACATACTCCTTCTGGACAATTGCATTCCTCAGGGAACTGTATGGAAATGCTATTAAATTGCACACTTCAAAGAGTCCCAACTGGGTTGTATAAATAGTTACCCAGATAAAGCTAGAAGAATTAAAACCTCTTCTAATTTGTGAATAACTATTGCTCGCACTCCTGTGGATCACCCCCCACCCCGCTTTCTTAACAGACTTCTTCCATCCCTGTGTGAATATGGGAATTCCCCAATCAATGGGATAAAAGCAAATTACTGCAGATGCTGGAATCTGAAACCAAAAGAGAAGCTGCTAATGGTGTGACACAAACTGGAGAATAGTACCTCATCTTCCGGCTAAGCACATTACAGCCTTCTGGTCTCAACATCAAATTCAACAACTTTAGATAATTAGCGGTGTCTCATCTCGACCCCCTTGTTTTCATTTCATTTCATTTCATTTTTAACTGATCTCTACTGTTTGCTACTTTACTGCCTTTCTTCCCACCCCCACCCCCCCGCCCCCTCAAATCTTCATCTGTCACAGCTTACCCTCAGATTTCAGCCATTTGGCCATTCGCACCTTCTATTCTCTCTATGGACTGCCATTAGCAGCCTTTCCCCTTGCTTTTGTGGCTATGATTCATCTTTCATTCCCTCACCCTGCAGTATAAATATCTCTCACTTTTTCCATGCCTTTCAGTTTTGACATCTGTACTCGTAACATCAGCCCTATTTTCTCCTTACAGATGTTGCCAGAACCGTTGAGATTTTCCAGCATTTTCTCTTTTGGTCCCCAGTTAATAAGATTTGCCTCCAACCAATCCTATCCAATTCCACCCCCTCCCTTTTGAGGCATAACCCCCCTCACCCCAAGGGTCAACCTGTCACCTCGCCCCATGAGGCCAGTCCAGATGGACATGGTATTTTTTTATCTGTTGGAGCTGCCCTCGATGCTAGGCCCCAAGAACATGTTTCACTGCCTGGGTCTCGCTCATCCTGAGTCAGAAGGTCAGACATCACAGTAGGAAAAAATATTACGATTAAAAAAAACTAGGACTGGAGTAACATCTGACTCACTCACTCTGAGGAAGCTCAGGCCCAAATTAAGTGTTGAAAGGTTATTCACATTTGAGTAAGCTAGATCATGTCCTCCCTGTTGGAATTTGCATTATGAGACACTAAGGGGTGATTTAGCATGGCCAACACACCCAACCTGCACATTTTTGGACTGTGGGAGGAAACTGGAGCACCCAGAGGAAACCCATGCACGCACGGGAAGAATGTGCAAATTCTGCACAGACAGTGACCCGAGGCCAGAATTGAACCGGGTCCCTGGTGCTGTGAGACAGTAGTGCTAACCTGTGTGCCACCGTGCCAATAAATACTGTTTTTAATTCTTAAATTACTGTCATGTTTTGTTCTAATTATAAGTATCTTTAAGTATAATTTTCATTTGCTGTAATTTTACTTCAGTTCCTTGCTCAGCTGAAGATCATGGACTACAGTCTTCTGGTTGGAATTCATGATGTTGAGCGAGCTGAACAGGAAGAAATGGAGTTTGAGGATGAAGAAGATGAAGGAGAAAGTGATGGGGCTGGAGCCCATACAACTGGATCATGTGGAACACCTCCAGATAGCCCTGGGAATGTACTGAACAGTTCAAGACCATTAGCACCTGGTGAATTTGACCCAACTATTGATGTGTATGCCATAAAAAGCCATGAAAGTAAGTAAACAATTGTACTTTGTTCATGTAATGTACATAAAAATATAAAAATCCAAGTTGCTGCCAGCAGTTATAACAAAATAGTTGATAACATTTATGTGCTGATGCAATTTACACAGAAAATAAAAGTATGGTTGTCAATATAAACTAATTTAAATTAACCGTTATATACTTGTCTGAAAAAGCATTCAGCCATTTACATCAGAACAATTAAATACAAATTCTAATTATGATAAATGCGTACTCATTTTCCTCCAGACTGCACTTCTGCAGATCTTAATTTAATCAGAGAATATTTGTCTAAAATGGATCTGTTTTTAATCATTTGCATGCTAACACTCAAATCACATGCATAGTGTTTTTTTTAACCATTGATTCCCGTGGGTTGGCCTGTGCTGCTTATCACACTCATAGAGAGGTCAGAAAGCCATCGAAATCTCTGTTCACTTCGGCGGGGCCTGAAGGTCCCACTGGCGTAAAGGGCTAGAAGATTCCAACCACAGAATCTACAAATCTGAAAAGGGCTAGTTGATCCATTAGTTCTATGCCAAATTTATTCTCTGCTGGAGTTTCTACCCACCACCCTCTGGGTCCCATTCTATTCTGCCTTGTGTCTGCAGCAAGACCCAGACAATATCCAGGCTTAGGCTGACAAGTGGCAAGTATCAATCATGCCATACAAGTGCCAAGCAATAACCATCTCCCACAAGATGGAATCTAATCATCACCCTTTGATCGTCAATAGCATTGCCATCGCTGAATCTCCCACTATCAACATTCTGGAAGTTGTCATTGAACAGAAACTCAACTGAACTAGCCATATAAATACTGTGGCTACAAGAGCAGATCAGTGGCTAGGAATCCTGTGGCGAGTAACTCAACTTCTGACTCCACAAAGCCTGTCCATCTACAAGGCAAAGCCAGGAGTGTGATGGAATACTCTCCACTTGCCTGGATGAATGAAGCTCCAACAACACTCAAGAACAACATCAGCATCCAGGACAAAGCAACCCACTTGATTGGCACCCCTTCCACAAACATTCATTCCTTCTGCCTCCGCTGAACAATGGCAATACTGCCTATTATCTACAAGATGCACTGCAGAAACTCACCAAGGCTTCTTAGACAGCACCTTCCAAACCAACAACTGCTACCATCTAGGAGGACAAGGTCAGCAAATACAAGAGACCACCACCACCTGGAAGTCCGCCTTGAAGTGCCTCACCCTCATGACTTGGAAATTTATTGCCATTCCTGCACTATGATTATGTCAAAATCCTGGAGCTACCTCCCAAAAAGCACCGTGGGTGTACAGACACCACAGGAACTACAGCAGTTCAAGAAGGTAGCTCACCACCACCTTCTCAAGGGCACTTGGGGATGGGTAGTAAGTGTTGGCCTAGCTAGCGATGCCCACATCCTATTTTTAAAAACACTCTCATTAAATGCATCAATGCTATCTGCTTCAATCATACTGTATGAAGGCAGATTTCATGTTCTCACAACGCTCTATAAATAAATTTTTCCTAAAGCTGGAGCTAAATGCTTTACTTGACCTGTTAATATTTTAGATTTATGTTGCCTGTTTCTGAATTCTCCACATCCATCTTAATTAATGTCTTATTCATTTTAAACACCACTGTTTGCTCTGTTTTCAGTATTCTCTTTTTTGGAGAAAACAGTCCTGTCTTGTTAAATCCTTGATTATCATTAGATCCTCTCAATCTTGGTAAAGACCTTGAAAATCTTTTCCTACAAATTCTGCAGTGTTTTAACATACTGTTTGAAGCATGGAGGCCAGAATTGCATACAGTACTCCAAAGGTGTTCTGACCACAGATCCAAATAAATGTAACATTACCTGCTAGTTATGTATTGCTGAAAAAATATGTGGCTGAAGTTTTTACTCTTGTGCTCAGCAGGACAACTGCAAGAATGCCAAATTTCAAATAATCACAATAATGTATTCTAAAGGAGAAAAGAAAGCTGATGTATTTCAGCCATGTATTCAGTCAATCAATCCTCCTATTCCTATGCTCGCTAGTACGTAACATCGGGAGTATAGAATCCCTGCAGTGCAGAAGGAGGTCATTTGGTCCATCGAGTCTGCACTGACATCTATCCCACCCAGGCTCTATCCTTATGTCCCACATATTTTCCCTGCTAATCCCTCTAATTTATGCATCCCGGGACCTAACCCACACATCTTTGGACTGTGGGAGGAAACCGGAGCACCCAAAGGAAACCCACGCAGATATGGAAAATGCACAAACTCCACACAGACAGTGACCCAAGCTGGGAATAGCACTCAGGACCCTGAAGTTATGAGGCAGCAGTGAACATAGAACATAGAACATAGAACACTACAGCACAAACAGGCCCTTCGGCCCACAAGTTGCGCCGATCACATCATCACCTACCAACCTACAGACCTATCTATAACCCTCAATCTCATTAAACCCCATATACTCATCCAGAAGTCTTTTAAAAGACCCCAGCGAGTTCGCCTCCACCACCACTGACGGCAGCCGATTCCATTCACTCACCACCCTCTGAGTGAAAAACTTACCCCTAACATCACTTCTGAACCTCCCTCCCCGCACCTTAAATCTGTGTCCTCTCGTAGCGACCATTTCAAACTGGGGAAATAGCCTCTGAGAGTCCACCCTATCTATTCCTCTCAACATTTTGTAAGCTTCTATCAGGTCACCTCTCAACCTTCGTCTCTCCAGGGAAAAGAGTCCCAGCTCCCTCAACCTAACTTCATAAGGCATGCCTCCCAGTCCAGGCAACATCCTTGTAAATCTCCTCTGTACCCTTTCAATAGCTTCTACATCCTTCCTATAGTGAGGCGACCAGAACTGCGCACAATACTCCAAATGAGGCCTGACAAGGGTCTTATAAAGTTCCAGCATTACCTCCCGACTCCTAAACTCAATCCCTCGATTAATGAAGGCCAGTACACCATACGCCTTCTTGACCACCTCCTCCACCTGCGAGGCCGATTTAAGAGTCCTGTGGACCCGGACCCCAAGATCCTTCTGCTCCTCAACACTACTCAGACTTCTGCCCTTGATAGTGTACTTGTTCATCCCGTTGGTTCTGCCAAAATGGACGACTACACATTTATCCGCATTGAAGTCCATCTGCCACTTCTCCGCCCAGTCCTGCATCCTATCTATGTCCTGCTGCAACTTTTGCCATCCTTCCAGATCATCCACAACACCACCGACCTTCGTGTCATCAGCGAACTTACTTACCCATCCCTCCACTTCTTCATCCAGGTCATTTATGAAAATGACAAACAACAAGGGTCCCAGAACAGATCCTTGAGGCACTCCGCTGGTGACTGACCTCCATTCAGAAAAAGCCCCATCCACAACCACTCTCTGCCTTCTGCAGGCAAGCCAGTTCTGGATCCACAAGGCCAAAGGCCCTTGGATCCCATGCCCTCTCACCTTCTCAAGAAGTCTTGCATGGGGGACCTTATCAAACGCCTTGCTGAAGTCCATGTACACTACGTCCACGGCACTTCCTTCGTCAATGTGTTCAGTCACGTTATCGAAGAACTCAACTAGGCTTGTAAGGCACGACCTGCCCTTGACAAATCCATGCTGACTATTCCTGATCATGTCAAACCTCTCCAAATGTTCGTAAATCTTGTCCCTCAGAAGCCTCTCCATCAGCTTACCAACCACTGAGGTCAGACTCACCGGTCAGTAATTTCCCGGGCTATCTCTGTTCCCTTTCTTAAAAATAGGAACTACATCCGCAATCCTCCAATCCTCTGGAACCTCTCCCGTCTCCATTGACGACGCAAAGATCATCGCCAGGGGCTCTGCAATCTCTTCCCTCGCCTCCCACAGTATCCTGGGGTACATCCCATCTGGTCCCGGCGACTTATCTACCTTGATAGAATTCAAAAGTTCCAACACATCCTCCTCCTTAATATTCACGTACTCAATCCTTTCCATCTGCTGCAAATCCATAACAAAATCTCCCAGATCGGCTTCTACCGTGAATACTGAGGCGAAGTACTCGTTAAGCACCTCCGCCATTTCTTCTGGTTCCACACAAACCTTTCCCCCCTCACCTTTTATAGGTCCTATCCCTTCTCTTCTTATCCTTTTACCTTTCACATATTTATAGAAGGCCTTGGGATTCTCCTTAATCTTACTCGCCAAGGTCTTCTCATGACCCCTTCTGGCTCTCCTAATTTCCCTTTTAAGTTCCCTCCTACAGTCCTTATACTCCTCAAGATCTTTAACATCTCCTAATTCCCTGAACCTCTTGTACACCTTCCTTTTCTTCCTGACTAGGTTCAACACATCCTTTGTGCACCACGGTTCCCTCGACCCACCAAAACCCCCTCGTCTCATCGGAACGTTGTCATTCAGAGCTCCAGACACACATTCCTTGAATATCTGCCACCTTGCTTCGGTACTTTTCCCTAAGAACGCCTCCTTCCAGTTTATTTGTCCAAGTAACTTCCTGACTTCTTCGTATCTCCCCTTACCCCAGACAAACACCTTCCTAGCCTGCCTGATCCTATCTCGTTCCAACGCAATTGTGAAGGAGATAGAATTATGGTCACCATATCCAAGATGCTCTCCTACCGAAAGATCCATCACCTGCCCTGGTTCATTTGCCAGTACCAGGTCAAGTACAGCCTCTCCCCTCGTAGGCTTGTCCACATACTGCGTCAGGAAACCTTCCTGAACACACCTAACAAACTCCTCCCCATCTATACCCCTTACCCTAGGGATATTCCAGTCGATGTTTGGGAAATTGAAGTCTCCCATCACGACAACTCTGTTATTAAAACATCCCTCCAGAATCTGTTTCCCTATTTGCACTTCAACTTCCCTGTCACTATTGGGCGGCCTATAGATTACACCCAGCAAAGTTTTTGACCCTTTGCTGTTCCTAACTTCCACCCACAGAGATTCTGTAGACAATCCCTCCACGACATCCTCTTTCTCTGTAGCCATGACACTATCCCTGATCAACAGTGCCACGCCACCACCCCTTTTGCCACCCTCCCTGTCCTTCCTGAAGCACCTGAAGCCTGGCACCTGAAGTACCCAGTCCTGTCCCTGAGACATCCAAGTCTCCGTAATGGCCACCACATCACAATCCCAAACAGCTATCCACGCCCTAAGCTCATCTACCTTATTCACTATACTCCTTGCATTAAAATATATACACTTCAGCCCCTCAGTTTGGGCATTTCCCATCTCCACCACCTGTCTAACCTCCCTCCCATACTGCCTGCGGTCCTCCCCTACCTGGGAGCGAACCTCCTCCGTCCCAGTTTCCCCATCACAGTTCCCTCCCCCCATCCTTTCTAGTTTAAAGTCCCCCCGGTAGCCTTAGCCAGTCTTCCCGCCAAGATACTAGTCCCCCTGGTATTTAAGTGCCACCCGTCCCTACTATAGAGGTCCCACCTACCCCTAAAGAGGTCCCAGTGATCTAGGAACCGAAATCCCTGCCCTCTACACCAGTCCCTCAGCCACGCATTCACCCTAGCCATTCAGTGCTAGCCATTGTGCCACTGTGCTGCCCACCTCAAGAATAATCTTGAGGTTCTGCTTTTTAATTTCCTCCTAACTCCCTAAAAACTGGTTTCAGGACCTCATACTTCTTCCTACCTGTGTGTCATTGGTAGCAATGTGGAATACGACTTCTGCCTTTTTCTTCATTCCCCAGAAGGATGTTGTACAGCTGCTCCGTGGCAACCTTGACCCTGGCATCAGGGAGGCAACATATAATCCTGGTGTGTTCACTGCTACAGAAGCACCTGTCTGATCTCTGACTATGGAATCCTCATTACTGTTGCTTTTCTACTCATCTACCTAATCTCCAGTGTAGCTGAGCCATCCATGGTGCCACAGACTTGGCTCTGGCTGCATCCATCCTTAGGAACCATTGCCCTTGCCAGTATCTATAATGGAAAACCAATTAGCAAGCAAGGCTCCAGGGACTCCTGCAGAAGAAGCATCTGGTGGCCATATCACTTTGGTGATCCAGAGTAGAAGGATGGGGCAGTAAATTGTGTTGCATTTTGTTATGGACAGGACTTGACCTGGGCAGTTTTTCACATTGCCAGATAGATGCCAGTGCTGTAGCTGTATTGGAACAGCTTGGCTAGGGGCCTGACTGACTGTGGGACACAAGTCCTCAGCAGAATGTTGGCAGGGCCCATAGCTTTTGCAGTCCAGTTCTTTCAGCCATTTCTTGATATCACATGGAATGAATTGAATTGGCTGAAGACTAACATCTGCGATGCTGGAGACCTCAGGAGAATGTAAATATGGATGATCCACTCGCCACTTCTGTTTGAAGTTGGTTGCGAATGCTTCAGCCTTGTCTTTTGCACCCATGTGCTGGGCTCCCTCATCATTGAAGATGGAGGTGTTTGTGGAACCTCCTCCAGTTAATTGTTTAATTATCCACCACCGTTCAGGACTAAATGTGACAGGACTTCAGAGCTTAGATCTGATCTCCTTCTCATCTCTTCCCCCTTTTATTGGTTTAATCTTCTCTGCAGTCTTACCAAGCATTTCCACTAGGTTTTTAGTCTCGGGCAGGTTTGATATAAACCACAACAACTGGTCCAACTCCTTCACTTCCAAACTCCTTCCCAACTGCTTTTAATATATCCTTTATTCTGGAACAACAAGGTCGCCAATATATATTCTGGGACCCTTGATCACAACTCGTGGAGCTACCTTTTTACCATTTTGATTCTAAGTGCTGGGCGGACTGGGAGTGTGTCAGATCTGACTTTTAGACCTGTTCTCAGGTACCCCCATACACATACTGACTGCAAAAATATCAGCTAGTCTGAATCTGCACCAGCCTGTGAGCGGGGCTTAACGTACCCGAAATCCTGCAGCTCCGATCGGTGCCTCCAAATGCGCATGCGCAGAAAGAAAGGATAGAATGTTGGTCCCCTGCCACATCCCACCTGGGCTGGACAATACCTCCCCCTGGCCCCCACCGACATTGCCCCACCCTCCCCAACATTAGTGACCCACATCACCCTACGCTGCTGCCACTCAGACTGATCACAGCCTCCCTTTCACCCCCACTGATCACAGACAGAATGGTAGCAGACCCTCTTTAACCACCCCTCACCGATCTCAAGCAGAGAGCCATTGGACCCCCACCCCCCAAATTGCAAACAAGTTGTTGGACGCTCGGCACTTACCTCCTCACTAACTCTCACTGATGAGCCTCCAAATCGGACTTGTATGGAGTATGTCTGTTTCGCGTCAATTCCAGATGGGCGAACACAGTGGTAAAGGGGGAAGTGCTGGTAAGGTTAGGCGTGCAGCCCATAAGTCAATTTAAATGCCTGCAAATGTATTTAAATGGCTGTCACACTAGTTTCAGGTGTGGCCCCAGTTGCAGCCATTTTCGGGCCTTGGTAAAGGGGCAACTGGCGCAGAGGTGGGCGTGGATCGCATTACTTGCCTCAGGCCTGAATTTACCAAGTTTTTGCACTCAAAAACGGGTGCAACGTGATGATTAAAATTGGGCCCTCTGTCTCTAACTGAGATCCCCAAGATCTCAACTTCTATATTCCGTCACCCTGGACTACATCCTGGACTTCGGTGCCTTGGTTAGTATTTTCACATCTTCACAGCGACCCTTTCCTTACCACAGTTAAGTTGCTTATATTTGCTCAGTTTCGCCAAACTCTGTGGTTCCTCTTTCACTTCATCCACTCAGTTTTCCCTTGCCCCCCCAACTATTTATTCTTAATCCTTTTTCTGTACTTCTATTTCTCTGCAGTGTGACTGCATTCTGGAGTTTATATTACTCACTGTCCCTTAAATCTCAAAGTATCTCCATCTCACACTCTTGACTCAACATTCTGAGCTGAAATGACTGGAGAAGTAAATGTATCCCACACATTTTGTCATCTTTCAGCAATGCACGCTAAAGTTAAAGGTGTGGAGGCTCAAAGTATATGCGGGGCTGGAGTTAGAAAAAATGTAACAGAGTATGGTTGTAATATTATAAATAGTCACAGTTTTCTTTATTACATCAGGCTCCTACACCAACAACCAATGAAAAAGTGCTTACCACGTTAACACCTCATGAGTTTTTGCAAAAAGTGTAGACCAGGGCAAATGTTACCTCAAAATGCTTACACCTAATTTACTTTTTTTTTTAATTCTTTCGTGACTGAGTATCGGTGGGAAAGCTAGCCTTAATTGCCCTTGGAAAGATGATGGTGAGCCAGCTTCTTGAACCTCACACACAGTGAATTCCACAGTTTTGAACCAGTGACTGTAAAGGAACAGCGATATTATTCCAAGTCAGAATGGTGTATGGCTTGGAGGGGAAATTGAAGATGATGATGTTCCCATGCATCTGCTGTCCTTGTCCTTAGAAATAAGAAGGGTAGCAATCATTGATTTGGGAGGTACTGTCAAAGGAGCCTTGGTGAATTGCTGCAGTGCATCTTACAGGCAGTACACACTGCTGCCACTGTGCACCTGTGGTGGAGGGAGTGAATGTTCAAGGTGGTGAATGGAGTGTCGATCAAGAGGGCTGCTTTGTTCAGAATGAAAAGCTCCTTGAATCTTGTTGGAGCTGCACTCATTCAGGCAAGTGGAGAATATTCTAAAACACCCTAGGTTGGGGAGTTGATAGCTGAGTTACTCTATGTTGAATTCCCAACCTCTAGCCTGCACTATGAATGATATGCTTTGTCTGTATAGCATGCAAGAAACAATACTTCTCACTATGTACTAATACATGACAATAATAAATCAAATCTAGTCAAATGCTCTGGTACTACAATGTTCATATGGCTGATCCAGTTAAATTTCTGGTCAATGGTAAGACTGAGGATGTTGATTGGGGGGGCGGTTTCAGCATTGTTAGTGCTGTTGAATGTCAGGGGGAGATGGTTAAATACTCACATGTTGTAGATTATCAATGCTTGGCAATTGTGTGGCACAAATTTTCCTTGCCATTTATCAGCCCAAACTTGAATGTTGTCGTGGTCACATTACATGTAGGCACAGACTGCATCAATATCCGAGGAGTCAGGAATGGCACTGAACATTGTGCAATCGTCAGCAAACATCCCACTTCTGATCTTGTGATAGAGGGAAGGCAATTGATGAAGTAGCTGAAGATGGTATGGACACAAACACTACCTTGAGGAGGCCCTGAGGCTGAGATGATTGGCCTCCAACAACCAAAATCATCATCTTTTGCTAGTTATGACTCCAACCAGTGAAGAGTTTTCCCCTGATCTTCAACATTGCTAAAGCTCCTTAATGCCACATTGGGTCAAATGTTGTCTTGATGTAAAAGCCAGCCAGCCAGTCACTCACCTTACCTCTTGAATTCATCTTGTCTGCATGTTTGGACCTAAACTGTAATTGGGTCCAGAGCCAACTGATCTTGGTAGAACTCAGACTAAGCAGCAAACAGCAGTTATTGCTGAAGTAAGTGTCACTTGGCAGCACTGTTGATGCCAAGTGACACTTCCATCACTTTGCTGATGATCAGGAGTAGACTGACGGTGCAGTAATTGGCAGGATTGTGTTCATCTTGCTTTTTGTGAGCAGATGCCAGTCTGTACTGGAACAGCTTGGCTAAGTGCACAGCTAGTTGAACTGTTCAGACTTGCAGCTTTCTCTCCTTGAATTCTGGTAAGGTCACATTTAACAACAGTGTAACCAGCAATGTTGGACGTATACATGTTTACCAAGTCTAAAGTTCAGAAGAGGAAACAAACATGATACGTTGGCAACCTTTCAATTCCTTAGTCAAATTACAAAGTTTTGAACCCTGCACATTGACTAAGTGTTTTTTTCCCCAAGTCATTTTCTTCAGAATTTTTAATTTCATGTTTTTGTTTTATAAATTATAACTTAAAGGCTTGCTCATTCTTCAAAGCAAAGATGACTATGGTCATCAGCTGGGGTGGTTAGTAGGGTTCTGATGGGTACATGGGTGACTGCTAAGGCCAGTCTGTACCAAGAAGGTTCTTCATTCAAAGGGTGGTGAATCTCTGGAATTCTCTGCCCATTGAAGTGGTGGCGGCTACCTCGCTGAATATATTTAAGTCACGGGTAGATAGGTTTCTGATAGACAAGGGAATTAAGGGTTATGGGGAGAAAGTGGGAAAGTGGAACTGATCCACTTCAGATCAGCCATGATCTTATTGAATGGTGGGGTAGGCTCGAAGGGCTAGATGGCCTACTCCTGCTCCTATTTCTTATGTTCTTAAGGTTCTGCTGCAAATAGGACAGGATACCACAGACAATTGAATTTTGGGTGAGTTGCTGGTTTGTGATTTCCACTTCTCACTTTTTCTCTCGGCCCCTGATATGAAATAAAGAATAAACAATAGCAGTGTTATGACTTAATGGCTGGTTAAAGAGTACTTTGAGATTCTACAGTTGCTGTAACTTACTCTTTTATTTCTTTGCATAGATACCATGGGCTGGATTAAGTGCTGAGGGGCAGGGCTGGAAGCAAGGGGCAAATCCATTTCAGCAGTACCCTAGGCTGCATATGTGGTTCAATAGGAGTCTAGGAGTGTGGGCCATTGATGACACTTCCCGCTGCTGGAGAAGTGGCATGATGCTACACTATTTTCTCAGCCTTCCCGGCTCCTAGCCTGACCAAAGGACTGGTTTTAAAAACAGTAAATTTAAGTTTACTTATTAGTATTATTTATTAGTTTATTTACAAGTAGGCTTGCATTAATACTGCAGTGAAGTTGCTGTGAAAATCCAGCCTGGATCTTCTGACCATCTTAAGAGATAGAAAACCTTGGTAAAGGTGTGGAGCCTTTATGCAAAGTGCTTTCTTTTGTATTTTTTGTTAACTTAAACATACAAACTGCTTTTTGTGTACTGATTTTTATTCCCCGCCCCCCCTGCTCTCTTTCTTTGGAAATAGGCTAGTTTGGATTTCCACTGAAACCTGGAGCCATCCCAGTGGTGTGCCTCCAGATTAGCATCTAGTTCAAAGCCTAGTGTTTTTTGTTGGATGTGGGAAAATGTGAAATGGCAAGTCCTTGCTTACAAGTTAGGATTCACAATTATCAGTTTAAAAAGGGATAAGATATATATTGGAAATTGGCTTGTACTGAAAGTGCTCATTCATTGTTCCTTCTTTTAGTATTCATAAGATAACTCCCACTGCTGCATGTCCTATATATGTTAGTTAATGTTGCCATTTTTTAAAAAATTTCCACCTTTTTAATAAAATCTATCTACACATTTTCAATAACATCCTGTTCATAAATCACATAATTATTTCATAGACTCCCTGCGGAAGGAGACTTACTTTCTGGGAATTATTGACATTCTAACACATTATGATGCAAAGAAGAAAGCTGCACATGCTGCCAAAACAGTCAAGCATGGCGTAAGTACTTTCCCTCAAAACCTGTTTTGAAGTTTGAGAAAGTTATTCTTCTTTAGTGAGTGCATATCATGAAGTTAAAAGTGTGGTTATGTAGCTAGAGTCATTCTAAGTGACTATGGTAGTTATTTAGTGTCAGCCTGGCTCAGCAGGCCGTGCATTTGTCTCTTGAGACTTAAGACTGTGGGCTCCATCCAGTACTAAAGCACCCACTCAATGCTGACATTCCAATGCCAAACTGGATTGGTATGGCACTGTCAGACATCCCATCAATGAGGCAATAAGCTGAGGTCCTAACTGCCTGTTCAGCTGGAAGTAAAAGATCATGATATTTGAAGAAGAGTAGCATGTCCTGCTCTGCGTCCTGCCCAATGATCAATTTTGATGCAACACCATCAGAACAGACTCAATTGTGATTTATTGTATTTGCTGTCGCTCTGCGTATTGTATATCGGATTTGACTGCACAAAAGTGTCCACACTTCAAAAACTTTCTGGAACTGGTTACTCAATAGCTGACCAGATTACATTGGATACTGATTCTAGATGGCTAAATTGAAAATTTTCCAGTCATCAATACTGACATTTCTGCCCTTAATGAGAAAAACCTAGGAATGAGCATATATAGGTTTCTTCCTGTTCTTAATTTCAAACTAAATTAGACATTATTCACTGGCTGTCAATTGACATGCCTCAGTCCTGCAATTGGGTCTAGTCATCAGGAAGAAATGAGTGGTTGAAATTGATGCACTGCATTATTATCCGCCGCTTGTGGAGAATTACCTAAATTTTTTTCTTTAATTCTCTCAGCCTTCACAAGGAAATAAGCACTTTAAAAGATTTGTATGCAAAGTTTTATGCAATCCCATGTCCAGTCATTATGTGAAGACCTACTTTAGAAAGTTAAATTTAAAATGATGATCATTTGTATTTCTTGTGTTTATAGTCTGGTGCTGAGATCTCCACCGTCAACCCAGAGCAGTACTCAAAGCGCTTTGTGGAATTTATCACCAGTATTTTGACATAGCTCGACATGGATCGCACATGCAGGGAATGGGAGGGGTTACAAAAATGTGGGAATGAAATGGGCTAAATGAAGTGGCATATGCAATGTTCGTCTTGCTGAAAGCATTCCCTTCTTTACATCTTCTGAATGAGATGACTGACGGAAAATAGCTTTAACTGCTTCCTGAAACTGCCAGCACAGTACTCCCAATTAAGGACTTTATTTTGTGGGAAGAATATAAAATCATCAGAGTGCACTGCTTTAGCAACACTCCAGGATTAGCTGTGATGGAACTTCATGGGAGGAGGTACTTTCAATAATGGGAAGAAATTGCATGTTAATTGACATACAGCAATTACTGGTATCAAATTATAAACTGTGGATCGGTTTATCACTTGAACTGAAAGATGCAGAGCAGTATTTGTTTAACTTGCTAATGTTACACTTCCATTGTGCACACTGGCACTCCACAAGGTAGCTTCTTGTTTTTTTCAAAGGGAGTCTTGACCTAATTAAACTTGCAAAGTACTGTAAATTTATGTTGTGATAAGTTAGTCTTAAATCCCCCACTTTAGGCAGCTTATACCATCTTTGTTTAAAAGTTTATAATTATTTTAAGGCAGAGGTCAAATTAAGAAATCAAAAATTTCAGTCTCATTCATTCACAGTAATTGGGCGCTTTGTATTTAATTTATCAGAGCTTCATTCTCACAGTACAGAAAAGATCTGCATTTAACTGTCAGGATCTGCCTTATGATTATTTAACATTGTTTTGGGCAACATTTTACTACATTTATCTAACTCGTATTTTAATAAAAAATGGGTAAGATGTTAAAGGATTTGAAGACACCTTGACCACTTTATACAGAGTAAGAAGTCTCACAACACTAGGTTAAAGTCCAATAGATTTATTTGGAATCACGAGCTTTTGGAGCATTGCTCCTGATGAAGGAACAGCGCTCTAAAAGTTAGTGATTCCAAATAAATCTGTTGGACTTTAACCTGGTGTTGAGAGACTTCTTACTGTGCCAGCCCCAGTCCAATGCCGGCATCTCCATGTCACTTTTCTACACAGCAGATCCCATTGTGTTAGGGATTGGAATACAAAATGGAAAGGAACACTGCATTCGTAACATCTCAGATCACCAATCGTAATAAATCGTGCAGATTGATTTAATTATTTCATCTCAATGTAAAAACTTCTTTTCATTCCCACTGTTACTAGTGTTTACAAAAGAAGTGTCTGATATGTCACATTGTGAGCAGCTTTTCCATATTAACATGGATTCAAATAAAATGACCTCAGGAAAATGTCCATCTTCTCCATGGTATTAGTGGGCTCTGAGGAATTTGACTCCTTAATTAAATGTGGAATGCCTCAATTATTCATTACACCTTTCGTGTAGAGGAATAGATTCGGACCATCAGAACACAACAGTAATATTTCAGAATTCACAGTTGCCTTTTTAGTTGCTGCAACATTGTTTAAGTATCATGTAAATATGTAATAAATGGTTGCCTGAAACTATGGTCATCTTTCTTATTTTAAGCATGAACTGATCTTTTCTGTACTACTTCCACTATATCTAATTATGCAGATTATGCCTTGTTAAATAAAACATGCTTAAATATCTTCAAAGATTACACTGTGCAACAGGTGTGCCTTTTTCCTAGGTGTATCATTGAGATTGCTGTTAAGACTATTATCAGCTGCATTGCTGTGCCCTCCCCAGATGTTTGGGAACTTAAGCAAGCAAAGGAGTGCCAGAATGCCTTTTCCTATTAAAAATGTGTCAATGCTGTTTGGACTGCAATTTTTTTAAATGCTTCACATTAGGTAGCAATTACCAAGATTGTACTAGGATTCTAGTGAGTATTAGCATCTTCAGTGGCCAAAGGCAATATCATCAGTGTGTTTATGTAATAATTTAACATGGTTTTGTTACTCTTGATATAGTGATGTTAACACTGTAATGTAAATGTACAGTTATATATTTTACGTATTTAAAGAATTTTTTCCATAATCGTTGTGCCAGTCATTTTCATTTCAAATCTTCTGTAGGATGGCTGTAGTTTCCATTAGTAATAGGACTACAAGAAACATGCCCATGTGGGAAAAAGAGGTACGCGTGCAAACAATATATTTGGGCAAAAATTCCCCTCTGGTTCATCTATGTATTTTAAATGCTTCTGGCAGCTTAAAATATAATGCACAATGTTTTGTCTTTATTAGTCATTCATGTAAATAAATTGTTTTTTTGTTAAAGTGAGGCAACTTCATAAAGTATGTACTAGTGCTGCATTCTACACACTCCATATCTGAGCTTTGCTTTATGAAATAAAGCACCCTGTTGTCTCAAAGTGTTTCTTGCATTGATGGTGTTATTTTCATAGTGGCAGTGAGAATAACTGCAGTTGCCTATTGTAACATTTCCAGAACCATTTTAAAAAAGTAGAGCTGATGCCTAGAAGCTGTTAGAGCTCTGACCCAGTCACTGCATAGTCACCTTGCAGCAATTGAGTGCCCCTTTGTCAATGTGTAGCCAAGGAATGGTAGCAAAGTGCATAATAGATGCCTTTTCTTCTATATTTGGAATCAGCCTGACCATGCAATAGTCTTTGTAACTGATCTGGGCCCTTTAATAAATTGCTATTGAAGAAAAGAACAATGAATAGCGTTCCAACGTTCTAAATTGTTTGGGGAAAATCAAGATCCTTTTGCTTTATGGACAACTAATTGTTATCCTTTCTTTTCCTTGACATATCTCCAGAATTGCCCCATTTACCAACAGGGGGAGTTGTTGTCCCTTTGTTTATGTAGGTTCCCTGAAGTGGTATAAAATTCACATTCGTGAACCCGTTCTCAATAATTGTTTTGCCCTTTCAACTACAGGAAACATTGTCCCATTAGTAAAAAGTGATTTCTGATTTGCCTTTAGCATCAAGACTTTTTTTGAACAAGTATTTTATTTTCTGTTGAAAATTCTACTGTGGTTAATAAAGCCTTTCTCAACAAGCTGTCCCTTCTAGAAATCAGCAAAGTTGATAGTTTTTATTGAAGCCTTTGCAATATATTATTAGACACAATGTAAAATTTGTCATTTTGGTGAATAGTGATGGTCATTAAACATAGATATAGGGGGGTTATCCCAAATCGCATTCCAACTGCCAAATTTGCGTGAAAACTGGAGTAACTCCCACTGATTTTTTTTTTAGCGGAATTTTCAGATTGAACCTCCCACACTGAGCATGGCAGAGTGCTCTAGCAGGATTCCCTCTGAAAATCAGGGGGCTGGAGAGGCTGGTAGCATAGCGCTGAGTGAGCCACTGCGCATGCGCTGATTTCTCAGTACTGAGACTGGCGCATGCTCAATGGCCCCATACTGCCGGCCTCCTGATTGCTGGCTAGCCCCGCAACTCTGCATCGCTGCCATTTCAAAATCCCCTTGTGCCCCCCAATTGGTGGCCTCCTGGATCTGTCTGGGCAAACCCCGATCGCCCCCTTCCCTCCCTCTCCCAGCAATACTCTGGCAGAATGGCAGTGGACACACTGCCCCCCACCCCCACCCAATTCACTGTGGCCCCATCCCTTTGACACTGGTCAATGCCCAGTGGGCAGTGCCATGGTGCCCTTTGGGCATTGCCAGTTTCCCCTTGGGTAGTGCCAGGAGGCCAGGCTGGCTGTACCCAGGGGCCACCCCCCCCCCTCAATCCCCGACTTCCTGGTAGGGCCTCAATGGCCTCTCTTCCCTCCAGCAGGGTTGGGTTGCCTGTTCAGTCCCAGGCCCGCTAATGTCACTGAAAAGGGGGTTTAAATATTTAAACTGGAAATTGAATACTCTAAAAACTTTGCCACAGAGGCCTGGGTGCCTGGGAGAGGCCACTAAATAGCTCCGCTGATGTCTCTCGGCCCATTTTGCTGCTTGCGCAAGGCAGCAGCTGGGTGAATTGCCCCATAGTGTTGATAGTTCTAGGACTTTATTATTAGAAATATGTAACTTAAGATATGCACATTTCTAGCAAAATCCCATCTCTGTCCAACATGTAACATTCCAAGGCGGATACCATATTTAGTTAAAAACAGTGTCGAGCATATAATTGCACAAGGGCAGGTGGGAGGTCAAAAGATTGGAAAAGTATAAAGAACAGCAAAGATTGACTAAAATATTAATAATGGGAAAATTCAATCCAGGAGAAAGATAGCTAGAAATGTAAAGAAGGATAGCAAGAGCTTCCATAGATATTTAAATAAGAAAAGTTAACAAAGTGAGCGTGTCTCCTGTAGAAAGTGGGGAAGTGATGGTATTTTGCATCAGTCTTCACTATGGAGGATACCAGAAACCAAATAAATCAGGAAATGCAAGGGAGGGAGGATCTCAGAAAAAGTACAATCGCCAGAGAAACGGTACTGAGTAAATTGTTGGAGCTGTGGCTGACAAAGCCCTGGAACCTGATGGACTTCATTCTAGGATCTTAGGTGAAGTGGCTAGTGAGATGGTTGACATATTGGTTTTAATTTTCCAAAATTCCCTGGATTTGGTAACTATTCCATTAGATTGGAAAATAGCAAATGTAACTCCTTTATTCAAAAAAAGAGGCAGACAAAAAGCAGGAAAGTACAGGCCTATTCGCTTAACATTTGTCTCAGAGCAAATGTTAGCAGCTATTATTAAGGATGTAATAGCACATGGGTAAATGCAAGGTAATCAGATAAAGTCAACATGGTTTTTGTGAAAGGGAAATCAAACCAATTTATTGGAATTCTTTCACCTCCTGACTCCCCAAAGTTTGCCAAAATCTACAAGGCACAAGTCAGGAATGTGATGGAATATTCTCCACTTGCCTGGATGAGGGGAGAAATACAAAAGGGTCCAGAGGGGCAATTTGATTCACTGAGGGTGGTGAGTGTTTGGAATGAGCTGCCAGAGGCAGAGGTAGGCACAACTTCGTCTTTTAAAAAGCATTAAGACAGTTACATGGGTAAGATTGGTATTGAGGGATATAGGCCTAATGCAGGCAATTGGTGGGTTTAGCTTAATGGTAAAAATTGGGTGGCATGGACAAATTGGACCAAACAGCCTGTTTCCATGTTGTAAACCTCTGTGGCTCTAAGTGCTGACCAGTGGATGTACTGAGATTTCCCGGAGGCATTTGATAAAGTGCCACATCAAAGGTTATTATGGAAAATAAAAGCTCATGTTGAGGGTAATATTACTGGTGTGGAGAAGATTGACTAGCTAACAGAGAATAGGCATAAATGGGTCATTTCCTGCTTGGCAGCATATGATGAGTGGTGTGTGCCACAGAGGTCAGTGTCAGAATCTCAACTCTTTTTACAATTTTTTATAACTTATTTGGATGAAGGGACCAAAGGTATGCTTGTTAACAACACAAAGATGGGTAGGAAAATAAATTGAAGAGGGCACATGGAAGATGTAGAAGGAAATACATAGGTTAATTGAGTGGGCAAAAATCTGGCAAATAGAGTATCATGTGGGTAAGTGTTAAATGGTCCATTTTGGCAGGAAAAATAAAGATGAAGCATATTATCTAAGTGAGAGCTTGCAGAGCTCCAAGACTCAGGGATCCGGGTGTCCTAGTGCATGCATCATAAAAGGCTAGCATGCAGATACAGCAAGTAAAGCTAGTAGAATGTTTTTGTTTATTGTGAGAGGAGTTAATTACAAGAATAGGAAGGTTATGCTTCAGTTATAACTGAGCACAAGTGAGAACAGATCTGGAGTGCTGTGTAGCGTATTGGTCTCCTGATTTAAAGAAAGGTGTAAACATGTTAGAAACAGTTCAGAGGAGGTTTAGCAAACTGATACCTGGAATGGGTGGGTTGTCTTATGAGGAAAGGTTGGACAGTTTAGGCTCATATCCACTGTTTAGAAGAGTAAGAGGTGACTTGAAACTCTTCAGATCCTGAGCGGTCATGAAAGGGTGCTTATGGATACATGTTCCCTCTTGTGGGAGAATCTAGAATTGGATTCACTATTTTAAGAAATAAGGATTCACTCATCTAAGACAGAGAGGAGAATTTTTCTTCTCTTGGTTAGGCCATGAGTCTTTGGAATTTTTTTCCTCAAAAGGCAGTAGAAACAGAGTCTTTGTATGTTTTTAAGGAAGAGCTAGATAGATTCTTAATAAAGGGGTGAAAGGCTATAGGGGTAGACAAGGTGTGGGGGTGAGGTTGCAATCAGATCAGCCATGGTCTTATTGAATGGCGGAGCAGGCTCAAGAGGCTGAGTGGCCTACCCCTGCATCTAATTTGTATTCTTGTATACAACACATAGGTTTGTGAACAATTACATGATTTTTTTTCACTGTGGTCAATTATAGTTGTTTTCCCAGTGCTAATGTTGTCCTGCAATAGTTTTAATGTTAGCATATTAGAAGGAAGATGTTTTTATTTGAGTTTATTTGTAAAGTACTTTTGCAAAATTAACATGTTCATGTCCTGCCTCTCAGTGACTATTGTTCAGATGTTGCTGCATTTCAAATCATGTTTACAAGGGGCTGCTATGTGCCCTGATGAGTTGCACTGGCAGAAGAGAATTTCCAAAAAGGGAATAAACACATTCCCCTCAACTTACATTCATGTAGTATACATTTCATAGTATATCTCAAGTGCATATAACACATTTGTGGATGAATATTATTGTAAACAATTTATAAACTGCAGTTAGCTTGACTCTTCATACATTTGACAGTTACATATTTCAGCCTTTATTATCTGTTATTTTAAAAATGCTTCTACTCCTAACTCATACTAGAAACATTGCAATGCTGGCATGGCTCACCGCAGGGTGGAAAAGGTGCCATTGCATTGGTACAGGTACAGGGGGTCAGGGGGTGGTACATTTAATCTGTGCATCATCTGGAACAAAATGGTAACCGTATTCTTTATCAACTGGTATGATTTTGTTACAGAGTAAACGAGAGAGAGCTTCTCCCAATGTCTGATTTGATTTGGTTTATTATTGTCATGTGTTAACATACAGTGAAAAGTATTGTTTCTTGCATGCTATACAGACAAAACATACTGTTTATAGAGAAGGAAATGAGAGGGTGCAGAATGTAGTGTTCCAGTCATAGCTAGGGTATAGAGAAAGATCAACTTAATGCATGTTAAGGGATTATGTTAATAATTCAGTCTTGACCTATTATTTTATCTCCCCTCCCCATCTCTTCTGAAACTCTGAACATTTGAATCTTCAAATTATCCGTTAATAAAAGTTGGTTTTAGAGTCATGGCTGGAGACAAAACCAAAAGCTGCTCCCAAATTAAATCTGATTTCTCAGAACTTTATCTTCATTGTTGTTCATGTTGTGTGATTCTAAACATTGTGGTTATATTTCAGTGAAACATTGTGATGACAGAAACAACTTAGCTACTTTTCCACAAACTGTGACCTGTTATCCTTGAGCTTGGGGAATTTTACAGAAAATGATGTTGACTTTAGTTAGCTGTAGAAGAGATTAAAACAGGGAGTTGGAGGGAAAAGGGCACAAATCTAGGAGGTAATGACATATTCAAGGATCTTGGTGAGGAAAGGGATCTGTAGAAGGCCTGATAGCAAGAAGAGAGGAAGGATTTTGGAAAATGGGACAATGGTGAACAAAACATGTGGAGTGGTGACATAGTGCTTAGCGCTGCTGCCCCACAGCACCAAGGACTGGGTTCGACTCCCAGCTTGGGTCACTGTCTTTGTGGAGTCTGCATGTTCTCCCCGTGACTATGTGGGTTTCCTCCAGGTGCTCCAGTCTTCTCCCACAGTCCAAAGATGTGCCGGTTAAGTTGATTGAGCATGGCTAATTGACACTAGTTTCGAGTGATTAGCAGGGTGAATATGTGGGGTTACGGGGATAGGGTGGGATCATTGTTGATGCTGGCTTGATGGGCTGAATGATCTCCACACCAATGTTGGACCCCTGAAAGAGCTAATACTTATTTAATTCCCTTACTCTTTCCTCATACATTTTAAATTATTTTCTTTGTCAAATATTTCTCTTTGAATATTGATATGGGTTGAGTTTCTACGACCAATGCGTTGGGCCATTCCATGTATTAAATCTCCTATTAATAAGAAATTCTGAGTTATTCCTTTCATTCTTGATTATCCCAAGTTTATATCTTCTAGTTACTGACGCACCCACCAACCAGTGGAAACAGTCTTTCTATATTTCCATATCAATATCAATATTCCATATAATTTAAACATTGCTATAAGACTCCCATTTCAGTTGTTCTAAGTCAGGCAGAACAATTCCAGTTTCTCCTTCTAACTAAGCCCATACATCCCTGGTATAGTGAATCTCTTCTGCATTCTCTACATGATCTTGACATGTTTCCGGAACTAGGATGCCCAGAACTGGGTGCAATACTCTAGATGGCATAATCAATTATTCTTATAGTTTTTGTATCATCTGTTCAGATTTCTGGTCTGTGGTCCACTTATAGGCCCAGATTTTGTGATCAACAACCATGTGTTGGTGCTTGACAATGGCCTCAGATACAGTTGGCCACAAAGATCTAACTGGATGACATAGATTTCACATTTCTTGACACTAATATTGTTCTGGCCACAGTTATAGGGGATCTCAGCAACAATGATGTCACTAAGCAGACTCAGCAGCCAATCACATTGAAGAAAAAATTGGGACACGCACATGGAACTAAGATAGCTAAAATATCAGGAGCTATGTAGAGTCATAACCATAGTGTAGGAAGTCAATGAGTCATGTAGACTGCAAAGTAATTTGAAAACACTGCAAGTTTGTTCATTTACTCCTGAAATTATTGATTGTCTCCACCTGCATCATCCTCATAGGCAGCATGTTTCACGTCATCACTGCTTACTACATTAAAAAAAATTCTTCCCCTCATTCTGCATGTATTTCTTGTCCAAAACCTTAAATTTATTTCCCCTTAGCCCATGTATCATCAACTAATAGGAACAAATTTTCTTTGTCTACTTTATCTAAACCTGTCACAATCTTTCACATGGCTATCAAATTTCCTTCAACATCCTAAGCTCCAGCAGCAACTTGTTATATTTATCTAGAACCTTTAAAGAAAACATTCACAGAAGCACTACAAAACAAAGTGTGACACTAAACCGCATAAGGAGATATTAGGTCAGATGACCAAAAGAAGGTAGGTTTTAAGAAGTGTCTTAAAGGGTGAGAGTGAGTTGGAGAGGTTTAGGGAGGGTATTCTAGAATTTTGGGCTCAGGCAACTGAAGGTACAGCCACCAATGGCAGAACCATTAAAATTGGAATGGTCAAGAGGCCAGAATTAGAGGAGCGTAGATACCTTGGAGGGTCCTGAGGCTGGAGCAGATTATAGATATATGAAGGGATGGGACCACGGGGAGATTACAAAATAAGGATAAGAATTTTAAAATCAAGACACTGCTTGAGCCAATGGAGGGCAGTGAGTACAGTAGGGATAGGTGTCTTTTCTGTACCCGCTTAAAGCCTTCACATTCTTCTGGTAGTATGGTAACAAGAATTGAACACTATACTCTAAGTACGGCCTAATTAAAGGTTCTATAAAGCTGCAACATGACTCACCAATTTTTAAATTCAATGCCCTAGCAAATGAAGGCAAGCATGCCGTGTGCCTTCTTGACTACCTGCTCCACTTGCATTGCCACTTTCAGTGACCTGTACACCCAGGTCCCTTTGCCTATCAAAATCTTAAAGGTTCTGCTACTTACTGTATATTTCCTATGTGTATTAGATTTTCCAAAATGCATTACCTCACATTTGTCCGGATTAAACTCATTCTGCCATCTCTCCACCCACATCTCCAACCTAGCTATATCCTGCTGTATCCTTTGATGGCCCTCGTTACAATCTGCAAATCCACCAACTTTTGTGTCATCTGCAAACTTACTAATCAGAGCAGTTACATTTTCCTCCAAATCATTTATATATATTACAAACAGCAATGGGGAATGCCACTTGTTACAGCCCTTTATTCAGAAACACACCCTTCCACTGCTACCCTCCGTCTTCTTTGACCGAGCCAGTTTTATATCCACCTTGCCAGCTCACCTCTCATCCCGTGCAAATTTACCTTCTACACCAGTCTGCCATGAGGGACCTTATCATTGGACTTATTGAAGCCCATGTAGACAACATCCACTGCCCCACCCTCAATTAATCATCTTTGTCACTTCCTTGAAAAACTTGATCAAGTTCGTGAGACACATCCTCCCCTTTACAAAACAACGTTGCCTCTCATTTATTTCCAAGTGGGGATAAATACTGTCTCGAAGAATCTGCTCCAATAATTTCCCTACCTTTGATGTAAGGCTCACCAGCTTGTAATTACCTGGTTTATTGTTGGTACCCTTCTTAAACAAAGGAACAACATTAGCTACTCTCCAAACCTCTGGGGACCTCCCCCTATAACCAGTGAGGATACAAAGATTTCGCTCAAGGCCCCAAAAATTTCCTCCTTTGCCTCTCTCAGTATTCTGGGGTATATCTCATCAGCCCCTGGGACTTGTCTACCTTAATGTTTCTCAAGAACTCCAATACCACCTCCTTTTTGATCTCAATATGACTCAAACTATCTACACACCCTTTCCCACATGCATCATCCACCAAGTCCTTTGCTTTGGTGAATACTGATGCAAAGTACTCATTTATTATCTTATTCATTTTCTCTGGCTCCGTGTATAGATTCCCTCCCTTGTCCTTGAATGGGCTAACTCGCTTCCTGGCCAGCCTTTTGCTCTTTATATCTGTATAAAAAGCCTTGGGATTTTCCTTAATCCTGCTGGCCAATGATTTTTCATGACCCCTTTTAGCCGTCTTTACGCTTTGCTTAAGTCCCTTTCGGTGACACAAAGTTTGCAAACTGTTTTAATTTCAGAATGTTGCTGGGGGAGGGATGAAGTCTGTAACTGGGGAGTGGAGTGAGGGCCAAAAACAATGGCTTTAGTCTTCCAAATATTTCATTGAAGGAAATTTTTGCTGATCCAGAGGTGGGTGTTGGGTAAGCAGTCTGATAATGAACATCGGTGGAGAGAGCTGATGGTGAGGTTGTCATCAGTGAACGTGTGGTATCAGAAGATGTTCCCAGGAGAATGGATCTGAGCTCCTGCACCCTAACCTTGTAGCTAGAACATCTTGCTAAGTCTCCTCTGTGCCCTTACAAGAATCCTCACACTCTTCATAAATTGTTGCAATCAGAACTAGACACAATCCTCTATTTGTGTCTAACCAGAGCTTTTTAAAAGTTAAGCATAGCTTCCCTGTCTTTAGGCTCCTCTATTTATACCCCTGTTTATGAAGCTCAAAATCCCACCAAATCTATTGTACAAGGATCTGGCATGTATCAGGTTAATGTGAGACTGAGTCAGTACCACCTACATAATGATGTAAGAAGACACATGACCCAGCCACAAGGGTCAGTGCAGTGTTGAGCACAGAAACATGGAGGCTGAAGAATGAACTCAGCTTCTAATTTATGTCCTTTGCTGTACATCTGAAAATAGTTCTATAATTAACAAAGACTTACTGTTACCTGACAGAAAATTGTATAAGACACGTCACTCATATGCCCTTCTGTTAGCCTACATTGTGTTACAATGAATTAGTATCATCCTCATTGTTTGCCATAGGGCAAATTTTGAAATTTTACTCCCCATTCCAATATCCAAGTGCTGACCCTTGAGGAATGCCACCATCTACCATCCATAAGACTGAAAAACAAAATTCTTCATCACGACCCACTGTTTCCTGTTCTTAAACTGTTTTAATCCACAAACTTCAAATTTGTTAAGCAACTTTTTACATGGTACTTTGTCGCATGATTTCCCAAAAGCCATACAGACAACGTCAACCACATTTCCATTATCAGCCCTCTCTGCATCATCAAAACATTCAGTTTGATTTGTTGAAAGCTGCCATTTACAATTTCACGCTGGCTCTCCTTCATTAACTCGACCCTCTCCAGGTGCCTGACGTTTGTTTCTAAAACATTACCTGCCACTGATTTTAAATGTACCGACTCTAATTGATCGGAATGTCCTTGCATCTTTTCTTGATCAATGGTGTCACATTTGCCACTTTCCAATTCTCTGGCACTCATCTCATATCATTGGAAGATTGCAGAAAACCCTTCCAATATCTCCAACCCTATTTCCCTTAGCAACCTGGGGTGCAAGCCACCCAGACAAAGCAAGATCAGTGGGATGTGTAAAAGAGTAGCAGTAGCAATGAGAGCCAGGACAGAGCAAGACCAGTGGAAAGCATAAAAGTGCTAGAAAATACACACTCAATAAATAATCTTGTGATTGATTGGTCAGTGCTTTTCATCTCCTCTCTCTAAACTCTAAGATGTGAAATTTAAAATTTCAATCTGGTAAATATAACAGGAACTACCTGCTTGACTGGTATCCAATTCCCAAACATTCACTCCCTCCACCACAGTAGCAGCAGTGGGTCACATCTATAAGCTGCACTGTAGCAACTCTCGAAGACTCCTTTCACAGAACTTGCTGTGCCTCTAACCAAGATGTTCCAGTTACAGCATTGGCATCTACTCGGCAGCATGGAAATTTGCCCAGGTATATCCTGTACGCAATGAACAGGATAAATCCAACCCGGCCAATTACCACCTCATCAGTCTACTCTCAATCAACAGCAAAGTGATGGAAGGGGTCATCAATAGGGCTATCAAGTGGCACTTGCTTAGCAATAACCTACTCACGGACGTTCAGTTTGGGTTCCATCAGGGTCACTCAGCTCCTGATCTCAATACAGCCTTTGTTCAAATGTGGACAAAAGAGCTGAATGTTAAATGTAAGAGTAACTGTCCTTGACATCAAAGTAGCATTTGACTGAGTGTGATATCAAGCAGCCCAAGCAAAACTGGAGTCACTGGGAATCGGGGGAAAATTACCTGCTGGTTAGAGTCATACCTGGCATAAAGGAAGATGGATGGTTGTGGTGATTGGAGGGTGATCATTTCAGCTCCAGATTATCACTGCAAGAGTTCCCAGGAGCTGAGGCCTAATACTTCATCAATGACCTCCCTCTATCTTAAGGTTAGAAGTGGGGATGTTTGCAGATGACTGCACAATATTCAGCTTCATTTATAACTCCTCAGATACTCAAGTAGTTCATGTCCAACCGTAGCAAGATCTGGACAACATCCCGGTTTGAGCTGATAAGTGGAAGTAATATTTGTGCTACACAAGTACCAAGCAATGACCATCTCTAACAAGAGAGAATCTAACCATCACCCTTTGACGTTCAATGGCATTACCATCGCTGAATCTCCCATTATCAATATACTGGGGGTTACCATTGACCAGAAATTAAACTGAACTAGGTCATATAAATACTGTGATTACAAGAGCAGGTCAGGAACTCTGCGGCAACTAACTCGTCTCCTGGCTCCCCAAAGCCTATCCACCACCTACAAGGCACAAGTCAGAAATGCGGTGGAATACTCTCCACCTGCCTGGATGTATGCAGCTCCAGCAACACTCAAGAAGCTCCACATCATCCAGGACAAAGCAACCATGCTTGATTGTTGCCTATTCACAAACAGTCAATCTCTCCACCGCTGATGAACAGGCGGCAGCCATGTGTACCATTTACAAGTTACACTACAGGAACTCACCAATGTTCCTTAGGCATATCCTTCCAAAATCACAACCGCAGCGTTCAGAAGGACAAGGACAGTAGATACATGGGAACACCCCCACCTGGAGGTTCCTCTCCAAGTCATTCATAATTCTGACTTAAAAATATATCACCTTTCCTTCAGTGTCACTGGATCAAAATGCTGCAATTCTCTCCCTAACAGCACTATGGGTGTACCTACACCTCAGGGACTGCAATGATTCAAGAAGGCATTACTATTTTCCAAAGAGCAACTAGGAATGGGCAATAAATGTTGGCCTGGCCAATGACGCCCACATACTGTAAAATTAATTTAAAAAAGGCATCTTCCAAATATCCAACCTCTACCACCTAAAAGGATGGGAGTAGCATGCTCATGAGAACACTACCACCTGCAATTTCCCTTTCAAGTCACACACCATCCTGACTCAAAACTATATCGCCGTTGCTTCATTGTCACTGGGTCCAAATGCTGGAACTCCCTCCCAAACAGCACTGTGGGTTGCACCTACATGATATGGGCTGCAGCGGTTCAAGAATGTGGCTCATCACCACCTTCTTGAGTACAATTAGGCATAGGCAATAAATGCTGGCCTTATCAACAGTGCCCACATCAGGCCACCATCAATGTAAGTTGTTGTCATTGCCTCCACCCCTTCACAATGACTTCTACTCAGCGTGGCAAACCTGGTGTGCCCTAAAAATAATTTCACAAATAAATGTTTAATTTTAGGAGAAAATACTTAAGAAGTGCATAGATATGCTGTAATCTGCTGGGCTACACACCAAGAGCTATAAAATGAGGTCAGCTGGGTGACAGTTAATGGGTTGAATAGCTTCCTTCTCTGCTACAAATCTCCATGATCCTGAGATTTTAATGAATCCGCACATGAAGGAACTTGGATGAATTATTGAATCTGATAATATGTGGAGGCTGAATGGAATTGTCCAGTGAAGATGAAGATGCTATATTTAATGACCATACTTCCAAAGATGTTCATTCAATTTCCTGACAATGTCTTGATCGTATCTCATTTGTTATAACAGACAAGGGTCAATGCATGATTCAGCTCTCATTTACTAGGGTAAACAAAGCAATGTCAAAATTCCTGAGTTAGGTGAAATCCACCCTTGGGATAGTTTTCCACAGGTCACTATTGTTGCAGCAGTGAAAGGGAACTAACCTTTCTTTGGCAAATAAACAGCATTTCCACTGCAGACCTCTGGCTTTTGCCCATCTCAGGCCCTCCGACTTTTACCCTTCTGCAGTTGAAGCAGCTTTCTGCTTTTGACCTGAGCTCTGCCTTTTCTGGCTGAGTGGAAGGAACAAAAGTAAAAAATTAAAAGCTGAATGTGCATTAATCACTTGTGCATGTCATGAAATGCTGCCATATATTTGTTAACTGAGTCAGTTTTGTAAAATAACATTTAACATATGGCATACAGACAAGTGACCCTAAATCTTGCTTCAACTGTAGCAAGGGCAGGACTAGGAAAGCAATATTTTTGACTGCTATGACATTTTCCTCCCTTTTACAGTGAAAGTATCTTCTTTGCCTCCTGGAAGAAAAAAAACTGGACAATTTTGTCAGTGGGATTGAGAAACTGAATGTGGACAGGGATTTTTAGAAATAGTTGTGTAACACGAATGAATTATCAGTAACTCTCCTAAATCAGTCTCTCGGAGGAGGTCCTGGAAACACAATTAAAATATTTAACTAAAGATGTTCAGCAAGTTCAACAAAAGTAGAGAACAAAAGCAAAAGTTAGAAATTAGAAGCACAAGTAAGCCATTTGGCCTTTAAGCCTGCTCCATCTTTCATTATGATCATGGCTGATTATCAAATTCAATATCCTGACCCCACCTTCACCCCATATCCCTCTAGTCTCAAGAGCTATACCTAATTTCTTCTTGAAATCATACAACATTTTGGCCTCAACTACTTTCTGTGGTAGTGAATACCACAGATTCACCTCTTTCCGGATGAAGAAATTTCTCCTCACCTCAATTCTAAAAGATTTAACCCCCCTTATCATCAAATTATGATCCCTAGTTCTGGACTCCCCCACCATTCTCTCTGAATCTACCCTGTCTAATCCTGTTAGAATTTTATAGATTTCTATGAGATCCCAATTCACTCATCTAAATTCCAATGAATGTAATCCTAACTGATTTATTCACTCATATGACAGACCTATGCTGGTGTTAATTCTATGATAGTTTGAATTTTGGAAAACTAATTAATATTTAAATTCTCCTTTAACTGTGAAGTAAATTCTGTATGTGAAATTTAACAGATATTGGGTACTGATCCACAGTCAGGGCTTACTGAAAGAAGTCTTAACAATTGAAAAAAGTCCATTATAAACTGACAAAATATCCAGCTGAAAAACATCAGTGGAAATTTTCAAAGATCTTAGGAATGACAAGGATCTTATGTCTCAACATACATTTACCAAATGTTAAGGATAGTCCTCAGGCCACAAAGCTCTTCAGAGAACTTCAATCATTTTGGTAGAAGACACAGATTTCCTTCAGGGGTTATCATTAATGTAGCACACATTGAATTCTGAAGTGAGGGATAATATTGTATCACCACCTTCTCTAATTATCTACTTAGTGTGATAATATCTGTCCGAGTTCTTTTGCTGTCTGAAAACTGGAAAGGTTTCATCCAGTTTCACTGTTCCTAATCAGAGTCTCAAGATAATTTCACGATGTCATTCAGATTGTATTGTGCCCTTGTCTCACTGTCAAATTATTTGCAGAGTTCGGAATGCTGTGGCGATTTGGTTTGTAACATGAGCATTGCTCATATAATTTATATCCATTCATACTTGGAATAAATTACCGCAAGAAGAAAGTACACATTTTCTCTCATTTATGTCATTGATTCATTTTTGTTAAGTTTTATGGCAGCATGGCATAGACAGTGATACGGATGACAAAATACAATAGATAGCTGCAGGTTTAGATACAATAATAGGATGAACATAAAACAATGAGCCAAATACTGACCAAAAATTCAAGTGGTTGAGTTCTCACGTTCCACGAAGAAGGTTGAATATTCAAGTTCCAGAGTCACTCAAAGCCTTTTTTTGCATCCAGTTTGTAACCTTTGCGGAAGGAGAAATGTACGAGAAGCAAATGCAGAAATAAAAATGAACCATTAACTAGAAATAGGAAAAATCAAAATAGTCAGCAGATAAGGTTCACAGAGGCTGACTTGACCTGCTGTGTTTTTCCAACATCTTCTGTTTTTATTTCAGATTTCAAACACTTGCAGTATTTTTCTTTTGCACTAACCCTTGGCTATTAGCACCTTATTGGGATTCTATACAACCTGGGGCAACCAATTTCTGAGTTTGTGAAAAAGATTTTGTGAAAATAGTTTCTCATTGCTCGAGAACGTCCAAGCTGTAAATGATTTTGGCATCTTCTGTGCGTTTTCTCGTGACTGTAAAGTCTAATGTGGGATCGTCATGGCCAACATCAGAACTGGCAGTTCATATTATTCATTGTTGGTGCATGGGGGGCAGCTGCATGACCTCTGGCCTTCCACTGGGCACATCGGTTGTTGTGAATTTAACTTAGGTCCTCAAAACATGCTTCACCAAATTTCAGTTCTTGCTTCCATGTGGACATCTTCAGTGTTTTCTCCTTTAACTATGAAGTAAATTCTGTATGTGGAATTTAACAGATATTGGGTATTGATCCAGCAGTAAGGGCTTACTGAAAGACTTAATCCCTGGCTTTTGTATTTCTCCTTTGTAAGGCTCATTTTTATGGTTTCCTATATCACATGTATTGACCACATTGATGACATTTGCCCTGAGACAATTCCTCAAAGAAGATCAGCTAGGGGATTCTGTAACCATCCATGTGGGGCACAAGGTCTACCCGTCTAAGTTGAATATTCTGGAGGGTGATCTCCATCTTGTTAAGCCCAGCACAGTGGAGGGTCTCCTTGTTTGTGCTTTTGTCCTACCATTGAAGTTCAGAATTCCAGAGCTTTAATCTGGTACCTACAGCTGACATATGAACAAGGAACAGAAGTAGATCATTCAGTCCCTTGAACTTGCTCTGCTATTTAATAAGATCATGGCTGATCTGATAATAACTGCTACCTTAAAAATATCCAAAGACTCTGCTTCCACCACCTTTCCAGGAAGAGAGTTCCAAAGACTCATGATCTTTTAAGTGAAAAATTTTGCTTCTTCTTCATTTTAAATGGTGTTTATTTCTAAATAGTGAACACTAGTTCTAGATTCTCCCACAAGATGAAACATCCTCTCCAGATCCACTGTGTCAAAGACCCCTCGGGATCTTATGCATTTTGATCAAGTTGCCACTTACTCTTCCAAACTTTAGCATATGCAAGCCTAGCTGTCCAACCTTTCCTCATAAGACAATTTACCCATTCCAGGTAATAGTCTGTTAAACCTTCTCTGATCTGCTTCCAATGCATTTACATTCTTCTTTAAATAAGGTGACCAATACTGCACATAGTGCTCCAAATGTATTCTCACAAGTGCCCTGCACAACTGAACCATAACTCCCTACTTTTGTATGTGCTTAGAACAAAGAACAAAGAAACAGGCCCTTCTACCCTTACTCGGTCTATTTCCTCCCTACCCACCTACCCATCTAGATGCTTCTTAAATGTTGCTTTTCTGCCTGCTTCCACCACCTCCTTTGACAATGCATTCCCGGCACCCACCAGTCTGTGTGAAAAACTTTTCCCTGCTCATCTCCCTTAAACTTTCTCCCTCTCACCTTGAACCAGTGCCCCCCTGTAATTGACACTTCCACCCTGGAAAAAAGCTTGTGGCTATCCACGCTATCGATACCTCTCATAATTTTGTAGGCCTCTATCAGGTCTCCCCTCAGCCTCTGTCTTTCCAGTGAAAACAATCCTAATTTATTCAACCTCTCCTCATAGCCAATACCCTTGAGAACAAGGATACCTGATGAACCTTCTTTGCATTCTGTCCAAAGCTTCCATGTCCTTCTGATAATGTTAAGGCCAGAACTGCATGCAATACCCCAAATATGGCCTAACCAAGGCTTTATATAGTTGCAACATGATTTCCCAATCCTTGCACTCAGTGGCTTGGTTGATGAAGACAAGCATGCCATATGCCTTCTTAATCAACTTGGCCACCTGTGTTCCACTTTTAGGGAACTGTGGACCTACACACCTAGATCCCTTTCTATGTTAATGCTCCAAAGGGTTTTGCCAATTAAGCATAATTCATACCTAAATTTGATCCTTCAAAATGCATCATCTCGCATTTGTCTGGATTAAACTCCATCTGCCATTTCTGCGCCCAAGTCTGCAATCTGTCAATATCCTGTTATATCCTCTGACAATCATCGGCATTAACAGCAACTCCACCAATCTTTGTGTCATTCACAAACTTACTAATCAGATTACCCACAGTTTCCTCCAATACGTTTATATATACTACAAACAACAGGGGTCCCGGCACTGATCCCTATGGAACACAACGAGCTACAGATCTCCATTCTGAAAAACATCCTTCCACCGCAACTCTCTGTCTTCTATAACCAAGCCAGTTATTTGATTTTGATTTGATTTGATTTATTATTGTCAAATGTATGAGTATACAATGAAAAGTATTGTTTCTTGTATGCTATACGGACAAAGCATATCATTCATAGAGAAGGAAATGAGAGAATGCAAAAGGTAGTGCTACAGTCATAGCTATGGTGTAGAGAAAGATCAACTTAATGTAGGGTAGGTCCTTTCAAAAGTGTGATGGCAGCAGGGAAGAAGCTGTTCTTGTGTCAGTTGACATGTGACCTCAGACTTTTGTATTGTATCCATTTGCCAGCCCACCACGAATCCCATATGATTTTAGTTTTTGTACCAGTCTGCCATGTGGGACCTTGTCAAATGCCTTACTAAAATCCATATAAACTACATGGATACAAAAAACATAACCTAAATGGAAACAAAATTGGCTTGATGACAGAAGCCAGAGGGTGATTGTAGAGGGTTGTTTTTCAAACTGGAGGCCTGTGACCAATGGTGTGCCTTAGGGATCAGTGCTGGGTTTGCTGTTATTTGTCACCTATATTAATGATTTGGATGAGAATATAGGAGGCATGGTTAGTAAATTTGCAGACGACACCAAGATTGGTGGCATAGTAGACAGTGAAAAAGATTATCTTGGACTGCAACGGGATCTTGATCAGTTGGGCTGACGAATGGCAGGTGGAGTTTAATTTAGATAAACACGAGGTGATGCATTTTGGTAGATTGAACCAGGGCAAGCCTTATTCAGTTAATGGGAGGGAACTGGGGAGAATTACAGAACAAAGAGATTGAGGGGTACAGGCTCATAGCTCCTTGAAAGTGGAGTCACAGGTGGATAGAGTGTTGAAGAAGGCATTCAGCATGCTTGGTTTCATTGGTCAGAACATTGAATACAGGAGTTGGGATGTCTTGTTGAAGTTGTACAAGACATTGGTAAGGCCACACTTGGAATACTGTGTACAGTTCTGATCACCCTATTATAGAAAGGATATTATTAAACTAGAAAGAGTGTAGAGGAGATTTACTGGGGTGTTACCAGGACTTTGAGTTATAAGGAGAGGCTGAATAGACTGGGACCTTTTTGTCTGGAGCGTTGAAGGCTGTGCATGTATCCTGTCCCTCAGTATCTTCTCCAAAAGTTTCCCCATCACTGACGTCAGGCTCACCGGCCTATAATTTCCTTGATTATACCTGCTTCCTTTCTTAAACAAGGGAACAACATTGGCTATTCTCCAGCCCTCTTGAACCTCGCCTGTGGTCAAAGAGGATGTGAAGATATCTGTAAAGGCCCGAGATATTTCACTCCTTGCCTCCAGCAGTAACCTGGGATAGATCTAATCTAGCCCAGGAGATTTGTCTACATTAATGCAATTCAGGATACTCAACACTTTCTCATCACAACAATCACCACAGAGCACATTAGAATGTACACTTTGCATTTATTTTAAACAGATACTAACATTTTGACTCAAAGTATGTCATTGTGAGCAATTTGCTTGTGCATATTGTTCCCAGAAGCTCCTGTTAACCCTACATCTCAGACTGAATTTAAGTAAACAGGTGTTATGTGCATTTAGACAGGGTTTCCACCATCTGTAAACCTTTAATTATTTTATTTCGTTCACTGACATTTCTGCCAAAAGTAATCCTCCATATTTGATTTATTAATAGCAGCCACTGCCACTAATATTTCAGTGGAACCAACAGCAGGACCCAATCAATTGCTTATGAGAAGCACAGTTCAAAAATGTATAAGCCACAGGAGAAAATGTCTTACTTTGCTTTACATAGAGTTCTCATTTCCTGCTGACTCCCTGCAGTCCATCCCTGCAGCCTGAATGAAGGGTTCAATGAAAAATCACCAATGTCAGAAATTTAAAAAAAGAAGTGTGAAAATAGACAGCAGGTCAGTCAGTATCTGAAAAAGAAAAGGCAGATTAATACACGTGCACACTGATGTGCTACAGTCTATAATTTGTTCATGTACATTCTGCACAAAGGCAGGTCTTTAGCCCATTATCTGCTCATGCAACATTCGGTAGATCCCAGGTCAATATATCAAAACTCATTATAAATGTCACAATATTAAACAACACTTTTGTGTTTTAACTTTTTTTTGTGGGGAGGGGTATGGAGAAAGGGGAGAAGTCAGTCAGTGAGGAAGGGTTTGAATTTTGGTGATCTCACATTTCATCATGAGGCCCGAAAGAAATCAGTAAATTTACAAGTGTGAAAATAATGAAATGGTCCATTTTTTAAATTGAATATTTCCACTTTGGGACTATCTCTTTCCAAAAATCACATTTATCTAATTATTTCCTGCACCAGACATGCTTGTGCCAGGATAAAGTCTGTTAGTCCTATGTCTGTGTGGCACAGTGCTGCCTCACAGTGCTAGGGACCTGGGTTTGATTCTGGCCTCTGGTGATTGTCCACACTAACATTCTCCCCGGATCTGCATGAATTTCCTTCGGTGGTCCGGTTTCCCCCACACTCCAAAGATGTGTGGGTTGTGTTGACTGGCCATGTAATTTGCTCCTTAGTGTCAGGGGCACTAGGAGGGTAACTATGTGGGTTTATGGGGTGGATTGTTGTTGGTGCAGCCTCAATGGGCCAAATGGCCTCCTTCTTAGTGAGTGGGCAAGAAGATGGCATATGGAATATAATGTGGAAAAATGTAAGGTTATCCACTTTGTGGAGCAGATGTGCAGAGTATTGCCTAAATGGTAAGAGGTAGGTGTATAAAGGGACCTGGGTGCCCTCGTCCATAAGTCACTGAAGGTTAACACGCAAGTGCAGCCAACTATTGGAAAGGCTAATGGAATGTTCACCTTTATTACAAGAGAAGCTGAGTACAAGAGTAGCAAAATCTTGCCACAATTGTATAGAATGTTGCTTAGATGGCACCTCTGACCTGCTCTTGTAGCCACTGTGTTTATGTTGTGAGTCCAATTGAGCTTATGGTCAATGATAGCCCCGAGGATGTTGACAGTAGGGGATTCAGTGATGATAACACCATTGAATGTCAAGGGATGGTGGTTAGAGTGTCTCTTATTGGTGATGGTCATTACCTGGCATTTGAGGGATGCAAGTATTATTTTTCACTTGTCAGCAAAAACCTGCATATTCATAGAATAGAGTAGAATCCCTACAGTGCAGAAGAAGGCCCATTGAGCCTGCACCGACAACAATCCAACCCAGTCCTTATCCCCAAAGCTCCACATATTTACCCTGCTTATCCCCCGAGCCTACACATCTTGGGACACTAAGGGGCAATTTAGCATGACCAATCAATCTAACCTGCACATCTTTGGACTGTGGGAGGAAACCAGAGCACCCAGAGGAAACCCACGCAGACATGGGGAAAATGTGCAGACTCTGCATAGACAGTGATTCAAAACCAGAATTGAACCCGGGTGAGGCAGCAGTGCTAACTACAGTGCCGCCCAGTATGGTGTCCAGACGTTGTTGCATTTGAACACGGACTGCTTCAGTAATTGAGGAGTTGCGAATGGTGCTAACATTGTGTAATTATCAGCGAACATCTCCACGTCTGACCTTATGACAGAGAGAAGGTCATTGATGAAGCAGCTGAAGATTGTTGGGCCAAGGACACTACCCTGAGGGACTCCTGCAGAGATGTTCTGGATTTGAGATGACTGACCCTCCAGAACCACAACCAACTTCCTATGTACCAGATATCACTCCAACCAGCGGAGAGTTTGCTCCTCTGCTACCCATTGATTCCATTTTGGAATCCTTGATGTCGCACTCAGTTGAATGCTGCCGTGATGTCAAAGGCTGTCACTCTTACCTCACTTCTGGAATTCAGCTCTTTTGCCCAGGTTTGATCCAAGGCTGTAATGAGGTCAGGAGCTGAGTGACCCTGGCAAAACCCAAACTAGGCAAGTTATTGCTGAGCAGGTGCTGCTTGATAGCACCGTTGATGACCCCTTCCATCACTTTACTGATGATTGAGAGATGGGCGATAATTAGCCGGGTTGGATTTGTTCTGCTTTTTGTGTACAGGATATACCTGGGCAATTTTCCATATTGTTGGGCAGGTGCCTGTGTTGTAACTGTACTGGAAGAGCTTGGCTAGAGGAGAAGCAAATTTGGGAACACAAGTCTTCAGTACTATTGCCACAATGTTATCAGGGCTCATTGTCTTTGCAATATCCAGTGCCTCTAACTGTTTCTTGATACCATGTGGAGTAAATTGAATTGGCTGGAGACTGGCATTTGAGATGCTGGGGACCACTGGAGGAGGCCAACATGAATCATCCACTTGACACTTCTGGCTGAAGTTTGCTGTGAATACTTCAGTCTTATCTTTCGCATTGATATGCTGGGCTCCTCCATCACTGGGAAGCTTGAGAGCTTCAAATTTTTAATGTCCAGATCACCAACAACCTGTCCTGGTCCCCCCATGCCAACACTATAGTTAAAAAAACCCACCCAGAAGACTAAGGAAATTTGGCATGTCAGCTACGACTCTTACCAACATTTACAAATGCACCATGGAAAGCATTCTTTCTGGTTGTATCACAGCTTGGTATGGCTCCTGCTCTGCCCAAAACTGCAAGGAACTACAAAAGGTCGTGATTGTAGCCCAATCCATCACGCAATCCAGTCTCCCATCCATTGACTCTGAATACACTTCCCGCTGCCTTGGCAAAGCAATCAGTATAATTAAGGACCCCAAGCACCCCAGACATTTTCTCTTCCACCTTCCTCCTTTGATAAATGATACAAAAGTCTGAGGTCAAGTACCAACCGACTCAAGAACAGCTTCTTCCCTGCTGCTGTCAGACTTTTGAACTGACTTACGTTGCATTAAATTGATCTTTCTCTATACCCTAGCTATGACTGTAACACTACAGGCTGCACTCTCTCATTGCCTTCTCTATGAACGGTATGTTTTGTCTATATAGTGCGCAAGAAACAATACTTTTCACTGTGTGTTAATACGTGTGACAATAATAAATCAAATCAAATCACTGAGGACAGGAACATTTGTGGAGCCTCCTCCTCCAGTGAGTTATTTAATTGTCCAAGACCATACATGACTGGATGTGACAGGACTGCAGAGTTTAGATCTGATCTGTTGGTTGTGGAATCACTTAGCTCTGTCCATCATTTGCTGTTTTTGCCGTTTGGTGGCTTCACCAGGTTGACACCTCATTTTTAGGTATGCTTGGTGCTGCTCCTGGCATACCCTCCTGCATTCTCCATTCCGCCAGGGTTGATCCCCTGGTTTGATGGTAATGTTTGAGTGGGGATTATGATGGGCTGTGAGGTTGCAGAATGTGCTGGAGTACAGTTCTGCTGCTGTTGGTGGCCCACAGCACCAGCAATTAAAAATCCCAGCAAAATCTGGGAATAAATGGTTTCATGACCCAAAAATACCAAGATACTGTGGAGGAGACTCAGAAAAGGCTGGTCCATGGAGTCCCTGCTGAAAATTTAAAAGGCAGAAATTGCAACTGCCATTATTGTAGGAGCCCACCAAAGCTGACAAGTGCAGGAAACCTCATTGAGAGGAAGCATGAGGCAGTGCCATCTTGGATTACCCAACAGCATTTAAAGCTGCACACACTTCTAATTTTAAATGGCCATGGATCAAAAATCTGTAGTACCAGCTCGCTAAGATTCTCAAATTTGAATGTAGAGGTCCCAACCATTAAAGCTCTCCTGAGGAAGAACAATGAGTTCCTAACACCACTGTTAACCTCCAGGTCCACCAACTTCAATATGACTTAACCCCACCTGAACTCCTTATAGGAAGAAAACTCTGAACACAATTCCCAATCCTGCCAAGGAAACTGATACCAGGGTGAGCAGGCAAAGATTATCAAAACCAGGACAGAGAGCAATCCAAATAAAAGGTACAGCACCAAACACCTACCACATTTACACAATGGCAACAAAGTCTGGATTGAGGACCCTGATGGGGGTGCTGTTATGGTCTGGATAAACAATTACAAGTCATGGTTGTACCTTGTCAGTGCTCTGGAAAGCACAGTCAGGAGGAACAGGAGGGACCTTCTCCTCATCCCGCAAGGCAAACTTCCTACTAAACACTGGAGAGAAATTGAAGGAAATAACAAAATCACATCCAGAACAATCTCCTGTTGATCAAGGTTTACCCAATACAAAAGAGTCCACAACTCCTCCAACTGTTATGAAGAAAGGATCTGAAGTATAAAGTCTCCAGACCCTGAACCTGTAATTAGAAACTTGAGTGAGGGAGAAGGAATAGCAGAAATGATGTAAGTATGTTGGGTAAACAGGAATGCTTTGCAAATATTTTCAATAAAGACTTGGGGGAAGGTGTAGTCTCAAGGTCTGGATACAGTACCAGCCACATTGTGTTATAAAGGAACACATGACCTGAGTCTAGAGGGCAGTCTTGTACTGGACAGAGACATGTGTAGAGGCAAGCATGGAGACAGCTCCTAGCTTAACGGTATATTGTTACAAGTAATTAATAAACACTTAAACTATACAAGACTCAGAACTTCTTCAGGTAACCTTCTGAGCTATACATTCTGTAAGGGATACTCATCTGGTCCCAAACTCCTGCTGAGCCCTCTTGCTAGCACATCCTGTTTCCCAGGCATGTTTCCAGCAAGTAACATATAAAAGGTGGCAAGCTTCCTGCTCACCCCTAACACATTTTGCTCCCCTCCTTTGGTTGTCTGAATCCTACCTGCCCAAAAAGGCTTGACCTGTTTCTGGCACCTGTCTTCGTTTCTTTATGGAGGTGTTTGCAGTCTCAGCAGAGCTGCTGGGACTGCTAAAGATCACGAGGGTGGGATTTCCTTCAACTCAGAAATAGATGTCCCAATTTCAGCCTGTTTACCCTGTCGAGATCTTTCAGCTCTTGGGCCAATTCTTCCAATAGGAGATGGGGGAACAATATACCCCTGTTCAATTCCACCCATACATACTATCCACTATCATTCCCACCTTATGGGTGCATCCCTCTCTCACCTCTAACACTCATTTTTGGCCTTCAATCATTCCTCCCACTCCTTCCCAGTCTGCTTCTCAAGTCTCACACCCCTCTCCTCATCTCACATGTCCAAGGTGCTGTCTTTCACCAACTCTGTTTCACTTTGACCTGCCATTTGTTGGTGCCCGGTGGTCCTAGTGCCCAATTACCAATCTTTTCCATTAGTCCTGGATACCACCATAAAATGGCTTATTCAAACACTTTTTTTCAAATTTTGCCAAGAAAAAGAGATTCCTATATTGTCCAAATTTGTCAGTCAGGTTACCATAGGGCATTCAAAAACAATGCAATAAATCATTATGCATCATTTACTTTTGTCAAAAATAGAATAATTTTAAGATGAAAATGCTAATGTATGTAGTATAAATACACAGCAGCACAGTGGCACAGTGGTTAGCACTACTGCCTCATAGCACCGGGGACCTGAGTTCAATTCCTGGCTGGGATCACTGTCCCTGCAGATTCTGCATGTTCTCCCTGTGTCTGCATGTGTTTCCTCCGGGTACTCCGGTTTAACACCCACAGTCCAAAAGATGTGCCAGTTAGGTACATTGGCCATGCTAAATTCTCCTTCAGTGTACCCAACAGATGCTGGAGTGTGACGACTAGGGGATTTTCACAGTAACTTCATTGCAGTGTTAATGTAGGCCTACTTATGACACTAATAAAAAAACTTTAAATAAACAAGGGATAATTTTATTTCATGGCTCGTAAAGAATTAAGCTTATCAAAGAATACACTAAAATAACCCAGTTATACTCTCTAGTCAGGCACTGGAATGTACAATGTAAGTATCACACTGTATAAACAGTGACTTCTATTCCTATAGCAGATGAAGAGCACTTTTCAAGGGAAAGAGGTACTCTGAGCAGAAAGCAAAATACTTTAAGGGGAATGGGAGGCTGGAAGCATTATCAAAGAGCTAAGCTTTTATGAAACTTCAGAAGACAAGAAGAGAGATAGCAGGAAGTATCTTGCACATATTTTAATAAACATTGAGCAGTGTGCTAAGTTTGATGGAACTATTGACTTAAATCCTGAAATCCAAAAAGTACAACAAAGTGAAAAACTGGATGAGACCTATGGGATGGGATAGAATATTTTTAACATTGATGAGGTAGCAATGGAGAGAATTGCAGTCATTTTTTAAACTGTTCAAAATTTCATTTTGTTCTGGTTATTTGCAAAGACAATTAATAATAAATGTAGTTTCAGCCAATGTGCATTGTAGTCACTGTTTATTATTTCCTTAGATATAAGGGGGAGTTTCAGCTGGCAAAACTTTGCATGGAAGAGTAGCAGAGCAAACCCACTGAAATCAGCAATGTGAGGCTGGGTTAGTGTTTCATCTGCTAGGACATCATGCTATCTGATTGGCAGCTTATCTGTCTGATCATGTTGGGAAATATTTACAGAGTGAGCTTTCTGACAGTCCTCCAAGGAACTATTTGAAGTGTGGGTGTGCTTTTTAAAGGAAGATTGAATTTGCTTCTTGGAGTGTTGGTGTGTAAAATGAGTCAGAACATAAGAACATAAGAAATAGGAGCAGGAGTAGGCCATCTAGCCCTTCGAGCCTGCCCCGCCATTCAATAAGGTCATGGCTGATCTGTTGTGACTCAGTTCCACATTCCCGCCCTCTCCCCATAACCCTTAATCCCCTCGCTTATCAAAAACCCATCAACCCGCGTCGTAAAAATATTTAGCAAGGTAGCCTCCACCACTTCAACAGGCAGAGAATTCCAGAGATTCACCACCCTTTGAGTGAAGAAGTTCCTCCTCAACTCCGTTCTAAACCGCCCCCCCTTTATCTTGAGGCTGTGCCCCCTAGTCCTACTGTCCTTTCTGAGCGGGAAGAGTCTCTGCAACTCTCCACCTCCACCTCAAACCCCTATAGTGGATAGAGAAGGAGTGCCATTCTCGTTCTAACAAGCGGGAAGCTTCCAAAGGCCAGCGTCCAACAGGTGACTGGGAGATAGGTCACTGCGCTTGTCAGTTCAGTGAACATCGCTCCTGGATTCAATGCAGAAAGATTGAATGAACTGAGTATAATAGCAACGGTGAGTACAACTCTTAACTACTTCATCTCTATTTAATCCATCATAACGGCCCCAGCCACCCACCTCCTGCATCCCAGTCTCCAGAGCTAAAGTGAAAAAGGCAATACGAGCAATAGCTCAAAAACAAGCAAGAAGTGACAGAGTAGAGAAGCAGTCAGATATTGTGCTTTTTTTAATTCATTCATGGGATGTGATGTTGCTGGCTAGGCTAGCAATCATCACCCATTTCTAATTGCCCTTGAAAAGGTGGTGGTGAGCCGCCTTCTTGAACCACTGCAGTCCAAATGTTATAGGGACACTTTGCTGTTAGGAAGGGAGTCCCAGCATTTTGACTCAGTGACAGCGAAGGAACGACAATATATTTCCTACTCAGGATGGTGAATGACCTGGACTGCAACTTATGGTAGATGGTAGTCTCATGCCCCTGCTGCCCTTGCCTGTCAGCAGACGATGGGTTAAAAGAAAGCTAAAAAATGCTAATTAAACCAGAAGCTTGAAATAAAATAATGTGCATACATTATTAGAACAGAAGGACAGATTAAAATTTATGGACAATATAGGTATTCTTTATACAATTGCACCAAGTAAAAGGAGCAAATTTTCTTTTTATTCATTCCTAAATGTGTATCACTGGCAAGGCTAGACTTATTGCCCATCCCTAATTACCCTTGAGAAGGTGATGGTGAGCTATTTTCTTAAATTACTGCAATTACCTGGTGCAGATGAACATGTTATTTTTGACCCAGTGACAGTGAAGGAATGGAAAAGTTTCAGGTCAGGGTGAAGTATGGATTGGAGGGGAACTTGCAGTGCTGTTCCCATGTGCCTGCTGTCCTCATGCTTCTAGATGTTGGAGGTTATAGCTTTGGAAATGGTTACCAAAGGAGTCTGTGGCTGTGCTCTGGTGGTAGGGAGAGAGTGAATATTTAAAGTGGAGGATAAGGTACTGATCAAGAAGATTGTTTTGTCCTGGACGGTATCAGGCTTCTTAATTGTTATTCGAGCTGCACTCATCCAGGCAAGTGGAGAGTATTCCATCACACTCCTGACCTGTGATGGTGGACTTGTGCCTTGTAGATGATGGAAAATCTTTGGGAATTCAGTTACTCAAAGCAGGATTCTCAGCCTCTGACCTGCTGTTGTAATCACACTATGTATATGGCTAGTCCAATTCAGTTTCTGGTCAATGATGAACCCAAGGTGTTGATGGTGAATGATTCAGCAATGATATTATTGTTGAATATCAAGGGGAAATAATAGGTTCTCTCTTACTATAAATAGTTATTGCCAGGCAATTGCATGGTGTGAATATTATTTGCCATTCAGCATGCTTGAATGTTGTCTACGTTTTGCCACATGCAGGCATGGATTGCTTTAGTATTTGAGGAGTTAAGAATGATACTGAACATTGTTCAGTCATCAGCAAATGATGCGTTGTGATGGGTGTCCTGAAATTAGTCTTCCCTCAATGTGGAATGCCATAAGCATAGACAAGGATCATGGGTGGAGAGGGGACTCATAATGTTACAATGACAGCGTGGGCCGAAGGGCCTGTTTCCCATGCTGTGTTGTTCTTTGTTATTGATGATGCAGTTATCAACAGTTTGGCCTGGGACACTCACTACCCCGAGGAACACATGAAGTGACGTCCTAGACTGGGATGATAAGCTCCAACAACCACAACAATTTTCCTTTGTGCTCAGTGTGAAACCAACTGGAGTTTCCCATCCCTGAGATTTCCACTGACTTTAATCTTACAAGGACTCCTTGATTCCAAACTTGGCTAAATGCTGTTTTGACCTCAAGGGAAGTCACTCTTGATTTCTGCTGTTTTATCCATGTTTTGGTTAAAGCTGTAGTGTTACATCTGCAACAGCTCGATTAGTGAAGGTGAGGTGAAGGAGTGTTTCTCTCTTATTTTCTCTTGCCATGAGGCATCATGGGGTCCAGAGTCAATTGGGATACAAACAGTGTGAGGGGTACAGAGAGTGCAAACTTCTTGAACTGCATTCAAGTGAATTTTTTTAGCCAGCACATTACAAGTCCAAACAGAGGAGGTACAATTCCAGATTAAGATTTAGGCAGCAAAGTGACACAGTGGTTAGCACTGCTGCCTCACAGTGCCAGAGACCCCGGTTCAGTTCCACCCTCAGGTCACTGTCTGTGTGGAGTTTGCACATTCTCCCTGTGTCTGTGTGGGTTTCCTCCGCGTGCTCCGATTTCCTTCCACAGTCCAAAGATTTACAGGTTAAGTGGATAGCAAAGCTAAATTACCCCTTAGTGTCAGGGGGATTAGCAGGGTAAATGTGTGGGGTTACGGGGATAGGGCCAGAGTGGGATTGTGTTCGCTGCAGACTTGATGGGCTGAATGGCCTCCTTCTGCACTGTAGGGATTCTATGAAATGAAACTGAGCAAATGAATGATGTAGCAGTGGGCGGGGGTGGGGGGGGGGCCATTTTGGAGATAGTGTCCATAATATAGTTAGATATGGCATCATTACAGAAAAAGACAAAGACGAAACAGGAGTAAAAATTCTACACTGGGTGAGCTGGCAAGAGTAGACTGGATCCAGCAATTGGAAGAAAAACTGTCAAATCAAAGGTGAAATTCTCTGGACAGAGTGTAGACATGCCTGCACAAAGCAAACAATGGTAGCTGCCAAATCTAGAGCTCCTTGGTCTTCTAGAAACATACAGGCCAAGATAAAGAAGAAAAAGAAAGTTTGTGACAGTCACAAACGACTTAATACTGTAGAAAGCTAGAAGAGTATAGAAAGTACAGGAGTGAAGTAAGAGTGAAAATTCGGAAAGCAAAAGAGAGGATACAAAAATATTGGCAGGTAAAATCAAACTAAATGCTTAGATATTTTACCAATCCATTAAGAGCAGGAAGGGCCCATCGGAGATGTACATGGTAATTTTTGGATTGATTCAGAAGTTATGGGCAGGGTTCACAATGAAAACTTTGTCTTCACTGATGAGAGGGATGATTCAGGCATTTCAGTTAAATAGGAGGAGTGTGGAAATATTAAATACAATAAACATAGTAAGAGAGGATGTACTGGAGAGACTTGCATCCTGGCAGATGGATCAATCACAAGGTCCAGATGGGTTGTATCCCAAGCTGTTGAAGTAAGCCAGTGAAAAAATAATGAATGCACTGAGGATCATTTTGCAATCTTCCCTAGGTACAGGCAAGGTACCAGACAATTGGAGGTCTGCGAATGCTGTACCATTACTTACTGAGAGGGATAGGCCAATCAATCTGACTTCAGTGGTGGGCACATTATTGGAAACAATTCTGAGAGACAGGGTAAACTGTCAGTTAGAGAGGCATAAGTTGATCAGGTATAGTCAGAATGATTTTGTTAGAGGAAGATTGTGTCTAAGTTGATATAATGTTCTGAGAAAGTAATAAGATGGATTGATGAAGGTCATGCAGTGTATGTTGTCTACATGGAATTCAGTAAGGCATTTGACAAGGTCCCACATGGCAAATTGGTCAGGAAAGTGAGATCTCCTGGGATGTAGGGGAAGGTGGCAGGTTTGATCCAAATGGTTTCCAGTGGTGTTCCACAGGGCTCAGTGTTTGGGCCCTTGCTGTTTGTTGTATATATATTAATGACTTAGACTTAACTCTAGGTAGCATGATTGGGAAATTTACAGATGACACAACAATTGGTTGTGTAATCGATAGTGAAGAGGATATCTGTCAACTCCAGATTGACTCCAGACGGGTCACAGGCTCAAGGTGAGAGGGATGAGGTATAACTCAGATGTCACAGGGAAGTTTTTTTTACACAGAGGGTGGTGGGAGCCTGGAATGCACCGCCAAGTAGGGTGGTGGAGGCAGACATGCTAGAGTTGTTTAAGACTTACCTGGATAGTCACATGAGCAGACTGGAAATGGAGGGATACAAATGAAGGGTCTAGTTGAAGATCAAGAGTCTCAGGATGTTCCTGGGAATTAATAGATTCCTATCAGTTGTCCAACAAATTTCAAGGCTCACCTTGTCACTTACTTTGGAGCTATTGAGGATCTTCCATCACTGTCTGTATAGCCTGTTGTATGTCTATTTATGTTTATTGATGTCTCCTTTTTACATCCACAGGCGATTCGGTCCACATTGTTGGCCAACAAGGGGCATATATGCGGTGTGTCATGCGAGGGTTGCTCTTGGATGTTGCTTTGAGAGTTGCCTAGTGCTTCACATCCGTTAGTGTACACTTAAACTGGACCAATTGACAGGCAACACGTCAGCTCAGTGACTATCACTGCCTGCTGTGCAGTTACAGGGACCCGGGTCGTATCTCTGGCTTGGATCAATGTCTGTGGGAGTTTACACATTCTCCCCGTGCTTGCATGGGTTTTCTCCGGGTACTCTGGTTTCCTCCCACATCCTAAAAACGTGCTTTTTTGGCTGATTGGCATCAATAAATTGTCCCTTAATTGGATCTCCCTTAATCTGGTGTACATACAATTCCCTAAATTTCCACCCCCTTTATTGTGGAGTTCCACTAGAGGTAGACAAAAACATCGATGAGCAACGTAAGACTTGAATAAGGCACTCACTGAGTGTGTTAAAATGGGCGGCACGGGCTTGTAGGGCTGAAGGGCCTGTTTCCTGTGCGGTGCTGTTCTTTGTTCTTATATCAACGGTTGGTTGAGTGGGCGGATACATGGCAAATGGAATTTAATCTGCAAAATTAGGTAATATATTTGGGGAGGGCAAACAAAGCAAGGGAATACTCAATGAATCGGAAGATATTGAGAGGGGCTGAAGTGCACAACATAGTCAAGAAAGCATGTGGAATGCTTTCCTTTATTGGGTGAGGTATTGACTATAAAAGTAGGAACTGTATAAAAGGCTGGTTAGGCCACAGCTGGAGTTTTGTTTACAGTTCTGGTCACCACGTTACAGGAAAGACATAATTGCTCTGGAGAGAGTGCAGAGGAGAATTATAAGAATGCTACCAGGGCTTGAAAATTTCAGCAATGAGGAGAGATTGGATAGGCTAGGGTTGTTTTCCTTAGAACAGAAGAGGTTAAAGGATGGCCTAATTGAAGTGTACAAAATTATGAGGGACTGAGACAGGGGAGACAGGAAAGACTTGCTTCCCCTAGCAGAGTGGATAATGACCAGGGGCCATAGATTTAAAGTGATTGGTAGAAATATTTGAAGGGACACGAAGAAAAGCTTTTTCACCTAGAGGATGGTGGGCATCTGGAGTTCACTAAGTTGGTGATTGATGCTGAAATGCTCAACTCAATATAGCTGGATCTGCATCTAAAGTGCTGTAACCAGCAAGGCCACATTCCAGGATTTCCTTTAATCCTGGAAAGCAGGATTAAAATCAGCAGCTAATTTCTTTTCTTTTTTTGGCTGGCACAGACACAATGGGCTGAATGGCTTCTTTCTGTACTGTAACTTTTCTATGGTTCTATTGTGGGATAGATCCTAGTGTTGTAGCAGTACTGTAATAGCTTGACTAAGAGCACAGCTAGTTCTAGAACACAACTCTTCAATGCTCATGCTGGAATGCTGTCAGAATTCATCGCCTTTGACAAGGCAGAAACAAAAGAACTGAGGTAACAATCTACACTGCCTCATATTCATGACGCTAAAGGGCCTACATTTACTATAGATCCAAGCCCAGTTATGTTGACAGGGAATCTTCACAAATCCTGGGACTACAGGATTCAGTGTAATAGTTGTCCGTTTTCCTCACCTTTGCATTAGGGATGGATATTTCCTGAGAGCAAAGATCAGGTTAATTGATCTACATATATGTATTGCTATGATTTCATCTCATTTTACTCTTTATTCCTTCCCAGTTTTTGTACTCTAGACTTGGGCTGAGATTGTGTTGAACGCAGACAATTTCTTCAGGGCTAACCCAATGCCAGCCTGATTGTTCCCATCCTAACATGTGCAATTTGTCTCTACTTGATGTTATGTGCGATGCACCAGTAATAATTGAAGCTCAAGCCAATGTATTGCCCGAGGCTGTACTTGGACTAGTTTAATTGTACATTGATTAAATACTTTACTTCCTTGCAGTTACGTTACATCAAGCAAAGTGATTGCTATAATTAGAAACCTTAAATCATGATTACTGTGTTGTTTTTATGGTTCCCAAAGATTTATTAAAATGTCACTGTGTTTAGATTTATTCTTCAACAACAGCTACAAGTTGAATATATTATGGTGCCTTTAATGTGATGAACGCTTCAAGTTTCTTCAGAGGAGAAACAGGCATCAAGCACTGACAAGACCAAAAAGGAGGCCAAATAAACAAACTTGAAAAGACTTTTGAATGTCTGGTTAGTTACAAAGGGTGAATGCTCTCCAGAGGGAGCTCTAGAGTAAGACCAAGACAGTCAAAGGCTTTGCCAGCAATAAGGGAATGGAGCCTGTTGAAATTCATGGTTTGCACTGCTGCCTTACAGTGCCAGGGATGTGGGTTCAATTCCCAGTTTGGGTCACTGTTTGCACGTTCACTGTCTGCATGTTCTGCACGGACCTGTTCAGGTGGGATGGTCATCGTCTGAATCGTGCTGGGACCAGAGTCCTGGTATATCGTATAACTAGGGCTGTAGATAGGGCTTTAAACTAATTAGTGGGGGAGAGGGTGCAGGGGTATGGGGAATTACAAAATCAAAAGTAAAAGAGAGGGTACGAGTACAGGTTAATGTTGAGGACATTCCACTAGTTAAAAGGAGTAGAGGGCATGGGAGAGGTTAGTAGCATTTCAACAAATCAGGTCCACATAAAGGCTGGTATTAAGACACTACCTGAATGCACGAAGCATTCAAAAGAAAGCGAATGAGTTGGTGGCACAAATCAGCACAAATGGATATGATCTAGTGGTCATTACAGAAACGTGGTTGCAGGGTGACCAGGACTGGGAACTGAATATCCAGGGGTATCAGACGTTTAGGAAGGATAGACAGGAGGAGCTCTGTTAATAAAGGATAATATCACGGCGGTAGTGAGAGACGATATAGGCTCCAAGGAGCAAAACGTGGAATTGTTGTGGGTGGAGATAAGGAATAAGAACATAAGAAATAGGAGCAGGAGTAGGCCATCTAGCCCTTCGAGCCTGCCCCGCCATTCAATAAGATCATGGCTGATCTGTCGTGTCTCAGTTGCACTTTCCCGCTTTCTCCCCATAACCCTTAATCCCCTCTCTTATCAAAAACCCATCAACCCGCGTCTTAAAAATATTTAGCGAGGCAGCCTCCACCACCTCAATGGGCAGAGAATTCCAGAGATTCACCACCCTTTGAGTGAAGAAGTTCCTCCTCAACTCCGTTCTAAACTGCCCCCCCTTTATCCTGAGGCTATGCCCCCTAGTCCTACCGTCCTTTCTGAGCGGGAAGAGCCTCTCCACCTCTATCCTATCCATCCCATTCATCATTTTATACGTCTTAATGAGATCTCCCCTCATTCTTCTAAACTCTAACGAGTACAAGCCTAGTTTATTCAGCCTCTCCTCATAGCTCAACCCCCTCAACTCCGGTATCAGCCTAGTAAACCTCCTCTGCACTCCCTCCAAGGCCAAAATATCCTTGCTTAAGTACAGCGCCCAAAACTGCACACAGTACTCCAGCTGCGGCCTCACCAATGCCCTATACAGCTGCAGCAAGACCTCCCTACTTTTATATTCAATCCCCCTCGCGATGAAGGCCAGCATCCCATTCGCCTTCCTGACCACCTGCTGCACCTGCAAGCTGGGTTTTTGTGACTCATGCACAAGGACCCCGAGGTCCCTCTGCACCGTCGCCTGCTGCAGTTTTTCTCCACGTAAGTAATAATCCTTCCTACCATTATTCCTACCAAAGTGGACCACCTCGCACTTGCCAACATTAAATTCCATTTGCCAGTTCCTGGCCCATTCGCCCAGCCTATCTAGATCCTTCTGCAGACTCTCCACACCCTCCGCCAATTTGCCGTTCCACCAACCTTGGTGTCATCAGCAAATTTCGACACCCTACACTCGGTTCCCTCCTCCAGATCATCTATATAAGTGGTAAATAGCTGAGGCCCCAGCACAAGTCACTGGTGGGTGTGGTCTATAGGCCCCCAAATAATAACTTTGAGGTGGGGCAGGCTATAAGCAAGCAAATAATTGATGCGTGCAGAAACGGAACAGCAATAATCATGGGGGATTTTTACCTGCATATTGATCGGTTGACTCAAGTCGGATGTGGTGGGCTTGAGGAAGAGTTCTTGGAATGCTGTCAGGATAGATTCCTTGAACAGTATGTAACAGAACCTACGAGGGAGTGAGTTATCTTAGATCTGGTACTGTGTAACGAGGCAGGTAGAATTAGGGATCTTCTTGTGAGGGATCCTCTTGGGACGAGTGATCATAGTATGGTTGAATTCCTGATGCAGATGGGGGATGAGATAGTAGGGTCCCAAACCAGCGTCCTCTGTTTGAACAGAGGGGAGTATGATAAAATGAGGGCCGAATTGTAGACTGGGGACGCAGACTGGTTGGCAGGACAGCTGAGGAACAGTGGAGGATCTTTAAGGAGATCTTTTTCGGTACTCAGCAAAAATATATTCCGGTGATAAAGAAGGACTGTAAGAGAACGGATAACCAGCTTGGTTATCGAAGGAAATAAAGGAGAGTATTAAATTAAAAGCCAATGCGTACAGAGCGGCTAAAAATAGTGGGGAATTAGAAGATTGGGAAAGATTTAAAAAACAACAAAGAATGACTAAGAAAGTGATGAAGAAAGGAAAGAAAGAGTATGAAACTAAACTAGCTCTAAGTATAAAACATTATAGTAAAAGTTTTTACAAATATATAAAGAGGAGGAGACTGGCTAGAGTGAACGTCGGACCCTTGGAGGATGAGAGGGGGGATTTAATGGTGGGTAATGAGGAAATAGCTGAGACTTTAAATAAGTTTTTTGTGTCGGTCTTCACGGAGGAAGACACAAATAGCTTACCAAATATTAAAGTTAGAGGGTTGGTAGGAGATGAGGTCCTTAATACATTTACTGTTACTAAAGAGGTAGTGCTTGGTAGACTAATGGGGCTGAAGGTAGACAAGTCCCTGGGACCAGATGGAATGTATCCCATGGTACTGAAAGAAATGATAGAAGTAATAGCAGATGCGTTAGTAGTTATTTATCAAAATTCGCTGGACTCTGGGGAAGTGCCAGCTAATGTTACGCCGCTGTTTAAAAAAGTTAGTAGACAAAAGGCAGGTAACTACAGGCCAGTTAGCTTAACGTCCGTAATTGGGAAAGTGCTAGAATCCATCAAAGAAGAAATAGCAGGCCACCTAGTGAAGAAAGGTTTGATCAAGCAGACGCAGCGTGGATTCGTGAAGGGGAAGTCGTGTTTAACAAATTTACTGGATTTCTATGAGGATGTGACTAGTGTGGTAGACAGAGGGGAACTGGTGGATGTGGTGTTTTTAGATTTCCAGAAGGCGTTCGATAAGGTGCCTCACAAAAGGTTGCTGCAGATGGTTAGGGTACACAGAATTGGGGATAAAGTGTTAGCGTGGATTGAGGATTGGTTACCTAACAGGAAGCAGAGAGTTGGAATCAATGGGTGCTTTTCTGGTTGGCAGCTGGTGACTAGTGGCGTGCCGCAGGGATTGGCGCTGGGGCCTCAACTGTTTACCATTTACATAGATGATCCGGAGGAGGGGGCTGAGTGTAGGGTAACAAAATTTGTTGATGACATGAAGATGAGTGGAAAAGCGAATTGCTTGGAGGACGCGGAAAGTCTGCAGAGAGATCTGGACAGGCTGAGTGAGTGGGCGAGGACCTGACAAATGGAATATAACAAATAGCAAATGTGAGGTTATCGACTTTGGAAGAAATAATAGTAGGATGGAATATTATTTAAATGGTGAAAAGTTGCAGCATGCTACTGTGCAGAGGGACCTGGGGGTCCTTGTGTACAAATCGCAAAAACTCAGTCTGCAGGTGCAGCAGGTGATCAAGAAGGTGAATGGAATGTTGGCCTTTATCGCGAGGGGGATAGAATATAAAAGCAGGGAGGTCTTGCTGCAACTGTACAAGGCACTGGTGAGGCTGCAACTGGAGTACTGTGTGCAATTTTGGTCTCCTTATTTGCGAAAGGATATATTGGCCTTGGAGGGAGTACAGAGAAGGTTCACCAGGCTGATAGCGGAGATGAGGGGGTTAGCTTATGAGGAGAGATTGAATAGACTGGGTCTGTACTCGGAGTTTAGAAGGCTGAGGGGGGATCTTTTAGAGACATATAAGATAATGAAGGGGCTAGATAGGGTAGAGGTAGAGAGATTCTTTCCACTTAGAAAGGAAACCAGAACTAGAGGGCACAGCCTCAAAATAAGGAGGGGGAGGACAGTTTAGAATGGAGTTGAGGAGGAAATTCTTCTCTCAGAGGGTAGTGAATCTCTGGAATTCTCTGCCCACTGAAGTGGTGGAGGCTACCTCGTTGAATATGTTTAAGTCACGGGTAGATAGATTTCTGATCGATAAGGGAATTAAGGGTTATAGGGAGCCGACCGGTAAGTGGAACTGATCCACTTCAGATCAGCCATGATCTTATTGAATGGCAGGGCAGGCTCAAAGGGCTAGATGGCCTACTCCTGCTCCTATTTCTTATGTTCTTACGTGCTCCCCACATCTGCGTGGGTTTCCTCCTACAGCCCAAAAGAAATGCTGGTTAATGCACTGGCCATGCTAAATTCTCCCTCTGTGCATCTGAACAGGTGCCAGAGTATGGCAACCAGGGGATTTTTCACAGTAACATCACTGCAATTGTAATGGAAGCCTACTTGTGACACTAAACTTTATTTAAGCTTTAGCCAGAAAATTGAGGAAGATTGAGATTGAGGGCTGGTTCAATGTCAGATGGGATGAGATCAGAGATGGCTTTGTAAGTAAGAAGTCAATGTAAGGAGAGATGAGGAATCATATTTGGTAAAAACAAGAGTAAAAACAAGTGGAGCTTAGAGGACAGTGCAGGTCTTTGAGTTTGGACCGGAACAGAGACTTAGAACTTGGTGTTAACAGTGTATTTGTCGAAGATTGTTACATGTCTGCAGATAATAGCACTGACAGAAGCATGTAAATAAAAGAAAAGGAGGGAGCGTAGGACTTTGGGATACATTCAAGATGGCCATGAATTTCTTTCCAATGTAAATAATGACAACAAAAGCAAAGTACTGCAAAGTAAAAAGTCTGAAATAAAGATGGAACATTCTGGAAATATGTAGCATGTCAGGCTTCACAGGTGGACTCAGAAATAGATTTAATGTTTCGGGTCAATGACTTGCCTCAAAACAGGAAAAATTGGAGATGTAACAGGTTTTATGCAAGTAAAAGTGCAAAGGAAGTGAGGAGGAAGGCAAAGAACAAAAGGGGAGATGTAGGAGGTGGGAGAGGTAAAATGACAAACAATGAAGGTGCAAGAAAAATTAGGTTGGTAATAAGAGAAGAAATAAAAGATGGGTCTAGGGAGCTATAAACACAGATATTTGAACTTATGAATTAGGATCTGGAATGGGCCATTCGACCCCTTAAGCCTTCTCCACCATTCAATAAGATCGTGACTGATTTGATTGTGGCCTCAACTCCACATTTCACACATCCCGATAGCCTTTGACTCCCTTGTTAGTCAAGAATCTATCTACCTATGCCTTAAAAATATTCAATGACCCTGCCTCCACCATTTTCTGGGGAAGAGTGTCCTGAAGATTCATGACCTTCAGAGAAAAGAAAGTTCTCATCTCCATCTTAAACAGGCAACACCTTTTTTTTAAAAGAACTGTGTCCCCGAGTTCTATCTCCCCCACAGGTGAAAATAGCCTTTCAGTGTTTACCATCTCAAGTCTCCTCACAACCTTGTACATTTCAATAAGATCGCCTCTCATTCCTTTAAACTCCAATGGACACAGGCCCAGCCTGTCCAACCTTTCCTTGTAAGATAACATCACCCCCACCCGCACTCGCCCACTCACCCTTATTGCAGGTATCAGTTGAGTAAACTTTCTTTGAACTGTTTCAATGCATTTATATTCTTTCTTAAAAAAGGAGACCAAAGCTACGTACAATACTCCAGATGTGGCCTCACAAACACCCTGTACCCTGTAGCAAAACATCTCTACTTTTACATTCTATTCCCTTTGCAATAGTAACAACATTCCATTTCCTTTCTAATCACTTGCTGTACCAGCATTCTAACTTCTCCTGACTGGTGTACCAGGACACCTGGCTCCCTCTGTACCTCAGGAGTTATGCAATCTGACTTCATTAAAATAATATGCTGTTTTTCTATCCTTCCTGCCAAAGTGAAGTCCACATTTTTGCACAGTCTGCCCATTCACTTAACCCATCCACACCCCTTTGCAGACCCTGTATGTCCTCCTCACAACTTACTCTCTGACCTATCTTTCTGTCATCAGCCACTGTCCCATGGAAAGGCAGGCATAGCTAGGAATCAGACAGGTTCCCATAGCTCCACCTTTTATTTGGAGCCAGTGAATGGAGTCAAAGGAGAAGGTGTTCAATAAGAAAGCATGCCCAACCAAACAGAGGGGGAGGGGGAGGGGTGCGGGTGGTGGTGGTGGTGGTGGTGGATGTAAACTGGTTTTGTTTCCGTTCAAGGAACAGGCAGGAGCCTCAGGTTATCCTGATGAAGGATAGAGATACAGAGGGACTTGACATTCAAAATTATTATAATATTGAAATTGGCTTTCTGTGCAAATCTTTTAATAAATAACTTAATTGTTCAATATACTGCTTTATTCCATTTGAGATCTCCTTGGTGTAAAACATTCTTAACACAATTTGAACAATGCTGTTTCATCCAGTTAAGTAACAGGAGAAGATGGCATTAAATGGATATAATTGTTTATCACTGCAATCAAACTGATTTCAATTAGGAACGCAAGTGTAAAGAACATGTAATTAGAATTCAAATAATGAGATTGAGACCTATTTCTCTCATCTTTTAGTCTGACGTCAGTTTTAAGTCACCTCCTGTAATACAGCCACGTGCCCTGAGATCAGGATCCTATAACAATAAATTCCTTTTCACCCAAAATCGAACTAGGCTTTCTGTTCTACCGAAGGAACTAATATCATCTTTCCCTAAGGACATGACAAAAGCTTCTTCAATCAAATCCTTCTCTGTCTGTTAACAATGGAAAGACCTGTCATACTGCAGATCCTCACCTCTGGCTATGCAGAATTTCTAAGTCAATATAAATCTTTCTGAGAACAGAAGGATTGTAACATCAGCAAGGCAAAGTGAGATCAAATAGTATCCTCTCTCCATTAATGTTTCATTGTGTCACTAGTACATACAAATTACTAAAATGCACACCAATAATGTCATTTAACATGATACCATGTTAAATTATTTAGCACAAATTGAGACAGCAAGAGTAGCTGAACATGCATGGAATCCACTTATAGCTTTACAGTAACACTAAATTTGCTTGTACTGGGATAGTAATAGAATAAAAAAGAAAATGTGACTCCCACTTCCTGCTTACTTTTCTGATGATCTGTTTAAGACTGATGCACATTTAAATTGTATCTTTGTAAAAAAATTAATCATTAGTGAGGGAAAAGAGAAGTAAACTCTACCACTGGTGCACTGGTTTACCAACAGCCTGTGCTACGTATGGTGCAGGTTCATGTCTGTTCTATTCCACATGAAATATTGTGGGTTCCCAAATGCTTCAGGAAGAGGCGACACGAAGCCTGCATACTGCCTCATAATAAAGGGGTGAAATTTAAAAGACAACTCACTCTTCCGAACCTCATATTAACTCTAATAGAATATACATAGATAGCTGTCTAGTGATAGCTCAGTTAACTTTCCTTTCAACTGGAAATGATGCATGACATAGGGAAAGGAGGATCACTTTTTAAAAAATCGATAGAATTAAAAAAGTTAGCATTGACATATAACGCATAATGTAAGTATATTGTCCGGCTGTGACATTTCACAAAGCAAACATCTTTCATAAAGATCACTTAAATAGATCACACAAAAAATGTTTCATAGAAATACTTACGGTTTACAATTTGGTTAATTTTTATTATTCATTCAAGGAATGTGAGCATCACCACCAAAGCCAGCCTTTATTTCCCCAACCCTCACAGTCTTTGAAAAGATGGTGGTGAAATGTTTACTTGAACCACTGCAGTCCACCTGGTGGAGGTAAACCCACAATGCTGTTAGGGGGAGAGTTTGATGCTTTTTATCCAGTGTAGCAACAATGATAGATTTCCAAGTCAGGATATGTGAATTGAAGGGAAGTCTGCAGGTACTGATGTTCCCATGTGCCTGCTGTTGTTGTCCTTCTTGGTGGTAACGATTGTAGGATTGGAAGATTTTGTCAAAGGAGCATAGGTTAATTGTTGCAGTGCAGCTTTTAAATGGCACACACTGCTGCCACTGTATGCCAGTCATGAAGGGGGTGCATGTTTCAGGTGGCATATCCAATGCTGATCAAGTGGACTGCTTTGTCCTGGACGATGTTGAATTTCTTGGCTGTTGTTGGAACTGCATTCATCTAGACAAATATCACACTCCTGACTTGTACTTTATAGATGGTGGACAGACTTGAGGAGTCAGGAGGCAAGTTACTTGCCACATAATTCCTAACCTCTGACCAGCTTTTGTAATAATAGTATTTATATGGTTGATCCAGTTCAGTTCCTGGTCAATAGTAACCCCAGGATGTTAATGGTGGGGGATTTAGTGCATTTGGGTTATTAAACAGAAGCTGAAATAACTAGAATGCTAATCAAGTACACAATTCTAACTAATTATAAGCTGTCGTGTTAACAATAAACTTAGAAAGGAAAATGAACTGGGCAAATTTTATAGACCACGTCTTACTACTGAAAGAAGTTGATTGCTGAGAAGTACAAAGCTTGGATTTATGCTTTTGGGGTTAAGTCAAATCTTATCTCATCTCTTGATGACATTTGGTTTATGGATGTCTGCTGTTACCTAAGGTTAACCAAGTACCCATCCCAGGCACCCCCTCCCCCAACCATAAACTTAATCTGGTTTTAATGTCATATATACTGTGGTTCAGTTGCACATCAGCCAGTGCACGTATTAACAGCTAGTCAATAGATGGGAGCTGGGATCAGGAAATAATCAATGCAAAAACACATTGTCCTTTAGTGCATTTTAGTCACTTGCACAGTAAATGAGTATAAAGTAGAATGTTATGATACAAATATGAGCATTTAGGAGACACTAGTGTGTTAAAATGGCTGAGCTGTTCAGCATTGAACAATCAATAAGAATTTAATGAATTGCACTATTAAAATGTGAATACGAGACTTCCTTAAACGTACTTATACACTGTCTGATTATCACTCTCAGAGTGAAAATCTGAAATAGAAGCTGAGAATGCTGGTAAAGAATAGAACAGATTTATCAATACCTGAAAAAGAAGAAAAAGCTAACAGTTTTAGATATAATCCTTTATCAGAATCAAATTCATGCTTCTGATCTGCTTTTACTTATGTGATTTTTGATTTTCATTATGATAGTGGATGGTCTAACACAAAATGCACACAGTCGGAAAGTCTATCAAAATAGACAAATACAAGTATCAGTTGCATATCAATATTTGTACACAACCTAGAATGAATGCATCACTAGACAGAGTGAAATTGACATTTTAATAATCCAACAATATAACCTACATTTAATTTACTAACAGAAATTTCAATTTGAGATAGACAAAATATTAATTAAGACATTACTAATATGAAGCATTAGATCATTTCAAATCTATTGATAACTTACATAGTTTACAATTTTGTGTTATAAAATCAACCTGGGCTATTTTTTCTTTCTTGGCTAACCACCTCATGTTTTTATTATTACTGACATAATTCTGTAATATGTAACTCAGCAGCAATCACACTGGGAAATTAATTTATGCATTCTCTCCCAAGTTGAAACATATGATGTTATCTCAGTAACCATCTGACTTACATACATGTAGGAGTATCTATACATTTGGGCAGTGTCAGGAAAAGGTCATGAAAATGCCATTTACCCATTTAATCATTGACAACATTTGTGAAAGGTAGCTTTTGTGCATCCAGAAAAGTTAATAGTATTTCATTTCTGCAACTTCCTGATACCAACAACTGCAATGAATGCTATCCTACGCCCATCTTTCTCCACTGCACTTACATTGGCATATAGAATAGTTTTGGTATAATTTATAATAACAGCAGGATGTACTATGTAAAAAGTTTACAATGATGCCAGAAACCAATCATGGAGATTACACTTACCAGATACCTGGAAAGACATTAATACCATTTTGGTGTGAAAGGCATTAAGAGGGGTAAGTTTTTAATGTGGTCTCATGCCTGGGCAATTAGCTTATTGCAAAAGTACATGCAATATGAATTAAAATAGATAATACAAAGCCATCAGTATGTATTAAAGTTGAAATAAATGTTAGGATGGGAAAATAAGCCACCCAAGGTTTCCATCCCATCCAATGATACATAACCCGTGAACATCATTTACATGAATGGTTTACATATCTGATGTTGAAGCTGCTTTTACAATCTTAAGTAGTTTGAAAGTTCTTTTTATTGTTTCAAGTCTCAAGTCTGCCCATCATTTGGGTGCAGCCTCATACATGTGTTATTGACGTCCATGTCAAATGTAATCATGTGACAACGTCACACCTTATTGTGTGATTTTTTTAGTGCCAAAATTTGACGGTGTCTTATGGGAAGCATGACTCTGCAGTAATAAAAATGCTGGAAGACTTATGACTGACTTTGGCTGGCTTGTGTTAGAAAATAAATGTGAGAAAATAGGGGGGAAAAAAAACAAGTCAGCCCCCCCCCCCCACCACCACCCCCCATGCTTGGGTTCACATGCAGATCATTTACAATTTCCCTTCTGTTTTGACTCCAAGTATATATCCATTTGATATCAGATTACTTAATATGGTCAAACGAGAGTAAAATGGAGCTTGCCAGATACCAGATTTGTTCCTAATGTTCTCCAGATGTTCTCAGGCTAAAAAAAATAATTAAATAGGAAGCCTTGATATCTCCAGACACCTGCACTATTACACTTCAAAGATATGAGATCTACCATTTTGTAAATTTTCTTGATGTTAAGACTCGGTTCCAGTTGTGAGCTGCAGAAAAACAGCCTTGAATATATATCCAGGATAGAAAGATAAAGGCCTACTAGTGTGTGACATGTGGGAAGACAAAAGTGTGGCATTCACAGCCTGCCTTAGGAAAACAAAAGATTTGAAACCCCTTATTTCTTTGAATTTATAGCCTTCAAATGGCACATAATTCTGCATCTGTTGTTAAAACGCTTTCCCATTCTCAGCTTCATGTGTGCCACCAGCATCCTGTAAACAAATTCTCCTGTAAATCATTTGACTGCTGCTCACATTCATTCAGCTGATGCTTTTGTTGGAGAAAAAGAGGTCATGTGGAGAAAATGAAGGTGAATGAGACAATACCAGAGCTCCCTTTCCTTGCTTTTGAAAATCAATATTGGACTTCATTTTTAAATTGCTATTATTTAATTCATAAGCTGAACACTGTGGTGCAGCCGTGAGAAAATGTTGCATAGTCAGAGGTGTCATCATTTCAGAGACATAGCCATGATTTTTACAGTGGAATGAAACTCGCAAAAATAAAAACAGAAAATGCAGGAAAAACTCAGCAGACTTGGCAGCATCTACAGAGAAAGAAACAGAATTAAAGTTTTGAGTCCATATGACTCTTTTTTTGGAACTGAAGAGAAGTAGAAATGTGATGGATTTAAGCTGTTGAAAAACAGGGTGGGAACTGATGGAGTAAAATAGAAGGATAGGGATAGGTTGGAGATCAGGAAAGATTAAATGACAAAGATGCCACAGACACAAGACAAAGGGAGTGGTAATGATAGTATTAAATATTAAAGTGGGTGTTAATAGTGGCATAAAAGGTCAGCCCTATCTGAAAGCAAGATAGCAGAATGTGTTAATTGCAGATCAAGCATCAGCACTTGCTGAAACCAAAACATGACAACAAGACCGGCACTTGTTGTAGAGAGGGAGGCGAGAAGGTGGAACAAATAAAAATGGAGGACAGGGTTCATGGTTTGAAGTTGTTGAACTCAATATTAAGTCCAGAAGATCATAACACGCCTAAGTGGAAGGTGAGACATGGTTTTTCCAGTTTGCATTGGCCTTCACTGGAACATTGAAGCAGACCAAGAACAGAAATGCAAGCATAGGAGCAAGATAGTGAATTGAAATGGCAAGCGACTGGAAGATTGGGGTCATGCTTGCAGATGGAAAAAAGATATTCTGCAAAGCAGTCGCCCAGCAGTCTGTGTTTAGTCTCCCCAGTGTAGAATACCCAATCCTGAGCAGCGAATGCAATAAACTCAACTGAAAGTGCAAGTGAAATGCTGCTTCACATGGAAAGAGTACTTGGGGCCTTGGACAATGAAGAGGGAGTAAATAAAGGAACAGGTATTACAGCTGCTGTGATGGCATGGGAAGAGAATGATGTGTTGGATGTTATAGAGGAATGCACTCGGTTGTCAGAGATGGAATGCTCCCTATGGGTTGCTGACAGGGGTGGTGAAGTGAATATGTGTTTGCTGTCAATCATGCTGGAGTTAGCATAAATGGCAGAGGATGATCCTTTGAATACAGAGGCTGGTGAGGTGGAAGGTGAAGACAACAGGAGCTTATTATGGTTCTGGGAGGGACAGGAAGAAGCAAAACGTTTGAAAATGAACCTGACATTGTGGTTGATAAGGCCATGAACAGTGACGGGTGGGGAAACCTAGGTTCAGGAAAAGGGTAGCCAAGTCAGAAGCACCATTTTTGGAAGGTGGCATCATCAGATCAAATGCAATGGAGACTACTTGTTACATTGCTGCCATTTTTGCTTACAATGACTGAAACCCAATCAAAGGATTTATTGTGTCACATGTTTTTCTACTTTTTCAAAATATATTGTGTATTTGGGAGGTGGGTAATTCTGGCAAAGTCATGTTTATCGGACATTTTTAGTAGCCCTCAGAATGCAGTAATATACCCAAGAAATATACACAATGGAGCGTCATTGGGATTGGAGGAGGCAGTTGTCCTTTAAGTAGCTTTAATAGGGTTTTCACCTCATTGATTTTATTTCATTTTTTAAACCCTAAGTAAAATGACGTAACTGTTCTGTCAGTTTAAGGAGTCTTTTTTTGAAGCACTGCAGTAATAAACATTGAAAATAATAGATTGTATGGAAATTTTCAATGTATTTGTGATTTTTAACATTTGGACCTCCAGAAATCTGCCTCTGGAAGATGTCTTTTCCTAAAAATTCAGCTGACTGATACTATTTCTGTATCTCTGCTGCATGTACAAGGCACAGCTCTCTGTAAACATTTTCAAAAAGAATCACATGTAGCTGTCACAAATCCATAATTGGCACTTAATCCAACAATCCCCCATGGACTATTCTGTTAATTTCTGTCTATTAAATGGCCTATTCAAAAAAGAATGTTAAAATTACTTTGTAACATTTTTCCAATATTATATTTTTGGAATTATACAGATATCAGCTGAAGGCGCGTCATCAGAAAAAATATTTTGTAGAAATATCAATACCGAAGTTAATAAAGTTTTTGCCTCAGAGATTGATTTCAATAATGTGCAGTTGTGTGCTCACATCGCTGACCTCCGCTTTTTGCCTCCAGGTTACTGCCAATCACAGAGGCAGAACCCAGGGTGAAGAATGAGTTTACAAAGCGCGACTTATTCAGATCGGTTTTCCTTCCACAAAGTTAAATACCTTAATGCAGGTTAGCTTCCTCAACTCCCACATATACATTACAACTGGAGCGCACAGATGTTTTAATACAGGTAAATCTGAGGTGTTACATTACTTGCAAAAGAGTGTTACATATTACTTAATAAGAACAGAAATTTCCCAACCCCAGGGCTTGGAGTGAGGGGTATCATAGAATCCCTACAGTGCAGGAGGGGGCCATTTGGCCCATCAAGCCTGCACCGATACAATCCCATCCCAGCCCTATTCCCATAACGCCACATATTTACCTTGATAATCCCCCCGAAACTAAAGGTCAATTTATCATTGCCAATCCACCTATCCTGCACACCTTTGGACAATGGGAGAAAACCAGAGTACCCAGAGGAAACCCACGCTGACACAGGGAGAATGTGTAAACTCCACACAGGCAGTAACCCGAAGCCAGAATTGAATTCAGGTTCCTTACAAATTGTGGCAATAATGCTAACCACAGCACGACTGTGCCGCCCCAGGGTAGGAAAAATAGGGGGAGAGTCTCATTGTGCTAAGACCCCAACATTAAATATCAATGATTTGGAAGAGGGAACTGAATTTGCAGATCACACAAAGTTGGGTGGGAGCATGCAGACATGCTTCAACATGTTTCGGACAGGCTGAGTGTGTAGGAATTTGCATGGCAGATGTACTAAAATGTAGATAAATGTGAGCTTATCCATTTTGGTAGCAATAAGAAGATAGATTATTACTTGAATGAGTGTAAATTGAGAGAGGTGGATACTCAATGGGACCTTTGGGGTCCTCGATAGTGTGTTGGCCTTCATAGTGAGAGGATTTGAGGATAGGGATAGGAATGTCTCGCTGCATTTGTATAAGGTGTTGGTGAGGCGACATCTGGAGTATTGTGTGCAATTTTGTCGTCCTTTTCTGAGGAAGGATGTCCTTGCTATAGAGGGAGTACAGTGAAGGTTTACCAGGTTGATTCACGGGATGGCAGGTCTGTCATACGAGGAGAGATTAATATAATCCTATCCAGGAAGGGGGAAGGGTGCGAGGAATCCCTAGAGAGGGTGATGTTGAATGGAAACTGGGTGGAACTATCCAGCGCCGATCTTTCCAAAACTCAGGTGACAGTTGAATTGATGGGTGGTATGGTGGCACAATGGTTAGCACTGCTACTTCACAGCGCCAGGGACACGGGTTCGATTCCCGGCTTGGGTCATTGTCTGTGCAGAGTCTGCATGTTCTCCCCGAGTCTGCGTGGGTTTCTTCCGGATGCTCCAGTTCCCTCCCACAGTCTGAAAGACATGTTGGTTAGATGGATTGGCCATGCTAAATTGCCCCTTAGTGTCAGGGGGATTAGCGGGGTAAATACTTGGGGTTACGGGGATAGAGCCAGGGTAGGATTGTGGTTGGTGCAGACTCGATGGGCTGAATGGCCTCCTTCTGCACTGTAAGATTCTATGATTCTATATTCATTGGAGTTTAGAAGGAGTGAAAGATCTCATAGAAACTTATAAAATTCTCACAGGGTTAAACAAGGTAGATTCAGAAAGAATGTTCCCAATGGCGGGGAAATCCAGAACTAGGGATCATAATTTGAGGATAAGGGGTAAACCTTTTAGGACCGAGGCGAGGAGAAATTTCTTCATCCAGAGGGTGGTGAACGTGTGGAATTCACAACCACAGAATGTAGTTGAAGCCAAAATATTGTGTGATTTCAAGAAGAAATTAGATATAGCTCTTGGGGCTAAAGGGATCAAGGAATATAGTGGGGGGGTGCAAAGGGGATCAGGAAATTGAATTTGATGATCAGCCATGATCGAAATGAATGACAGAGCAGGCTTGAAGGCCAAATAGCCGACTCCTACTTCTAATTTCTATGTGAACCTTACAGTGCCTGATGCTCCTGTGAGGCTGAGAGGCTAGAGTGAGTAGAAAGTAGATTCACCCTGGCGGAGTGCATCAGATCATTCATTTTCTTCCTGCACTGCAGCAAATTTATTTTTTCCGTGAAACCTCCCTAACAACCTCCTCCCAGGCTGGTAAGGTCTGCCTGGACGCTTTGCTGCAGCAAACATGTCCCTAATTGTCCTCATTGGGCATACTAGTCACCTACCTGCCCTGAGGCAGCCGGCCAATTTAGACAATTCAGCAATTTTTCCAGGCCACTGGCATTGTTCTGATGGCAGAGCTGCTCCCTGCCATGTGGGAGGCCATCAGCAGTAAGGGGCAGCCACTCTGCACAAGTCATAGAGGCTCGGTGGCGCAAGGAGGTGGCCACCACTATTGCTGGAGGGCCGTGAGTGACAGACACCTCGACTGCCATTGGTAATTCATACCCATCCAGCTCTCTGGGAAGAAGACTACTTACGTGCTAAACACCAGAAGCAGCCGTCAATAGACAAAGCTCAGCAATTCCACAATCAACGGATCAGATCTAAACTCTGCAGTCCTGACACATCAAGTCATGAATGGTGGTAGACAATTAAACAACTAACATCAGGAGGATGTGCCACAAATATCCCCATTGTCAATGCACATCAGCGCAAAAAGACAAGGTTGAAGAATTTTCTACCACCTTCAGCTGAAAGTGCCAAATGGATGATCCATCTTGACCTCTTCTGGAGCTCCCCAACATCAAAGATGCCAAGTCTTCAACCAATTTGATTCACTCTACGTGATATCCAGAAACAGCTGAAGGCACTAGAAGCCACAAAGGCTATGGGCTCTATCAACATTCCTGAAACAGTACTGAAATCAGCTCCATAATTAGACATGTACTTGAACAGCTTGGTTAAGTGTATCTGCAACTTGGGCATCTACCCAGCAATGTGAAAAATTGCCCAAATATGTCCTGTATACAAAAAGCTGGACAAATCCAACCCAGCCAATTACCAACACTTCAGTCTACTCTTAAACATCAGCAAATTTGACAGTGCTATCAAGTAACACCTGCTTAGCAATAATCTGCTCACTGATGCTCAGTTTGAGTTCAGCCAGGGCCACTCAGTTCCTGACCTCATTACAGCCTTGGTCAAACATGGACAAAAGAGCTGAATTTCAGGCGTGAAGTGAGAGTGACTTCCCTTGACATTAAGGCAGCATTTACCGAGTGTGGATTAAGAGGCCCTATGAAACTGGAGTCAATGGGAATCAGGGGAAAACTCTCTGCTGGTTGAACACATAGCCAACTCAAAAGAACCACATTGAACCACATTGTGGTTGTTGGACATCAATCATTTCAGTCCTGGGACATCACTACAGGAGTTATTCTAGGCCAAACCATCTTCAGGGAATGCTGGGAATTCTGTGGTGAGTAACCCACCGTCTGACTCCTCAAAGTCTGTCCACCATTTACAAGGCACAAGTCAGGAGTGTGATGGAAAGCTCCCCCCTTGCCTGGGTGGATGCAGCTCCAACAACACTCAAGAAGTTCAACACCATCCGGCACAGTGGTTAGCACTGCTGCCTCACAGTGCCAGTGATCCAGGCTCAGTTCCAGCTTTGGTCATTGGCTAGGTGGAGTTTGCATGTTCTCCTCATGTTTGCGTGGGTTTCCTCTGGGTGCTCTGGTTTTCTCCCACAGCCCAAAAATATTGGGGTTAGGTTAATTGGCCATGCTAAATTGACCTTTGCGTCAGGGGAATTAGCAGGGTAAATATGTTGGGTTATAGGAGTAGGGCCTGGGTGGAATTGTGGTTGGTGCAGACTCGATGGGCCAAATGGCCACCTTCTGTACTGTATGGGTTCTATGATTCCATGATCCAGGACAAAGCAACCTGCTTGATTGTTGCCCCATCTACCACCTTCAACATTTACTCCCTTCACCTCTGATGCATAATAGCAGCAGTGTCTACCATATCCAAGGAACATTGCAGCAACTCACCAAGTTTCCCTTAACAGCACCTTCCAATCCTGATCTTTACCATCTGGAAGTGCAAGGGCAGCAGAAGAATGGAAATACCATCACTTGCAAGTTTCCTTCCAAGTCACACAGGGCATTCAGATCCTGCGCAGATCAGCTGGTAGTGGTATTCACAAACACCTTTAACCTCTCCTTACAACGACTGAGATCCCTATTTGCTTCAAGAAGGCAACCATCATCCCAATACTAAAGAAAAGTCGGGCAGCATGCCTTAATGACTAGTGCCCAGCGTCTCTGACATGTATCATTATGAAAATGCTTCAAAAGGTTAGTCTTGGCACGAATCAGTTCTAGCCTCCCAGATTACTGGATCCACTACAGTTCACCTATCACTGAAACAGGTCTACAGCAGATGCCATCTCCCTAGCCCCACACTCAACCCTGAAACACCTAGATAACAAAAACACCAGTATCAGACTCCTATTTATTGACTACAGCTCAGTCTTCAATACCATTATTCCTTCATTTCCAAATTCAATTGCTTTGGGTTCGGCTCCTCCCTCTGACTGGATCCTAAACTTCCTAACCCACAGACTGCAATCAGTAAGGACAGGCAAAAACACTTCCTCCACAATTATCCTCAACACTGGTGCCCCACAAGGCTATGTCCTCAGCCCCTTACTATACTCCTTATACACCTATGACTGCATGGCCAAATTTCCCTCCAACTCTATTTTCAAATTTGCTGATGACACCGTCATGGTGGGTTATATCTCAAACAACAATGAGACAGAGTACAGGAAAGAGATAGAGATTCTGGTGAACGGGTGCGATGACAATAATCTCTCCCTCAATATCAGTAAAATGAAGGAGATAGTCATCAACTTCAGGAAGTGTAGTGTAGGACATGCTCCTGTCTACGTCAATGGGGATGAAGTGGAAATGATTAAGAGCTTCAGGTTTTTTGGTGTCCAGATCACCAAATACCTGTTCTGGTCCCTCCATGCAGATGCAATAGTTAAGAAAGCCCACCAATGCCTCTACTTTCTCAGGAGATTAAGGAAATTCGGCATGTCTGCTACAGCTCTCACCAACTGTTACAGATACACCATAGAAAGCATCCTTTCTGGTTGTATACAGCTTGGTATGGTTCCTGCTCTGTCCAAGACAGCAAGAAAATACAAAGGGTCATGAACAAAGCTCATTCAATTACTCCATTACAACACCATGGCTATACCTACACCACATGGACAGCTGCAATTCAAGCAGGCAGTCCATCATCACCAGCCTCCCATCCATTGGCTCTGGCTGGAATTTTACTGGCACGCCTGCCTGAGGTTTGTAAGGTCACACCTGAGGCCAACATAGAATGCCATTCTGTGAGCCTCGCCTGCCCAATTTCAGGGCAAAGCTCGCAGAGGTAAAATGAGAGCCTCTGTCTACATTGCCTCGGAAAAGTAACCAGCATAATTAAGGATGTCACACACCCCAAACATACCCACTTCCACCTTCTTCCATTGAGGAAAAAAAAACAAAAGTCTGAGTTCACATACCAACCAACTCAAGAGCAACTTCTTCTCTGCTGCCCTCAGACTTTTGAATGAACCTATCTCACATTAAATTGATCTTTCTCTACACCCAGCTATGACTGTAACATTACATTCTGCATCCTCTCCTTTCCTTCTCTATGTACAGTATGCTTTGTCTGTATAGTTCACATGAAACAATATTTTTCACTGTATATCAATACATGTGACAATAATAAATCAAACCAAAAAGTCACACACCATCCAAATTTGGCACTATAATCGCCATTCCTTCTCTGTTGCTGAGTCAAAATCTTTCATCTCCATTTCTAACAGCATTCTGGGTGTTTCTGCAACACATAGACTGCAGCAGTTCAAAAAGGAATCAAAAACCAACATCCACCACGTCTCCATTATCAACTCCTTCTGCTACATCTTCAACAAATTCAAGTTGATTAGTTGAACACAAGCTGCCATTTACAAATTCATGCTGGCTCTCCTTAATTAACTTAAACCTCTCCAAGTGCCTGACAATTGTTTCTAAAACCTTATCCACCACTGATTTTAAATGTACCAACTCTAATTACTAGGAACATCCTTGCATCTTTTCTTGATCAATGGTGCTGCATTTGCAAAAAAATTAGCCTGTCTATATCTCTTTGCAGCCTTTGTGTCCTCCCACAGCTCACCTTCCCACCTAGCTTTGACTCATCAGCAAATACATTATTCTCTATCTCTGAATCTACATCTTTAATACAATACAATACAATTGTAAATAGCTGAGGCACCAGGTTTGATCTTTGTGGCACTTTACAATTCACTACCTGCCATCTTGAAAAAGTTCCGTTTCAAAAAAATTTTTCATGGGAGGTGAGCATCACTGATTCAGCTGGCATTTTTATTGCTCATCCTCAGTTGTCTTTACAAAGGTGGTGGTGAACTACAGCTGTCCATGTGGTGTAGATATCGCCATGGTGTTGTAATGGAGGGACATCAATCCTGCCCTCAGTAACAGTAAAGGAACAGTTCACCAAGTCAAGATGTTGAGTGATTTGGAGGGGAACTTGCAGGTGGTGGTGTCCTTATGCAGCTGTTGCTCTTGCTGTAAGTGGTGGAAGTCATGGTTTTGGAAGATGCTGTCAAAGAGATTTCGCGAGTTGCTGCAGTGCATCTTCTATATGGTACACACTACTACCATTGTGAGTCAGTCATGGAGGAATGCTGAAGGTGGTGTTGAAGTGATGTCGAAATGATGTCAATCAAGTGGGTTACTCTGTTCTAGATGGTTTTGAGCTTCTTGAGTGTTTTCAGAACTGCATTCATCCAGACAAGTGGAAGGTATTCCATCACACCTCTGACTTGTGTCATGTAGATGACGGGCAGACTTTGGGGATTCAGGAGGTGAGTTACTTGCTGCAAATTCCCAGCCTTTGAATTGCTTTTGTAACCATCATATTAATAAAGTTAAAAGCAAAATACCACAAGTGCTAGAATCTGAAACAAAAGCAGAAAATGCTGAAATATCTCAGCAGGTCGAACAGCATCTGTGGGGAGAGAATAGAGCCAATATTTCATATCCCAGGGTCTTCTGGACTTGAAACTTTGGCTCTAATCTCTCCCCACAGATGCTGTCAGACCTGCTGAGACTTTCCAGCATTTTCTGTTTCTATTTATAGTCCATCTGGTCAATGATAGCACTCAAGATGTTGATAGTGGGGGGATACAGTGAGGATAATGTTATTGAATGTCAGAGGGAGATGGTTAAATTCTGTCTTGTTGGAGCTGATCATTACCTGGCACATTAGTGACGCAGAGACTGACTGGCCTGTAGGTCACTGTTTTCCATCTCCTTTCTTAAAAAGCCGTGTAACACATGCCAATTTCCAACCTAATGGGACCATTCCTGTATCCAAGAAATGTTGGAATATCATACCTACTACATCCCTCCCTGCAATACTATTTTAGCACCCTCAAGTGAAGGCAAATAAACTGAGTGATTATTTCTCTGAAATTTGCAATCCTTCAGCTTGGCAGAGGTGTGGGAGATTTCAGTCACCTTACTTGGTGCAGACGAGGTGGGGAGAGCAATGATGTGGCTAATGCCTTTCCCCCATTCACATGTGTTCAATTACATTGCTAATTTACTATTGTTTTTCCTCCTCTCCAACACATATTCCCTTCCTTAAAAAGAAACTTACCCAATGGTGCAAATGATAGAGATTGATTAAAGATCTCTTGAAGGGCTGACATCTTCTGTTTATTAATATGGACCTGCGACACCATTTCCATCTTTTCTACATATATTTAAATAAATTAGTGTCAGAGAAATTGGTTACAATCTTGATCCACCTACCCTTCTCTCTATAACCTATAGCCCTTCCAAATTTGTTTCATAGTGCCTTAAAATTATAACTGCTGTGTTTAAGTAATCATAGATTATTACTTTATTAACAGAATAGTAAAATTTTCTTACATTGATCTGAATACAAGTTCCTGGAGTGTAATTATTTCTGCTGGATGCTCTATATCACAGTTTGAATGTTATTATATCCTATTTAGTGAGTGCCAACACACATTGCTACCAGTTTTGAAAAGACTGTCCACTTTGAACTAGCAGATTTTCTTAACAAAAACATTAACATTGTTCTACTCAGGTATCTCATTACTGTTATGTTGCTGTTGTGTTTCAGATTGACTGATCCCATTAGAGAGTTAGGATTTTCTCAGTGCTGCAAAATGCGATTGCCCTGCATCACAAATCTTTCAATGCCAGTGTACAGGTGGGAAGAGAGCAGTTTTGCAAAGTTGCACTGGGGGAGAATTCCAACCCAGTTTCCCACACCCCAATACACAACCTACATCCACCCCATAATCCACTCTACCAACTCTCCCTGAACATTTTAAAAGGGGTGTTTTGATCAATTCAGGCCTGATCTGAATTAGGTGCATGCAATCCTAGTTTACCCCTTCGAACTGTTTGAGTTTGACAGAGATGTAACTATCAAGTAAGCAAAGACTCAGACATTGCATTAGCAAATGATACCAATATTTATTGAACATAAGCAAAATAAAACAACAATCTTTATCAATTAACCGAAGACTAATCAAAAAGAAAACAAATTATGCTTAAGACAACCAGATCCTACAGACTCGAGCCCCATGAAAACTTCCTCTATTCCCAAAGATATTAGACCCTCAGATATCAATGATCTCAATCTTTGCCTCTGAAGGAAACTGCAATTATCTAGGATTCATGCTGACAGGCATTTCACTTCTGTCCTTGAGTCCAGTACTATACTCTCAATCTCTGCATTGACAGAAACTCTCACCTCTGATCTAACTTGGTTTCCCTTCACTTCAAATCCAATAAGATAGTTCCCGTAACCCTGCCTTTTATCCCTGAAAGGTGTTATCATTCTAGCTTAGCAAATATCACTGGAAATGGTCATTTATGTCATAAAGATTAATTCCACTGGTTTTAGCTAATTGCCTTTAACTTAAGACAATGTCTTTTTTAAGTGGTGTTCCTTATCTTTAAACTTACAGGCAACCCATTGATCAAACTAACACTGAATTGGTCAAGGCCAGTGTGTTCTTGATACAGAAGAGTCCAAAGGAGTTCAGGCTTTCTGTTCCCAGACTCTGTGACAGCACTTTTAATCTTTACATAGGAGTATTAATGGAAAAATACTGAAATTTGATTTATTTGATTATTAATTACTTATCCTTCAATTACAGGTTAACTGAAGACTTTCTTCAAATATAATCACCCATTGCTTGTCAATGATAACTTCAGAACAATGTATATTATATCAGCTTGTTGTAAATAATGAGCAAAACCAATGTGACCTCTTTTCCTGTTCAAAAGTTAGTACAAAATAGTTAAGGTAAGCAAGCATACTAAATCCTATTAAAGTAAAATCTAAAATCCAGGCTGGCTTACAACCTGAAACCCCCTTCACAGAGTCCCCAATAATCCCCTCCACACATTCCACCGCCCCCCCCCACAATCCATTCCATACACCCCCCACCGCAACACCCTCCATGTCCCCCACCACCCTGACCCCGCCCGCAACCTCCTCCACACGTACCCCCCCTCCATGGTCATCACTCAATCAGGAAAATTAAGCCCAGAGCTGAACCCCCGCAGGACCCACTTCACTTCCATCCTGCACCCCAGGGACTATTCCCTACCCTGCAGGCCATTCCATACCCTGGAGGCCACACTGCACTTCAGAGGCTAGGCCCCACTCTGCTGGCTGCACTGCAACATTGGAGCCACACCTCTGGGACCATTCTGCAAGCATCCTGCATCCCAGGAACCACTCTGTAAACCATGGGATTGCTCTGTAGCCAGCTTGCCCTGCTGTTAAGAACTGCAGACAAAGTCTCAATGCTGACAGCCCAATCAGACTGCCAGCAGCTTTGGAGCCACTGCAGCAGCCCCATCAGGTGAGGTGGGCACTACGAGAGGGGGGAGAGTTGACCACCAGGGCACAGCAACATGAAGAAGCTGGGCTGCACTGCAGACTCCTGAATTCCGTAGGGAACATGGGGATGGAGGGCAAAATACAGGGACCTTTTCTCCACATGGTCCCATCAATGGGCAAGAAAGTTTGTGCTTGAGGGCCCCCATCTGCTGCAAGGAGGCTGCTTGCAATGAGCTGGGGGTCTCCACATTGGGGCTGTTCTTCACTCCACTGGTGGGAAAGTTTCCCAGGACACTTCAAATCACTTCTAATTGGGGCCATAACTATCCTAATCTGATCATGTTCCCAGCCTTCTCTTGGCAAAGTTCCCAATGCATGGGCTCCCACATTCAGCACTACCACCAGCCCCCCACCCCTCCAAATTGTTATCCCTATCCACCCTGCTGGCCCTACCCTCATCCACATCACTCAGTCCACCCTACTCATCCCCATCTCCCCATCAGAGCACCTGTCCAGTCCCCTACCCTCTTCCACCTCTTCTCCCAGCCCCGATCCTATCACCCTCCCCCTCCCCAACCCTCCAACCCTGGGACAAACAGAACATTTCCCAAGTGGATAGGGCCGCTCACGTTGTCAGTTACTGGATTAACAGGATCCAGTGGGAATCTGTTGGTTTGATCCCACTCGGTCCCGAGTCACTGGGTCGCACAGCACCGGCTTTGTGCCCTTTGGCCAGAGCGGGTCGGGCTGTACTGGGTGAGACTGGGCTGGGCTGGGCGAGTGAGTCTGTGCGGCTCTGACCAGACTGGTTGAAGTGTCCGATTCCATGGGGGCCCTTTCACCCGGAGACTCGGTTCCCGGTTAATCTGTTCCCGAGTGAATCATTGGAACAAATGTTGCTGTCTGGGCATTTTGTTTAAAGGCACAGAGATATTGATGAAAATGAATCATTTCCCGGACACACCACAATCCGCGGCTCCTAAATAAACCTCAATACGGAGCTCCAAATATTCCCCACATCCCCGCGGGGGAAGGTTAGCCTCTTTAATAGATTCCTATTTAAATCTCCACCGGATGGTCTTCCGAAGATAGGGTGCGGATAAGAATGGGGCCAGGCCTCTCTCGGTTGCAGTTGGAGAGAAGGTGCTGCTCCTGGGGGAGGGTTCAGAGCAGCAGCTCAGTCTGTGAATATCTGCCGCACGATGGCGCGGGATAAACTGAACAACAGCTCGGTTCCACAGTCTGACTCCGAGCTGGATACGGATTCCTTATTGCCACAACCGTTCAATACTCCTCCAACATGCACAGGTCACCGTTTATGGACCGTTAGCATAGACCTTCCCCCATTATCACATCGAAGACAAAAAAAAAACCAAATAATTTCTGAATCGAGTCCTTCTCATTTGTACCAAAATAAAAATCCCAGCTGTCTTTATCTCTCGTTGGCACAGTGCACAATGAAATCAGGGATTATGTACGCTGTTTCGCCCCGGACACTCTGAAATGATGGAATAAAGATTATATAATACATATAAAGCTGTGAAAATCTGATTCCATCGCTGTATTTCAACAGCAGAATAGGAAATGCATTCCCTGTGCGGACATAAGCTGGTCGGTGAGTTTGACACAAATTGCTCACACCGCCCTGCAAACGGTTTAAAATCACCAGCGAAAGGATCAGAGCTCGGTGGGGATATTGGAAGAATGAACATTTATAATGTAACCACCCTCTTGCTGTGATGTTTGGGGATATTCCCGAATCTGAAAACAACCCCCCCAAAAAAATTTCTAGAATGCCTCCAAAGTCGGATCCCACTCAAAATGTACAATCCCAACATGGTGAGCAGTGAGATTGTTCCAGGAATTGGTGGCAAATGATCACATGTTGGATGGTTGTAGGATGGGGCGGCTGCTGGATCACACATCTGCCTGGGTGGAGGCGCTGGGGGTGGGGGGGGGGGGGGGGTGATAGATGAGGGGCGGCGGTGCCCACCCAAGCAAGTGTGAACAATGTGTTCTGTTTTAACGCCTTTTGGTGCATCGACTCACAGCTTTATAATCAACGCTATAAAACAGCGTGTGATCTATAGAGCCACCTGATCAGCAGGCACATTTACCCAATTAAAAGGCGGCAAAATAAAACATAATTTGGCTGTCGAGCTCGATAATCGAGCAAAGCACCAGCGCTTTGTTGAGGTTCAGGGGAAGGCGGAAATAAAACCTACAAATAAAAAGATGTCACCGGCGGAATTTCAAAAGAAATAGCCTGTTTCACAACCGTAACCAATTAAACATTAATTAATAAGCAGGATGCATTTATGTTTAAATATGACCGAGTCAAAGAAATACCCTCCTGTATCCATCAGCACTCGAACCAGAAATGTGAATGTCTTTTTTTTAAATTTTAGAATTTTCTTTTGGCGGTAACTCAAAGTACCTTTTGGAAAAGAAGTGTACGAAAAGGCAGCTCGGGGTCGAGAGGACCTTGTCTTAGCAGGTTGCGTGTTATTTAATTAACATCTCGTCTTCAATCTTTTAAAGAGTTTGGTGGCAGGTAGGACTGCGTGTTCTTGAGACCCCCTCCCCCCAAAAAAAAAGATGCAGCTAGATAACCCAAAGAGAAAGTGGTGGAAAATCTCAGCAGGTCTGGCAACATCCGCAAGGAGAGAAAACAGCTGACGCTTCCAGTCTAGATGACCTTTTTTTCAAAGCTTTGGCAAGGCTTTAACAAAGGGTCATCTAGACTCGAAACGTCAACTCTTTCCTCTCCTTACAGATGCTGCCAGACCTGCTGAGATTTTCCAGCATTTTCTCTTTGGGTTTCAGATTCCAGCATCCGCAGTAATTTGTCTTTATTTTGCACCTAGGTAATTGCGGACTGCTCTCTGTGCAGTTGTCATGGGGCAGGGGAAAGAAGTTAGTGTCTGTGAGCGACAGAGAACAAAACAGTCACAATAAAGATCTACTTTCCAAACTGGGAAACTTCACTTCGTAAATGTTCACGTCATCTTCATACAACTGACACGATTTAATTCAATGACTGCCAACCTAATCGTTGGCCTACGACTTTGCAATAACGTAATGTCTGTTGCCCCTCGCAAATACTGTCACTTAAAATATCCCAAACAAACTCCGAGGATCAATTTCCTCCAAGCGTAGTCACGCGGGGCTGTTTTTGTAAATACAATGTGATTTGTTCTTTTTAGGCTAAAGGGCTGAAAATGTGATTTTCTATCAAGATTTGCGTGGAACGCCTGTATATGCGTTCATTAATAGCTACTGTTCCACTGAAGTCAGGGAGGAAATTTTAAAAAAAACGCTTCGGAATATGTCCGGGTTTGTTTACAACATTACCTATTCTGGTCTGGTCTGTATCGCGGCGATACCAGGAACCACAGAGCTGTCAAAACTCACAATTTCAGCACCATCCTCTCTGACGCACAACGTCCAATTTGGGAGTGAACAGCTGTAGCTGTAGACATTCAAGCTTTATTGTGTCAGATTAATTGATCCATTTAGATGTTGGTTTTGTGGCCGGTTGTTGGAAGAATGCGCTGATTAATCATTCAATGTGCACCCATAAGAAATGTGTCCAAATCATTCTCACAAAAGGGCAAGATTGGGGAAGTAAACCAAGCAGACTCAATTAAAATCCCCAAAATACAAGCACCCAATTACTGGGTGCAATGATCGGAATTGCAGTTGGAGGTATCGACCGTAAAACGGTCTGATTAAGCCTGTAGAACAAACTGCTCAATACAGATTGAGAGCAAAATCTATCCATGGCAAATACAACACAACAAATCTTCTGAGATTATAGAAACTTTTGATCAGCGTGCACATAATGCAGACAATCACATGAAAAATCCACATACATGGCACAGTGGACAAAAATAACTACATCGATTATTTAGTGGCACTATAATACATTACAATGAATATTTTATTTGGGCGTGATGCAATGAAATGTGTTTAGTATCCGTTCTCATGAGCTTTATTTGAAGTGGTTTAACTAGACATATCGCACCAAGCACGAAGCATTCAATTAGTGCCGAGAAAACTGATAGATGGTCATTATCAAGTAATCTTTTATGCAAAATGCAACATCTATCTGTCCACGCGTTTGGCAAGGCGTCGATCTGATTTCCTTTTTCGCTAAACAGATGGGCCAGTGCGTGTGTTGCCGAGACATTGGCTCTGAAATTACCCCGTGGAATGCCAGAGAAATGTCTGAAATTCCTCCTTCGGCTATTTTAGCCGAGGCGCTAACCCGCTTTTCCGAAAGGTTAACACCACTGCTGGAAAAAAAGAGGAATTTCAGACTGCAGGCTATATCAAGACTGGATATTATAGCAGGCAGATTAACTGTGCTGCGACGTCTACATTAGATAGAGCTCTCGGGGCTAACGGGGTCAAAAGATATGGGGGTGGGGGTGGGGACGGGGGTGGAGAAGAGTGGAGAGATCAGGATATTGAATTTGATGATCAGCCACGATCAAAATGAATGGCGAAGCAAGTTAGAAGGGCCGAATGGTCTATGTTTCTATGCGGAAGCGATGAACGGCCTCTCTCACAGCCACCAGACTCATAGTTATTAACCTGCGCCCATTCTATTCACGTCAACAGCACATATACGATACATATATACACCACATCGAAGTACGATTACAGCATACTCGACAGAAATCCCACATATGCCGTCTTCTTGACGGTTCTGTAAATCTGGTTGGTGATTGATGCGTTTGAAAGAGGTAGCGTCCCATCCTTAATAATAAATCGGACATTTCCTACACATTCGCAGTGTGTGGTGAAAGATCACCTTACGTATCCTCGCTGAAGTGACTGTCACTGTAGCGAGAAGTAGGGTGTATATTCTAGACAGCAGGAGCAGCAATGCTTCCCGCATTGGTGCCACTCTTGGATATGGGAATGTTGCAGCAGCCGATTGGGAAACAACACTCTAACCGGGGCTAACCCTCACCCCAAGGAAAACATGGTCAGTTTTACGAAGGATGGTTTCAATCTGAGCTGACAAAACATTCCTTAAATCCTCAAATATCAAGTCACCAACACGGTCGCTCCGTGTGGTGTTTAATTTACTGACTTGTGCGTTCTGGCTCCATACAACAGTCAGTGGACTCCTCAAGTTTACTGCTCCCTCTCTCTGGGTAAACCAGTGAGCACGTTGAAGGATTCATTTTGCTGCCGCACCTTTTCACATATAGGAAAGAATTGTACGTGACGGATAACGTAACCTAACGTACTGAGTTACTCGAAAACAGATTAACTGGGGAAAAATGTTTTGCCCGTTTGACATTCATAAACCTTCAGAGTCATAACTTCCGCGAGTGTCTACTTTTCTTTGACAACCACTTTGTTCAGTGACAAATTGAACTGCACTAAAGTAGTGGGGAATCGTGATTATATTTCCCAGCGCTTGCTGTGGAAATGAATTGCATGCGGTGGTCTGCTTTGGGTACTTTTGTTCACGGTGCGATATTTCTTTTAGACTTTCCCCTGGTGTAAACAGCATTGAAGGGGGACTGACAGTTTATTCTTCCTGTGTTGTCGTCCTCATTACCCGGAAAGAGTTCGTTCACACTAAAGCATTGCAGCCCCTTCACCACCTCCTCGACATTAACCCTAACTCCAGACTTGTGGTTGAGAGTTTGAAAACTTCCAGCATGTCTTCAAAAAGAACGAATGATTTCGTTCAGTGGCCAACGGCAATATTCCAAATTGTTCACCCACATTGTACACTTCTCCTCCTTATGTAAGAAGCGCCAGATTTCCCCACTTTTTTTTCTCTCTCCCTCGTTCTTGTGCAGACACTTGCTTTTTTTTTGATGGTTTATGTGTTTCTATTCCCTGTTAGTAAGGAACCATTTTCCACCTCCAGCAGAGCAGTGTGTACAGAGACCGGCAGAGGGCGATCAAGACTTGTTTTTGCACGCTTTTGCATGACCTTTCATTATGAAAAGAGGTTCAAAGAAGTTCATTAAAGTTATCAACAGGAACAGAGTTTGGTCACTATTTACCAACTCGTAATCATATCAACCTTTTGGCTCTTAAGCTCCGTTTTGTTTTAGGGGGTCGTGAATAGAAACTACATATTCTGTAATCCCAGGTACATATGGGAGTCATATTTTAATTCGCAAACGTCAGTAATTTTTGCCAAAGCAGAAAAGAAAATATGCTGATCTTGAATCAGAGACAGAAAAGTCGTGGCAACACTCCGCAGATTAGGGAGCAGGAACCATGAAGAAAGAGAGTTTAATACTGCAGGTCCACGAACCTGGGCCAGAACTCATTCTGTGATTCTAGCATCTTGCTGCTGAAAATTGCGCTTCTTTCGTGTAAAATATTATAAATAATAAGCTTTGCAACGATAAACGTGTAAATAGAGCGAGCGAAGTGACTAGACTCATCACCTTTTGGTACCAGGGTTACACATTATGAAGAATGAAATTAGTGTGAGGGTAAATATCGCAGACTATATTTTGTGAACCTGTTAACGCTGGAGCTGATGTTAACAAATAAGTCAACATTTTATTTTAATACGAACCTGGAAAAAATGACGTGAGATTTCAAAATTAATAAAACTTGACCGAAAATCTAACCACCACGACAGTTATCTAGCTGAAGCTAGGAGGCAGAATTTATAATTAGTTTATTTTAGGTACGGTATGTTTGCTCCACTTATATTTTCCGCCTTTTCTAAGGCGTTGGAAACCACCACAAGTTAGAAAATAATTTACCCTCAGCAAAAAGGATGTTTTCATAAACGCCGAGGAAGGTATTTATTTCTCGACCGCAGTCAATGTTGTTCACCCACGTTGCGTTCACCGAAAATGACACACTTGTGGGTTGCCTCAGAATGGTTATTCTCAACTTCCGTCTCACGACGAAATAAACAGGGTTGGGAATATCTTTTCCCTTTAATGATATTTTTCGTCAAGCTAAGCTTTGTGAGGCGGAATCTTTCTGCCAGCTTGGCCTATTTTACGTTATACACAGATGCTTGCAAAGTAACTTTCCTTCAAATTTTTCACACCAGTCCTCAACTCAATATGAGCAAACGGGGACAAGGCTCCTCGGTGTAAAATATTCGTGAACCATGGTATTGAAATCAGGGATGTAACATCTCTTTTTAATAACTTGGATTCGAAGGGGCAAGTAGTTTTTGCACAGCTCATGAATGAATTGGTAAAGCCGAGTAAAGGCAATGTACAAGCCTGTTGAACCGCAGGCCTTCCTGGTGTCACTTTAATTCACATTGTTATTATACTGTTTTAAAGTTCTGATCACGAACTAACATGAACAACGTTACTCAATTCACTTCAGGGTCCTGGGTGAAGGTGGTGCAGGAAGTACCATTCTGGGTATTGTTATTAAATGGTTATTTTAAGACTTGGGCCTCAAATGTTTGGTATCGCTGCGGCGTGGGTGTTAAATTGCAGCAGCACCGATATGATCCTGGGATTATCAAGAGAAGGCGGCCCACTGCGAAACTGTAAAAGAACAATCAGCAAAATGTCAAGTGAGAAACTTTGGTAGGCCGCTGGGTTGGAACAGAAATATTAAACGGGGAGAAATTTTGCATTGGTAGGAGAATGTTATTTTTACACATCCAGCTGGTAGAATATCAAAGACTGAAGTCTCCTTTTCATGTCTTATTTTATTGTCAACCCGACTACAGAGGCGCTGCTCAGCTTTCATTCCTCTTCGGCTGATATTAGGGTGCCTGTGGAATTATCCTATGTTTTCACCGCACTAAATTAAATGTTAGCCTCCCCCCCACCTCTCTTTTAACCCCTTGCATGCTCAATCGCGACAAAGATTCTGCGTGCATACGCAACTTAGAAAACAGTTTCATTTCAATAAGTGTGTAATATTATTAATATTTCTGTGTAGTGGGCTTGGTCAGCAATGACCACACTGATCAAGGTGAGGGTGGGTGTCGGGTGAGGGAGAAATTTTCGGTCCGTGAAACTTGCCCCACACCCACCACCCCCATCTCCCCTCCCCACCCCTCAAAAACAAACAATGCGGAATTGGCACAGAGAAAATGTCAGAAACTTATGCGTTATCAGGCAATGTGGGGCTGTGTTCAATGCTTAATATTCACCTCTAACCTGCCCCGCTAATGAGTTAAACAGTTTGCAAAGTTGTCCTGGAGCTTTCTGTAAACCAAATTCTTTTCAGAATGCTTTAAGGAGACAACGATGTTTTTACGATCTTGGGCGAGGCAACCTAGCTAGAAAAGCGGCATGTTTTTTCCTGTCGAAAATATAGCCATATGTTTCCAGTGGGTTTGTGGACAACTTCAAGCTCCAGCTGATGGGAATCGACGCACCCCGAAAGATGTGAGGCCATTGGGAAAATGTCTGATTTACACCAGTTGAAGCAGCTCCTTCTTTCGCCCGCTTTATTTAACGGCGATTGCTTCCAGACGAAACATAAACACAAGCAGTCAGATTGTAAGTGTCGGGCAATCCGGGAACCTGCTTTTACAGGAAACCACCTTTAGTCAGGGTTCAGATTCTTCTGGGCTTTTCCGCGTCAGCTCCAGTGCGATGGGCCTGTCAGCCGCCCACAGCACCAACCTTAAGAAGAGAGATCAGGGGGAAAAAAGGCAGCAGCAGCACCCCTGCCCTCGGGGAAAAACAAAACCCCAACACCTCATTCTGTGACCTCAGATGGGAGTCGCGGGGAGGGAGAAAGGAGCCGTTTTATTTGAGATAGATGATTGATTGGATAGATTCGTGCTACAGCGATCAGCACTGAGGGGAAGGGGGGGGGGTGCGAGAGCTCACGCAGTTTATTTCACACAAGGATGGCTTTGTTCGAAAGAAGAACCGAGCGAGTCTCCAGGTCCGACCTCACAGCGTGACTGGCTGCTGAGATACACTAACCTGCACTGGCAACGAAACGGGTTCGACTTCTGAGCACCTGACACACAAAAGACTACACTCCCTTCAACCTGCACATTTGCTGCCAATAAAGCTGGGGTCCCCCGTTATTATTATTTCTACATCTGACCAAGCGCGGGAACCACATTTGAGAGGCTGGTTATTCCCAAGGTTCCAGCAATTAACCGGAATCCCATAACTGTCGGTGCAATGTTCGCCAATGTTTGATTATCTTGACCTGAGAAAATTGGAATTGCTGAACGTCTTATCCAAGAAAACACAAAGGGGAGGGGGGTGGGGAGGGAGGTTAATCCCATGTCTGGTCGTTTCATTTAAAACTTCAAACATGAAGTAAACGGAGGCTGAAAAAAGGAAGCCTTGTCGGTCTACAAAGCCTTCGCATGGAACACGCCGAAGTAAAATCCTCTTTGTGCTTCCACACGCATATTCCTGAACCCCACTTTCAGCTTTCTTGTGTCAACTAACTAAAACCAACTGCACAAGTACAAAGGTGTTGTGTAGGTCTGGTTTCAATTTATTTGTCCCTCCCCATAATATCTCGATTTTTAGCCCTCGTAAGATAATTTCTACTCGAAACGTTAAACACTGTACTAAACTGGAACTACGTGTTACACAAAAAAACTATATCACTGCTCTCCAATTAGCTTCCGAATGGCAACCTCAGAAAATCGGCTGCAGATTCTTTCCCGATTCCAAATGGTCATAAAATGTTCAAATAGCCAACATGATGAAAGGGTTCCATATTCCATCTTTTGCACCCTGTATGTGATGGTACAAGATACACATCAAAGCGAAACTGAAATAACGGCCATGGGTTGGTGCAATGAGATGTAGATTGGAGTAGGTGGGTGGTGATTCTTCCCAATTTGTAGCAAAGACTGGGAAATAATGCCATCTCACACCCAACCCCACCCCACCCCCCCCTCCCCTCCACCCCCCACCATTTAACAACAGCGTGGTTTTCAGGTGCTAAAAGGGAAAGGGGTCGATCAGTCAATGGCACTTTACACCGCTGTACAAATTAGAAACGGTTTTCGAGCAGGATGTCAGCAGTATATGAAGCTACAGTTCCATATTACCATTATTGACATACATCCGGCAATAGCTTTCGGCAATGGGGCGATAAATCTGTACTAACCTGAACTATTTGATTTTTCGGAGTTAATTTTATTGGAGAAATAACACAGCTGAGAGAGTCCACTGTACTCAACCTGACGAGCAATCGTGGTGAATAATTATAGTCATATTTTTAAAACACAACAAGCTGGCTCTTAGTCATGACTCCCATTTATAATGATTCCCGACCCAAGCCTTTCATTACAGATCCAAGTCACTGGGTTTATTGCTGCCCCACAATGAGTTTCAGAAGGTTGAAAACAGAATTTAATTTTGCAAAGCACAGAATATAAAAGAGTCCTTCTGTGGCCAGTGAAATCCGGCTTCACAAAACGTGGATTAAAACCCACAGCCCCACCAACCATTCCCATAATTTACAATTCTTTTCTGCAAATACACCAGATGGAATGTAGCGCGAGCCGCCATGAAAACCGGATGCACTGACACACAAACTTTATATTTTTCAAAACATATTCTTAAGGGATGCTCCTTATATTTATTCAAATGATTACTGGATTTCCCATTAGTTTGTTTTAAAGATAAGAAGAGTTAGAGAGGACCTTAGAGCATAATTTTTAATGTAGCTTAAACCATCTTGGAGATTATTAGCAAAAATTAATAGATATTTCAAGGTTTCAGTAGTTCGGGGGGAGGGGGGGAGGTGCTAAAGTTGTGACCAGGTTGAAATAATATCCACAGTGCTTCTCAAAGAGCAGGTTGATAATTCTCTACTCTTTCCAACAATGCATCCGAGTATCCAGGAGAGTAATACCTGCAAAAAAATTAAATATTTTCAGTTAAATATGACTGGAGATTGCCCGCTTGAAATTATATTGCTATACAATGAAGAATTGTTTCTCTATCCATGTAACATCTTCCAGAAGTATAACCTGATAAAAACATTTGTGTCCCTCCAATTCTGGCCTCTTATGCATCCTTGATTTCCTTCCCCCAATTTTTTGAGGGCCAGACCTTCAGTTCTCTAGGCTAGAAGCTCTGGAATGCCTTCTTTAAACTACTCTGTTTCCTCTCCTTCAAGACAATCCTTAAAATCCACTTCTTTGCATAAGCATTTGGTTACTTGTTCCAATAACATTTTATGTAGCTCAATGTCCAACATTGTCTGAAAAAAGCTCTTTGGGGTGTTTCATTGCATTAAAGTTGCTTTTTTTAAAAAAAAACACATAATACAATTGTACAGAGAAAACTGCCCAAAATATTACTTAGTTACTAGTCCTGACAATATTTCAAACATTTCAAGCACACGGGGCAGCACAGTGGCACAGTGGTTAGCACGGCTGCCTCACAGCTCCAGGGTGACTGTGTGGAGTTTTCACATTCTTCTCGTGTCTGCGTGGATTTCCTCTGAGTGCTCTGTTTTCCTCCGACACTCTAAAGATGTGCAAGTTAGGTGGACTTGCTATGTTAAATTGCTCCTTAGTGTCCTACTGATATATCAACCATGGTAAATGCGTGGGGTTACAAAGGTAGGGCAGGGGAGGGGGCCTGGGTAAGATACTCTGTCAGAGAGTTGGTGCAAATTCGATGGGTCAAATGGCCTCTTCTGCACTGTAGGGATTCCATGATTCACTCACTAAAGTCCAGTAAATGACACCTTTTTTGATTTGATTTGATTTATTATTGTCACGTGTTAACATACAGTGAAAAGTATTGTTTCTTGTGTGCTATACAGACAAAATATACCGTTCATAGAGAAGGAAACAAGAGAGTGCAGAATGTAGTGTTACAGTCATAGCTAAGATGTAGAGAAAGATCAACTTAATGCAAGGTAAGTCGTTCTTGAGTCAGTTAATATGTGACCTCAGACTTTTGTATCTTTTTCCTGAAGGAAGAAGGTGACACCTATGACACCGGTTCAGAATGATTCAATTAAAAAAAGTTGGGGCAGAACAACAATATAGCAATAATAATGGCAATATATTACCATCATCATTGCATTAAGAACAGATGCTAGTTTCACCTGCATAATGCCACTTTTGATGCTCAGGGTATTCTCTGTCTGTAAAATGCAAAGTGGTCCAGAGCGAATATGCCTTTTTTGGGAAATGTAGGATAGTTTTGCTATCAGTCTTTCAGCTGACAGTGAAGTAGTAAGAGGACTAGAGAAGCAGAATCAGAAGAAGACTGATGACATTACACATTGAAATAATGTGTTGCAGAGCCATAGGACACAGATTCCTGTTATTTATTCTCTTCATAGTGAGCTCCCAATCTTCGATCTATATGTACTGGGTAGGAAAAATGAAATGGGAAGAGGAAAAATGAACCAATGTGGTTGAAGTGTAGATCAGCTCTGATCTAATTAAATGTCAGAATGTGCCCAGTGAACTGAATGGTTAAGTACTGTTCCTAATATGCTCATCTTCCTAAATGAGGATTTTGTTCTTCAGAGTTATCTATTAGTTTTGTATTGTACTAAGTGCTCCTTTGGATACCTCCTATTGTTTTTCTGTGTGTTTACCTGTAAATAGTTCAACCCAGCTTAACATGTCTGGCTTATATCTCCTTCCTTTTAAATCAGTTTTACTTGAGTTTAAAATCTTGGCTTCTGTGTGATTTTTCTCTTTCTCATACTTGAGATGGGGAGTTGGCTAGCTCAATTGGCTAGACAGCTGGTTTGTGATGCAAAGTGATGCCAACAGTGCAGTTTCAATTCCCATACTGGCTGAGGTTATTCATGAAGGGCCACCTTCTCAAACTTGCCCCTTGCCTTGAGGTGTCCTCAGGTTAAATCATCACCAGTCATGTCTCCCCCTCAAAGCGGGAAAGCAGCCTATAGTTATCTAGGACTATGGTGACTTTTACGTTATGTGAGACCTAATTCAATCACATTACGGTCACTGTTTGCAAGACGTTCCTTTACTGTCAGAGTAAATATTGAACATATATCCTCATTCCTTCATTTCATGGCATCAAAATTGCAGAACTCCCTGCCTAACAGGTCTGTGAAAGTACCTTCATCAAAAACATCTCAGTGGTTCAAGTAAAAAGCCTTCTTACCACCTTCCAAAGGACAACTTGATATGTATAATCAGTGCTGACCTTCATAATGGCGCCCATATCCCAAAAGTGAATAAGCAAAAAGATCCTGGCTCATGTTTCATTCCTAAATATAGTACAGCCTATTTCCTTGTTGATTCACAATGTATCAGAGAAGTGTCTTCCTCTCTATAAATTCATTGTGTTCACAATTTGAGTTGTTCTGTATCTCAAAGTCTCTGTGAAAATTAATAACTGACATTATGCCTATTCTACCTGTGCTATATGTCTTTTTCTGATCTCTGTACTTATACTATGTGGTTCTATATCACTACTGACAGGAGGTCTGAAGTTAATTCCCACCAGAGTCTTGCATTATTTGCTGTTCATTAATTCTATCCATCGTGTACCACTGTTTTCTCATTTTTACTGATACGCTGGGCTGGGTTTTGGAATGGCAATAAAGGCGGGAAAAGAGGCAGCTGTGCCTGTAATTTCCTGCTGGCAGACATGTTGGTTTGCCAGCATGTTCCTGCCTTGGAGCCATTTTCAAGGACTATGACTTGAGGGAATGGCAGCTACCAGCCTACAAACAGCAGGTAGCCAATTAGGCACTTTAAAAGGCCTCTTATTGGCCCTGTAGCCTCAGGAGACTGACGCCTTCCTTAATTAGGTAAGGCTTCTGGGAGCAGCCACTTATTTGGCAGCCTCCTTGAAAATTGCTTCCAGGGACTTGTCATCAGCAGGTCTGGGTTCCTGACCTGAAATTCAGCCTAGTGTTGGAATCTGGAACAAAAGTCCAGACCACCTTTCTCTCTAAAAGGAAAATGTGTCAAATCTGATGAATGTCGCTTGAAACCCATACTCAGTTAGGACCAAAAATACAAATCTAGGATCACCGATTACACAGTTTACAAGTGAAAACCATTGCAGATGTTGGAAATTTCAGTCACTATGGCACAGAAAGTGGCCAGTCGGCCCATTGAGTCCATGCCTGTTCTCTGTAGAGCAGCTGAGTCAGTCCCAATTATCCCACTCTATCCCTGTAGCCTTACTGTAAATTGAAGTGCCCATCCAATTTTTCTTTGAAATAATGCATTGTCTCCTCTTCCGCCACCCTGGTATAGAGTGTTTCAGGTCATTACCACCGGTGTGTAAAACAATCTCTCCCATATTCCCTTCTAAACCTTAAATCTGCATCCCCAGTCCTTGTACAATCAGCAAATGCAAACTCTTCTTTTAAATTTACTTTATCTAAATCTGTCATTATCTTATGCACCTCTATTAAACCTTCCTTTAACACACTTTGCTTCAAGGGAATTCCAGCATCACAAATCCATCCTTGTAGTTAAAATTCCTCATTTCTGGAACCATAGTGCTAAATCTCCTCTTTACTCTCTTAAGGACCCTCACATCTTTTTTCAAGTGTGGCAACCAGAACAGGATACAAAACTAGTTGTGGTTGAAACAGAGCTTTGTGCCGTTTGGCATAATCTTTGTACTCAATGCCTCTCTTTATAAAACTGAAGGTCCCATATGCTTTGCTAACTGCTCTCCTGCACTCATAAAATCACAGAATCACTAAAATACAGAAGAAGGCCATTTGGCCCATTGAGTCTGCACCGGCTCTTCAATAGAGCATCTTACCCAGACCCTATTCCTGTAACCCCATATATTTACCCCACTAATTCCCCTCACCTACAGATTTTGGGACACTAAGGAGCAATTTAGCATGGCTAATCAACCTGACACGCACATCTTTGGACTATGGGAGGAAATCGGAGCACTCGGAGGAAACCCACACAAATACCGAGAGAATGCGCAAACTCCACACGATACGATACTCCACGCCCAAGGTCAAAATTGAACCCAGGTCCCTGGCACTGTAAGGCAACAATGTTAACCACTGTGCCATCGTGCCACCCCTCAGTACATCTTGTCATCTTCAAATATCTGCATTCATGAGCCCTCAGGTTCCAAATCTGGAACTGTTTGGAAAATTTTGAAATTTTATTTTTTATTTCAGTATCCAAGTCACTTATGCATGTAAAAAAGCAACAGTTCTAGCACTGACCCTTGGGGAACACTTGTGTTTACAATTCTCCAGTCTGAAAAACAGCCACTTGCCATGACTTGCTGTTTTTTGTCCTGAAGCCAATTTTTCATCCAAGTTGGCACTGACCCTCCTATTCATGAGCTTCAATTTTGTTAACCAACCCTTTATGTGGTACTTCATCAAAGCCTTTCTTAAAATCCATATGGACAACATCCATTGCTTTCCCTTCATCAACATTCTCTGTTACTTCATTGAAAAATTCAATTAAATTAGTCAAGCACGATCTGCCTTTTACAAATCCATGCTGGCTCTCATTAATTAACTTTTATTTATTCGTTCATGGGATGTGGGCATTGCTGGGCAGGCCAACATTTCTTGCCCATTCCCAATTGCTTTTAATAAGGTGGTGGTGAGCTCTCTTCTTGAACCACTGCAGTCCATGTGTTGTAGGAACAACATAAGAAGTCTCACAACACCAGGTTAAAGTCCAACAGGTTTATTTGGTAGCCACAGCGCTGTTAGGAAGGGAATTCCAGATTTTTGACCCAGTAAAGGAATAGCAATACAGTTCCATGACAGGATGGTGTGTGACTTGGAGGGGAACTTGCAGTTTGTGGTGTTCTCGTCACTTAAACATCTCCATGTACTTGCTGATTTTATTTTAAACCTTACCTACCATTGATATAAAACTGATTGATCTGTAATTATTAGAAATGTCCTTACACCCTTTAATTGAATAAGGGTACCATTCTCCAATCCTTTGTGATCTCTCTCATATCCAGGAAAGATTGAAAGATTATAGTCAGTCCTGTATTTAGTAACCTTGGATGCAAGCCAGCAGGATCAGGTGACCCTATCCACACTAGACCAGCCTTTCCAATGCATCCTTTCCTTCAATTTTTATCCCATCCATTACTTCTATCATCTCCACATCTACCTTCATTTTTCCAGCATCCTCTTCCTTGGTAAACATCAATACAAGGTACTCTTGTGCTTCTAAACATCTATTATCACCCTCTTTGACCCTAATAGGCTTCAACTCACCTCTTACTACCTGCATTTCACTGACAGTAGGAGGTTTTTGGATTTGCTCTGGTTAACTCTTCACTTTCCCTCTCAACATGTATTTGATCTGGTTCTCACTTGAAGAATTCACCTGAATACATTATATACCCTCTTTTTTTGTTTCATTATATTCTCTATCTCCATTGTCATCCAGGAGCCTTAGCTTTTGTTCTCTTGCCATTCCTTCTTGTTAAAATGTACCTATTGTGTACCGAAAAGAACTTTAAAAATCATCCATTATTACGTTTCAGTTTTTTCTTCAGTTCCATTTCCCCAGGCTAGATCCTATCTCAGCCCCTTGAGGTTAGAATTATAGAATCATAGAATCCCTACAGTGTGAAGGGAGGCCATTTGACCCATCAAGCCTGCACCGGCAACAATCACAACCAGGCCCTATCCCCATAATCTCACATATTTATCCTGCTAATCCACCTGACACTAGGAGCAATTTACCATGGCCAATCAACCTAATCACACATCTTTGGACTGGAGGAGGAGACCTATGCATCCATGGGGAGAATGTGCAAACTCCACACAGATGGTCACCCAAGGCCAGAATTGAACCTGGGTCCCAGGTACTGTGAAGCAGCAGTGCTAACCACTGTGCCATCCCAATTAGACCTCTTCCAATTTAGAACTTCTACATTATAGAAACATAGAAAAACTACAGCACAAACAGGCCTTTCAGCCCACAAGTTGCACCGAACATATCCCTACCTACTAGGCATACCTATAACCCTCTATCTTACTAAGTTCCATGTACTTATCCAAAAGTCTCTTAAAAGACCCTACCGAATCCACCTCCATCACCACTACCGGCAGCCAATTCCATGCACCCACCACCCTATGAGTGAAAAACTTATCCCTGATATCTCCTCTGTACCTACTCCCCAGCACCCTAAACCTGTGTCCTCTTCTGGCAACCATTTCAGCCCTGGGAAAAAGCCTCTGAGAATCCACCCGATTCAACATCTTATACAATCAATATATTATACCTCTCAACATATTATAAACCTCTATCAGGTCATCCCTCATCCTTCGTCTCTCCAAGGAGAAAAGACTGAGTTCTCTCAACCTATCCTCATAAGGCATGCCATCCAATCCAGGCAACAGCCTTGTAAATCTCCTCTGCACCCTCTCTATTGCTTCCACATCCTTTCTGTAATGAGGCGACCAGAACTGAGCACAGTACTCCAAGTGGGGTCTGACCAGGGTCTGATACAGCTGCAGCATTTTCTCCCAACTCCTAAACTCAATTCCTCGATTGATGAATGCCAATACATCATACGCCTTCTTAACCACAGCTTCTACCTGCAAAGCTGCTTTGAGCGTCCTATGAACCCAGACCCCAAGATCCTTCTGATCTTCCACATTGCCATGACTCTTACCCTTAACATTATAATCTGTCATCCTATTTGATCTGCCAAAATGAATCACCACACACTTCTCTGGGTTAAACTCCATCTGCCACTTCTCCGCCCAGTCTTGCATCCTATCAATGTCTCACTGCAACTTCTGACATCCCTCCACACTATCCACAACACCTCCAACCTTTGTGTCATCAGCAAAATTACCAACTCTTCCCTCCACTTCTTCATCCAGGTCATTTATAAAAATCACAAAGAGAAAGGGTCCTAGAACAGATCCCTGGGGCACTCCACTGGTGACCGACCTCCATGCAGAAAAAGACCCATCTACAACCACTCTTTGCCTTCTGTGGGCAAGCCAGTTCTGAATCCACAAAGCAATGTCCCCTTGGATCCCATGCCCCCTCACTTCCTCAATAAGCCGTGCATGGGGCACCTTATCCAATGCCTTGCTGAAGTCTGTATAAACCACATCTACTGCTCTTCCTTTGTCAATGTGTTTAGACACATTCTCAAAAAATACAATCAGGCTCATAAGGCATGATCTGCCTTTGACAAAACCGTGCTGACTGTTCTTGATCATATGATACCTCTCCAAATGTTCATAAATCCTGCCTCTCAGGATCTTCTCCATCAACTTACCAACCACTGAGGTTAGACTCACTGGTCTATAATTTCCTGAGCTATCTCTTTTCCCTTTCTTGAATAAAGGAACCACATCTGCAATCTTCCAATCCTCCGGAACCACTCCTGTCTCCATTGATGACGCAAAGATCATCGCCAGAGGCTCAGCAATCTCTTCCCCCATCTCCCACAGCAACCTCAGGTACATCCCATTCAGTCCCGGCAACTTAAGTAATTTGATGCTTTTCAAAAGCTCCAACATATCCTCTTTCTTAATGTCTTACATGCTCAAGCTTTTCAGTCTGCTGCAAGTCTGCACTACAACCACCAAAATCCTTTCCTACTGTGAATACTAAAGTAAAATATTCATTGAGTACCTCTGTAATTTCTACTGGTTCTATACAAACTTATACTGATTAATTGCTAATCTAAACCTTATACAATGATCACTCTTAGCCAAATGTTCCTCCACAAATACTTGGTCCACTTGGCCCAACACCAGATCCAACAATGCCTCCTTCCTATTTGGACCAAGGTCAAGAAAGTTCTCCTGAGTACATTTCTGAAATTATTTTCCTCTTTACCCTCTATTTTAACATTATCCCCATCAATATTTGTGTAATTAAAGTGCCCCAATACCAACACACTATTGTTCTTGCACATGTCTGTGGTTTCCTTGTTGTTTCGCTCCTCCTTCTGTCTCACTATTTGGAGACCTACAGAAAACCACCACTTGTGTGATCAGCCCTGTATCACTTCTCAATTCTAACAAAATGGATCAGAAACAGAAATAGAAAAATAAGTAGCCTAAGTATCTGTGCAGAGAAAGAGTGTCTTATTTTAGGTTCATAATTGGATATAACCCCTCCTTCAGAATTTTAACCTTTTTGCTTCTAGTGGGCCCCAACCTTTCATAGAGCCCCAATCTTCCATAGAACATAGAACACTACAGCACAAACAGGCCCTTCGGCCCACAAGTTGCGCCGATCACATCCATATCTACCAAGCCATAGAACTATCTGTAACTCCCAATCCCATTAAATCCCATATACTCATCCAGAAGTCTTTTAAAAGACCCCAGTGAGTTCGCCTCTACCACCACTGACGGCAGCCGATTCCACTCACTCACCACCCTCTGAGTGAAAAACTTACCCCTAACATCTCCTCTGTACTTGCTTCCCAGCACCTTAAACCTGTGTCCTCTCGTAGCGACCATTTCAGCCCTGAGAAATAGTCTCCGAGAATCCACCCTATCTATTCCTCTCAACATTTTATAAACCTCTATCAGGTCACCTCTCAAGCTTCATATTTCCAGGGAGGAGACCTAGCTCCCTCAACCTATCTTCATAAGGCATGCCTCCCAATCCAGGCAACATCCTTGTAAATCTCCTCTGCACCCTCTCAATAGCCTCTACATCCTTCTTATAGTGAGGCGACCAGAATTGCACACAGTACTCCAAGTGGGGTCTGACAAGGGTCTTATAAAGTTGCAGCATTATCTCCCGACTCCTAAACTCAATCCCTCGATGAATGAAGGCCAGTACACCATATGCCTTCTTGACCACATCCTCCACCTGCGAGGCCGATTTGAGCGTCTTATGGACCCGGACCCCAAGATCCTTCTGCTCCTCAACACTTTCAATATACCAAAGATTATCTGATTGACACACAAGTCATTGGTATGCCTTTTTGCAAATATTTTTCCCCTTAAGACATTCTATTTTCTGAAACTATACCACATTTGCTGTTAAGTGGACAGACAAACACAAGCAGCCAAAAGCAAACTTGCAATTGCCAACTGGATTATTATTTTCCAAAGGTTACCTCAAAGTCACTTTTCTCCCTTCACGAAGGCACTCCAATCTTCCAACCACCTTCATCTAATGAGCAATGCCATTCATTCCATTTAATCTCCTCCAGTTCCCACCACTCTCTTTACACTCCCCACTCCCAACTGATATTGGCATATATCTCTTCCTATTTCAGTTTACACAAACTTTCCCTTCCACCCCTGCTTTCCATTCATTATGGCACGTTCCACTCCCTCCTTTAGTTCATGCCAGGGCTCTCCTTCTTCCAATCAGTTTTTTAAAAATATCCTTATAGGAAACCATAGCAAAACAAATTTATTGCTTAACCTTTGCCTTGAGGTCATTAAGAGTCAACTCTGTAATGTGGGGTGGGAGTCACATATAAGTTGGACTTGGTAGGGATAGCTGGTCCCTCCCCGAAAAACATGAGTAATTCAATTGTGTTTTAACAACAAACATGCAACTTCCACTATTTTTCTAGTGTCACAAGTGATGAGATTTATTGAATTCAATTTCATGATTTTCCATAATAAAATATGTATTCATGATCTCAGAGCTCCCTATCCATACCCATTCTAGCATCTTTAATTTTCTCTCCCTCATGTATGCTGTTGATGTTGCTGTGATTGCATGCATACAATGTATTCTTCCTGACTGTGTGCAGTCAGTTCAGAAAAAAGCATCAGGATTGCTAATTATCAGCTAAACAAAAACTAAAATTAGAAAGAAGTTAAAGAATTCTGATAATCAGATCTGAAGTTGACCAAAATAACCTTTCTTTTAAAAACAAAATTAATCCTGGCATCCATCAAGCAAATTTGAAAAGAGAAAGTTCAAGCAGGGTGATGTCCATTTTACCTGACAATTTCTTCAGGATAACAGCTGTTAATGCCATTTATGTATTCCTGCATAACTGAACCAGGTTCCGCTTTAATCTCTTGAACTTTCTTCAGTCCACCGCTTGTAACAAAAAGACGACGGGCTTTGGCATCGTGCGGCAGTACCTAGCATACAGAATGTAAATATAAAACAGTAAGTATTCACATGATTTGAATAGGGAAAGGTTTTTGTTTTTACCATAAAGGTAGTGAGAATGCCATATGTATACAAGACATAGCTCTGCTCATTAATATTTTTCTTACATTTTTCTAAACTGGCCAATCTCCTGTGGCCTTCCTTACAATGAGTGTTTAACGGTAGGTGTATTAAGAACATAGAAATAAGTATAGACTATTAACCTGTTGTGTCTGTTCTGCCACTCAATGGGACCATGTTAATCTTTTTTTAAAGTTTATTTATTTGTGTCACAAGTAGGCTTACTTTAACATTGCAATGAAGTTACTGTGAAAATCCCATAGTTGCCAATATTCTGGCATCTGTTCGGATACACTGAAGGAGAATTTAGCACGGTCAATGCACCTAACCAACATGTCGTTCGGACTGTGGGAGGAAACTGGAGCACCCAGAGGAAACCCACGCAGACACTGGGAAAACATACAGACTCCGCACAACAGTGACCCAAGCCAGGAATTGAACCCGGGTCACTGGCGTTGTGAGACAGCAGTGCTAACCACTGTGCCACTGTGCTTCCCAATCTGCAACCTAACTGTATATACTTGCCTTTCCCCTCACCTACATTCCCTAACATCTTTGGTTCGCAAATATCTATCAATCTCAGATTTAAAATTGACAATTGATGAAAGAGAGTCACAAACGTCTTTTGCATGAAGAAATGTTTCCTTATTTCACTCTTGTAATGTCTAGCTCTAACTTTTAGACTATGCCCCCTAGTTGTAACCTTCTCAATCAGTGGAAATAGTTTCAATCTACCCCATCTGTTCTCCTTAGTTGTTTGAAAACTTTGAACAAATTGTCCCAAATCTTTTAAATTCCAGAAAATACAACCATATTTTGTGTTATTGCTGTTTGTAATTAATCCTTGATGTCCAGATATCATTCTAATAAATCTATGATGCACTTCCTTCGAGGCCAAAAAATCCTTCCTAAATCGTGAATAATTTGTGTTTTATCATAGTGTGGCAGGAAACATTGCAGGATGCAATGCAACATTTTCAGAAAGTGCACTCTACCTGTGACATTTTTAACATATGAAGGACTAAAAATTGTAATACTTTGCAAATTGTTACATCAAAATTGTCTGTTTTCCTTTTAATACGGAAAATTTATTTCTGTCTTCCTGATTTCACTACACTACAGACTAATAAACCCTGTGTTCTTTTAATCTTTCTAGTCTCCATCAGAAGTCCTCCTGATTGCAGCTTTACATCTTCTTATCAGGTAGGTTAGAATTTCTTTATTGAGTTCAACAGTGCCTGAAGTCTTTGTGGTTACATACAAGGCCTTGGACATTTCTTCGGAAAACTGCCACAGTACAATGAGGAGGGATATTACCTCAAATGAACCGAGGGAAAAAAATGGCATCCTGGATTCCAGAAAATCTCATGACATAACGGAATAACTATTAATCCAATATAGATTTGTCAGTAATGACTCATGCATAGACATTAACAAGAAGGTGCTAGATCCCATTTCTGATTGCTTTAATGGAGTATGTGATGCATTTAATGAATACTAAATATTAATAGTACAAGGACATGGATTTATGTAGTGAGTATGAAAGAGATTCCTCTAATGCACATTGGAGACTGCACAATCACATCTGGCTCTGCAGCAATCAACTCAGCTATTTTGTAAACATGGATTCATCCAAACTCCTGAGCTGACATCACAATTATCTGGCAGATCTTTTGTTCTCCTGGATGTATAAGCTTGGCAGGTTAGCTTTGGACTTTTACTCTGGAAAAAAATACATCTACGCATAGGGGCCAAGGCCCTGGATTCAACACTTCCCTCACAAATTTCTATAAGAGGTTGCTCCCTGAAATTGTTGTATCTCATTCTATACCTAATAATTCTTACTTTTCTTCTAAAATTGCTGTATGTTATCAATTAATGTTATTGTATCTCCATCAAATTTACAAATGATACAAAATTGGGCGGGAGGATGAGCTGTGAGGAGGATGCAGAGATGCTTCACCGTGATTTGGGTAGGTTGAGAGAATAGGCATATGCATGGCAGATGCAATATCATGTGGATAAATGTGAGGTTACCACTTCGGTAGCAATAATAGGAAGGCAGATTATTGTTTAAATGGATGTAAATTGAGAGAGGTAGATACTTCTCAGTGATATCTTGGATGTCCTTGTCCATGAATCACTGAAAATAAGCGGCAGGTACGTCAGGCAGTAAAGAAGGCAAATAGTATGTCGATCTTCATAGTAAGAGGATTTGAGTACAGGAACAGGGATATTTTACTGCAATTGTATAAGGTGTTGGTGAGGTCACACCTGGAATATTGTATGCAGTTTTGGTGTTCTTACCTGAAAAGGATGTTCTTGCTATAGAGAGAGTGCAGCAAAGGTTTACCAGGCTGATTCCTGGGATGGCAAGACTGTCATATGAGGACAGACTGAGTCAGTTAAGATTAAATTCATTGGAGTTTAGAAGAGTGAGAGGAAATCTCATGGAAACTTATAAAATTCTAGCAGGGTTAGAAGGGGTAGATTCAGAAAGAATGTTTCCGATGGGAGAATCCAGAACTGGAGCTCATAGTTTAAGGATAAAGGGTAAACCTTTTAGGACTGAGGTGAGGAAAAATTGCTTCAACCAGAATATGTGGAATTTACTACCACAGGAAGTATTTGAGGCCAGAACATTGTGTGATTTCAAGAAGGAATTATATATAGTTTTTGGGGGCTAATTGGATCAAGAGATTTAGGAGATCAGGATATTGTAAATGATGATCAGCCATGACCATAATGAATGGCGGAGTAAGTTTGAAGGACCGAATAGCTGTCTTCCTTTTTTTAAATAGGAACTGTAGGATGTTAATAAAAATTGCAGGCACTGCCAATCATTTAATAGTGTTTCCTGCTCAAACAGTAGTTAACTCAGCTTTAATGAAACAAAAAGGACTGAGTGGAATGTATTTTCTTACATGAGCTATGAGGCCAATGGGATTTTGCCATGGCTTCATCCTGTTAGCCTCACTCTTTTACTAGTACTCAAGACACCTGTTTCAAAAGATGGCATCTTATTTTCCCTTCTCAATAAAAAAAGTAAGTTGTTTTCTCCTTTATTAATTCCCACGGTGATTCACACTGCATAGCAAGGCTGGAAAAACTAAACTGCCATTTAATTATCCTTCCTGTACTTCATGGTGAAGGGACAAAACTTAACCTTCAACACTTGCCCACTAAAAACTTTAAAGTTGGATACCTGGCTACCTTGGTATAACTCTTTAAATTTTACTCCTGAATATTGCACCAATTATCATTACTCCCACTTGCAAAGCATATTTAACAAATAATGCAATGTATTATTTCACAGAGGGATTTCACAGTAACTTCATTGTAGTATTAATATAAGCCTTACTTATGACTAATAAATAAATTTTTAACTTTATTCAATTGGGGTTTTGATGGGAGCCAAAGTGCCCATCAATTTTCTCTGGTGATCTAATGGTTAGGATTTGGAGCTTTCACTGCCACAACTCAGGCTCAATTTCCAGTCAGAGAATGAGGAACTTGTCTAAACAACGTGCAAAGATATGGGGAAAAGGTAGATGAATGGCACAAATTCATAATGCTAATTTAGAGAGCCAGTGCAGACATTATGGGCTGAATGGCATCCTTTTACATTGCATCAATTATGTAATTCTAAACATAAAGCTGGTGTTACCTGTCAAACACAAATGGAATGCAAAAGCATTAGGGAAATAAGAAAAATACTTGATTACAAATTATCTTTCCACCACCCCCTAGATTCCACCAACTATGTCTACTAAAGTACTAAACAATTAACAAACTGTCCTGATGCTGCTGGCTATAGGACCTTGTGTGAAACATTACATTTTATCTCTGTTCCTTTAAGTGAACTATAGGTTTAAAAGTCTGCAAATCAGTATATTAACTTTTAAGTTGCAATTCAACCATCTGGCCAAAGAATTTAAAAATATGATTGTTAAGTGGTATGCATAAAAAGCCAAATCATATGTATGGACCTAAGATGAATCACATTTGCAATCCTGCAATTGTGCTCCATGGTTTGGGATCTGTGTAGATAACATTCGTGCCACACAAGTGTCAGCTGAAGACCATCCTTAACGAGAGGTTCAATTCCCTTCTCCTTTAACATTCTGTGGCATTGGACACCCACCAGCAATACCCTGTAAGTATTGTCCAGAAACTTAACTGGACCAGCCATATAAACACTGTGGCTATAAGAGCAAGTGTGATGGAACATCCCACATTTGCCTGGATTACCACAGCTCCAAAAATACTCAAGCAATTCAACACCATTCAGGATAAAAAAAAAGCCCTCTTGATTGACATTGCATGTAGTAGCTCAGATATTCATTTTGTCTGTGGCTGCAGTGTGTACTATTTGTAGGATGCAATGCAACAACTCACCAAGACTTTCAAACCTGCAATTTCTACTGCCTGGAAGAACATGGTCAACAGGCACACATGAATACCACCATTTACAAGTTCCCCTCCAAATTACAAACTACACTACTTGGAAATATCTCTGGGTAAAAATTATGGAACTCCCTATATAACAGTACTTTGGGTGTATCTACATCACTTACTGCAGCGATTCAAGAAATTGGCAAACCACAAACTTCTCAATGGCAATTAGAGACGGATAATAAATACAGACCTAGCCGGCAATATCCACATCCAATAAACATTTTTTAAAAAATCTCAGGGTACTTTATAGGGCTATAAGTGGACAGTGAGATGGGTGGAGGGGGAAGGGGTGTAGCAAGCAGGGAGATTTTTAGAAGGACAGAAAAACATTATTGAAGAGGAAGGTCTTAAGGAGGTCTTGAAGACAGAGATGACATTGACAAGAGGAAGATGTTGAGAAAGGATGTTCAACTGGTCATGGGCTGAAGAAGTAGTTGCCAACAGTGGAGCAAAGGTATTAGTCCTGGGCAACTAACGCGGGAACAGAGGCTGCAGGCAAATGTAGAGTTGGAAAAAGTGAGGCTGAGAATCTTAATCAATTTTCTCGAACATAGTGGAATTTGAAAAGGACAGAAGTGATAGGGATGTGGACATTATGACAAGTAAAAACAAGCGTCATGGCACTCAGAATAACTCATTGTTTCTTTAAGATAGAAGTAGGGGAGCTGGCAAGGAAGAAATTGTAGCAGTCCAGCTGCTAGGTATGAAAAATGTTTGGAGAGGAGAACTTTGAGAAATTGATATCATTGGACTGAGAAGAAAAATTTGAGTAGGGTGGTGGGAAGAGTTACATGAAAGAGACAAGTTTGGCAGCTTAAGAAGACAGGAGCTGAGAAGAACATGGGAGAGGCTGTGCAGTATGGGGGATGTGGGTCATCAAGAAAGGAATAAGCAAGAAGAAGGTTGCAGGTGCATTGTAGGAAACAATGGACTGGAGACCTTTAATTGTGGAAACAATCTGCTGGGTTTATTGCAGCATGTTGTGGTAGGACCCATGGCAGCTGGGCTCAGTTGCAGGAGAAGCCATGCACTAGTCTCCCGGAAGCATGAGATCCTCGCCCAATTAAGTTGGAAAAAGGAAGTGGCTAATGCAGGATTTCTGGCCACCCGCAGTGGGATGTCAATTAGGCCCAATATCCCTGAGGCCACTGCAATTTACTAGTGCTTCAGGGATTAAATGGGAGCTGCATGTCTTTCCCACGCCCTTGGTAGGTTGTGCAAACTCTTGTCAGGTTTGCCAGCGGTTTGCAAGGGTGGGTCCCTTGCTTTCAGGCCATCTGTGCCTGATTGAGGTAGTTCACATCAGGAGTGGGAAGGGCTGCCGAAAGCCACCCTCATCCTTTGAGTCCAGCACATAAGGGCATAAGAAATAGAAATAGGGGTTTGACCCCTCAAGTCTGCTCCACCATTCAATGGGATCATGGCTGATCCAACGTTCCTCACATTCATTTTCCTGCTCTTTCCCTGCAACTCTTAATTCCCTTACTGCTCAAAAATCTAACTCTAAGACTATAAGAAATAGAATCCTCCCCTCCTTTGCGACCTAATACCATGATCCCCATCCTGCCATCACTCACCTTTGGTCTGGGGTCCCTTATCGACTCTGGACCTCTGGTAGATTCGTTGCTGCCAGCTGCCTTGCTCCTGCTGATGATGGCAGCAATGAGCAGTTCCAACCTCTGGTTGGTTGGAAGCTCTGGTAGGCAGGACCTCTGCCACCAGGACCTTAATTGTGGGGAGGACCGATGGTGGCCACGCACATTCCTGAAGCAAATTTGTTTCTGTTGGCCTCCCTTACGGTAAGACCACCATGTCAGCCAAGGCAAGACCATCATCAGTCCCACAAAATCCTGTCCAATAAGTCCACGTAACCCTCATGTTTGATACTCTGGGGCATAGTAGAGATTAGTCAGGCAAGGCAAATTGTCATGAAGAAGAAGGGTTGAATTGGCGCCTGATCTTCAGGAGTATCTTACTACCAGGAAATGGCTATGAAAAGTAGATAATGGTTGACTTTGAGGTAATTGAGGAAAAGTTGGTAATGGACGTCTGGACAAATTACTTGCCATGTACATTTCTGTTTATGCTCAACAGATACATGAGATTGTTATTGCACCAGGGAAGCAGTGGGATTGGGATGCTGTCCAGTTTCTGGTATTAACAAGGACACCAAAGGAGGAAGCCAGGAAGTCATTGAGGCAATGAACAGAAATGTCAATCTCATCCAGTGGAGTACAAAGTTTGGGGGTATTCAAGTGTGATAGTTTTATGTGAGAAAATACAGTTTTTTCAGGGATGGAAGGAAATGGTGAGGGGTTTTGGAGACAGAGGAAGAAATGTTAGAATAAGGGACATAAAGTGATAAATTCCAACACTCTACATGATGACATGAGCATGGTTGTGGCCAATAATGAATGGTGCATTCAATGCGGAAGGTAATATTCAAAAAACTGACTGCAACATGAATTTGTGTTCATGAGTCTAATTTCCCTCAAAATACATAATAAATAATTTTAATCTGTTTGAATCTATTTATTATAAGAAGTGAATGATGTTCTGGTGATGTCCTTATTATCACCTGAACATGATTATTGCTGCCCCTTCCCTGTAGGTGGCACTGTGGGGATTATGATATAGAAAGCATGAATTTACATTTATTCAGCACCATTTAGAGTCAATGATATACCTTAAAAGTGTAGTCACTGTTGTAATGTAGGAAACACAACAGCCAATTTATCATGCAGCAAGGTCCTACAGACAACAATAAAAGAAACTACCAAATTATCTCATGTATTTGCTCAGTGAGGAATAAATGTTGACCAGGATGCCAGAACTTGTCTGCTGTTCTCCAAACATTTCTACTCAGACCCAAGATCAAAGAGGGTAATCTTAGGCCTCCACTTGAACCTTACTGACCAGTAGTTTGAAGATAGGTACCACCTTCTGTCCAAATTTTATTAGCCTCTCCTTATTTCCTCCCCTTCAATTCCTCTCTTCCCCTTTCCCCTCCTGGACTACTCCCCCTTTTCATCTCAATTTTCCCTGTCTTTTTCTCGTCACTTCTGTCCTCTTTCCAAGACTGACAGATATTTTATTTTAACATTTCAGGCAAAACATGGCACCTTAAATAATGAAATGTCAGCCTAGATCATAGATGGGGCTAGAATCCATAACATTGTGACTCAGAGGCAGGTGTGCCACTGCTGATGAAAGGCTGACACAATATGTGATTCATGAAATACAGTGAGATGCAACTAGCATAATGTAACAATCCCCCTACTGGAACAATGCCATCATTTTCATGCACCACTTAATTATAGCCCTATGCTGCTTCACTTTTCATTTTATACTGTAACAGACGATTACATTTTAAAAAAATGTTCTTATTAGATTGCTGGAACTGCAAGTTCAAAACCTTTGAAAACTTTTTTTTTCCCCAAAATGAACCCCTGACTGCTGGTGTGGATTCTCAGCCCCCTAATATAATTTGCAGTCTGTGCAGTGCCAACAGCCCAGACAACGTTATTTCCCATCAGTGGGGGAACTGGAAGAATTCAGAAAAATGTATTCATTACTGAATGAAGCACATAGTAATAGTTGCAAATCTGTCAGCAATGTGGCAGGCCCGGTGCAAAGGAACATAATGCAGCATTTATCATGCAGCCATATCCACGGCAACCTAATTAATCCCACCCTCCAAGTCAAAAGGCATGAAGCTTTACAATCTTGAGCAAAAGTAAACAAATCATGGATAAATTTGCCCCTCTCCATTGAGTATTAAAGCTGACACATGGTAAAGAAAACCCTCCCCATCACTGAGCAGCAGAAATGACAATGGGACCCTCCCCCATACCATTTTGGGCAGGGATTCTCTGCCTTGGCCAGGCAGCATCTAGACCTGACTACATCAGTCCCGTGCCCATGGACCAGCTTTCTAGATTATAATCAAAATCAACACCCTTTGCCCACCAACCACCACCAGTGAGGAGCATCTTGATCTTAATCCTCTATCAGCATGATGACCCACTGGCTGTCCTTTGGTCACAAAGCACTATCTCAGGCCTCCACTTTCTTCTTACTGACCAGCACTTTGAAGATAGATACCACACTTTCAGTAACCTCTTCTCATCCTCCTTTTCAATTCTTTTTTCTTCCTGTTCCCGTTCCCCTTCTGGAAAGCTCCCCAATTTTCCTGCCTTTTTGTCATCACCGCTCTTCTCCCACTTTTCCCCATCCTTTTCCCTCCCATCCTTCTCTCCACTTGCATGTCCCCAGTCCTTCTTCACTTCCTGTTTCGTCTTAGTTGCCCATCTGAATCCTCTTTCCTCTTCTTGCCTCAGCTATGCTCTAATTATCCCTCTGCCCTCAAAATGCTTCACCTGAATAACAGCTGTGATTAATAATACATATGTCTGTATGCATTTCCTGTCAGCTTATTTCTGTAATTTTCTATGTCCCAATTAAAGTTTATCACATTGTAATTATACTCTTTGCCGATGGAGATAGTGCAATGGTATGGAGTGTTTCAGTTCATTCAGGAATCCGTGTTGCTGTGGTAACATTCACTTTTACGTGCATGTTGTAATTCAGAGCTATGGATTAGTGATGGTAGAGACTCCAATTTTCTTTCCATCACACAGCTGACCAGGAATCTCCCCCTCTCATACTGACTGCCATTGGCATGTGGTGGAAGGAATTGCAGGTTAATACTCAATCTGTTTGGCCATATTGCTGGTAGGAGTATGTAATTACACATAATAAGTTTACAAAATAGGAATTTATAATGACAATATAGAAGTAGGGATAGCATTGCGAGGCATCTTGAAGGGAATTGCTTGATAGGGCGGACGCAACACGGTTTCATTAAAGGGAAGTCGTGTCTGACAAATTTACTGGAGTTCTATGAGGATGTGTCTAGGGCAGTGGATAGAGGAGAGCCGGTGGATGTGGTCTTTCTGGATTTTCAGAAGGCGTTTGACAAGGTACCTCACAAGAGGTTATTGCAGAAGGTCAGGGGACATGGAGTTGGGGGTAGGGTGTTAGCGTGGATAGAGGATTGGTTGTCAAATAGGAGGCAGAGAGTGGGGGTCAATGGGTGCTATTCGGATTGGCGGATGGTGACTAGTGGGGTGCCCCAGGGGTCGGTGCTGGGGCCTCAGCTATTTACCATTTATATAGATGATCTGGAGGAGGGAACCGAGTGCAGGGTGTCAAAATTTGCTGATGACACCAAGATTGGGGGAACGGCAAATTGTGCGGAGGGTGTGGAGAGTCTGCAGAAGGATCTAGATAGGCTGGGCGAATGGGCCAGGAAATGGCAAATGGAATTTAATGTTGGCAAGTGTGAGGTGGTCCACTTTGGTAGGAAGAATGGTAGGAAGGACTATTACTTACGTGGCGAAAAACTGCAGCAGGCGACGGTGCAGAGGGACCTCGGGGTCCTTGTGCATGAGTCGCAAAAACCCAGCTTGCAGGTGCAGCAGGTGGTCAGGAAGGCGAATGGGATGCTGGCCTTCATAGCGAGGGGGATTGAATATAAAAGTAGGGAGGTCTTGCTGCAGCTGTATAGGGCATTGGTGAGGCCGCAGCTGGAGTACTGTGTGCAGTTTTGGGCGCCGCACCTGCGCAAGGATATTTTGGCCCTGGAGGGAGTGCAGAGGAGGTTTACGAGGCTGATACCGGAGTTGAGGGGATTGAGCTATGAGGAGAGGCTGAATAAACTAGGCTTGTACTCAATAGAGTTTAGAAGAATGAGGGGAGATCTCATTGAGACGTATAAGATGATGAATGGGATGGATAGGATAGAGGTGGAGAGACTCTTCCCGCTCAAAAAAGACAGTAGGACTAGGGGGCACAGCCTCAAGATAAGGGGGAGGCGGTTTAGAACGGAGTTGAGGAGGAACTTCTTCACTCAAAGGGTGGTGAATCTCTGGAATTCTCTGCCCGTTGAAGTGGTGGAGGCTGCCTCGCTAAATATTTTTAAGAAGCGGGTTGATGGGTTCTTGATAAGAGAGGGGATTAAGGGTTATGGGGAGAGGGCGGGAAAGTGGAACTGAGCCACGACAGATCAGCCATGATCTTATTGAATGGCGGGGCAGGCTCGAAGGGCTAGATGGCCTACTCCTGCTCCTATTTCTTATGTTCTTATGTTCTTATGCATGAATTTAGAATAGGGGCTGAATTATATCTCATTGACCTGCTGCAATTATCATTGTCTCCTACCCTGCTTCACTCAAAGACTGCACCCTCTGAGTCATAAGGTCATGGATTCAACCCCCACTCCAAAGGCTGAAGCAAAACAATCTAGGCTGACACTTTACTGTAGTAACAAAGAAGTACTGCATTGTTGGAGGTGCCACCTTTCGGGTGAGGTATTAAACCAAGGCCTCACATGCACTCTCAGGTAGTCTAAAATGTTCCTATGACACTCTTCAAAGAAAAGCAGTAAAGTTCTTCACAGAGATGTGCCTAGTATTTTCCCTCAACTAACATAACTAAAATCAATATCTGGTCATTATCTCATTGCTGTTTGTGGAACTTCATTATGCACAAATTGGTTTCTACACTTCATTACATGACAACAGTGACTATACTTCAAAAAAATTTCACTGGCTGCACAGCACTTTGGGACATCCTGAGATTGTGAAATTCACAGTGTAAATGCACCTTCTTGTTCATTTTTGTTTTAATGCCATGGAAAATCAACTAACCACCACAGAAAATACAGCTGAACCTTTTGTGATGTGTCTGCCCTATAATTTATTACATAAATTGATGAAGAACACAACTTCTGAGCTCCTTAGTAAATGCAACATTTGATTCAACTTAATGGATAACTGATTTGTAATAGAAATGCAGTGCGTCTCTTACCTTACTATACTGACCAACAATATGTTTAAGGACATTGGGAGGAGCATCATGTAGTAGTGGATCAAGAGCTGGTAGATATGTGCATTTCTGCAGGATGTTTTTCAGGGCCTTTTTAGCCTGTTGAAGTGGAAAGTCATAGTGAAATTGTAAAGCATCTGCTGAAAACAATGTTTGGAATTTGCAACACATCATGTTCTACATTCCTGGGATCGAAACATCAGACTGCCTCAGTGCTTGCAGTTGGCTCAGTTATAGATCTCTGAAATAGACACTCCTTGTGTGGCTAGACATCGGAGATATTGACTTGAAGTACAGAATTAAGTCAAGTTACAAATATTAACAAACTGAAAATAAAATAGGATGTTTGAATTGGTATAAATGCAATTAAAAATCACAATATTAAACAAAATATAATCAAAAGAAGTTTAGTACAAAAAAGGGTAAATCAAGCAATTATGAAATCAATATAGTTGTTCCAGTGAAGTAATTTCAGGCTTACCCCTGCATTTTGGTCATAATTTTATTCTTAAAATTGTTAAATAGATAGATTTGAAACATTTATTTTTGAGACATTTATAAGCATCACAGCTTTCCATTTGTAAACAACTGGGAGGTATATGCTCCCATAAAAATATCAATATGTGGAAATTAGAATTGTTGGACTCTAGGTAGGAAGTAGGTCTACAATTAATTTAATTGGACAGCTCAAGTTTTCATGTACTATAGATAGTGTGACAGGATTTAACAAAATCTAAAGCTAAAGGAAGGCAAATCAGAATATCTAAATATCTAATATCATTGTTCTACTGTTGCACAATATTATTACAGAAATTTTAGTTTGAAACCTATTTCTGTATTTCTTCAGAGTTTCTTAGTGCTCTAATATGAGCATTCTTTTAACTACTTACAGCTTTGATTGAGTTATGGATAACCAATACTGCATGATCCTCTGCAATCTCTCATTGAAACATAGAAATTAGAAGCAAGAGTAGGCCCTTCAACAAGCCTGCTCCACCATTCATTTTGATCATAGCTGATCAGTGAATTTAACATTCTGATCCCCCTTTCCTCCCATATCCATTGATCCCTTTAAGCCCTAAAAGCAAGATCTAATTTCTTCTTGAAATCAGACAACATTTTGGCCTCAACTACATTCAGTGGTAGTGAATTCCACACATTCACCACCTTCTGGGTAAAGAAAGTTCTCCCCAACTCAGTTCTATCCCTTATCCTCAAACTATGACCCCTTGTTCTGGATTCCCCTACCATTGGGAACATTCTGAACATTTTCCTCCAAATCATTTTCTATGTTACAAACAGCAAAGATCCCAGCATTGACCCCTGAGGAATGCCACTTTTCACAGCCCTCCATTCAGAAACACCCTTGATTGCCCCTTGTTCTCAGATTTCACCCCACCAGTCTGCGCATGCAAAGCATAATCCTTCACCGTTTTCGCTAACTCCAGCATGATGTCACCACCAAACACATCTTCCTTCACTCTCTCTGTCAGTATTCCACAGGGACCATTCCCTCCAGGGTAACCTAGTCCACTCCTTCACTCTATCCAACATCTCTCCCATACCCACGGTACCTTCCCATGCAATCGCAGAAGGTGTAATAACTGCCCCTTCACCTCTTCCATGCTTACCATCCAAGGTCCAAAACACTCATTCCAGGTTAAGTAGCATTTCATTTGCACCTCTTGCTATTTGATTTATTGCATTGGTTTCCTCTATATTGGAAAGGCCAAACGTAGACTGGGTGATCACTTTGCTGAGCGCCTTTGGTCTGACCTTCCTGTTGCTTGCCATTTTAACACACGATTCTGCTCCCATGCCTACATGTCTGTCCTTGGCCTGCTGTAATGTTCCAGTGAAGCTCAACACAAACTGGAGGAACAGCACTTTATTTTCTGACTAGGCATATTACAGCATTCCAGTCTCAACATCAAATTCAACAACTTCAGATGATTAGCTCCACCCCACCTCAACCTCTTTGTTTTCATTTTATTTAATTTTTAACTGTTCTCAACCTTTTATTTCTTTATTGTCTTTATTTTTCTTCTCATCTCACTCTTTCCCTCTATTTTATTCCCCCTTTTCTCACCTTTTCTCCCCCTTCCCCCCTTTTCTCAATTTTACCTCTCTCCCATTCTGCCTATAGTTTTGATTCTCTGATCAGTAAGGGGTTTTGGCTCTAGAATACAGCCTCGCTGACTTTTGTACAATTGTCTATCAGAAAAAAAATCAGTGCAGCAAGTATCCGAGTTTCAAGGCTTGGAAATTACTGTTGGCAATATTAACAAATGCTGACCGTATGCATATGACATTCCTCTACTTTTTAATATAAACACTATTTTAAAGTGTCTGCAGAAGGATCTAGATAGGCTGGGCGAATGGGCCAGGAAATGGCAAATGGAATTTAATGTTGGCAAGTGTGAGGTGGTCCACTTTGGTAGGAAGAATGGTAGGAAGGACTATTACTTACGTGGCGAAAAACTGCAGCAGGCGACGGTGCAGAGGGACCTCGGGGTCCTTGTGCATGAGTCGCAAAAACCCAGCTTGCAGGTGCAGCAGGTGGTCAGGAAGGCGAATGGGATGCTGGCCTTCATAGCGAGGGGGATTGAATATATAAGTAGGGAGGTCTTGCTGCAGCTGTATAGGGCATTGGTGAGGCCGCAGCTGGAGTACTGTGTGCAGTTTTGGGCGCCGCACCTGCGCAAGGATATTTTGGCCCTGGAGGGAGTGCAGAGGAGGTTTACGAGGCTGATACCGGAGTTGAGGGGATTGAGCTATGAGGAGAGGCTGAATAAACTAGGCTTGTACTCAATAGAGTTTAGAAGAATGAGGGGAGATCTCATTGAGACGTATAAGATGATGAATGGGATGGATAGGATAGAGGTGGAGAGACTCTTCCCGCTCAAAAAAGACAGTAGGACTAGGGGGCACAGCCTCAAGATAAGGGGGAGGCGGTTTAGAACGGAGTTGAGGAGGAACTTCTTCACTCAAAGGGTGGTGAATCTCTGGAATTCTCTGCCCGTTGAAGTGGTGGAGGCTGCCTCGCTAAATATTTTTAAGAAGCGGGTTGATGGGTTCTTGATAAGAGAGGGGATTAAGGGTTATGGGGAGAGGGCGGGAAAGTGGAACTGAGCCACGACAGATCAGCCATGATCTTATTGAATGGCGGGGCAGGCTCGAAGGGCTAGATGGCCTACTCCTGCTCCTATTTCTTATGTTCTTATGTCTCCATTAAAGGACAAACAAGTAAGTATCATATGAATATATAAAATACCTATTTGTTAAAATTAGTTTCTAAGCTAAATTGTCTTAACTGTGAACTGATTTTTGCAACATTCTTCATCATGTCATTCACAGCTGCTTTTGTTGAAATTTTTCAGTGTCCTTTTAGGAAATCTCTCATCCAGCATGCAAAGTAATTTGCTGGACCTGGCAGACAATCCCATTTTGTGTGCTGTCTCTACATCCTTTCTAAATTAATGTGTAAACTGGCTTCTAAGAATTAATTTATAAACTCTATAAAAAATACGAGCAGCAGAAAATCTTGCACTGACTTGCTGCTATCACCTTCTTTCAATTAGCTAATAAAGTCATTTACAAGAATGAGAAATGGGAAAAGTAACACTGTGCAGGTACCCTTTTATTGTAATGAACTATTGCCTGTGCAGCCCCTATAAAATGAATGCAGTTTCTTTAAAGAATCTGCACTTCCAGTTTGATGTGCATTCATTGGTCGTCAACTGCACAAAAGCTGTCTGGACAATCATGTAGCTGCCCTTTCATCCTGCCAGCATGAAGGCATTTAGAAAAATCAACTAATGGCAGTACTAGTAGTCAATTGATTTTTTAGCCATAAATCAATGGAATTTTTCTAGTTGCTGTTCTGAACATAAGGGTCAGAGAGCACCTGTTGTATTCTTTAAATCTATGCAAGAGGAGGCTGCAGCATAGTATACCCTCTAATGACTAATTTAAAATGAATAACCACAGTATAATACATACTAGGTACTTTGCAGAATATTATTTTCGAGAAAAACTTATCATACTGGCAAAAATATATTTTATGACTGCTGTAACTCTTTCTATTACCACATGAATAATTACAAAACGAAGGTTGCCAACAGGAAACATGCTGGGCTCTCATTGGATACAATATTTACATAACCAACAGACCCCAGTGAATAGTACAATAAAGTGAATAAATGCCAGCATTTCTTGAATGTTATTGGGATAGATTCAATATTACATTCATGTACAAAATATGGCTTCTATTTGCAACATCATGAACACAAAATATTTTTCTATATGTATTCAATTTTTAAAAATCAATTTCTAAAAAATAAAAGACAACAGAATTACTAATAGATTAATTGCATGCAGTGCTCAATGCAGTACAGAATAATAATGAAGGCATACATATATGTGATAAAGGTTAACTATCAGGATAAATAGTGCAGGTTCTGCTTCAGAAAAAGAGCATAATTTCTCTTGTCATCTGATTTTACTGCAACTGCCAGAAATCCCAAGAATTCTCAGTATATGATATTTACAACAGAGAACAGCTGGCTTGCATTTGTTAACCAGGTTACGTCTAGGGATTAGAATTTCTGTAATTAACCACCCGAGCTTCACTCTCATGGTTTATGACATCATCTGAAGCTCTCCATAGTGACACATTTCAAGCCAGCTATTATCCCCTAGGTAAACATTATTGACAGGAGATCAGGATTAATTCCTGTTACCATAGGTAATTCAGCATTAATACACACTTTAAAATCAATTTACTAAAAGAGTACCAGTGTAGAGAACTCTTTAAATACTTAATTTTCTTTCCATTATGTAAACAATTTAAATAATGCACTATCTTTAAGAATTACTCAGTAAAATAGTAAAATACAATTTCTTATCTGAATAACAAGCTTTTGCAATCTTTAGGTAGTTTGTGAAAAAGAAAAGAAAATCACCTTAGATATTAACAGTTGGCACTCTGGTTGCAAGTGGGATCAAATATGACAGGTGTGATGTATGTTTTACCTTAATCTGAAGGTCTTCAGAGCTTCCAGTCTGCATGTAGAGTGCAAGGAGCTTTGGCAGAACATTTGCCACAGCAACAGCACGTGCATGCTCTGGAGTGTGTCTTCCTATCTGCCCCAGGGCCCAAGCAGACGCTGCCTTAATGTGGTCTTCTGGTTCTTCTGACAGGCAGATAGCCAACTGAGGCACCCCCTGTAGTGTTGATCAGAAGCACAGTCTTAGTCAGAGACTGTGATAGGTTTATATTAATAAGCAATTTCAAGAAAAAAACAATTCTTTATTTCTATGCTGCACATCTTCCTAATTGCTGAAAGAGCAGTTCAGCACACAGCTGCTCAGCGTATTTGCGCCAGCATATTTTCAGTTTGACTGAATGTCAAGGATTGTGAAATCCTCAGCCTGAAGCATCATTTCTTATATCACATAGCAAATGAAAAGTAATATACTTTTAAGAGAAGTCATGGTGCTTATAACTTGAAACAATTAAAACACTTGTCTAAACATTTATTTTGTGTAGTTACAAATAGAGGAATCAATTCTTTTTCTTAAATGTTGTTTACATACATAAAACCAGATCAAAACGTGTTTTTGTCTGAGATTAAAATAAAAACTATTTCAGTAATATAGAATAGAAAAATTATATTTTCATAAAAATATTCTGCTGAGGAAAGATAATTGGGATATGTATGCATGGGGCACCTCACTAGTTCTTTGTCTAACATTACATTTGTGACCTTTCTATTTTGGCAGCCCTGATAGACTAAAATGCCACACTGATCCAAATAACCACTGAAAGAAATTGGCAAAATTATTTCGTTTTAGCTTTAAGTAATTATTAAATCAGAATTAATTATAGTTATGATTGACTATAATAGTGATGTAAAATTATCAACATGTTGATTTGAGAATTTTAATTTTAATGAAACTGTTGCTAATGTAATTAGTTCATGCTGAACTTAAATGGTTCTTAAAACATTTTAAACCCCCTTAAAATTGTCTAAATATCTAACACCACAGCTAAGTATTTCTAATTTAAAACTACAATTGACTTTATGGGTGGGATTTTCCAGTGTCTACTGCCAAAATCAACAGAGATTTGAATGCTTTGCTGCATCTGATGCAGGGGAACCTGTCGTGACAGGGCCGGAAAATCCAAGACTATGTATCAATCACTGAATGAGATACTGAGCCTAACAGTAATAACTCTATTTCACTTTGTGCCAAAATAATTAGTGGCAAAGTAAAGATCCGTACATACACAAGTTCCAACATTGCTTAAAGTGGAGACAAAGTTCTACTTATATGAAAAAATGATAAGCTATGATATTTCTTACAAAAATAGATTTTAATGTTTTAAGTGCAAAATGGTCCTTTTCCGTAATTTTATATATTTTACCGGATTCAAACTTCAACTTGTGTGTCGAACCATTTTGGCAACTCGTATTATTGCATTACATTGCTAGTCATGACATTTCTAACAGACCAAGCTCTAAGTGCCAAACAAGTTTTATTACTACTTCACTTTATGTATAGAACATAATGCAACAAGTATTCTAGAAATTATGTGTACAAAAATAAAACAAAATATTATCTGTTGGATTGGTCACCTTTGTAGAATGCCAATAATATGAAATTCCGAACTAATTTATTGTAAGTGGAAATAAAAGGGTTGCCTGACCATAAAAGCTCCCTGCCATTGTTTGAATTTGTTTTGTTAGTTCAGAGCTGAACCACAATGATTAACAGCAGTGTATTTTGATGAACTAAAATGAGCATTGCTCTTTCACCCTGTTTCAAGCATGAACTGATTTTAAATTGACATTAACAATGTTGTGAAGGACTCCAATCCGAAAAAAAAATGATCCTTATAACTAACAGAGTGCCTGCGTGTCACGTATAACGAAAATAATTATAGCTGAACCAAATTTATTTTACTAGTAGAAAATTACTTTGCACGGTGAATTTTCAAACTGGCTTTTCACTTCTGGAGCCTTGTCCAAAACCAACTCTGATTGATGGGATGAATGTGTCCTCACTCTGACAGCTGTAAAGATCCTAAGTGAAATCACACTTTTTCGTGGATGCTGATCTGCATCACAAAACAACTGTCTCACTCAGAGAGGCCTTAAGAATGTATGGTACAGTATAGAGAAAGATTCACACTAATGCAAAAGGCCGTGTTCATCTGAGGTCAAAGATTAAAATACATTGAAAGGAAGTGTAAAAGGTTGTGCCAGCTACTTAGTCATTCTTTACCTAGTAACGCTCAATGCTGACTCTGGAGCCTACTTTTATCGATTAGCATTATTTTAGTGCTAGTGCTAACCCATTTGTATGAATAGAATTAATGCCAGCAGTACAATAACATTGGTTAAAAACTCTAGGCTAGTGTATCAAAGGTGGAAGAAGCTTAATTTTTCAGCACTGACATCACCTAGCCAAGCCCACTAAGCAGCACTTAGAATGAAATCAATAATTAAAACATTATTTTGTTAAGATGTTACTGCAGGTTGCTTTATCAAAATGTCATCTCATTAAGTGCTAGCATGTTTGCACCCATATAATCTTGGCTGGGCTATCAAAAAGAACTGGATGAATACAGATAAGATACTAAAATAGGATGAGGAAAGAAAGGGAGAGAGATAGTGAGAGAGATAAAATCTCTTTCTCACAATGAAAATATTTCTCTAATAGTATAACAAGCATTTACATGAATGCTGCACCTTGGTCTGGAAATGGAAGCTGCATTTGTAGGTAGGTGAGGCAATAATTCTAGGGGTGGCAGAGTTGGAGGGGTATAATTGAGTATCATGTCACAACACTCCAACTAGAAGCCCTGAAGATGCCTGCATCAATTTTAATTCATAGTGCAAATTACCATAATTAAAGTATTTAAATTAAAAGTCATAATCAAGATTTACATTGACACATTCTGCATTAAAAATGAAAAAAAAGCTCCTTCTTACTGAAATAGAAAAAAATGAAATAATGAGTAATGCAGAATTTACATCTGCAACCTCAATTCTTCAGGGAGTACTAACCAACAAATCAATATACCACTGCACTCCAATATGCTTTGCAGCTAGATTAATTTATAGTCCTTTTTCTAGGGTCTCATTGTAATGGTAATACACAGATAATGAACAAGGCTCTAACCTTGGAGACAATCACTGCCATTGCCAGGTTCTCCGAGTGAGCAGCCACATAACCAAGCATCATAATACCAGGCAGCCTGACATTACTTTTAGATTCACCGATATAATCAATGACAGCAGCCACACCTCCTGTATTAACAATAAGCTGAGACAGCTAAAGAAGAGGGGGAAAAAAAGGCGGTTAGTTAGATTCTATCAGTGAGATAGCAAAATATCATCTCAAATTAAAATGATCGGTTTCATCTATTACTGTATATACATTCTTATTAAAATAATATTACACTTTTCATTTGTCTATTGATATTCTAAAAGAAAAAAGTGCGGTTATTTTTCTCCGTTGTGTAGTAAGATGTGTGCCTCCTTACTAGTATCTGAGCAGAAAAAATGTTGCTCACAGCTAAATAAATTATCCACTAGTACAATCTAATCCAGACCACCAATGGCTCAAGTAAAATTAGGAGGGTGTTCAATTAATTATTATCTTTTATCAACTTTTTTGATTCTGAAACAGATGTATTACAAATGTTGTTACAATTAAGCTAAATGCTTCAATTTTGTACTGTATGTCTCAAACCATTGTCTACTATTCATAGATTATGAGAACATCTGAGGTCACTTCAGGAATATATACCTTATGACAACCTTGATATAATTAGGCAGTCAAATAGCTTTCCAGTGAATGGAAGGTAATATTTAAACTTCTGTATAATTCAAACTTTATATAATCTCAACTATTTTCCAGTTAAAAAACCCATAATTTCAACTTGTTTTAATTTTTCTGAATAAATGAGGGAGTCAGTGAGGTATATGCCAGTTGAATAGAGTTGATTGTTATTTTAGACAGCAAAGTAGTGGAAAAAGAATCAGAGGGTCTTACAGACCTGGTTATAAAAATGTATTTTAAAGCAAGACAAGGGGTGGGATTTTTCGCTCCTCCCCACAATGGGCAGCAAGAAGTGGAAAATTTCACAAGAATAGAAAAATTGTTGAAAAATAAAAAAGGGTTGTTGCAATAGTAATCCTGCTCAGTACGAGACATTTGGCATATGTGCTTGGTTTAGGAGCCAAGGTGCGAAGTTACCATCTGTGGGATTATGACTGAACGCCTCTAAGTCAGAATCCCACCTAAAAGTAATTGACTCCAAAGGTAGGTTGTGTTTCCTGCTATGCAACATCAGGAATGTATTTCGCATATTTTTAAATATCACCACTATTCATTAAAGAACTTTATCAGTACTTCTTTCATCATCACCCCTCTTTTCTTCATTTGCAAAATCCTCAGTGACATTCAGTCTTTTGGAGACAAAGGTAACTTTTTTGAAAGGACTTAATCAGGCAGGACAACTTGGATCCTCCTCCCATGCTGACTCAGTAGTAACACAATTCTACATATATGCTAGAAACTTGGTGAGCTGCACTTCCCTCCTGACTTGAAGTTAATTCACCTGCCTTACAAAGCACTCCCTGCATCATGGATTCTTTGCCAGGCTCAGCTACCCACAACACTTCACTCTTGGGGTGGGGAAGGGGTGAGCAGTGTAAGGTGGGGGAGGCTTCAAGTTGGCTGCACGCTGAGTCCCTGACTCAGGCAGTAGGCATTCTGCATTCGGGCTGTGGCTGCAAAAGGGGCTATGGACAGAGTTCACACATGACTGGGGTACTGCTGGGAGGGTCAAGATCCATGTGGGTCATAGGCACATTTGTGTTCACAATGGTGTCAAGAGTGTAAGAACTGAGTCATTGAGTCAGGAGAACTGCAACTTCCTGTTCCACCAGGACTCTGGGGGGAATTTTCATGCTCATACATGGAGAGGCCAAGCAGATCAGGCTCTGAGACCTCAGCACCACCAACTTGCAATATGAGTGCAAACAATTTAAATGAGGACAAATTCAGCCAGTGAGTTCTCTGAGGGTTCTGCGGCCATTGGTACATTGCACTGGAGACCACGTATTCTCAGATGAAGAGAAATGCACAATTTATTCACAATGCAGGAAATCAGGAAAAAGTACCAATGAAGGGCACTCACACAAGATTAATAAAGTGGCACTAAAGTGGCCTTGTATTCATTCCTTGGTCACAGCCTCAAAATTCCCTGAAGCAAGAAGGGAGTTTGGAGAAACTGGGTGATTTGACTTGCTTCACATGCTGGTTACAATCGTTATGCTTACAGGTACAAGCAGGAGAAGTGACAGCCTCTGCCTGCCCTTGCACTCCACCACAACCACATGTTCTCGTATCTTGACAAAATATTTAATGGCAAAGAGTCTAGTGTCCCCATTTAAACAGTAGAGAGAAGGGTAAAGGTGAAGTGCATCTTGCGCATGTCCTGATATCAGGAGCGATTATTTTCCTTCACTATTATCAAGCCCTTTGTCCACCAGTGACTTGTTAGTAGTCATAGGGAGAAGCAGGGCCTTTGATACCTCGCGGGGCCTTTAAAGCCTCGTGATGACTCATGTCTTTCTCTCTTGTGTGGGAAAACAGAGGGAAAACAATCAAGGAGATGGATGCTGCATTGATTGCAACCATCATCATTGCATGCAATCAGGAGAGGAGATGAAGATGCTGATGGCAGAACCACGTGCACCAAAGACAGGAGATTCACCCTCAGGAGCAAGAGGTAACAGGACTCCATCCATATCATGAAGTTGAGGCTCCCAGAAATGTCTTTTGTAGGTGCCTTGTAAGATCCAGGATGTGCTGGACACATGTCTTTCCTGCAGATGAGCAAGAGACAGTAGGCCGGATTCTCCCATTGTGATCTGCAACTTTTCTGGTGGGTCGGGTCAGGAGATGCACGTGTTGGCCATTTCGCATGTTCCCCCCAGTGTTTACAACCCCCACGCATCTCCCAACCGGAAGAAAATGGTGCTGCCGTGAACATGCAGAAAACTGGTGGGCAGTGAGGTAAGTTATTTAAATATGTTTTACATATATTTTAAATATGATTATTGGGCCCAGCACAGAACTTGCTGGGCCTGATAGCATCTGCCACCCTGCCAGGAGTACTTCATTCTGGGGGTTTACAGCATCTCCCTATGTTCGGGAAACTAGTGGGAGACAGTGCTGGAGTGAAGTGGGGCAATCGGGGTCCCCCCAAGAGGTTGGGTGAAGGAGGGGTGGTGCCCCTTGGACATGGGCACCTGGAAGTGCCAACCTGTGCCCCTAGCACTGCCCAACGGGCAACGTGCCCATGCCTAGGGGGCACCATGGCACTGCCCATCAGGCAGTGGGCAGTACCAAGGGGTGGGGCTTGTTGTGGCAGGGCCTCGGGGCAATTGGTGGGGTTGGGGGTCCCATGTACTCTTCATTGGGATTGGTCTGGCTGGAGGGACATCAGCCATCGGGATAGGTTGGAGGGGTGCGGGTGGTGGTCTGCTGGGGTGTGAGCTGCTCATCACGGAGCTCCAGAGCGGGAAGCATCAGGGCTGGCCCAGGAATTGTTGTGGGGGCCATGGGGGGTGGGGTTGGAGGGGCAGCACTGCGGGAGTCCCGGGCTGGCTATCGATTGAGCTGGCCAATAAACGGGGAGATTGACAGATTGAGACCACTGTGCATGCGCAGAATTCCAAAACTGTCAGACTGTGGCATGAATAGGCTCCACCCCCCGGGCTTTTAATGAGATTCACGATTGTGACCTCTGCTTTGCACAGAGTGCAGAGATTCAAGTGAGAAGCTGCATTGAAAAAACAGTTGTGACCTAGAACAGTTTTCCACCAATTCAGCACTTTTGGAAGAATCGCCCCCAGTGTCGCCATTGCCTCCACTTATTCAGAGATCTAGTGGCTCACATATGCCACATTGTCCACCACTTGGTGCCATGAGAACTGGGAGAATAGCCAATGGCTGTGAAAGTCATCACCCCCTGAACTTCTGCTGTAGTGGCTCTTTCCAGGCCTAGTCTTGGGACCGTGTGAGATCTCTCATGCTTCCATGCATAAGTGTATCCAGCAGCATCCAGCTCTCTTTGCCATGACCCACAATTACGTGCACTTCATGAGAGATTAAGCAAGCCACCACGCCAGCGCACTGGGTTTCACAGCTATTTTCAGCTTCCCACAAATGCAGGGTGCAATTGACTGCACTCATGTGACTCTACAATCTTCCTGGCAGCAAGGATTTCAATACAATAGGAAAGGCTTCCAGTCACTAAATGTGCAGCTCATTTGCAACCACAACATGAAAATCCTGAAGGTTTGCACAAGGTTTCCTGGAAGCCTCCATGATTCCTATATCTTTAGCAGACTGCAGGTTCCTGACATCTTTGAGGGATAATACAGCGGCCAGGTTAGTTTCCTAGGGATAAGAGTTATCTGCAAAGGGCATGGCTGTTAACGCCCATCTGGAGGCCTTCAAACCGTCTCAGTGAGAAAGTACAATGATGCTCATACTACTAACAGAATAACGATGAAGCACACCATAGGCATTTTAAAAGTGCAATTCAGATGCCTGGACAGATCTTGCGACTCACTGCAATATATTCCCAGAGAGTCTCATAGATCATCAAGGCTTGCAGCAGACTTCACGAGCTGGTGATGCAAAGGGCAGGGGAAGCTGCCAAATGCTGAAATGGAAGAGCTGCAGGTCTCCTACAATGAAGGGGACATTGAAGGGGATAAGAGCGGTGAAGTCGAGGAAGCTGATAGTGCAAGCAAAGAGACCATAGCACAGGTCAGATGAGGCAGGTATGCCCTCACAGCCACCAGATTCCAGGAGAAAGAAGTTCAGCGGTACTGACATCATGGGCTCACATGAACACCAATTCTGGGTAATAAAACTGAGCAAGTGATTGAAGTGGGGCAACATTTAGCAGATGGCGATGATAACTCCATTAGGTTTAAGATTGTTATGGAAAAGGACAAGGATGGGCCTGAAATCACAGTCTGAACGGGGGGGAGGGCTGATTTTAATGAGATCAGGTATGGACCAGAGTAGACTGGAAGTAATTGCTTTTAGGTAAATCTGACAACAGTGGGATACATTCAAGAAGAATATGGGGAGAGTACAGGGCCAATTAAAAAAGGCAGGACTAACAAATCCAGTGAACTTTAGATATTGTGGGATCTATAGCATTGGATAAAAAGAAAAAAGGATACTTATGGCAGGCTTTGAGGGCTTAAAACGGTAAAAACGAAATTAAGAGAGCAAAAATGGGATGTGAAAGGATATTGGCAGGTAGAATAAAGGAAAGTTGTTTGTCAAGTACATTAAGGCTAAAAGAATAACTAGGCCCGTTAAGGACCACAGTGGTAATTTGTGTGAGGCGTATGTAGGTAGGGTTCTAAATGAATACTTTGTGTTGGTGTTCATTAATGAGAGAAAGAGAGGGAGACAATGTGGGTATAGAAACCAAGGAGAAGGACTGTGATACAATTAAACAAATTAACATAGACAGTGAGGAAGTTCTGAGGGGTCTGGCAGAAGGCCTATTCCAGGACCAGAATAAATGTATCCCAAGCTGTTGAGTGAGATCAGGGAGGAAGTAACAAGGGTGCTGGCAATGATTTTCAATTCCTCCCTGGCCACATGAGAGGTGCCAGGGGACTAGAGGATAGCCAATGTGGTAGCATTATTCAAAAAGGGAGAAAGGGATAAACCAGGAAACTACAGGCCCATCAGTCTAACCCCAGTGGAGGGGAAACCTCTGGAAGAAATTCTGAGAAACAGAATTAGTCTGCATTTGGAGAGGCAGAGATTAATCAACAACAGTGGGCATGGTTTTGCTAAGGGGAGGTCATGTCTGACCAACTTAATCAAATTTTTTAAAGAGGTAACTGGGTGTATAGATGAGGGCAATGTATTTGATGTCATCAACTAAGACTTCACAAGGTTTTTGCTAAGGTCCCTTCATGGAAGACTTATAGCGAAGGTAAGAGCCCATGGGATCCAAGAAAATTTGCAAATTGGATCCAGAATTGGCTGAGTGGCAGGAAGAAGAAGGTGATTGTCTGACTGGAAAACTGTGTCCAGTGGGGTCCTACAGGGATCATTGTTTGTTGTTTATATAAATGATTTAGACTTGAATTGAGGGTTGATCAGTAAGCTTGCAAATGGTACAAAAATTGGTGGCATGGTAAATAGTGAGGATGAAAAGCCTTAGATTACAGAAGGATATAGGGGGGCTGATCAGTGGCAAATGAAATTCAATCTGGACAATTGTGAGGTGATGCACTTGGGCAGAACAAACAAGGCAAAGCAATACACAATGAATAGCAGGACCCTGGGAAGTACCGAGAATCAGAGGGACCTTGGTGTGCACAATATGCTGGTCCTTTAAGGTAGTAGGACAGAAGGAAAAAGTGGTTAAGAAGGCATATAATAGACTTGCCTTTATTAGTCAAGGCAGAGAGCTTAAGAGCAGGAAGGTTATGTCATACATCAGTCCTGGTGTGTGCTATTGCACTTTAAATATTGCAGCCACAGTGAGGTCATGACGTAGTGGGTCAATTGGAGGCTACCCACCTGTATTCCAGCATGTTTCCTGTGGATGAATATTTAATGACCTCTGCAATGGATGAAATGATGTGAAATCCCACCTTTAAAGTTGGTAGGAAACTGGCCACTTTTCACATCCCCCACAACACTTAGTACATTAATTGGAAAATTCTGCCTTTGGAGTTGTCATTTGCAGCTGCAATGGGTGTCTTTCATTTTGATTAGTGGTATATTTCAGAAAATTGAACTTGCCTTTCCCTATCTGATACCAATAATAAAAAGCTTGGCACAAAATCAACATATTGGCAAATAGCCATCAACCTGAAACTTTATTTTTCTCTCCACAGATGCAGCTTTATGTGCAGAATATTTCTAGTATTATCTGTTCCTATTTAGAAGAAGAAATCTGATTTTGCCACACTACAAATCACTGGAAATAAGTTCAATGAAGATATTTAGGTACGGTGTTATGCAAAACTTAAAAAAAAACCATGGATCACCTGTCAGCACCATCTTCCTCTCGGTGATCATAATTTAGTTAAAATCTCACTTATACACACAAATAGTTTCCTTTGAACTTTTGCCAAAATTATGGCAGCGGAGTAGGAACTAAGAAAATTCCCAATGTATATAATTCATTAAATATTAATGGTAATCATTTCCCAGTAAGCGAGGTCAGCAGGTTGTGATTATTCTTCATGAAGTCACAGGTCAAATGCTGCTTCAGTATTCAAGTATGAGTGAAAACTTTAATAATGACATAAAAAAACAACTCTAGATTGTAATAAACTACCATATGGTGACTTTGAGCTTGTTCTGTAAAAATCTCCTTACTTTATGGTTGTAATCTTGATAAAAAATTATGTTATTATACACTAGGCTTTATATATTTCTCAACAATCTGGAAAGTTGTTGTTATTAAAGAAAGAACACAATGAGATAAGCTATTCAGTTGTAACACAAGGTGATTCAAGTCCACCAGTGCATAAACCACGAATGTTCACGAGCATTGTCCAAACCTAACAAGTCGTATAAAGGCAGATCTGATCTATTATGGAGTGATTTATATTCCTCTAACATACATTGTTGAGCTAAAGCTGGGAAATTAAAGTAGTAAATGACAATCTCTGGGAAGGTAAAAAATGGCTTATTAATATATCTAATTAAAATTGAACACTGAAAATTACTATCAATAATTTTAATATTCAGAATTGTAAGAATCTCACAATTTAAAAGTGTATTGTTTTGTCCAGCTTTACAAATAATAACAAATAAAGTTTATTTATTAGTGTCACAAGTAGGCTTATAGTAACAGTGCAATGAAGTTACTGTGAAAATCCCCCAGTTGCCACACTCCGGCACCTGCTCGAGTACACTGAGGGAGAATTTAGCATGGCCAATTCACCTAACCAGCACATCTTTCAGACTGTGGAAGGCAACTGGAGCACACAGAGGAAACCCACATAGACACAAGGAGAATGTGCAGACTCTGCACAGACAGTGACCCAAGCCAAGAATCAAACCTGGGGGCCTGATTTTACCATTTTAGTTCTAAGAGCTGAATTTGGGCACAATTCAGATCTGACTTGGAAAACTGTTCTCAGGTGCCCCCTTACGCACTTAGCCTGAAGAAAAATTGCGGGTCTGAATCACACTGTAGGCGGGGCTCATCAGTCCTGAATCACTGCAGCTCCGATCGGAGCTTTGAACTGCGCATGCGCAGTGAGAACACAATTTGAAAAAACGCGCCCCCGATACCTCGCTCCCAGGCCACAAAAAGCGGATAAAGCAGCCTGGGAGCAAAAAAGCAGGAGCAATGGCCCCCACAGACATTGCCCCACCCCCATAACATAACTGTCCCACTTAACTACCCACTTCCGCCCCCGCTACCCTAACCGATTGCAATCCTATGCCCTGTTCCACTCCACCGATCGCCTGCAGATAGGCAGCAGTCCCCCTCTTTCCCCCACCAGATTGGGCGCCCCCGACCACCACCATCTCTGCCACCCATTCAGCAGTGAATCATCGGGCCTCTACTCACCCGCCAGCAGAGAATGATCGGACCTACCTCCTGCCCCCTCACCCCCACCAGAGAATGATTGGGCCCCCCCACTACCAGAGAGCAACCTGGCTTCCCTCCATCTCCCTCCCTCTCCCACCACAGATCTGAGTCAGAGAGCCATTAGAAGCTCTGGACTTACCTCTTCAGAAGGTGAAGCACCGAAAACAGACCTTTACCGAGCATATCTGTTTTGCGCCAAATCTGGACAGGCGAATGCAATGGTAAAGGGGGAATTGCAGGTAAAGTTGGGCCGGCAGTCCGTTAATTCAACTGAAATGCGTGCAAATGCATTTAAATTGCCGCTGCGCCCGTTTCGGGCACAGTTCGGATTGCAGCCATTTTCGGGCCTTGGTAAGTGGCATCTGCGCAGATGCCTCATGCAAATCGCATTTATCACCTCACACCTGTCTTTAACAAGTTTTCGTGCTTGAAAACGGGCATGATGCAATGGTAAAATTGGTTCCTGGTGCTGTGAGGCAGCAGTGTTAACCACTGTTCCATTCTAATTGGACAGAATTTGACTATGGCAAGTGAATTTCTTCGGCAGGTTTGCCTCAATTCTAACAACAAACTATAGACGGCTGTAAAATAAATTTTCCAACTGATATTAATGTAATTTATTTTACAGCCATCTAAATAGTGAAACTACTTAGACTCTTCCAACTGATATTAGAGTCTAAGTAATGTGTTTCACCCCACAAAGCTTTGGCAGAATGTGCATTTAAACAGTTCAGCTTTTATCTACTTTAGAAACAAAGGGTACAATTTAATGCCCTCCCCTAAGAGGAGTTTGGTGGTGCGGAGGCATTTAACCAGGTAGGAAGGTGGCAGCAGATGAAGACCTTGTCACTTTCCTGCCTCTTTTCCTATTAAATTCAGATGGGAAGGTTCATGGAAGGCTTTCCCCCCTTTCTGCTAACTGAAGCTCTTGTAGGCAATTAATGTAAGGGCCTCATTCCACTGCTACTGGTGCTCAACAATTAGCAGGCAGAGCAGTCACCACAAGGATGTCTGAAAAGAGGTTTGTTGGCTCAGGGGTCAGGATGAGGGGATGGGGGAGCTCCTAGTCCCTCATCCTCCCACCCTTTGGCCTTAGGTTCCTAGGCAATACTGGGCCTCTGGTTGGTGCAGTGCTGGCAACTGCACGCACTGCACAGTTGCAGGCAACTCTCTTTGAATATTTTTAAGACAGAGCTGAATAGATTCTTGATAAGCAAGGGGTAAAAGGCTACTGCAGGTAGGTGGAAATGTAGAGTTGAGATTGCAAACAGATCAGCCATGATCTTACTAAGTGGCATGATAGCTTGAGGGGCCAAGTGGCCTAATCATGCACCTAATTCACGATGTTTATATGTTCAACCCAATAATAAATGCTGTGGTTACAACTCCAGGTCGGAGGCTAGGAATTCTGTAGTGAGTATCTCACTTCCTGATTCCTCAGAGCTTGTCAATCATCTGCAAGGCATAAGTCAGGAGTATAATGGAATACTTTCTACTTGCTTGGGTGAGTGCAGCTCCAACAGGATAAAGCAGCACATCCACCACCTTAAACATTCACTCTTTCCACCACCAGTGCATAGTACATACAATGAACAAGATGCACTACAGCAAATCATTAAGGCTCCTCCAATAGCACTTCCAAATCATAAGACCATAAGAAAGAGGAACAGGAGTAGGCCATTTGGCCCCTCAAGCCTGCTTCACCATTCAGTAGGATCATGGCTGTTCCAACATTTCACCTATTCACTTTTCAGCCCTTTCCCTGTAATTCTTGATTCTCTGAACCACCTCCAATGAAATAATGGGCAGAATTTTCCCCCAAAAATTCCAAGCATCATAACAATGAGGAAATGGGACTTCTGTGTGCCAGTCTTTTCGGCAAGATCCGCACTTCAATCATATGGTACTCTGTCACTTTCCTTAACAGTGGGAAGCTTTGTTCCAGTACGGGAGGGGAGGAAGTGAAACATACACACTCCAGTGCAGCCGGCTTCACAGCACTCGGGTGCCATTCCGCAGGGCGCCCTGACCTGCTGGTGGACCAGGAGATCTCCTCACAAACCCCTACCCCGTTGGTGGTATTGTCACCTCCACCCCCCCGACACCAACACGGTCACTGGCATCAGGGTCGTCCCAGTGAATCCACGCCTGCACTTAGTGCTGAACTGGCACTGCCAGTGTGCCAAGTGGGCACTGCCCAGCCATGCCCCCAACCACCCAGGGGCTTCAATGGCCTCTGATCCCTCTGGCGTAGCCATGGTGCCTTGTCTCTGCTGTTGGAGACAAGTAGGGATTCGTGCCAGCATGCCGTCTCACTGGCATGATGGGAAACATTGAGAAGTGTGGCAGTAGCCATGTAGGACTCACTAATGGTATGGAGATCCAGCCACTCCGATGTTATAGAGCCGAATGTGAATCGGATTTTGGCCTTTCACCCTATGTTCCCAGCTCGCCACACTGATCAACAAGTGCTGTGAGCTGGTAAGATCGTACCCAATGTCTTTCAGTAAATAAGAGGACCAAAACTTGTTGCAGTATTCCAGATATGGTCTCACCAGTACCTTGTACAGTTGCATCAAGACAATCTATCAGCCCTAAAAAGATCAATTACATCTGAAACATTAACTCTGGGGGTGAGTCTCCCATCCCACTGTGCTGAATTCTTAGTGCAACGGGCCAGAAGATTTCAGCGGGGCCAGATTAGCACGATCTGTGCCCTGAGCCCATCTCCCAGCACCGGATTTCCAGCGCCATCAGCTCCATGCCAGAAATAGGCATGGAGCTGCATTAGATATGCAAACAATGATTTAGATGTAATTTAAATAAGATTAGCAGGCCCGGCGACTTCAGTCTCTGGGCCTGCTAACCTCCCCCCACCACCAGGAGTGGTTAATTCCAGCGGGGTCAACTATAGCTCCCACTAACAGGGAGCTATCAACCTGACCCCGCTGGAATAAAGGGGGAAATTGGGCCCCCCAGAGAGTCTGGTGTGGTGGGGGATGCCCCTGGGCATTCGCACCATTGCAGTATCAGCTGGGGCCCCTGGTACTGCCCAAGGCGCAAAGTGACAATGCTCAGGAGGCACCTGGCACTGCCCATTGGGCATGGAGTAGAGCCAAGGGGGCTGGGCCCAATGGAAGCAGGGCATGATAGGGAGGGGCCTATGGTGGGGAGAGGGGGCGATCAGTGGGGGTGGGTGGTCCTGCTGCAACTCTGCACTTTGGGCTGAACAACAAAGGGAGGGAGGCCTGTGATCGGGGCTGCAGGTTGGGGGTGGGGACGGGCAGGGTGGTGTCAGGACTGGGCCTGTGCATGCTTGGGAAGCCAGTGATCAGGCCATGGAGGTATGAGAGAGCTGGCATTGCCAGGGTCACGGGGCTGGCCACCAATCAAACAGGCCAGCAATCAGGAGGCCGGCAGACAGGGACCACTGTGCATGCGCCAATCTCAATGCTGACAGATCGGTGCTTGCAGTGGCCCACTCAGCGCCATGCTGCTGGCCTCTTCTGCAGGGATAGGCGCGCCCCCAGCTTTTTAACAGGATTTATGCTCGTGCACTCAGAGTGCATAGAGTGTGGGAGATTTTTGTTTTGAACTCCCACTGATTTACTTTTCACTTGAATTTGACATTTAGAATTTTTTTTAGGAGAACTGCCCCCGTTTCTCTTTCCACAGATGCTGCCGGACCTGTTGAGTTTATCCAGCATTTCCTGTTCTTATTATGAGACAATTCCTGTTTCTGCTCCCCAAATCAGGTCCAAGATTCTTATCACAGAAGTTGGATCAATAAACTATTAATAAAGTTAGTAAAATATGAAAAGGTGTCTTACATAATTTAGGCTTCTGCTCTAAACATATTGTGCACCTCAAAAACAAGTAAATTAAACCATTATTAATTGCTTTATAAAGACAAATTTTCAAGTTTCAGTGTAGCAAACATTTAAAATAGTGCAAAACACCATTAGGTCTATCTGTGCAGCACCTGTGACAATCTTTCAGCTACTTTGCTGCACCCTTTAAAAAAAAGCATTCACCTCAGGAGTGTGTTTGGCAATTTCTCGAATTAGTGTTGCAACATTTTTTTTCACAAATTCATCTGGGTCCTTCAGACATGTTAGAACAGCAGGGAAAATTTCTGCCTCTACAACCATTTCTGCCAGATCCACGGAATGCTTTGCAATCTGACCAAGAGCTGAAAACACTTGACGCTGCAGAAGACAGAAAAAACACAAGAGTTCAAATTTGTGGTTACAGCTGCTGAACCAAATCAATTAAATATGAAAGGGATTATTAACCATAAGGCTATTTTAAGTTTTTTTAATTGAATAATTGCAGCTTTAATGAGCTGCTATATATACTTTATATTTTGTATTCATATATAATGTCATATTTGATTAATCAAAGTAGAACCCCATAATAGATTTATGATTAAATTACTTCAGTTCCTAAAAAATACATTAATATCAAACTTATTTTCTTCCATATCTGTGTTGTATCTAACATTGGATTAGTGTATTTGCTTGCAAATAAGAATAATAATATAATCTGTACAGTACAAATACTTACCTTTAACTTAGCATCAGGGTTCAGGATCATTTGAGCCAGATGAGCAATGGACCCTGCATCCACCACAGTTTGAGCCAACTCTGGGGATTGTTTTGCAATATCACTCAGCGCAGAGGCTGCAATCCTTTTCAATGGCACTTCTGGCTCTTGGATACAAAGAACCAGAAGAGGAACAGCTCCTGCATCTACTACTGCCTGTGACAATTCTGTGGGTCCAAGAAAAATAATTAAGTGAGTATGGATAGATGACCCTTGAGCTAGCCATTTTTCACCCTGACAGATACAGCTAGAATAAAAAGGGCACATCCCCACCTCTACTGCATCTGCATTTCAAATCAGACTGCTTAGCTTCATAGAGCATGTGGACTGATCCATAGCTAAAAGGACACAGGTCAAAGGATAGGCCCCATTTACATGTGGCATGTTTTAGGCAGATTGGGTTGAAATGGTTTGTTATTCTGTTAGAAAAGAGGCAAACAGACCTCAGCTGTTTAAATTATGACCTTTCTGAATCTTCAATAGGCACATGTTTTACACATGGAATACAGCAAACAGAAGTGGCAAAATTAATCACACTGTAATTTAGTAGTATTTAAGCTTTTGAAAGATAACATAATACTCAATGAAATCCTTTTTGCTAACTGGATTAAATTGTGTTTCAGTTTTTTAAAATCAAAATACCCTCCAGAATTTTATTATCCTAGTCAGTCTGGCAATAAGCAAACAAGCAGGACTACTCCCACATTGCATTTATGATTGTTTCTTGTGGACAATATTTCTAACATTTGTTTTCACATTTCACTCTTTAAATGTACAGAATACACTTCTGTACTCTTGCTTTCTTCCTCTTGCAACTTGAATTGTTCCTTCTCCATAACCCTACTACATGTTAGATATGAATAGGCTGATATATATTAAAATATCCAGCAATTGCTACAATTGAAGATGTAAGGCCACATAAACAGCTGCTACTATTTTATGTAGCATTACAATTATATTGTTGTAAATGTATTATAAAAGAGAGTTTACTAAAATAAATGTTATATTTTTATTTCACTCTGCCGTCATGATGACAAGTTTTTCATCTTTATTTAACATGCGGATCACACAAAAGGGCAAAGGCTATTTTTAGAATGATTCTGTATGCGGCAGTGGGAGTAGGTGGTGTCAAGCAACATAGTCAAAGCAGCTTTTTAAAAGGATTTGGCACCTAATGTTACTTTCTAAAAAATAACTGATTTAGTAAAGAAACAAAAATGTTCCAACATTCCTGAAAATACAGACTTGAAGGATTTACACCACCATAACTCATTCAATTTAAAACCTGCTTTGCAATCATATTTTATCCCCCCTTAGTGTTAACAGAAAAACAATTAACTACACTAATAAAAAAACCCTTTGAATCTCAATTGAAAGGCTTTTGGTAAAGAAAACTGCAAAAATTATTCAAAATAAAGACACAATCTCCACTTTAAATTGAAATATACTTATGCCAGATTTGCTGAAGGAAATGTAAAAGAATTCCTTCAGATGTCTGAATACAATAATATAAATAATTGCCTTGAGGGAATCAGTTGACAACGAGGAAATGCAAACACTACGTTGGTTTAGTTAGTGTCCTTTCCAAAAGGTTTCAGCAGCACAAGGACAAGGTCTCATTTAAAAATATTCTTGCCTTCCTTTATTCTTTTCCTTCAATTTGGTCCACTGCTTAGTGATTTGAGATGCATCATGTTACTCTGTGGGAATGAGAAATGTTATCGGTCTATATCACACGACTATCTTAAATGCTACAGGAGTTTTATAGGTTATTAATCACAATCACATAGCCAAAGTGAAGACATTTCTAACACAAGGGGCTTTATCCAAGATAATGGAAACTGGACACAAAAAAAGTTAAAAGCCCACCTGCATTGAAAAGGGACCAGTATCTTGCCTAAGGAAGTAATTGATCAAGTCCCCTGGTGCTATTTAAAGAGATCATCTATTACTTACGGATTAGTTGCTGGTGTGCTTTTTTTCTGGCTATTATTGCAATTCTACACTTTTTTAAGTGCTATCTATAGTTGTTTAAAATTTCAATAGTCAACAGGGAGTGGTCGGGCAGGTGGTGATTTCTTTTTCTGCTTACTTCAAGACTTCTGCATAAACCAACTTCTTCCACACGTGGCCCAGCAGACCTTGACCTTGGCATTACTCAGAGAAAGAACTGAGGTCACAGAAAGCAGCATAAGCTGCTAGAAGAGGGTGGAGAGGAAGGGCTTAGTAGGGTCCCAGCAGGAGGATATTGCTACTCAGGATGTTTAGGGAATCATTCCTCGATAGGAAGTTCAGCAGCAACCCATGTTTGAGATATTTCCATTTCATACGGGAATCAATGACCTTAACCATCCAGGTAAAGTCCCTCAACATCTTCCAGCACTGCATCAGGTTCTTGGGACTACAGTCTTGGCTTCCACAGCTAACTATTCTCACTGCCTGTCATCCAAGTGTTTCAAAATCTTTCCGTCCATTCTACCCCACTGAGAATAAAAGACATCACTCTCTCCGTAACATCACATCCACAAAGATGCATCCGAAAATCTGGGAGGTCTGCACACTTCCACCGACACCCATTTTTCACTCTTTCTAGCAATTATAAGTAGGAATTCTGTCTGACTTTTCCTCTCCTAACCCACTGGTGCCCCAGAAGGCTGTGTCCTCAATCCTTACTATAGTCCTTATACACCTAACACTGTGCAGCCAAATTCTCCTCCAAATTGATTTTCGAGTTTGCTGATGACACCACCGTAGTGGATTGGATTCCAAACAATGAAAAGACAGAGTACAGGAAAGAGATATAGAATCTGGTGAACTGGTGCGATGATGATAATGTCTCCCTCAGTGTCAACAAAATGAATGAGATAGTCATCGACTTCAGGAAGCATTGTGGAGAACATGCTCCTGCCAATGTCAATGGGAAGGAAGTAGAAATGGTGGAGAGCTTCAAGATCCCTCCATGCCATCATTATAGTTAAGGAAGCCCACCAACTTTTTCAGGAGACAAAGGAAATTCAGCATGTCCGCTATGACTCTCGCCAACCTTTATAGATGCACCATAGAGAGCATTCTTTCTGGTTGTCTCATAGCATGGTATGGCTCCTGCTCTATCCAAGACCACAATAAACTACAAAGGATCCTGAACAAAACCCAGTCCATCACGCAAACCTGCCTCCCATCCATTGACACTGTCTACATTTCCCGCTGCCTCAGAAAAGCAACCAGCATAATCAAGGATTCCATGCACCAGGGACATTCTCTCTTCCACCTGAGAAAGATACAAAAATCTGAGGACACATACCAACTGACCAAAGAATAACTTCTTCCCGGCTGCCATCAGACATTTGAATGAAGCTACTGCCCATTAAGTTGATTTTTCTTTACATCCTAGCCATGACTGTAACACTACATTCTGCACTCCCTCCTTTCCTTCTGTGTGTACGGTATGCTTTGTCTGTCTATTGCACAAGAAACAATATTTTTCACTGTAGAGTAATATATGTGACAATAATAAATCAAATAAAAAAAAACAGAGGGCTGTAGCATAAAGCTTGAAACCCATCATTTTGAAAAAAGTATGGATAATATTTTTGTCCATAAACTGAAATAGAGGGATGAGAAGCATGGGTAGGGAATTCTAGATCTGAGGATCTGTGCAGTGGAAACCACAGGCACCCACATAAATGACAGAGCAAAGGAAATTGGGAATCCACAAGCAGCCAGACTTGAAAATTACATAATTCCCAGAATGTTGTAAGACTGCAAAAGGTTACAGAGATAGGGGCAAAGCCATGAAGGAATGTGAATAGAAGGATGAGGAATATAAGCATTAGAAACAAATGATATCATAGCCAATACAGATATGTGTTTACAAAGCAACCGAGGCTGGGAACTGGATACATTTCTGAAGGACTGGAAGAAAAGTACATGGGTAGCTCTGTTAAAAAAGTATGAATTCAATACAACAGTGAAAAATGATCTTGGCTTAGAAGATCAAGATGTCGAATTAGTTTGGGTGGAGATGGGAAATAACAAGGGAAAGGTGTCACCGGTGGGAATAGTTTATAGGCTTCTAACAATAACTAGAGTACAGAATATAAATTATGGAATGACGATTGGAACAATGGTTCTGCAGTCAGCATGTAAGATTCTGGGTTTTGCCAGGTCTTGAGCCCCCGCAACTGGGCATGGAGAGTACAGGCTCAAGATTGTCCCAAAAGTAAATGTTGGTCACCTAGAGAATGGGATTGCAGTGGTTTGGGAAGATGGGTCCCCCAGCATCTTCTCAAGAGCAATTTAGGCAATAAATGTTGGGCTGGCCAGTGATGTCCACATTCCATGAAAGAATGGTAACTATAGTACCTTGGCAGCTAGCATTCCCTGCCTTCTATAACTACTACTGCTGCTATTACAAATTTGAACTGGGGTCACCAATTTCTGAGTCTCCAATCTAGGGCCTCTTACCAAAGTAAAGTTGTGCAGAACACAGTATTCAACCACTTGGTTCTTGAAATTGAAGGCGAACTATAAATTGGGGGCCTTCTGAATGTCCCCTGCAATGGTTTATTTCCAGCCTGCAGTTATTGCTGGGGTCACTCAATGATCAATCTTTGGATCTCTGCTATTTCTCTAAACTAGCTGCCCTTGGTGACAAAATCTGAAAACAACATTAGATTGCACATGTATGACCCCCATATCCCCTCTATTCGCAAAATCACTTATTCCACCTTTGTAATGTCACCCTTCTCCATTCTTCCCTCAAGCCATGTTCTGTTGAAAAGCTCACCTATGCTTTCATTAACTCCAGGCTCAACTATATCAGTGCTCACCTCACCATCTTCCATTATCCACCCTTCGTAAACTTGAACTCAACTAAAACTCTGCTATTTGTATCCTAATTCACGACAAGTCCCATTCTTCCATGGTGCTGATCTAGAATGGGTCCTAGTCTATCAACACCACGATTTTAAAATTCTCCTCCTTGTGTTTAAATCCTTCTATCACACCTGCCCTTCCCAACATCTGTAACCTCTCCAGCCCTGTAAGACTTCAAGTACTCTATGCTTCTCTGACACCTTGTTTATACTCCACTATCTTTGCCCCAACATTAGTAGCCATGTCTTTAGCTATTTAAGCCCCAAGATCAGGATTTATCTCCTAACGAGAACCTTGTTAAAAACCTATCTCCTTGACAAAGATTTTGGTTACCTCTATCTATCATTTGAATCTTTGGCTTGGTGTCAATTTTTATTTGATTATACCTCTGCGAAATGCCTTGGGACTTCTTTCACCAAAGGTGCTATATTTAAATGTTGTTGTTGTTCAGCACATGAATAGTATGCTTGGTGATGATTCTAGTATAGGCCTTATTTATAGTGGTGCTCAGCTGGAACTGGAATCATCACTATGACTGTTGAAAATAGCCTTAATCCTTATTCTCTCAGGAGTCATCCAGCGGCTTGCCTTTCTGCTTAAAGAGAATGGACAAGAAGAAGTTCCTCAAAATGAGAACATCATTCCAGCTCACAAGAAATCAGGCATTCATTTGCATAATAGTGTGCTTTTGGTTGAAAATATGCTTCACATTGAGCACAGAATCCTTTCCTATTGATATAGTAGAAGTGTTAAAGTTAGAGAACATAAATGACCACCAAATCAATGCAAACTATATTGTCTCAGATCATAGGAATTTTTTAAAATTGAAGTTCACAATCATATTTCTACTGTCAGTTGTCCATGGGGAAGGAGATGAAATTCTTGCTCTGCAAGTGCAGACTTTAACAGCCAGTGGCTTTGTTACATGGAAACATGGAAAATATAAGCAGGAATAGGCCATTTGGCCCTTTGGGCCTATTTCGCCATTCATTTTGATCATGGCAGATCATCAAACTCAATAACCTGTTCCCACTTTCTCCCATATCCTTTGGTCCCTTTAATCCCAAGAGCTATATCTAGCTCCTTAAAAACAATGTTTTGGCCTCAACTGCTCTCTGTGGTTCCACAGGCTCGCCATTCTCTGGGTGAAGAAATTTCTTCTCTTCTCTGTCCTAAATTGTTTACCTGTATTCTTAGACGGTGAACCCTCGTTCTGGACTACTCCACCATCAAGAGCTTCCTTCCTGAATCTACCCGGTCTAGTCCTATTCGAATTCTATAGGGTTCTATGACATCTCTCTCATTCTTCTAAACTCCAACAAATATAATTCTAACTGACTCAATCTGTCCTCATACATCAGTCCTGCCATCCCTGGAGTCAGTCTGGTAAACCTTTGCTGCACTCCCTCCATAGCAAAAACATTCCTCCTCAGATAAGGAGACCAAAATTGCACACAATATTTCATGTATGGTCTCACCAAGTCCCTGTATAACTGCAGCAAGACATCCCTGCTCCCTGTATTTGAATCCTCTCACTATGAAGGTCAACATACCATCTACCTCCTTTACCATCTCTATGAAGTTACCTGCATGCTTATTTTCAGCAAATTGAATACAAGGATTACCAGATCTCGTTGTACATTCTCTTTGCCCAATGTATAGCCATGCAGATAATAATCTACCTTCCCATTTTTGTTGCAAAAGTGGATAACCTGACATTTATTCGCATTATACTGCAACTGCCATGTATTTGTCCACTCAATCAACTTGTCCAAATCACACTGAAGCAGCTCTGCATCTTCCCCACAGTTCACCCTTTCACCCAGTGAACTCATTTGGTTCACTCATTGACGAGATAAAACCCTGGACTTCCCTCAATGTACCTACATGTCATGAATTGCAGCAGTTCAAGAAAGCAGCTCACCACCACCTTCTGAAGGACAATTAGGGATGGGCAGTAAATGGCTAGCCTGGCCAGCGATGCCCACGTCCCACAAATGAACAAAAAAATCTCAATCATAATGTGTTTTGCTTCTCAATCGGCATTGCGTGAGGGCATCATTCATGTTGTGTGAGGAACGGTTGAGGACTCTGCGTCTGTACTCGTTGGAGTTTAGAAGCATGAGGGGGGATCTTATTGAAACTAACGGGGTACAGCGAGGCCTCGAGAGAATGGATGTGGAAAGGAAGTTTCCACTAGTAGGAAAAACTAGAACCAGAGGACATAATCTCAGGCTGAAGGGACAATCCTTTAAAACAGAGATGAGGAGGAATTTCTTCAACCAGAGAGTGGTGACCCTGTGGAACTCTTTGCACAGACGGCTGTGGAGGCCAGTTCATTGAGCGTCTTTAAGATAGAGATAGATAGGTTATTGATTAATAAGGGGATCAGGGATTATAGGGAAAAGGCAGGGGAATGGGGATGAGAAAAATATCAACCATGATTGAATGGTGGAGCAAACTCGATGGGCCAAGTGGTCTAATTCTGGTCCTATGTCTATGGTTTTATGTTGATTTCAAGTTGGGGCTGCAGCAGAGCCTTAGCGGCAAGAATCATGGTCCTGATGTACATGGAAAAAAGTCATCCACTATCGTGGAAGATTTTTCAGGTGAAAGAATGCAGCACAGTAGTCTGTGCAATCCTGTATACATTTCTCTACAAGATATTTAACTGAGCATACCCCCCATTCTGCCAGACTGTTTTACTGTGGATATATGGGGCTACTCGTGATATGCTGTGCATGTAAATTTTTAAAATTCAGTGGAAGACGAATTGGGAGAGTTTTATATCATGAGTCTCTTGGGTATGCTGTGTGGCGAAACGTCTCTTGAACTTGATAATGACTGTGGTATTCACCATGTTTGGCAGATAGTAGGTTCAAATCACTCGGGATAAAAATCAACTAAGACTAAATGTTGTTTGCCATTCCATTCAGAGATCAGCTGCTGTGAATGACCATGGGAGGTCTGGGACCTCATGTAAGTGTAAGGGTTATTTTGCTTAAAGCATCTTGTGTATATTGCATGGTGCACATCTGGAAACTTTCTTTTCCATGTCTGTGTACACAGAAGGCCCTTGGCCCTGGATCCTATTGTTTCCAACCTGGGTGCTCCTGATGAAGTTATTGGGTATAGTTCCTCTGTAAAGCAGTAGGGATGACAAATCACTGGCCATGCAGCATAAGAGCAGCACATACAGTAGGTTCACCTCTGATGGCGAAGAATGTGCCGGAATCATGACGAAATACGCATTTGTAGACAACGTTCTGATTAATGTTTCAGCTTTAACATCATACATAGTGGCCGTGCAGACGCAGTGTGACTTGATTTGATTTATTATTATCACATGTATTAGTTAGTATAGAGTGAAAAGTATTATTTCTGGCATGCTATACAGACAGAACATACAGTTCACAGAGAAGGAAAAGAGAGACTGCATATGGAGCTAGTTCCCATAACATTCAACTTAAAGATGAAGACAGAAAATGGGAAATTTCAGGCCTGGTAGCACGTCACAGGAAAAATGTTATATCCTATTGTTAAGGTGGTTATTGCAGGACACTTAGAAAATCTTAATTCAATCAGGTACAATCAACATGGTTTTATGAAAGGCAAATCATCGAATTTTAACTAATTTATTAGAATATTTTGTGAAGTAACAAGTTTCAAGGATCAAGTGAAACCTGTAGATGTGGTGCGCTTGGATTTCCAAAAAACATTTGATAAGATGCCACTTTAAAGGTTATGACAGAAAATAAGTGTAGGCAGTAACTATGATCATAGTTGGCTAAAAGGAGACAGAAAGTCAGGATAAATCGGTCATTTTTGGGTTGGCAAGCTGGAACCAGTGAATCAGTGCTGAAGCCTACAATCTACATAATTACTTAGAAGGTCATGTGATTCAGTGAAAGCACCGCTAGCTCTGGGCCAGAGGCTTTAGATTCAAGTCCTACTTCAGGACTTGATAGCTACAGAAGGTGCATTCATTATGTGGCCAATAAGATTGATCAGCAGCCTACAGGTCCTTCCAATGTGCCTGGGGCAGGCAGTAACAACAGGAAAGTTTCCTGGTCAGCCATGCTGTAGAAGATAATGGCAAGTTACTGTGGTACTTTGTCAAGCACAATCATGGACCAAAACAATGGAAGTCCATTGCCAATGTCTTCTTATTGGTACTTGAAGAAGGAGGAGGTTAAATGATTTGGATGAAGGGATCCAAAGTATGATTGCTAAATTTGCTGGTACAACAAAGATGGGTAGGAGAGCAAGTTGTGAGGAGGACATAGGTGTCTGCAGAGGGATATAGACAGATTAAGTGAGTGGACAAAAAAAATGGTAGACGGAGTATAATGTGGGAAAACATGAACTTGTCCACTTTGGCAAAAAGAATAGAAAAGCAGTATATTATTTAAATAGAGAGATTGCAGAATTCTGCAGTACAGAGAGATGTAAGTGTGCTGGTACAAGAATCAGGAAAAGTTATGTGGATGCAGCAAGTGATTAGGAAAGCAACATTATTGTTTATTGCAACAAGAATGGAACAAAGCAGGGAGGCTTTGCTACAGTTGTACAGGGAATTTGTGAAACCACATCTGGAGTATGGCGTACAATTTTGGTCTCCTTACTTAAGGCATATTTGCATTAGAAGCCAGTCAAAGATGTTTATCTCAACCAATTCTGGGATGGAGGGCTATCTTATGAGGAAAGGTTGGATAAGTTGGGTCTGTAATCATTGGAGTTTAGGAGTCTGACAGATGATCTTATTGAAACATGTAGGATCCTGAGGGGCTTGATAGGGTGGATGCTGAGAGGTTGTTTCCTTTTCTGAGAGAGATTAGTTTATTTATTATTGTCAGAAGTAGGCCAACATTAACACTGCAATGAAGTTACTGTAAAAATCCCTTAGTTGCCACACTCCAGTGCCTATTCAGGTACCTGAGAGAGAATTTAAGTTTATTTATTAGTGTCACAAGTAGGCTTACTGTGGGTGGAAACTGGAGCACCCGGAGAAAACCAAGACACAGGAAGAACATATCTTTTGATTTGATTTATTATTGTCACATGTATTAGGATACAGTGAAAAGTATTGTTTCTTGCATGCTATACAGACAAAACACACCATTCAAAGAGAAGGAAATGAGGGAGTGCAGAATGTAGTGATACAGTTACAGCTAGGGTGTTGGGAAAGATCAATAGGTCCATTCAAAAGTCTGATGGCAGCAGGGAAGAACCTGTTCTTGAGTCAGTTGGTACATGTCCTCACATTTTTGAATCTATTCCCTGACAGAAGAAGGTGGATGAGAGTATGTCCAGGATATGTGGGGTCCTTCATTATGCTGGCTGTTTTTCCAAGGCAGCAGGAAGTGTAGACAGAGTCAATGGATAGGAGGCTGGTTTGCATGATGGACTGGGCTTCATTCACAACCCTTTGTAATTTCTTGGGGTTTTGAGCAAAGCAAGAGCCATACCAAGCTGTGGTACAACCGGAAAGAATACGTTCTATGGTGCATCTGTAAAAGTTGGTGAAGTCGTAGCAGACATGCCAAAATTTTTTAGTCTTCTGAGAAAGTAGAGGCATTGGTGGGCTTTCTTAACTATAGTGTCAGCATAGGGGGACTAGGACAAATTGTTGGTGATTTGGACATCTGAACAGTTAAAGCTCTCGACCATTTCTACTTCGTCCCCGTTGATGTAGACAGGGACATGTTCTCTACTACACTTCCTGAAGTTGATGACTATCTCTTACATTTTGTTGACATTGAGGGAGAGATTATTGTTGTCACACCAGTTCACCAGATTCTCTATCTCATTCCTGTGCTCCATCTCATCATTGTATGCGATCCTTCCCACTACAGTGGTATCAGCAGCTAACTTGAAAATTGAGTTGGAGGGAAATTTGGCCACACAGTCATAGGTGTATAAGGAATATAGTCGGGGCTGAGTTCACAGCCTTGTGGAGTACCAGTGTTGAGGATGATCATGGAGGAAGCGCTGTTGCCCATCCTTACTGATCAGACTCGGCACAGACACCGAGTCAAGCTGGGAATTGGGCCCGGGTCCATGTCGCTGAGAGACAACAGTGCTAACCACAGTGCCACTGTGACTTGAAACATGGGACACAGCTCAAAAATAAGGGGAGCAAACCGCACAGCAGGCTGGGAAATATCAGCGGGGGACCTGCAGCAGCAGTTGTGACCAGCGTCCTGCTGATTGCAACTTTCCCAGGCCATTTTTTCTTAAATAATCAACCTCATCCTGGAAATCAGCACGAGGTTGATTACCATACTGAAATTAAACTTTCAATATCAATAGTGAGTCCGAGATGGTACCCTCCGGGCTTACAAATGTCTTCCATCATGCAGGTAGACGCTCCCCCCAGTGGGGATTAAAGCTGATCCCCATAAGTAGGGACTAGGTGTGATCACCACACTGGTGGGATCAGAGGCCACTGAGGATCCTCTAGGAGGTCAGGGGCAGGGGTGCCCCTTAGGCAGTACCAGCCTGGCACTCTAGCAAATCCACTCTAGCATTCTGGCACTGCTCATCAGGCACTGACCAGGCAGTGGTGTGGGGGGACCCACTGCGCACTCTGCACAGGAAGCCAGTCACGGGGAAACCAGTGCGCATGTGCCAATCTCCCCACTGACACATTGGCACATGTGTAGTGGCCCAATCAGCATGCTGATTCTGGCTTCTCGAGCAGGATGAGCCTTCACCTTCCCCTCCCCCAACGTGAATTGCATAATGCACAGAGTCCTGAAGATACATTCCACTCAGCTCCCTCAAACAACAGGTGGGAAAAACTCCCATATTCTCACCATGGGGCACTTAGTTTCTTTTGGGGGAATCATCACCAAGGAGACTCATAAGAGCATAAGAAATAGGAGCAGGAGTAGGCTATCTAGCCCCTTGAGCCTGCCCCCCCGCCATTCAATAAGATCATGGCTGATCTGAAGTGGATTAGTTCCACTTACCCGCCTGCTCCCCATAACCTTTAATTCCCTTATTGATCAGAAATCTATCTACCCATGACTTAAACATATTCAATGAGTTAGCCTCCACCACTTCAATGGGCAGAGAATTCCAGAGATTTGCTACCCTCTGAGAGAAGAAGTTCCTCCTTTTCTCAGTTCTAAACTGCCCCCCTTCCCTTTATTTTGAGGCTGTGCCCTCTAGTTCTGGTTTCCTTTCTAAGTGGAAAGAATCTCTCTACCTCTACCCTATTTAGCCCCTTCATTATCTTATATGTCTCTATAAGATCCCCCCCTCAGCCTTCTAAACTCCAACGAGCACAGGCCCAATCTACTCAATCTCTCCTCATAAGCTAACCCCCTCATCTCCGGTATCAACCTGATGAACCTTCTTTGTACTCCCTCCAAGGCCAATACATCCTTTCGCAAATAAGGAGACCAAAATTGCACACAGTACTCCAGTTGCAGCCTCACCAGTGCCTTGTACAGTTGCAGTAAGACCTCCCTGCTTTTATATTCTACCCCCCTCATGATAAAGCCCAACATTCCATTCGCCTTCTTGATCACCTGCTGCACCTGCAGACTGAGTTTTGGCAATTCATACACAAGGACACCCAGGTCCCTCTGCACAGTAGCATACTGCAACTTTTCACCATTTAAATAATATTCTATCCTACTATTATTTCTTCCAAAGTGGATAACCTCACATTTGCCAACATTATACTCCATCTGCCAGGTCCTCACCCACTCACTCAGCCTATCCAAATCTCTCTGCAGACTTTCCAAGTCCTCCACGCAATTCGCTTTTCCACTCATCTTTGTGTCATCAGCAAACTTTGTTACCCTATACTCAGCCTCCTCCTCCAGATCGTCTATGTACATGGTAAACAGTTGAGGCCCCAGCGCCAATCCCTGCGGCACGCCACTAGTCACCAACTGAAAAGCACCCATTTATTCCAACTCTCTGCTTCAGCACCCATTTATTCCAACTCTCTACTTCCAACTCTTTCTGACTCCCGAGTAACACTATGATGAAGATAGGTTTTTTTCTCTCAGAGGATCATTTGTCTGTGGATTTTGTTTCCCCACTGTGGTGGAGACAAGGACATTGAGCATTTTTAAAGTTGAGTTAGATAGATTCTAGATTTGCAAGGGAGTCAAGGATATTGGGAGTAAATAGGAAAGTACTGCTGAGGCCACAAGCCATGATCTTAACAAATGGTGGAGTAGGCTCAAATGGCTTCTCCTACTCCTAATTTGTATGTTCATATGTCCAAGGAAATCTTTACAATGTATCTTAAAATTTGTTCTCAGGATACAATTGGTACTAACAATGTCAAAGTGAGTGGTTAGAAAGGTATTGGTGTGACTTTCCAGTCATTTTGCATGCCACAATCATGTTAAATAGGGAAGTCCAGGGATATCAGCCTGCCAACAAGGAAGGAGCATCAATAATAATAATAATAAATTGCTGAAAATACTCAGCAGATCAGGCAGCATTTTCAGAGAGAAACAGAGTTAATGATCTGAAACTTTAACTCTGTCTCCTCCACAGATACTGCCTGACCTGCTGAATATTGATGTACAGATGCCAGCGTTGGACTGAGGTAAACACAGTAAGAAGTCTCACAACACCAGGTTAAAGTCCAACAAATTTATTTGATAGTAAACCCACAAGCTTTTGGGGTTTGCCCCTTTGTCAGGTGAGTGGAGAGTTCTGGTCTCAAACAGAGCATATAAAGGCACACACAGTTTACAGAATACTGTAAACTGTGTGTAATACTGACTCTGTAAACTGTGTGTGTTTTTACGTGTTCTGTTTGAGACCAGAACTCTCCATTCACCTGATGAAGGGGCAAACCCCGAAAGCTTGTGTGTTTACTATCAAATAAACTTGTTGGACTTTAACCTGGTGTTGTGAGACTTCTTACTGCTGAATATTCCCAGTGCTTTTTATTTTTATTTCACATTTTCAACATCAGTAATATTTTACTTTAAAGTTTTATGACTAAAAGAAACTTGGAAATGATGGATTCGCATGACATTTGCTGATCTTCTTGCAGGAGTTGTGAATGGGGAATTGTGGGTAACTGGGGGGTGGGGTGACAAAAAATATACTGTCAAAGCAACTTTGGTGTATTGCTGAATTGCATATTGCAGATAATACATGGTACTGCCTCTGTTCTTAGATGATGGAACAAATTAATGTCGAGCCCAATGGCAAGGATGCTAGTCAAGCACTTGTTTTGGATGGATTGAACTTCATGAGTGTTAGTGTGGCTGCACTCAATTAAGTAGATGGTGAACATTCAATCACGTTTTAGACTTGACATGAGTGGATAGGATTTAGGAGTCAGAATGTGAACTGCTCAGCACAAGGTACACAGCCGCTGCCCTGCTCTTGTCTTTTTAAAGTGGGTATCCAAAATTGCAGAATTAAATTGCCTCTCCTTTTCCCAACAATCTATCTTTTTCTCAACCTGGGAAGGATACATAGTGTGACTTCCTATCAACAACATGGTCCTTTAATCTCTCAGACTAGAATTGTCAATTTGGTTTGATTGAGTAATTATATACTGTGGCCACACAGATTAACAACTCAAGTGAAATTGCTCATGTTGATTTAATTCAAGACTTTTACTGTAGCAGGCAGCTGCATTCAACCCCAGTCTTAGAAGTGAAACCACAATATGCTAACCTCAATATGCATTCACTCCCTAAAATTAATTTAATACGAGTAGTGTAGCACACTAAATGAAAAGTTATCAATGTGAAACATCAACTGTTAACTTTGTTTCTCTTGCCACAGATGCTGCCAGATCTGCTATGCTATTTCCAGTACTTTCTGTGTACTTTCAGATTTTCAGCATTCACAGGTTCACTTTGATATTTGGGATGGATTAATGTTAGGCTTTTAGTTTCCCAAAGCCTGAGGTTATTTTGAAAGTACTCTGTTGCAATATTTTCAGAAGGGCTAACCTGAAGGTGAACCCAAAATCAAGATTTGTTCATCAACCCAAGGTTTCTCAACAATCGTGTAATTTTAGCTAATGAACAGAACAGAGGTGAATCTGCAATCCTGCATTTCGAGTGGGAAGTGCTGATAAGGGGAATAGTTTGGAAAATGGGTCATCCTGTAATTTTAGGAGTGCAGCATCACAGGATCACCACTAGTAACAGTTTTTTTAATGGTGTAAAAAACACATAACTCTAAAACTTAGATCTAAAATTTTCAGACAAGGTGATACTCAAATGAATCATACATTTTTATACTAGTTTGATTTTAAAATGTAATGCTGTACTCCCAGTAATTCTTTCATCAAAGCATTAAAATTCTAATTTAATTTAGCACTTGGTTTGAGAATGTACATCTTTTATGAATATATTAACTTCCCTCTTACATTATTGACTTCTACACCAAACATAAACTGACAATCCAGTTTCTATGAAAAGAATTGAAATTCCCTTGGAATAAAATGACTCATAATGACTTGCAAAATGATTAGGCTGCATATTAAAGCAGAAGGAGTAAATGAAAAAATAGAACTTCAAAATAGTTACAATTAAAATCTACTTCATAATAAAAATACAAAGCTTCCGTTTGTTCAGGAGACTAATGGTTAATGATGTTTTATTCAGAGCTGGAAAACTCCACTGGCTAACTTGCCTGGAGCAACGTACTTTCCATTTCTGGCAAGCTAAAAAACAAATCAACCCGACTCCTTATGAGTAACATTGATGTATTCATTCCTCCATTTCAGCCTTTCACCGCTTCTCTGGTTTCGCATTGCATCAGATCTTTTGTGGCTTTTTGTTACTCTACTACACTGAACTACTCTGTAACCAAGGTGTATTATTTATCTTAAAAATTGCTTCCTCTGGTCAAATTACAATAGGTTATTGCAGTTGAAAACATAAATAATTACATTATTCACAGGTCTGAATTATTTTGTTTTTAAACCACATTAAAATAGAATTCCAACAGGTTACATTTTTTTAAAAAACTGCTAAATTTGGCCACAATTCCAAATGGTCAGTTCTTGCACATCTACCATCAGATCGAAAACAGATTTTTTTTAATCACCACCCTGTGAATTTTTTAACAACCTTAGCAGACCCATTTAAGGGGAAGTTATTTTAACAGGTAACTGCTTTTTATTAATGACATGCTCAATCTGAATGTACCAAAATGTACCAACTCAACATGCACTAATCTAATTTGATTCCAGAAGAAATAACATTCCTTACTTTTAAGAGTTTTGAGTAATTAAACTTTGCAGCATACAGCGTAACACCTATTGTTCTGCCTCTATTTTAATTTCAAGGATGTTGACTGAACCAATTTTCTCAAGCAAGAAAATATACTTGTTCACAAATGTTACAGGTTATTTGAAGAAACTATCTTTTTCACAAAAACACCTGAATGTTTAAGATTGTATGAGATTTAAGTATAGTTATTCAATGGTACAATCTCATTCTTCCAGCAACACAAGCATCACAGTATATATCACCTGAACTCTATTTTGAAAGTCTGATTAACATTGCAACGAGCAATTGTTGAAACTCTCAGAATATCAGAGTGTAGTAATAGGTAGAAACACTGAAAGTAAAAAGGTTATTCTTTACAGTCTGCACAACTAGCAAGAGATAAATCTCTGGTCTTCCACTGAAGAACAGACACATCAAGTAAGCTACCTCAACACAACAACGAAACACTGCTGGTGCCAGAAATCTGAAATCAAAACAGAAAATGTTGGAAATACTCAGTAGGTCTGTCAGTACCTTTGGAGAGAGTGGGATTTTTTTGGCTCCCCCCATGGCCTGTTGTCCAGCAGTGGAAGTGGCTTACCACTGGCCACCAGCAGGAGCTTCCAATCCTGCCAATGACTACAGTGTTTGCATGGCTCACCCATCCCGCCGCTGAGGAAACCCAACATGGGACATCATCCTCGATGGGACCGAAAACTCCCGCCAGCAGGGAGAGCTGGTAAATCCTGCCCAGAGTTAAGGGCCGTAGTCCTAATGGAAAATTTGACAAACATCAAGCGGGACTGAAAAATTCCACCTACTCTTTCAGGTCTGTAACTTTTCATTAGAACTAGGAAATGTTAAAAACGAAAAAGGTGATAATGTTTGGCTATTTGGATCCATAATCTGAGATAAAGCAACTTAAAATAGAAGCGTAATTAATAGTGCTAAAACAATTTCCAGCCATTTAAAATAATATCTCTGTAATCATTGGTCTTTTTTTTTAAACAGAGCAGATTATTTTAAAAATCAATAGTAGCTTTTTAAAATATATTTTCTAATTTGTTTTACTCTGTCTCATTGATTATAACTTTTTATAAAGAACACACCACATAATGTTTCTCTCAAAAGTAATGGTGAAGTTGACACTTTCAAAAAAATGTTGCTTTGAACAGCTATTTTAAATGGGTTAAAACTATCCAATTGACGAATTGACCCATGGGAATACTTTAGGAGGTTGTGATGACCGAAAATCTCATCAGGAGCCAACAAATACTAGCAAAATAGGTTTTTAATAGACCAATAAAGTGGGCTCCTGTTAAGTATAAGATTAAAATTTCAATGTTTTAAACAAACTAGCCTGTAAAACTACACGTTTTTTATATTGCAGTATACAAATCTTGAAAAATAAGTCTCAATATAAGAAGTTTGAAGGTATGACAGGGTGAATATACAATTATATGATGGGTTAGAATTTCTCAACCTGCTCAATTTAGAAGATAGCATTTGCACAGATATACAATTGTGGCTAAATGAATATGTTGATATTTGTAACAGTGTGAAAGGAGAAACAAGATCGTAAAAGTATACATTTGAAAAGAGAGATGATTAAAAAATAGTACAAGTATATTGAACACACATTTAAAAATTGCATGCAAAAGGAACGTACGCTGAATGCATATGGTCTTGACACATAATGGCACTTGTTGTGGAAAGTTGTTGTGCTGCATTATGTATCCCTTTACCATCAAGAGGAAAGACAATGAATGATAAAAGTCAGAGAAAAGGTGTGTGACCATCTTTTCAATTTGAAGATTAGTGAGTCCAAAAAGAGAACATGAAATTTAAAAGTTAGGATAATATTAAAACTTTCAAAAGTGGATAAACACTACAGGAGTAGGTGGAATAGCCAACTTAATCAAAATCACTGAAAGGGACTAATAGAACTATCAAACCAAATGTCCAATCACGGCATTAAGTATCATTTTTTAATTGTATTTTTACAGTCTAGTTCAGCCCAAACTAGAAAGGATCATTTGCTCTAATAAATAGCCTTCCTGCTTCTCTGACTTTTCAGCCACTTTTAATGAATTAGCTGGGAATTTTATAGGAGCCAGCCTTAAAAAAATGCTAATGTTACTTGACTTGCAAATTCTCCAAGCACATGAAAAAAGCAAATTCTGATGGTCCAAATAGATAGCAAATGCAACACAGCTAATTATTTATGATGACACATCCCCTGATCAATCAGAAACATCAGTGATCAGATAGGAAAGGTTGGAATTTGCTTGAAAGCTAAATGTACCATTCTGCCAAGAATAAAGGGAATTTTGCTTTGCTAAAGGTTTAAATTTTAATATTACAATAATGCATGTAATAGAGTAAAATGTTGCACCATTTTTTAAAACTTCACTAAACCTATCCCTTCCACTATCATAATGCATTTTGCTTCAAAAAGAATGCACAGCAAAAAAGAAAATTTGGAAACACAGTTAGTTCTTTAGAAGGCCAAAAGAAATGATATTGATAAGAATGGGGGAATAAGCTAAAAAGTGGGAAATGGAATTTAATGTCTTGGGAGTACAAATTCATAAATAGATAACACCCAGGATAGGATGTTAAGGATGGTAAGCAACTGGTGCTTGCCATCCCAAGAATCATTGCATCTAAACAGTCTTGCATTTTTATCTCTAAGCTTCTTCAGAAACTTCAATGAGTTATTGTCAGTGTAAACAATTGTCTTTGATGAATTGCTGGCAACATACATGTCTCAATAAGGTTGCATCTCATTCTTCAAACTTGGTATATGAAGAGAAATTGAGCAGTTTAGGTCTATACTCGCTGGAGTTTAGAAGAATGAGAGGAAATCTAACTGAGATATATAAGATGTTAAATGGGATTGACAGGTAGATGTAGAGCAGATGTTTCCCCTTATTGGGCATTCTAGAATGAGGAGCTAAAGGGTGGCAGATTTAAAACAGAAAAGAGGAGGAATTACTACAAAGGGTCATGAATTTGTGAAATTCCCTACTCCAGAATGCAGTGGAAGCCAGGACACTAAACAAATTTGAGGAGATAGATGAGTTTTTAATTAGTAGAGGGATAAAGGGTTATGGGGAGCAGGCAAGAAAGAGCAGATGAGGCTGAGATGAAATCAGCATTAACAGCATTGTGGGGGTCTGGGATGGCCAGCAATCAAATGGGCCAGCAATCAGGACGCTGACAGTTCGGGGCCACTGCACATGCATAGAAGCTCACTAGTTTCAGCGTCCCGGGCGGGAATATGCCCCGCCCCTGAAATCTAAAGAGGTTCACATTGGTGGCCTCTGCAGTGCAGAGTCTGGGAGAATCTAGTGTGAACTTCCACTGAAAAAACAGCATGAATTACTCCAGTTTTCCTGCAAATTCAACACTTAGAATTATTTTGAGAGAATTCTGCCTTATATGTTTGAAAAATGTATTCATAAAAAAATGCTTATTTTCATTTTAAGTGTTATTCTTTCAGTCTGCCCAGCTGCTGTAAAATAAAAAAAAGACACTATTTGTAGGGCACAATGTTTTCCAGTATCTTGGCCAACATCACTCCCTCAAAGAAAAACAGATATATTCAACATTGATTTCCTTACTATCTGCAATTGGCTGCTATGTTGCCTACACGATAAAAAGAAATTCATTGATGGTGAAATATTTTTGAGAAAAATGGTATATAATTGTAAGCTTATTCTTCCTTAACACTTTTTTTTTGGTTTTATTTCAATTCAATCAAATCAAGTCCAATTCAGAGTCTCAACAAGTTGAGACATTCCTGATCCAAACTGACAAGACAGGGCTCTCACCTCCTGTCTTTGGCTTGAGCTGCATGATCCTAGCTGATTGGAGTAAGCGTAGCACCTCCTCCAAGGCTTGATCTTATTTGCATCTTAGCCAAAAGTCTGAGATGCAGCTTTTAAAAATTGCTTCAAATGAAGCTGAAATGTAACCTAATGACTTCAACCATGCACAGCATGTCAATACTATACTTGATCTTGATCCTTCCTTCACACATTTGTAATTTCATCAGACCTAGATATATGCTCTCAAGCTATTTTGCATATTCTGCTCAGTAGCATACAGTTTCCTCCACACATTTATCTGATGTAGGCAGAAAGAAAGCTTGCAAATAACAAGAATTGTTTCCTTTTTGATTACTGGCTATAGAAGAACAAAACTGCAAACTGTTAAATTTGACAAGTTTGACACAGCCTGCACTTTTTTTTTTCCCATTTAAGGATATAAACATGCTGGTACAGCTTTCAAAATTTCATAGTTGATTACTGTTATTTTAGAAACCTTCAATTCTAATAAAGCCATTTCCTCCTAAGACCAATGTTTTGCATATCTAAATTGGTTTTCTAAAGCAAAGGTACAAAAACAAACATAGACGAGCCAAGTTTTCGACCTGAAAAAAAGCAAGCACACTCATCAAAAATAACTTAAGGTTTAAATTCAGTGCAAATCTGACAAAACTAAAGCAGAAATGGAACATGCTTCCTTCACAAAGGAAGGCATGAATAATGTACCAGAAGTTCTGAGGGAAACAAGTTTTACTGAGGAGCTGACTAATAGAGAAATAGTTTTGGGGAAATTGATGGGATTTTGAAGGTGGCTAAATCTCCAAGTCCTGAAAATGTTCATCCCAGCGTTCTTAAGGAAGTGGTCCTGGGAATAGTACATAGAACATAGAACAGTACAGCGCAGAACAGGGCCTTAGGCCCTCAAAATTGTGCCGAGCCATGTCCCCATCCGAGATTAAGCTATCCCACTCCCTATCATTCTGGTGTGTTCCACGTACCTATCCAATAACCACGTGAAAGTTCTTAAAGCGTCCGACTCCACTATCACAGCAGGCAGTGCATTCCACACCCCAATCACTCTGAGTAAAGAATCTACCTCAGACATCCCTCCTATATCTCCCAACATGAACCTGATAGTTATGCTCCCTAGTAACAGCTATATCCACCCGGGGAAATAGTCTCTGAACGTCCACTCTATCTATCTCCCTCATCATCTTATAAACTTCTATTAAGTGACCTGTCATCCTCCTCCGCTCCCTCAACCTTTCCTCATAAGACCTACCCTTCAAACCAGGCAGCATCCTGATAAATCTCCTCTGCACTCTCTCAACGCTTCCACATCCTTCTTATAGTGAGGTGACCACAACTACACACAATATTCCAAATGGGGTCTCACCAAGGTCCTGCATAGTTGCAGCAAAACCCCACAGCTCTTAAACTCAAACCCCCTGTTAATAAATGCTAAGACACTATAAGTCTTCACGGCTCTATCCACTTGAGTGGCAACCTTCAGAGATATGTGGATATGAACCCCAAGATCTCTCTGTTCCTCCACGTTCCTCAGAACCCTGCCGTTGACCCTGTAATCCGCATTCAAGTTTGTCCTATCGAAATGAATGACCTCGCATGTATCAGGGTTAAACTCCATCTGCCACTTTTCAGCCTAGCTCTGCATCCTATCAATGTCTCTTTGCACCTACAAGAGCCCTCCACTCATCCACTATTCCACCAATCTTAGTGTCATCAGCAAATTTACTAACCCACCCTTCAGCCCCCTCTTCCAAGTCATTGATAAAAATCACAAATTGCAGAGGATCCAGCACTGATCCCTGTGATACACTGCTGGTAACTGGCCTCCAGTCTGAAAATTTTCCCTCCACCACCACCACCCTCTGTCTTCTATGAGACAGCCAGTTACTTATCCAATCAGCCAAATTTCCTTTTATCCCACACCTCCTTACTTTCTTCATGAGCCTACCATGAGAAACGTTATCAAACGCCTTACTAAAATCCATGCTCTGCCTTCATCTACACACTTAATTACCTCCTCAAAGAATTCTATCAAATTTGTGAGGCAAAACTTACCCCTCACAAATCCATGCCGAAAATCCCGGATTAAGATGCATCTTTCCAAATGGTCATAAATCATATCCGTCAGGGCTCTTTCCATTAACTTACCGACCACTGTAGTAAGACTAACTGGCCTATAATTACCAGGGTCATTCCTACTCCCTTTCTTGAAGGGAGGAACAACATTCACCACTCTTCAGTCCTCTGGCACAATCCCTGTGGACAGTGAGGACCCAAAGATCAAAGCTAAAGGCTCCGCAATCCCTTGCCTCCCAAAGTATCCTAGGATGTATCCCATCTGGCCCAGGGGACTTACTGACCCTCAGGTTTTTCAAAATTGCTATAACATCTTCTCTCAGAACATCTACCTCCTCCATCCTCTATCAGCCTATATCACACTCTCATCCTCAAAAACATGGCCCATCTCCTTAGTGAACACTGAAGAAAAGTATTCATTCTACGCTTCAACTACCTCTTCTGACTCACTGCACAAGTTACATAAGAACATAAGAACATAAGAAATAGGAGCAGGAGTAGGCCATCTAGCCCTTCGAGCCTGCCCCGCCATTCAATAAGATCATGGCTGATCTGTCGTGGCTCAGTTCCACATTCCCGCCCTCTCCCCATAACCCTTAATCCCCTCGCTTATCAAAAACCCATCAACCCGCGTCTCAAAAATATTTAGCGAGGCAGCCTCCACCACTTCAACGGGCAGAGAATTCCAGAGATTCACCACCCTTTGAGTGAAGAAGTTCCTCCTTAACTCCGTTCTAAACCGCCCCCCCTTTATCTTGAGGCTGTGCCCCCTAGTCCTACTATCCTTTCTGAGCAGGAAGAGTCTCTCCACCTCTATCCTATCCATCCCATTCATCATCTTATATGTCTCAATGAGATCTCCCCTCATTCTTCTAAACTCTAACGGGTACAAGCCTAGTTTATTCAGCCTCTCCTCATAGCTCAACCCCCTCAACTCCGGTATCAGCCTAGTAAACCTCCTCTGCACTCCCTCCAAGGCCAAAATATCCTTGCGTAAGTGCAGCGACCAAAACTGCACACAGTACTCCAGCTGCGGCCTCACCAATGCCCTATACAGCTGCAGCAAGACCTCCCTACTTTTATCTTCAATCCCCCTCGCTATGAAGGCCAGCATCCCATTCGCCTTCCTGACCACCTGCTGCACCTGCAGGCTGGGTTTTTGCAACTCATGCACAAGGACCCCGAGGTCCCTCTGCACCGTCGCCTGCTGCAGTTTTTCGCCACGTAAGTAATAGTCCTTCCTACCATTATTCCTACCAAAGTGGACCACCTCGCACTTGCCAACATTAAATTCCATTTGCCAGTTCCTGGCCCATTCGCCCAGCCTATCTAGATCCTTCTGCAGACTCTCTACACCCTCCGCACAATTTGCCGTTCCACCAATCTTGGTGTCATCAGCAAATTTCGACACCATACACTCGGTTCCCTCCTCCAGATCATCTATATAAATGGTAAATAGCTGAGTTCCCACTACTATTCTTGACCAGCCCTAACCTCATCCTGGTCATTCTTTTATTTCTCACATAAGAGTAAAAAGCCTTGGGGTTTTCCTTTATCTGACCTGCCAAGGACTTCTCATGCCCCCTCCTAGCTCTCCTAAGCACTTTTTTTTAAACTCATTCCTAGCTACCTTGTAAACCTCAAGCGACCCAATTGAATCTTGTTTTTACATCCTTACATACGCTTCCTTTTTCCTCTTGACAAGACATTCAACCTCCTTTGTGAGCCATGGTTCCCTCACTCGGCCATTTCCTCCCTGCCTGATAGGGACCTACCTATCAAGGACACGCAGTATTTGTTCCTTGAACAAGCTCCACATTTTGTTTGTGCCCTTACCTAACAGTTTCTGTTCCCATCTTATGCTCCCTAATTCTTGCCTAATCGCATCATATTTACCCCTGCCCCAATTATAAATCTTGCCCTGCCATGTGACCCTACCCCTTTCCATTGCAGTAATGAAGGACACCTTCAATTGTGGTCACTATCTCCAAAGTGCTCTCCCACAAACAAATCTAACACTTGGTCGAGTTCATTACCCAGTATCGAGTTCAATTGGGCCCCATTTCTTGTCGGCTTATCCACATATTGTGTCAGGAAACCCTCCTGCACACTCTGTACAAAAAGTGCCCCATCCAAACTATTTGACCTATAAAATTCCAATCAATATTTGGAAAGTTAAAGTCACCCATGATAACTACCCTGTCACCTCCACACCTATCCATAATCTGTTTTGCCTTTTCCTCCTCCACATCTCTATTACTATTCGGGGGCCTATAAAAAACTAACAACGTGACTGCTCCTTTCCTATTTCTAATTTCAGCCCATATTACCTCAGTAGGCAGATCCCCCTTGAAATGCCTTTCAGCAACCATTAAACTATCCTTGATTAACAATGCTACTCCTCCACCTCTTTTACTGCCTTCCCTACTCTTACTGAAATATCTATACCCCAGAACTGCCAACAACCATTCCTGTCCCTGTTCTAACCAGCTCTCCGTAATAGCCACAACATTATAGTCCCAAATATCAATCCACGCTCCAAGTTCACCTACCTTATTCCGGATGCTATTAGATCCATGGGTGGCTATTTTTCAAAATTCTTTGGACTCAGGACTGGTTCCTGCACATTGGAGGGTAGTTAACATAAGCCCACTATTCAAAAAGCAGGTAGAGAGAAAACAGGGAACTATAGACCAGTGAGCCTAATGCTGGGACTGGGGAAGTTGCTAGAATCCATTATCAACGATTTCATACCTTAGCATTTGGAAGGCAGTAGTATAATCAGACAATGTCAGCATGGATTTACAAAAGGGAAATCACGCTTGATGAATCTATTGGATTTTTTTGACAATGTAACTAATAGAGCTAACTGAGGAGAACCAGTGGATGTGGGTTATTTAGACTTGCAGAAGGCTTTCAACAATGTCTCACATAATAAAGTACTATGTAAATTTAAAGCACATGGGACTGCAGGTAATGCCTTGAAATGGATAGAAAGCTGGTTAGCAGATAGAGGCAAAGAGTTGGTATAAATGAGTCTTTTTCTGATTCAGTGACTTTTCACAGGGATCTGTGCTAGGACCCCAATAGTTCACATTATACATAAATGATCTGGAAGAGGGAAGTGAATGTATTATCCCCAAAATTGCAGATGATGACAAAGTTGGGTGGGAGGAGACGAGGATGCAGAGATGCTTCAGGATTTGGACAGGCTGTGTGTGGGGCCATCTGCATGGCAGATACAGTATAATGTGGATAAAAGTGAAGTAATCCATTTGGTAGCAATAATAGGAAGACAGATTATGACATGATTGGGAGAGATGAATACTCAAGGAGACCTTGGAGTCCTCATGCATCAGTGGTTGAAAGTAAGCGCACAGGTACAGCAGGCAGTAAAGGGAGCAAATGGTACATTGGCCTTCATAGCGAGAGGATTTGAGTATTGGGATAGGGATGTTTTGCTGCAATTGTATTAGGGCGTTGGTGAGACCACATCTGGAATGTGCAGTTTTATAGTGTCCTTATCAAAGGAAAGATGTTCTTGCTCAGGGAGGGAGTACAGCAAAGGTTTACCAGGCTGATTCCTGGGATTGCAGGTCTGTCATATGAGGAGAGACTAAGTCAGATCACTGGAGTTTAGAAGTGTCAGAAACTTATAAAATTCTAACAGGGTTAGACAGGTTAGATTCAGAAAGAATATTCCCAATGGTGGGGGAGTTCAGAACTAGAGGTCATAGTTTAAGGATAAGGGGTAAACCTTTTAGGACTGAGGTGAGGAGAAATTTCTTCACCCATAGGGTGGTGAATGCGTGGAATTCACTACTGCAGGAATTAGTTGAGGCCAAAACATTGTCTGATTTCAAGAAGAAGTTAGATATCGCTCCTGGGGCTAAAAGGATTTAAGGGATATGGGAGAATGGTGGATCAGCATATTGAATTCAATGATCAGCCACGATCAAAATGAATGGCAGAGCAGGCTTGAAGGGCCGAATGATCTATTCCTGCTTCTAATTTCTATGTTTCTATGCAAATTGAATTATAACCTGCTCATATGTTAGGATGCCATCCCAGGAATCAGCCTGGTAAACCTTTGCTGTACTCCCTCCCTGAGCAAGAACATCTTTCCTTTGATAAGGACACTATAAAACTGCACATTCCAGATGTGGTCTCACCAACGCCCTAATACAATTGCAGCAAAACATCCCTATCCCAATACTCAAATCCTCTCGCTATGAAGGCCAATGTACCATTTGCTCCCTTTACTGCCTGCTGTACCTGTGTGCTTACTTTCAACCACTGATGCATGAGGACTCCAAGGTCTCCTTGAGTATTCATCTCTCCCAATCATGTCATAATCTGTCTTCCTATTATTGCTACCAAATGGATTACTTCACTTTTATCCACATTATACTGTATCTGCCATGCAGATGGCCCCACACACAGCCTGTCCAAATCCTGAAGCATCTCTGTATCCTCGTCTCCTCCCACCCAACTTTGTATCAGTGAACCTACCTTGAAGGCCTGCTAAGATAAATATCAGAAGCTTTCTTTACTCGATTGTTCTTCTGCTGCCTCTATTTCTCCAAGTTCCTCTCCATTCCTCATTTGTCAGAGCTTTGTAATATCCCTTCTGGAAGTCCTGCTGGAAGTCCCATTCCAAGGCTGGAGGATGGCCTTCACACTACCTGATGTTCATCTTCCTCTGCCAACCAGCTGTCACATTTTTCCAGAAATGGGTTCCAGCAGATAAATGATGAGAGGTTTCCAACCTACAGGCCCACATAATATTGCCATCACTCCCGCCTCAAATTAAATTTGGCCTTGAAAGTCACCTGGTTATGACAGAACACAGTCACAGAGTTCTGAGTATTATCATTTCAGTTTAGTAGTTGAACCTGAACAAATGGATTGTGTAAACATTTGTGTATACTGGTACCACCTGGTTATTCAAATGAATCCCGACTTTTCTCACTCCTCGGTTGATCGTAACAGGGTTTTCCAATTTAAGAGGATGTACATGCCAAATCTTTAAGTTTTTAAACTGTTAATACACTATCATCATAAAATAACCAATCAGGCAGGATTTCTTTGTGGAGGGTTGTTTTTCAAACTAGAGACCTGCAACCAGCAGCGTGCCTCAGGGATCGGTGCTGGATGCACTGTTATTTGTTATTTATACTAATGATTTGGATGAGAATTTAGGAGGTATAGTTAGTAAATTTGCAGATGACACCAAGATTGGTGGTATCGTGGACAGTGAAGGTGGTTATCTGGAATTGCAACAAGATCTTGAACAATTGAGCCAGTGGGTTGATGAATGGCAGATGGAGTTTATTTAGATGGTAGATCAAATCGGAGCAGGACCTATTCAGTTAATGGTAGGGTGTTAGGAAAGTTATAGAACAAAGACATCTAGGAATATGGGTTCATAGCTCCTTGGAAGTGGAGTCACAGGTGGACAGGCACAAGGCATTCAGCATGTTTGGTTTCATTGGTCAGAACATTGAATACAGGAGTTGGGGTGTCTTGTTGAAGTTGTACAAGATTTGTAATGAATGCTGTATACAGTTCTGGTCACCCTATTATAGAAAGGATATTATTATACTAGAAAGAGTGCAGAAAAGATTTACTAGGATGCTACTGGGATTTGATGGTTTGAGTTATAAAGAGAAGGTGGATAGACTGGGACTTATTTGCCTGGAGCTTAGGATGCTTACGGGTGATTTTATACAGGGTTATAAAATAATGAGGGATATAGACCAGCTAGATAGTCAATATCTTTTCCCAAAGGTAGGGGAGTATAAAGCTAGAGGACATAGGTTTAAGGCAAGAGGGGAGAGATACAAAAGAGCAAGAGGGGCAATCTTTACACTCAGAGGGTGGTGAGTAGCTGAAATGAACTGCCAGAGGCAGTAGTAGAGGCGGGTACAATTTTGTCTTTAGAAAGCATTTAGAAAGTTACATGGATAAGATGGTTATCAGGGGATATGGGCCAAACGTGGGCAATTGGGACTTGCTTAGTGGTAAAAACTGGGTGGCATGGAAAGGCACTTGGGCCTGTTTCCATGAATGTAAGCATGACTCTTCTACTTTACCAAGAAAGAGATGAGATTTTCTCTTACAGCCTGAGTAAAATAATATATGGAATACCAATTCTCACAAATATGCATTAACTCAAACAGCCCTCAAATACAGATTACAGAGTGAGGAAGGATAGGTTGATCAAATTAGAGCCCATTGGATTTTATATGACACCATCAGACAGGTGTGTTTTCAGGTGAGTGGCATGTAAAATAGATCAGCTGACTGGCCCACTATCTTCCCACTTACCCTTGAGCTTATCTCCATAATATGCTAGGTGGGCACGTGCTGAAACAGCCATTTACATAAGAACATAAGAAATAGGAGCAGGAGTAGGCCATCTAGCCCTTCGAGCCTGCCCCGCCATTCAATAAGATCATGGCTGATCTGTCGTGGCTCAGTTCCACTTTCCCGCCCTCTCCCCATAACCCTTAATCCCCTCTCTTATCAAAAACCCATCAACCCGCGTCTTAAAAATATTTAGCGAGGCAGCCTCCACCACTTCAACGGGCAGAGAATTCCAGAGATTCACCACCCTTTGAGTGAAGAAGTTCCTCCTCAACTCCGTTCTAAACCGTCCCCCTTTTATCTTGAGGCTGTGCCCCCTAGCCCTACTGTCTTTTTTGAGCGGGAAGAGTCTCTCCACCTCTATCCTATCCATCCCATTCATCATCTTATACGTCTCAATGAGATCTCCCCTCATTCTTCTAAACTCTAACGAGTACAAGCCTAGTTTATTCAGCCTCTCCTCATAGCTCAACCCCCTCAACTCCGGTATCAGCCTAGTAAACCTCCTCTGCACTCCCTCCAAGGCCAAAATATCTTTGCGCAGGTGCGGCGCCCAAAACTGCACACAGTACTCCAGCTGCGGCCTCACCAATGCCCTATACAGCTGCAGCAAGACCTCCCTACTTTTATATTCAATCCCCCTCGCTATGAAGGCCAGCATCCCATTCGCCTTCCTGACCACCTGCTGCACCTGCAAGCTGGGTTTTTGCGACTCATGCACAAGGACCCCGAGGTCCCTCTGCACCGTCGCCTGCTGCAGTTTTTCGCCCCGTAAGTAATAGTCCTTCCTACCATTCTTCCTACCAAAGTGGACCACCTCACACTTGCCAACATTAAATTCCATTTGCCACTTCCTGGCCCATTCGCCCAGCCTATCTAGATCCTTTTGCAGACTCTCCACACCCTCCGCACAATTTGCCGTTCCCCCAATCTTGGTGTCATCAGCAAATTTCGACACCCTACACTCGGTTCCCTCCTCCAGATCATCTATATAAATGGTAAAAAGCTGAGGCCCCAGCACCGACCCCTGGGACACTCCACTAGTTACCATCCGCCAATCCGAATAGCACCCATTGACCCCCACTCTCTGCCTCCTATTTGACAACCAATCCTCTATCCACGCTAACACCCTACCCCCAACTCCATGTCCCTTGACTTTCTGCAATAACCTCTTGTGAGGTACTTTGTCAAACGCCTTCTGAAAATCTAGAAAGACCACATCCACCGGCTCTCCTCTATCCACCGCCCTAGACACATCCTCATAGAACTCCAGTAAATTTGTCAGACACGACTTCCCTTTAATGAAACCGTGCTGCGTCTGCTCTATCAAGCAATTCCCTTCAAGATGCCTCGCAATTTCCTCCTTAATGACAGATTCTAACATTTTACCTACCACAGACGTTAAACTAACCGGCCTATAATTCCCCGCCTTTTGCCTGTCACCCTTCTTAAACAACGGCGTAACATTAGCCGTTTTCCAATCATCCGGCACTTCCCCAGAATCCAGCGACGTCTGGAAAATAACCACCAAGGCATCCACTATCACCTCCGCCATTTCTTTCAGAACCCTCGGATGCATTCCATCCGGTCCTGGGGACTTGTCCACAATCAGCCCCTCCAGTCTGTCGAGCACCGCCTCTCTAGTAACAGTAATGTCATTAAGACCCTCCAGTCTTACCACCTTTCCATCGCTAACACCCGGCAAATTATTCACGTCCTCCTCCGTGAAGACAGAAACAAAAAAGTTATATCCCCATCCCCTACCACTAGGTCCCCTTTCTCATCCTCTAAAGGACCAACATTCACCCTAGCCAGCCTCTTCCTTTTTATATATTTATAAAAACTCTTGCTATCCTTTTTTATATTAAGCGCTAGCCCAGCTTCATAGTTTCTCCCACCCTTCTTTATCAACTTCTTTGTCAATCTTTGTTGACATTTAAACCTCTCCCAATCCTCTTCTCGCCCACTACTCTTAGATACTCTAAATTCCTCTGCTTTTAATTTAACACTTTCCTTCACCTCCTTCGTTATCCACGGCTTATTACCTCTCCTCCTACTGTCCTTTTTGACCATCGGAATAAATTTCTGCTGAGCACCAAGAAAGATCTCCTTAAAGATCCTCCACTGCTCCTCAACAGACCCTCCCTCCAACACGCTCCCCCAGTCCACATTCGCCAATTCTTCTCTCATCCTACCGTACTCCCCTCTATTCAAAGGACGCGTGTCCAGGAACCCACTTTCTCCTCCTCCATCTGCACCAGAAACTCCACCATACAATGATCATTCTCCCCAAGAGGATCCTTCACCACGAGGTCCCTAATTCTACCCGCCTCATTACATAGCACCAGATCCAAGATAGCTCGCTCCCTCATCGGCTCCAACACACACTGTCCGAGGAAACTATCCCGGCAGCATTCCAAGAACTCTTCCTCGAGCCCCCCGCGTCCAACATGGGTCGACCAATCAATATGCAGATTGAAATCCCCCATAACTACGGCCGTCCCATTCCTGCACGCCGCACTTATTTGCGCGTTAACAACCCGCCCCACCTCCAGATCATTATTCGGGGGCCTATAGATGACACCCACCAGCGTCTTCCTCCCTTTGCTGTTCCTAATCTCCACCCACAACGATTCCACCCTCTGCTCCTTGGCTCCAATATCATCCCTTGCTACCACCGTGATGCTATCCTTAATCAGCAGAGCTACGCCCGCCCCCCCCCTTTTCCCTCCTGCCTATCCTTCCTAAACACTTGATAGCCCTGTACATTCAGCTCCCAGTCCCTGTCACCCTGCAGCCACGTCTCTGTAATGGCCACCAGATCGTATCCATTTGTGTCGATCTGCGCCACCAGCTCATCCAGCTTTATTCCGAATGCTTCGTGCATTCAGATAAAGCGCTTTCATCCCAGCCTTCACCTGGACCCTATTTGCCGTAACGCCACCAACCATACTCACGCCCCCTACTCCCTCTATTATTGGGACATCCTCGTTTGCTCGCCATAAGTAAATAAATAAGGTTCATTTATGCTTTTTTTTAATGAGCCTATTGACTTGAATAATACGTTGCCCAAGCCATTAAACAGTAGAAGTGGATAGACAATTTTAAGTTCCGGCTTGCACAAAGATGGGAAGGAAGAGGAAGCACCTCATTCAGGGGTTGCCCAGCATACATCAGGGACACCCCTAAAAGATGTAACTCCCCTTCCTTGACAAAGCACAGCCTCCCAAACCCCGCTACTCCTTCCTAGAGCTCTGAAATTCCTTCCTGCCCTAAAATCCTGGGACTTACCTTCTCAGAGCAGCCATGTTCCTCTTCAGACATTTTCCTGCAGTCCTGGCTGTGCCCACGACACAGCTGTGGTGCTGCCGGGAGTGACTGAGCTGCCAGCCAATGGATTGGAAAGCAGCTCTTGATGGCAGCACTTCCTCTTGAGTGAGAGCAGAAGATGCAGCCGGTTACTTCAGTTGCCCCTCTGGAGGCAGTGGTGTTGAACAGAACATCTGTTTGTAGTAGGTATGCCTCTAGTTCAGCTCAAGGCTGTTGTTCATATATTCCAAAAGTTAGCTTGATTAACTCATGTCTGCAAAGTTACATTAGATATTGTCTCATGGTTCAAGTGATTAGATTTCATGTCCTGCCTCCAACAGTTGAACCACAGGTGTTTGCCTTATGCCTTGCTAATGGCACAGGAGATAGGGTCTTTCACATTCCTCGGGAGTTTATTGTCTTTGTGGGGTCTTTCCAGACCCGACGTTTTCTTTCCAATGAAGTGAAATGGGGATGCACAATGATGCAAACTGGGCAGCCATTTTTTGGCAATGATTTCTGGTCATCCTTTTTGGACTGTTATTTTTAAAAGCATATTCTTAAAAATTCAAGTCCAAATCACTGCTTGAAATAAGAACATCCTTGTGACAATAAAAAAAATCAGAAATTAGACTCCTTGCAGGCCAGTGGAATTTTTTTCTATTGTGGAACTCAAAATGATGGTCATGTAGAACACCACAGATCATGAAATGTGTACACCTACAGTTTACACTCGCATGCTTCTGAATCATTATCAGCCTGAAACCTATACTGATACAGACCTAGTGAAAACAACATTTATTCAACATCCAGAATGTGTGTGGTTTGTATTATCAAATGGGGGTTGGATTTTAGCAGACTTTGAGCCCAGCTGACCATAAAAAGGGCATATACATTTCAAAAATGTGGTGGGATTACTAGTACTGTAGATTAAAGGCAAAATGTGTCAGACACTGTTTCTTGCCGAATGGTTAACAAAAGCAGCTTTATCCCTTTTTTTGATAGGCAAAATAAACAATAGTCAGTTTAAAACAAGACAAAACTTAGGATGCACTCTTCAAATCCAACCTGCAACATTTCAGAAGGTCATTTTGTTTGCAGCAGTAAAGTGCTGCCAAGCTGGCTTCCTTTTCCCTTGTGTTACCATGGAAACTGAATATAGCCATTCGCAAGAATTAATTGCTTTAAAATGTGAAAGCCAGCATACAGCCAGGACCAAGTGTTCCTCACCTGCATTGTGGCGTGCAACATATCCCAGTGCCCAAGCTGCTGCTTCCTTCACTCCTGGATCAAATTCCTCCAGGCAGATCACCAATGCATCCAGTGCCCCACAATCCACCACCGATTGGGCTAGCTGAGGAGAGTGTTTAGCCACGGCTCTCAACACAAAGGCTGCAGCTTTCTTGTAGAAACGCTTCATGAAAATAAAAGTATTTGATAACGTGTTTATCCATATAAAGCTTTGTGGTGCCTAATTTTAGTAGCTTTCTCATGGTTCTGTATAATGTTTTTTATTCTTTCACGGGATGTTGACGTTATTCATACTTTTGTCTCCCATCCTTTGAACTGGGTGGCTTACCACTTCACAGGGCAGTTAAGAGTCACGTGTAGGTCGGACTACATAAGGAAAGCCTTTGGCTTTCAGAAAGGACATTAATGAACCAGATGGGTTTCACAACAATCAATGAGTTTCACGGTAACTGAGGTTAGCCTTCAATTACAGACTTTATTTCCAGACTCCAATTGCTGTGGTGGGATTTGAACCCATGTCCTAAGTGCAGTCATCAAGGCCTCTGGATTACTAGTTACATTACATTACTACTATGCTACGTTTCCCCCTGTGCACCATGATAACAACAATTAAATAAAAGCATCTGCAGTATTTTGCTTTTATTTGAGAACCAGTGGATGTGGTTCATTTAGACTTTTGACAAGATCTCACATTGGCAGATTACCATGTCACATTAAAGCACATGGGATTGCAGGTAGTATCATGATATGGATTGAAAGCTGATGAGCAGCAAGGAAGCAAAGAGTTGGCATAAATGGGTATTTTTCTAATTGGCAGGCAGTGACTAGTGGGGTTCCAGAGGGATCTGTGCTAGGACCCCAACTGTTCATGTAACATATTAATGATTTGGAAGAGAAAACTAAATGTATCATTTGCAAATTTGGTGATAATACAAAGTTGGATGGGAAGGTCAGCTGTGAGGAGGATGCAGAGATGCTTCAGCATGATTTAGACAGGACAAGTGTGCATATGCATGGCAGATGCAGTATAATTTGGATAAATGTGAAATCATCCACTTCGGTAGCAAACATAGGAAGACAGGTTATTATTTCAATGAGTGTAAATTGAGAGAGGTGGACACTCAATGAGACCTTGGTGTCCTCATGCATCAATTGCTAGAAGTAGGCATGCAGGCAAGCATGCAGAAAAGGTAAAAGAGGATTTGAGTAGAGGGATAGGGGTGTTTCACGGCAATTGTGTAGGGCATTAGTGAGGCCACATCTGGAGTATTATGTGCAGTTTTGGTGTTCTTATCTGAGGAAGGATGTTCTTGCTATGGAGATAGTTTACCAGGCTGATTCCTGGGGTGGCATATGAAGAGAGACTAAGTTGGTTAAGGTTGTATTCATTGAAATTTAGAAGAGTGAGAGGGGATCTCATAGAAATTTCTAAAATTCTAACAGGATTAGATTCAGAAAGAATGTTCCCAGTGGTGGGGGAGTCCAGAACTACGAGTCATAGTTTGAGGTTAAGGGGTAAACCATTTATAATTGAAATGAAGAGAAATTTCTTCACCCAGAGAGTGGTAAATGTGTGGAATTCACTACCACAGAAAGTAGTTGAGGCCAAAATATTGTGTGATTTCAAGAAGAAATTAAATATAGCTCTTGGGGCTAAAGGGATCAAGGGATATGGGGGAATATTGAATTTGATGGTCAGCCGTGATCAAAATGAATGGAGGAGCTAGCTCAAAGGGACAAATGGCCTACTCCTGCTTCTTTTTTCTATGTTTCTAGGTTTCTATGATTGGCTGCATTTGGAAGGAAGTACCATCTTGCAGAACTGTCAGCCAATCAGGTGGGGCAGCATGGTGGTAAAGTGGTTAGCACTGCTGCCTCACAGCGCTAGGGACCTGGATTCAGTTCCAGCCTTGAATGATTGCCTCTGTGGAGTTTGCACATTCTCCCTGTATCTGCTTAGGTTTCTCCAGGTGCTCCAGTTTCCTCCCACAGTCCAAGGATGTGTAGGTTAGGTGGTTTGGCCATAGTAAATTGCCCCTTAAGGGGATTAGCAGAGTAAATACATGGGGTTACTTGGAGAGGGCCTAGGTGGGATTATTGTCAATGCCGGCCCATTGGGCCAAATGGCCTGATTAGCCGACAGCACACCAGCCCATCCAGGCACAGTGCTGCAGTGGCTGGAAGAGGTATTGCAATGTCATGCCTGAGACTAAGCTGTGGTCCTGGGGACAAGAGGGTAGGGGATATCCTGAGGGATCACGAGAGGACGATCTCGCTGTAAGCCAATGGGAGAGGAAGAAACAGAGGTCTATGGTCAATGAGAGGAGAGCACCCATTAGTTTGAAGGGGCCTTCCAATAACTCCCTGCCTGAGATCGAGGGCGAGAACATTTTGGGTCTCCCACCCTCAGTCATCAGATGCCTGCCAGCCTGAAATTCGATGATGGGTGGGAAAAGACCTTAACTGGCCATTCAGTTGCCACTTACGGACATTAATGGGGCATGGGTGGGCCTCCCATTTCAGTTTCTGTCTGCCCCACTGTAAAATTATGTCAGGGTTAGGCAGGACCCCAGAGGGAACCCCATCCATACTATTTTGTTCTCCCTCTGCCAGTTTTTTTTTATCAAGTCTGTACATGGGCAAACACTGGCAAAACTGCTGATATAATTACATCACATTCATCCATCATTTCCACTTTGTTAAAGATCTAAACGTAAACATCACCAAATGAAAATTACATTGCAAAGGTTTGGATTACAGCTGACAAATTATCTGCTGCTGCATAGGCATTGTAAGTCTGCCAATGTGGTAGCTCTGAAGAAAAGTTTTAAGAACAGACTAATCATGACTGTTCTTTTCATTAAATTTTCTTTCCTTATGTAATGCAACACAAACACCATTGTATGAAAAGATAAAGTAACTGGAGCTTTCAAGATGTGACCAGAAACTACAATGAGCAGAACAAAATGTGAATCGCCATATTAATTACCTGGAAGTTAAACTGAATAAACCTTGTGGCACCTACTCATAAATAATCAGTGGATTTTAATATACACTGACATATCCTTCCCCTTTTGAAAAAATTAATACAATTTTTATTTTAAAATATGCACCTGACAACAACAAGTGAAAAATTATGTTCTTGAAATATACAAAAATGGCAATTTAATAAGCTTTTTCTCTAAACAGGTTTGAAATAATGTGTCATCACTGTAATCATCAACTTTAAAGTCAGGAAGGTAGTTTTGCCCAAGGGACAAACAGATTGCTTGCATGTGCAGCTAAACTCTACATGAACTGGCTAATTAGCTTCCTTCACTTGCCCTCAGTCACTAAAGTATGATAGGCCTTTTGTGACCTCACGCTAATCTGCTGGTGCCCTCAATGATCCCAGCTAACCACTGTCTCACAGCTGCCTGACAAACTAAAAGCCAATGTGCAAAGCCTCCTTGGTGTAGGCAATTTATGCTGTTTTTAAATGGGATCCCTTCAGTAGGAGAAAAAAATATACAAGACTAGCTCACAGTTGGAATACAAATCACTATGGCATATGCAATTACATTTATTTTAATAGATGCTTTCACTCTTCTAAGTAATGAGAAACTGTGGAACTCTATCTTTATGATTTTGCCAATATTATCTCTTTTTTGATCTCAGTATAAAGGAAATATGAGGTCTTACATTTTGTTCCGCCAATGAATACACAAGCTGCGGAAGAATGTCTCCCTTAACAACAGCCTCAGCCAGATCATCATTGTAATTAGCTAGACGTCCCAGTGCCAAAGCTGCTGTCTGCTGAATGTTTGGAACCACATCTAGTAAGAGGGGCCTCAAAAGAGACATCACACCTATGAGAGAGGAAAAAGGATGATTATATATTTTAGTTTTATTCCACAATACTGTGATTTAGAAAGCAACTGCTTTTTAAATCATGCTTGTTCAGTCTTTTTATCAGTTGTTTTCTGCTAGATGCAGACAGTATTAAAAATATATTTTAAAGAGAGAATAATATTCTAAGAAATAGCAAAAATATAAATGAATCAAAATGACAGCATCCATTATCAGTAGACATTAGTTCATTTGTTATCTTAATTTAAAAAGTACAAGAATGAGGGTTGTAATTTTCCACGAGAGGTATCTTATGCCATACTCTGACAACGGAGGTAAACCTTCTTTGTTACAAAAATGAAAAAGCAAAATACTGAAATCATCAACGTCATTTGTATTAATCAGATACTCACTGAATTACAAAAAACTTCCTTCAATTACAACAGAAAACCACTACTTCAAAGAATGACTGATACTGCTAATATTTCTTTTCCCATCCAGCACTGAAAAGTCACTTCCTATTAACTACACGTTCATCAATGTGACCAAGAGCAGCAATGTTTACACTATTTAAACTATCAAAATGAATTAAATTTTGACAAAAGGGAATTTAGTATTCTACTATTGTAGCAATAGAGTGAATGAGTCAGTTTGTTTATTTGATACATTTTAGCCTTTAGAAAACTGTATGAGTATTAATTGCAAATAAAAATATATATCACTATAAAAGATCTATCATAATAAATTTGCAACATCACACAAGAGAAAACTACTTAATTGGCCGCAAAGCTCTCCGGGAAAGTCCGAAGGTTGAGTGGGAGCAGCAATATATCAGATTTCACTTTATTGGCATACTTTTGTATAATAATAAGATTTACATTATCAAATTGCTTTGTAAATATTTACTGATGAAAAGTCTTAACTTGTATATATTATTGGGATGATTCATAAATTTTGGATTATGTTAAGAATCTTTTAAAGTTGGCATCCCCTTAAGTTCTAAAGATTGTCATGTAGCTTTAAGAAAGAACATGTGGAAACATGCATAGAAACATACTTAGAAGATTGAAGCACGAGTAGGCCATTCGGCCTTTGAGCCTGCTCCACCATTCATCAAGTCAATACCCTGATCCTGCCTCTCCTCCATATCTCTTTGACCCCCAAGAACTATATCTAATTTCTTCTTGAAATCACACAACATTTTGGCGTCAACTACTTTCCTTGGTAGCGAATTCTACAGACACACTACTACTCTCTGGGTGAAGGGATTTCAGTTCTAAAAGGTTATCCTCAAACTATGACTCCCAGTACTGGACTCCCCAACCATCAGGAACATTCTTTCTGAATCTACCATATCTAATCCTGTTAAAATTTTATAAGCTTCTAAGAGATCCCCTCTCACTCTTCTAAACTCCAATGAATATAATCCTAACCGATTTAATCCTGCCATTCCAAGAATCAGCCTGGTAAAACTTCACTGCACTCCCTCTATAGCGAGATCATCCTTTCTCAGGTAAGGGCACCAAAACTGCACACAGTACTCAAGATATGGCATCACCAACACCCTATTCAATTGCAGTGAAACATCCTTATGCCTATTCTCAAATCTTCTCGCTATGAAGCCCAACATACCATTAGTTTCCACTGGCGGGTGAAACTAGAACTAGGGGGCATAGCTCAAAACAAGGGAGGATATAGTTCTGAGTTGAGGGGGGTTGTGAATCTATGGAATTCCCTGCCCAGTGAAGGAGTTGAGGCTACCTCATTGCATGTTATTAAGGCAAAGATATATCGATATTTGAACAGTAAAGGAATTAAGAGTTATAGTGAGTGGGCGGGTAAGTGGAGCTGAGCCACGAAAAGATCAGCCAAGATCTTACTGAATGACGGAGAAGGCTCAAGAGGTCAGAAGGCCTATTCCTAGTTCTTACGTTCTTATGTCATAGTTGGGGTGTAATGGGAATGGGCATTAAAATCTCTCACTGTATTCTGTGCCCTGATCTTGGGATTTGATCTTTATTGGGGACAATGAACTTATGGCCTGAAAATGCAAACAACTCAGTTCCTTTTTGTGTTCGTACTTGCTTTTTGCTTGTCTTGTTTGGATTTTTAGATGCTTCAGGTTGGAAGGGACCGATTTTAGCAATGTCACCTTTTTGATGAATAAATTCCAAATTTAAGCACTAAAACCTGTTAACCTTAGCTACTCGAGCGATAGGCAAATTATGGAGAAATATTGCCTTTAACTTTACATGTTATTCAGAAAGCTCTATGTTATTATGTATCTATGTGGCTCATGAAGACAAAAAGCTTGAACAATCTTGGTCTTCCTATGGGAAGCTCTTATAATTATAACCATATAAAAAGTTGGCATAATCTTTCTGAATAGCAGTTTATCATAGAATCATAGAACAGAATCCCTACAATGCTGAAGGAGGCCATTCGGTGCATTGAGTCTACACCTACATCAAGCCCAGCAAGGCCCTATCTGGTAACCCCTGTTAGTCTCCTAGGGCAATTTAGCATGCCCAATTAACCTAACCCACACATCTTTGGAATGTGGGAGGAAATCAGAACACCCGGAAGAAACCTGTGCAGATATGTGGAGAACATGCAAACTCCACACTGACAGTGACCTGAGGCAGGATTGAACCTGGCGTTGTGAGGCAGCAGTGCTAAACATTCTGTCACCATGCTGCTCAAAAATAAGAGTTTCACGAAATAATTTTTAAAATCATTTTATGATACTTTCAAGTTGTAAAGTAAATACATCAGGGTTTTCACCCAGAATTATTTGTTTTTATGTTTCAAAAGCATTATGATCTCCATTTTCACCTGTGCACATATTTTCAATTATTGACAAAAATTATGTGATAATGGATAGTGAAGTGCAACTTCAATGGATTCCATTTTTGATCACTTAAAGGCAGCAGTGTTGATTTTACTCTGTATTACATCTAGAGTATCGCTATTTCCTAGGCTCTTTGAAGAGGTAAAAACTGCAGAGATCTTCTGTGAAGTTGAGTTTCTACTCCCTTTGCAAAATGTATACTTGCAGAAGTTTGGCAAAGCAAACATTGAAGTTGTAGGGGAATGAGGAAGGAGTAATGATACATTCCTCTTCCCTTATTTCTATTTGGCAGAGGCAAATAAGCTTTACAGTTTGGGTCACAGGATCTGAGAAGAACTAGGCAAAAAGTAGAAACACTAAAAGGTAAGCATCAAGATTAGTGCTCACAAATCTTTGGACTGAACTCTTCCAGCTGCTGTTTACAAACAGAGATAGACTCCTTGACAACAACTATTTCTGCTGTGGAGGAACATCAGACTAATGTAGATGATATGAATCTTGAACTGGAATCTGGATGTATTCCGGTTATTTGCACCAATGTTACACAGGGTAATGGGAGTGAAGGGGTCTGGAGAGAGGAAGGAAAACTGAACCCCATATCTCTGCCGAATATTATGCACGATGGTGTAGTGAAGATCACCACTGTTGAGGACTCAAGACCTGTATCACACAGGTTATATACATATATTGCTAAACTGCTGTGCCCATTTTGCCCATCAAGTATGCCTCACCCCCAAATCTCAGATGATTACAACTAAACTGCAATGTGACCAATGATGCCAAGCCTTTCAGCAGCTACCACCTCTTTACAAGTGTAAAAGTATTTATCCGATGAATGCCCCCTGCCTGTAAACATTTAACCTTAATTCATACAATTAATAATATACTTCCAGAATGTTCACATGATCTCCTCTCATCAATTGTTTAGTATCAAAATTATCATAACAGTAATTGACATTCTATTCAATTTTTTAATTAAATATTTCATTATTTTTTGATTTATTATTGTCACATGTATTGGGATACAGTGAAAAATATTGTTTCTTACGCACTATGCAGATAAACATACCATTCATAGAGTAAATGGGACAGTAAGTAGTCTCACAACACCCGATTAAAGTCCAACAGGTTTATTTGGTAGCACGAGCTTTTGGACTGTTGCGCCTTCATCAGGGGGGAAGGGAAGGAGAGTGTGTGGAGTATAGTTTCGCAGTTACAGACAAGGTGAAGAGTAAGATCAGCTTAATAAATGATAGATTCATTCAAAGGTCTGTGGCAGCAAGGAAGAAGCTATTCTTGAGTCAGTTGGTATTCCCAGACTTTTGTATCTTTTTCTCAGTGGAAGAAGGTGGAAGAGAGAATCTCCAGGATGTGTGGGACCCTTGATTGTGCTGGCTGTTTTTCTGATGCAGTGGGAAGTGTAGACAGAGTCAACAGATGGTTTGTGTGACGGACTAGGCTGCTTTCTCAACCTGTATTAATAGTTCAAATTCATTGGAGCTAAATATATTAATTTGCAGGGTCAATTTTTCAGATTAAATCTGTTACCAGCACATTTGTCATTTTTGTGTATTCCATTCTCTCTTACTCAAAGACCAGAGAACAGACATATGTAATGTTTCAATTTACAGTTACATGCATGACCCTTGTGGAGTAGAAATGTGTTTACATGCTGCTATGTATGAATTTTTACTCCTTATTGGTAGAGGTTGGAAAATAAAATGTAGTGTGCCCCAAATTTCTACTGTTTGCCTCCAGCAGCGGAAGCCTTCAGATAGCAACCCAAATTTGGAATGCAATCCCCATGGCTGAGCCACCATATTTCCCAAGGCCAGTTAGCTCAGTTGTTTTTGGCAAGCATGTGGTTCAGTATAATGTTGACAACAAGGTTTTGATTCCCATTCCAACCTTCATCCCCTTTCTGCCCTGAAGATGGAAAGTATTGCGAAACCACCACCGACAAATTACTGCAACAAAAACTGTTTATGTACATGGTAAAGAACAGGATTTCCAAACCTGCTGTCCAGGGAATATTGGAATTCAAATATCAATCAAGATATTGAATTTATTTGGATCTTGAAGAGGAGAATTGATTATTCTTATGTTGTACCTATTATTCAACTTGAAAGAAAATTGATTAATCTCCCACTGTTGGGTCGCAATATCTGAGAAAGACCAGGCAGCAAGTACATAGAGAAACTGAAAAATAAGCATGCTCACAAAGTTTTGGGGCTGCTCTCTTCCAGCGATAGACTCTTTAAAAACAGGTATTGTGCGCAGTCACTTTCAGCGTGCCCCAAACCAACATCCTTGCTCTTCTATTCTTATATTTGGAATCATTATCTATAAAGTTTATACTCATCTTCCATGTGTATAGCATTAAGAACCTCTATAATAATGAAAGTCAACATGCTTAAAATTTAGCATGAATATTGTCATTCCCCCTTAGGGAGACTACCAATGATGTTATCTGTGAAACTGGTTTTAAAATAACATATAAAGAGACACTTCCCTGACTGGTGCGCACCACAGGGACCACAGTGCATTATCAGCTCCAGATATATTATTTTAATTTGATAAATTTCAATTGAAATTTTGCTTTTGTTATGGTGCTCATTTAAAGGTCATTCTTTAGCTCATTCTTTAGCTTTCCGTAGTTAATTAGGTGTAATATTCTAAATATGTCGTGGTTATGATTTTTAATCAAAAAGAAAAAGATGTTTGTTACACACCGATATTCAAAATAACAACAGATTTATTGTAAGAGCTGTTGCCTGTGCGGAGTAAAAAATGAAACTAAAGCATGAGCCTGTGAAACACCACAACAACATTAATATCAAATCATGTGACTGGCTCTTAAAGCAATTATGCAATCACTTAAATATATAGCAATTAGTTACTTAGTTTTATTGGTTATGCTTAAAATAGTATAAGGAACACTTAGATGTTTCATTAATCAATTAGTTTATTTGATTTGACTCAAAGAGCATAAAGAGATACTTATTGACAGTAGTGGTGAGATGGCGTAGCAGAGTATAGAATAAAATAGAATACCTACATGCAGAAGGTCATTCGGCCCATGAAGTCTGCACCAACAACAATCCCACCCAGGCTCTAAGCCCATACTCCATGTATTTACCTTGCTAATCCCCCGACATGAAGTGATAATATAGCATGGCCAATCAACCTAACCCGCACGTCTTTGGAATGCGGGAGTAACCTAAAGGAAACCCTGATGACATGGGGAAAACATGCAAATTCTACACAGTCCCTCAGAATTGAATCCGGGTCCCTGGTGCTGTGAGGCTGATTTGTAATGTTTCACTTTGTGAATATATCTTAAACAGAATCAAGATTGACTTCTGGTCCCCTTGTTCACCAACTAGCTGTCAGAAGTTGAATTAACATGGTAGCAAAGAATAGTTGCCTAAAGGTGAATGTTGGAAACAGAGAATAATGGCTGGAAAAATAAATGCCAAGGTATGATTACCCACAGATGTTCTGACCAGTGGAATAATGAAGTGGATATGTGAACACAGGTTACATCCCTATCAAAGAGGAAATAAGGTATGGTATTGGCATTGTTGCTTCTTAACAAAAGTAAATTCAGAAGCAGAGTGCTTTGTGAGCTGGATTGCCCATCAATGAATTCTGAATTTTTCTATTCAGTTTCATGGATGAAATTTCCAGAAAGATGACCTACTGGATACATATGAGCCACGGTAAGATTTTGAAAGTCCATGAAGGAATATACCATGGGAGACTTTAATAGATTGTATAAAACAGTGCAGAAATTTAATTTAGATATTCTCTGTTCAGTGCTCACATTTAAGTTGCTGGATTGTGCCAAGGTGTCATACATGATAGCTCATGATCTGAACGGGGGTTCACTTCTTGGAAAGAAGTTTTGGATCAGTTGTCTGTTGCCTCAAATATTCTTGGAAAAGCATTTATTTCCAGCAGCTTTGATGGCACAAATGGGACATTCTACATTATCAGAAAGGATGGAGGACTCAATGACATCACATTTTGAGATCATCCAGGTTCTGGACACAGGTACTTGCACAAGAGCTACAGACAGAAGGAATGAGGATGAAAACACTTTAGCAGAGCTGAGTACTAAGCATATGACAGGATTAGACAGCAATGGTAGGTGAATGAACTCCAGGAAGCCCAAGTTACAGTTATCAGATACTTCCAATGTGATTCAAAATGTCTTTCTTTGATGAGCTGACGAAAGCAAAACAGCAGGATCCTCAAAGTGATACATGACACAGAAAATGTGGAGGTTCAGTATGATCATAGTGATAATTCCAGAGGAAATGCCCTAGACAAGAAATTAAGTCTGACGATAAGTGTATTAGGAGTGGATTCATTTTTCTTATTTGTTAATGGGATGTGGACAGTGCTAGCTAGGCAGCATTCATTGCCCTTTCCATGAGAAGCTGGTATTAAGCCACTTCCTTGAACTCCTGCAGTCTTTGTGGTGTATGTGCACCTAGCAATGTTAGGAAGAGAGTTCCAGGATTTTGACCCAGCAACAGTGAAGGAATGGCAATAAAGGGCAGTGAAAGAATGATTCTAAATCAGGATGATGTGCGACTTAGGGGGAAACTTGCAAACAGTAATATTCCCACACATCTGCTGTCCTTGTCCTTCAAGGTGGTAGAAGTTGCAGATTTGGAAGGATCTGTCAAAGAAGCCTTGGCGAATTGTTGCAGTGCGTTTGTAGATTGTACACACTGCTGCCAAAATACTCTGGTATATCAACACTAATAAAGTAGTTTACTCCAGCCATTTTGCATGGAATCATCACTCTTTTGCAGTGTTAGGTAGTGATTATACCTCAAAATTATGCGGAGCAAATTGGCTTAAGTATTACCTAGATTCATTTAATGGTGAGGATCAATGTGATGTTAAGAAGTATGAAAGTTCTACTTCTTTCAGAGTCAGGGATGATGATCACATCAAGGTCATTCCAGACAAAACAGCTGCAGTAAGTCAATGTCTTAATACTGATATTATTTTTAGTGATAGCTTGCACGAAAAAGACACAAATGAAACTGGACATGGAGCATGATAAAACAATCGTTTCTGGAAATCATAGAATTTTTCAGCACAGGAGGCAGCCATTCGGCTCACTGCGTCTGCACTGGTTCCCAAAAGAACTACCCAGCTGGTCCCATTCTCCAGCCCTATCTCCATAACTCTCTAATTTCATCACTTTCAAATATGTTATCCAGCTCTCTTTTGAAATCTCCTATGAAATCCACCTCCACCATTCTCCCACGTAGCACATTCTAAACCCCAACAACTCTCTGAGAAAATAAGTTTCTCCTCATCTCACTTTTAGCTCTCTCACTGACACACCAACTCATGGAAACAGAATATCTTCTCTACCCTGTCAAAATTGTTCATAATTTTGAACACTTGCATAAGGTCACCTCTTAATCGTCTCTATTCCAAGGAGAGAGTAAGCCCAATTTCTCTAATCTTTCCTTGTATCTAAAATGCCTTGATTTGGTAAACTGCAGGTTCACTGACTTGAAAATGTGGCAGTTGAGCAACTGAGCAGTACAGTGATAAAGAAGAAGGGCTAAAAGAGCTGACAAGCCCTTAACAAAACCTAACGTTTCTAACAAGTGTTAAAAAAAAGACAGATGATCAGAGGGGCAAAAAGAAAACAGTCTTAAAGTCGCTGAGTCAATTTTCTCATTCATGTCAAAGATGAAAAATTTTGCTAAAGGATGCGAGGTGGTTCATGAGTAATATATAGGCTTATCAAAGAGATTAGTGCAAATTAATCAGGGGGCACCCTACTGTGAGCCTTCCATTGACATGTGACTTTTATGAGGTAGGTGCTCTGGATCTAAAGGTATGGGGCAGGGATATTGTTACTTTAATTTTATATTTTATATACAAAGCACTGGGGCAATCAAATTTACCCTTTCTATAATAAAACATGGCAACGGGCGACTATGAATTTTTGGAGAAATGAACAGGGACCAGATGTGGGGCAAAGGCTAAGCTTTGAAGTGATAATGGGGGACAATTTGCCAATGACGAGTGTAGAGACCTGTGAAAACATGAACATTATGTTTATGAATACCATAGCTCTAAGTCCTTTCAGCAACGAACTCCAAAATGAATTATGTGGTGATAGATGAAATATTGCATAAAATCATATCAGATCAACTGCAAGTTGACAATTGTATCAACATGGGCAGGTCACGTAAAGAATTTGCTTCAGATGGCTGGAGGATTTGGTCCTTATCAAACTCAAGAAGAGCTTCTTCCCTGCTGCCATCAGACTTTTGAATGGACCTACCTCACATTAAGTTGATCTTTCTCTACACCCTATCTATCACTGTACACTACATTCTGCACTCTCTCCTTTTCTTCTCTAGGAACGGTGTGCTTTGTCTGTATAGTGCGCAAGAAACAATACTTTTCACTGTATACTAATACATGTCACAATAATAAATCAAATCAAAATCCCAAATTATTTTCTGTGCTGGGTGATAGTACACCTTTCCTGGAGGAGACTACTATCAGTTCCATTATTATCCTGCACAGGGGTGGCACATTGGCAAAGTGGTTAGCAGTGCTGCCTCACAATGCCAGGGACCTGCGTTCGATTCCCTGCTTGGGCCATTGTCTGTGTGGAATCTGCATGTTCTCCCCATGTCTGCATGGGTTTCCTCTGGGTGCTCCAGTTTCCTCCTACACTCAAAAAATGTGCAGGTTAGGTTGATTGGCCTTGATAAATTGCCCCTTAGTGTGAGGGGACTACATGGGGTTCCATTGGGTTACAGCTATAGGGTGGGATTGTTGTTGGTGCAGGCTCAATGGGCCAAATGGCCTCCTTCAGCATTATAAGGATTCTATGAGTTGAAGGCTTTACATGCAGGGAGAAGCACTTTCATCGATGTGATAGTTGGATAACAGTTATCCAACATGGCAATCATGGTTTCTCATTGTTAAATCAGGATTAATTACAAAATCTCAGTATCTGAGCAGCTGATAGGAGGCACGAATGGGGTTTAAAAAAAAGGAGTAAGAAAACACAGTACTAGTTCTAATTGTGGGTCTGAGAGTGGCTCTTGAGTTAGAAAGCAATCATATCCCAGACAAGCAAGCACTGTACAACTATCACACCTTATTAACTTAGCAGGACTTCTTTCCTTACGACCCTTTCTTCTGTACTACATCATACCCCCAGAATTAAACTCCATCACCAGTAGTCCTGTCTGATTCTGTATAGTTTTCTCTGAGAGTTCAGCCTCGATGAAAGTGCTTCTCCCTGCATGTAAAGCCTTCAAATCATAGAATCCCTATTATGCCGAAAGAGGCCATTTGGCCCAAAGAGTCTGCAACCGACCACACGAGAGAGAGACAGAAATCCTACAATATTAGTCCCATAAAACACTAAAGCGCACATAGAGGCTACAGTTTAAATAAAAGCGCTTCCCAAACATTTTCCATCTGTGATCACATTTTGAAGCTTGAAAATGGTCATGACCACAAAGTTGGGGTGGGGTGGTGAGTGGTGGTAGAGTTGTAAAGGGGGAGAGTTGTAAGAGTGGGGCAGGGGGAAGTTGTGAGGGCAGTGGGAGGCCGGAGAACAGGCAGTGATGTTTTGTTTCTCATCTATCATTTTGCACGCTCTGTTGGAGGCAGTGATCAGCCTCAGAGTGGATTTCACTTGGCCACAGTTCAAGGCAAGAAAAAAGCGTACATGCACATTTTAAGGGGCCTCAGAGCTGGTCACAAGATAGTACCATCTGAGTCTCCATTCCACTGTCCCTATGGCTGCCATGGAGGAGAGGGAGCTCACAATCCCAAATGCTTGCCCCACAACCCTACAGAGGCTTATAACCCACAATTTGAGAACCTCTGATTAAAAAATGAAAGGCACCCCACAGAGTAGTCTTGAGACAGAAATAGAAGCAGAAATCCTCATGACCATTATGTTTTGGTAGCTACCAAAAAACTAGAGGATTAACCAATTAGAGAAGTAAAAGGAAGGATATTAAGATAGTTGGATAAAATTGCACTCTTTCTGAAACAGCAGATAGGGAACAGCCAGCCATGACATACAGATGGATTTATACAGAAAAGATCCTTGTAGATGGGACTTAAGATTAAAGCAAAGTTAGTTGCTCCAAGTTTTGAAGAGCAACTGGACAGTGCAAATGTTATTTGTGGAAATGCAGATCAACTGATACAAAAGCTCAATTTCTGCGTGGTAAAACGTTTCACGGAAAGATGTTTCTGAAACTGTATAAAGAAGCAAGTGATGCAGAAGGAAAACTATGGACATTAAACTAATGAGTCTATGGCCTGAATGATACCTCAGGGATGCAATTTTATTTGGTGAGATCTATTGCTGGAAGTAAGCTGTGTTCAACTAAAAGGAGATCCATCAAAGTTTTATTGATATCAGAAACGGAAACTTTCAGACTTCTTCAAATGTATGCTCATGATTTTTTATGGGATGCTACATTGGACTTTGAAAAATGCACTGTTAACAATACTAAAGTGTAATTTAGGTTGAAAGTCAGACATTAAGAGTTTGTAAATACATTGGTTTAGACATTAAACAGAATACGTCTGGAATAACTTTGAATCTGACACTTTATTTAGAAAGTGTTACACCTATCTAGTCCAATTGTGCTAGATAATTATAAAAAGGTGATGGGTGGTACTTTCCCAGAAATTGGCACAGTGGCACAGCGAGCAGCAAAAATGTTGAGGAAGCTTCCAAACTGAAAGTTAGTACTTCCCATCTTATCGTTCAGCTTACAGTTGAAGTGAAAGAAGGGGCAGGTCCCATAACATCATGCTGGTGGGATGTGCTCACACATCACCCCTCCCCCAATGGAATACAACACCTCGCCACCAAATACTACCACGTACACAACAACCCTGTTTCCCCCCCCCCCCACAGAACACCCACCCAAGCAACACCACGCCCCAACAAGCATGACCCTCCCCATCCCACCTAATGGAACCAAGCACTCACCTGAACTCCTTTGGCGGCATCTGCTCACTGGGTGAAAGCTGTGCAAGGTCAGTTGTGATTCACATCGATGTGCCCTCCCAGAAAATCCCACTGGCATGAGTCGTGTTTTAGGAGCCCTGTGTGATTTTCCACCCCCCTACCAATCATGCGATGCCCCCTGAAAAAACAGGAGTAGAAAATCCACTCCTACCCTCCATGTCACATCTAAAGTAGAAGGTATGCAGTTATGGATCGTAACCGGTCAGTTGAATTGCACTCAAAAAAAGCCACGATACTAGTTTTAATTAGTATTAGAACTAAACATTCTGGTTAAGCAGCCTAAATAAGATGACGTTTTAGGGCAGATAAAACTTTTTAAAAATTGTGTAGAGAAATGTGAACTTAAATTTTAATACTTGGATGACCCAAAGAATTTGTGAATGATTATTTTTTGTGATGCTTATCTTGCCAACCTTCCTAATGGATATTTGAGTGCAGCTGATTTCATAATATTTTTGTGGGGAAAATGGAAAATGTTGCCCTATAGACTGGGAAGCTAAGAAAACAAGGTAGAACTGAAGAAAACCCAGTCCATTGTGCCCAGTTGTGTGTGCCTTACTTTGGAAAAGATTTCAAAACCCTGAAGAACATTGATGAAAGATTTACTAAAATAATACCAAGTATGAAATCCTTTGGTTATCAGATTTGGATAAGTAGGTATTTTCAGTATTTAGCGAGTCAGTAACTGGAATGCCTGCAAAAGAACAATGGAAAAATTTAGGAGAATGGTCTTAATATTTTAGGATATTAGGACCTAGAATGGCCTACCAAAAGTCGTGGTGGAAACAGAATCCACAACAGCTCTTAAAGGGTGTGGTTAAATACTTAAAAAAGAGCATTTAACAGCAATGGAGAAGTGGAACTGAGGATAATTCTTTCAGGACCAGAATGACTTGATGGGTCAGATTATTTCATTTGCAATGGTTTATCTATATCTAAGTTAGAAACATGCTAAAGTGGAAAAAAGTAGAAGCAATTGTTTAAAAAATTACCTAAGAGTCAGGGGGCGGCGTGGGCAGTGAGAGAGCAAAATAAGTGACAGCAATGCAAACAGAGAGGGAATACAGAAAGCAGAGAAGGCACAAAAAGAAAAAACATGTAATGCTGCAGGAAGTTCACACGTCGTATTACAAGGTCTCATTATGATCATATATTCCTCATTCAGTAGGAGTAACACTTGGAAAGATATTCTTGTACCATTGATATTGAACGGGAAGTATCACAGATTGATTGGTACTTCCACATTGCTGAGTTTCTGATCTTAACTCCATTGTTTTAGGGCAATGCAGAGCTGGTTGCAGGGGCCTGATGGAGGGTGGGAAAATTGGGCACTGAACTCAAACTATTTTTGTGCATTGCCCAGCAGCTGGCTTGGAACAACATTACTGAGATTTGTGAAAAGTTCACGTGGCAATTTTATTTACAGTAGTAATTGCATTCATGGGCAAAATTGGGGCAATAAAAAAAATAACGTTTGTAAACTCTGGAAGAAGAAAATATTTGTTCACGTAGCAATGCAGACTTACATTGATTCCCCAGAAGCAGGTAGTACTGTGGGCAATTACCTGCATGATGCTCTATATTCATAATATTGAAGAAAGTTGTGTGAGCTATGTAGGTTGCAAACTGTAGCACTGCTTGACCCAGTGAAATGGCATATGCCTGAATTTATTCCCCTGCATCTCTACATTAAATAGAAATGCCAAAATTCTACAGCTGCTCTCTATGTATCATTTGACCTATTAATCTATGGTGAAACAGTCAAATGGGGATAATGCAAGCTTTCCAAAACCTCAAGTATGCTTTCAGTTATTTAATAAAATGACAGAATAAGAAAATCCTAAATATGTTTTGTCACTGGTCTATCATATGAATATTTGGTTACAGAGAAATAATGAATATGGTTTATTACAACAATTTCTTCCAGCCAATAGCGAGTGTGGATTATTAAGGGATCTCTATAGACATTAAATGTCTCATCACAAGGGAGTAGAGAATCTATGTAAAACTGTTAGAAAATTTAAGTAAAATTCCTCAATTGGGAAAAGAACATATTGATAGAAACAAAGATTGTTTACATGGGTGAACAGCTGGCTAGTATGCCTGGAGACCTCTGTAATATTTAGATGACCTGAATTAGCAGACAAAACTACCAGTGCAAAGCTGAGCACGATAGCAACAAACTCTAGGGAAGAGGTTACAAAAGGAACCGAAAGGAGATAAGAAAGACAGATAATTCTTGGCATAATAGACACTTTGCCTTGTGAACATCTGCAAATTGTTTAATGTGAAACCTAAACCAGACAATATTGGAATGTAAGTGATGCCTTGCCTACATGATTTACAATGTATAAATACTGTACGGTTCTTCAGCTAGGGAGAGTCTGCCTCAGAGGACATAAGAACATAAGAAATAGGAGCAGGAGTAGGCCATCTAGCCCTTCGAGCCTGCCCCGCCATTCAATAAGATCATGGCTGATCTGTTGTGGCTCAGTTCCACTCTCCCGCCCTCTCCCCATAACCCTTAATCCCCTCTCTTATCAAGAACCCATCAACCCGCTTCTTAAAAATATTTAGCGAGGCAGCCTCCAACACTTCAACGGGCAGAGAATTCCAGAGATTCACCACCCTTTGAGTGAAGAAGTTCCTCCTCAACTCCGTTCTAAACCGCCTCCCCTTTATCTTGAGGCTGTGCCCCCTAGTCCTACTGTCTTTTTTGAGCTGGAAGAGTCTCTCCACCTCTATCCTATCCATCCCATTCATCATCTTATACGTCTCAATGAGATCTCCCCTCATTCTTCTAAACTCTAACGAGTACAAGCCTAGTTTATTCAGCCTCTCCTCATAGCTCAATCCCCTCAACTCCGGTATCAGCCTAGTAAACCTCCCCTCCTTCTCTGAAGTTGTCCTCTCCAACGTGTTGGCTAATAAACATTCATTCTGTACTCGGTTTCCTGAGATTATTTTGTATTATAATCTGCCCCACCAGAACTTTTAGTTCACTTCTGTTAAAGAGAAACCACCGCAAAATGCAATCTGTAATGACGATTTCTTCCTTGTCACAGTTAATATTTTGCAGAGCTCCATTTTGTGCAACATCACTGCCTGGAACACTCTCTTGTATTTAAATACAGGATTAACCATCACTTGGAAAACCAGAGATGTTGAAGCATGGATTAGGTCCAAAAGCGGCTGGATTTATTCAAATTGGATCTGAAGAAAGATGTCTTTGCAATTTTTTAAGATGCTTGGTATTGTTCTGGCGTTTAGTAACTGGCTGCACCTTATTATGCCATCTGAAGAATCAAAAAGGAATAAAAGGTGAGACTTCTCGGATAGGTGGCGAACAGGCGAAATATGACCAGTGCATCATCCATAGATCAATGCAGTGGATCCAAACAACTTTCCGGTTTGGGCGTCATGGACATCTGATGATGAGCTGCAGCATCCAATGGACGCAGCATTTTCTTGAGAGGAAATTTGGCTGGCTACATCATTTACCGAGCCAACAGGTAAAACTTGTTGGAGGGGAAGGGGGTGTAGAAATATCAGGATATATCAGATGAATACATGACTGAAGAAATGGTGCAAGGGAGAGGGTTTCAGATTCTTGGAACATTGGTACTGCTTCTGGGGGAGGTGGGACCAGTGCAAACTGGACGGGTTACATCTGGGCAAGACTGGAACTGATGTCCTGGGGCAAGTATTTGCTAGTGTGGTTGAGGAGAGTTTAAACTAGAATGGCAGGGGTTGGGAACCTAAGCCGGGTGACAAGGGAAAGAGAAACAAAGACAATAATAAAAGAAGAAAGAACAGTAAAATGCAAAAATGGTAGACAGGGTAATCAAGGACAAAAGTATAAAGAAAAGTTAGGATGATTAAAAATGGCACAAAGTATTTGGAAAAAGGTAGACAAATTGACAGCATAAATTAGGGTAAATGGATATCATCGCGTAGTCAGTATTTGACATGGTTAAAAGAAGATCAAAATAGGGCCACGGTACAAAGAAAAGTTAGGATGATTAAAACGGCATAAACTATTTGGAAAAAGATAGACAAACTGACAATGTAAATTGGGGTAAATGGGCATCATCTCATAGTTAATATGGAGACATGGATGAAAGGAGATCAAACCTGAGAACTTAATATCCAGGGATATTTGACATTTTGGAAAGACAGGAAGGAAGGAAAAGGTGGTGGACTTGCACTCTTAATAAGAGATGAAATTGAGGTCAATTGTAAAAGATGATCTTGCCTTGGATGATGTAGAGTCCATTTGGATGGAAATTAAAAACAGCAAGGGAAAGACGACATTGGTAGGAGTAGTGTATAGACCCCTAACAGTAGCCATATTGTAAGAAAAGGTATAAATCAGCAAATAGGATTATGAAAAAAGAATAGATCAATAATTATGGATGACGTTAATCTTCATGTTGATTGGATTAATCAAGTTGGAAAGGATAGCTACGATAACAAATTCATAGAGTGCATTAGGGATAGTTTCCTAGAGCAACATATCAGTGAGCCAGCTAGGAACAGGGTACCTTGTATCTGGTAATGAGTAATGTGGCAAATTTAATAAATCAGAGTAAAAGCTCCCCTAGGAAGTAGTGATCATAACATGATAGAATTTAATATTCAGTTTAAGAATGAGAAACTTAGCTTGGAAACAACTGTGTTTAAATTAAATTTTAAAAATTACAATGAAATGAGGATAAAGTTAGTTGAAGTGGACTGGGCAGGTAGATTAACAGGAGAGATAGTCAACAAACTATGTCAAGCATTTAAGGAGGTAATTTATGACTCTCAATAAAACATATCCCAGGAAAGAGAAAAGATTCTAAGTGAGGGATGAACCAACTATGGTTAACCAAGTAAGTTAAGGAGAGTATTAAGTTCAAAGTAAAAGCATATAAAGAGGCAAAAGTCACTGATAGCCCTGAAAATTGGGATCAATTCAGAATCCAGCAAAGAAGGACAAAAAAATATAATAAAGAGAGAAAAAATAAACTGAGAGCAAATTAGCGAGGAACATAAAAACTGACATTAGGAGCTTCTTTAAATATATCAAAAGGAAGAGAGAGGTCAAAGTGAACATAAGCCCCTTAGAAATTGAATCTGGGGAAACAGTTGTGGGAAACAAGAAAATAATAGAATAGTTAAGTAGATATTTTGCATCAGTCTTTACGGTGGAAGATACTTTGAACATCCCATTGATGCTAAAGAATTCAGGGGAAGAGTTAAGGAGTTATTGGGACAACGAGATGGCACAGTGGTTAGCACTGCTGCCTTACAGCACCAGTGACCCAGGTTTAATTCTGGCCTCAAGTCACTGTGTGTGTGGAGTTTGCACGTTATCTTCATGTCTGCGTGGGTTTCTCACGTTTATTTTCCATTTTCCCTACTTTGTCTGTTAATATCTCCTGTCATATCTGTCTCTCTCACCTCATCACTTATCTTTTCGCCCTCGCTTTTCTTCTCCTTTTTCTTTTACTTTCTCATCTTCATTTTGTTAATATTTTTATTTTATTTGCCAATTCATTGAAGTGATTGAGCTTTGGAAGAATCATGGAACAAAGGGAAAGCCAGATCAGTCCCCCAATTAGTCTGACAAAGAAAATTCAAAGGAACATAAGGAGCTTTAAAAGAGTGGATATTGGGATTCAAAAGAGTGCATGCAGTTACCATCTTGCTATTTGATTTTTTAGGGAATAATGAATAAAAAATAATCAATATCACAATTCAGCAAGGCTGAGTCAAAATTCATAGAAATCATGAACAGAATCGTGAAATCATGATCATACACACGATTTCATGAGACCCAAGCTCATCCCATTTTGTTTCAAACATCAGTTAAGTGAATCATTGCTCATAATTAGTGATAATAACTGAGTAAGGAACTGTTTAGTCCATAAGAGAATAAACCTATAGCAGCCTCACAATCTTATGAAATAAACCCTCCAGCTGGTCTTAAATTGTATACTTAGTTTAGGCATCATCAGTGAGAGTACTGGGCACCTTAAGTGGTTAAACATGGTAGCCAAAGGGCTCTTGGTTCTCAGCTATTCATCCTTCAGAGATGAGATAACCATGTGCTACATCTTAGGATATTGAGAAAAGATGCAAGAGAGAACAGAACACTACTGTGAAGAGCCTCAACGAAGCCAGCCAGTCTGATAAAGATGGCTGTAACAATGTTGTGCAATGTTTGCCACAATGTCCAATCAGTTCAATCAGCAATGGAAGCAGAGTTCAGCACCAATTTATGCTACCTCTATAAATAACCAATCCTATTAACTTGTCATTTTACGCATTTGGAAAGTTTTTTTTAAACTTGAACATCTGGCACAGAGAATATTTCAATACCAATATACTCTTTGTCCAACATACCACCAATGGGTTCAGGGATGTTTTTGCTGTCAAAAATACCAATGCAAAACTCAGCCTTCTTTGTTCTCTTACAACCTGAGTGGCAGTGCACCCACTGCCCACACTCACTGCTAGTGTTCAAGCAAGTAAATAGCAATGCTGTCAGCAAAGCTTTGAAATGAGCTAGAAGAAGGAAAGAAGCATCTCATTTAAAAAGAGGCAAAGCTAAGAGGATGAAGTATCAGCAGGAGCCAGGCGAAGGCCAGACAGTAGGTACAGTGCACAACCCGGTCTCCAATGAATTTTACTGATTTGTTACAGTTGGAAAGAAGTTAAAACAAATTAATGTTGGTTTTAGATGCAGTGGCGCACCAGCTGCAGTGTGGGGCGTTAAAAAATAAATCGTGGGCGGAAAATTGAGAACCCAAGTCCTGCAAAGTGTAGATCGGGACTGTCCCAATTATCTGGTCTGGTGCTGCATGAGTGAACTGAATGTAAAAAGCTTACACTATCACTATAACAAAGACAATGGGCTCAAATTTGGCTTCCATTTTCCTCGAAATGGCACAACAGAAGCGTTAAGAAGGGCACTCAATCAGGTGTGCCCTGGGTGTGCTGAATATAACTGATTTGGTATTATCCTAATGTCACACATCTCTTCCAGCTGACGTGATGCCAGACTTCAAAATTTGGACCACACATGTCCAGTGGAGTGAACGAATTTACAAGTTCACACTGAGCTGAAAGATACATCTCGGCTCCAGTACTATTTTTTAAAAGTTTTTTTAAAGTTTATTTATTAGTCACATGTAGGTTTACGTTAATACTGCAATGACGTTGCTGTGAAAATCCCCTAGTCACCATATTCACACTGAGGGAGAATTTAGCATGGCCAATCCACCTAACATGCACATTTTTCAGATTGTGGGAGGAAACCAGAGCACCCAGAGGAAACCCACGCAGACATGGGGATAAAGTACAACCTCCACGTACACAGTGCCCCAAGCCGGGAATCGAACCTGGATCCCTGATGCTGGGAGGCAGTTGTAATAACCACTGTGCCACCCTGGGACAGGCAACCAACTAGCAAGTAAATTGATTTTGAAAAGCTTTTGTTACTGCAAAGTGCCAGAAGAATCATAGAAATTTACAACACAGAAAGAAGCCATTCTGTCCATTGTGTACACACCTGCTGACAAGTAGCCAACCAGCCTAATCCCACTCTCCGACAAGAATCTTACTGGTTAAGGAACTGCATATCCAAGTACTTTGTGAATGTCGTAAGGAATACCACTCACTCATTCAGGCAGTGAGCTCCAAAACCCCACTACCCTCCAGGTGAAACATTTCCCCTGAGGGTACAGGAAAAAGACAGGATAATGGTACTATGTCACACTGCTCATTTGGAGGTCCAGTGCAGACATGATGGGCTGAATGGCATCCTTCAGTGCCACAGCAATTGTGTGACTAAGTCAGTCCCATCTAATTCTCCTACCTCTAGTTGTAAATCTCCCCTGGTTTTGGACCCCTCAACCAAGGGGAACAGAATCTTTCTATCCACTGTATTTAGACTCCTCAGAATATTATACAGTTCAATTAGGTTTCCACTCGGCCTTCTCTGTTCCAATGAAAACAACTCTAGCCTTTCCAATATTCCCTCATGAATAAAATTTTTCTGTCTAGAGAGCATCCTTATGAATATCAGCTGTGCTCTTTTAATGCAATCCATCTTTCCAATAGTGCAATGCCAGAACTGTAGCATAACTAGTGTTTTCTACAGTTCCAGCATAACCTCCCAGGCACCTATATTCTATGTTTTAGCTAACAAAGTTATGATGTTTTAGTCTACTCTGGACTATAAAGAGACTATGAAGTAATTAGAAGTAAATCAAACAAGAACGGTTTATTCAATGTCCTAATAGTGGCACAGTCAGTGCAAGACTGACCTTGCAAGCTCCAGGTAATCTGACCCGTTCTCTTATAAGGGGCAAATGCCCTATTACATATATAACATCCATCCCCCTTGTTTCAAAAATTTCCCTAGAACATAAAAATTTACAAAATAATGTGGTTGTTAACCCCAATACACACACAAACACGTCAAAAACTATGTAGAAGGAACATGAAACAGGGTAACATGAATAGCAACTCCGATTAATATCTATATTTACATTTAGTCTTTATGGGGACAACAGGTATCATTTCCTGAATTCCTGGAATTTCTTGTCGCGCATTTAGAGCTTCCTCTTGAGATTGATGTCTGCCTTCAATTAGTGTTGCCAACGTCTCCTTCATGGGTAAGACTACCCACTGCCTGCAGGGGTAGTCTTAATTCCAACGGTTCCTCTGGTTCCATCTGACCCACTTTAGGATCTTGGAGGATTCCCCTCTGCTGATAAGGTGCGGCGACCAGCTCATCCTTGGTCTGCACCATACATGACAATGGCCCAATTTGCTGGGACCCATTTCTCTCCTGATGTGTACCTGTCCAGTACAGTCTCTCACTTCTAGAAACTCCTTCACTTGGAATTTCCTTCCCTTCAGGCCATCTGTCCTTTCTGGTTTCTTCCTGTCATTCCCTCATCTCTTCTGGCTGAAGCAGGTCAAATGAGTTCCTCAGTTTGCGACTAATGACATTGGGGTCATTGTATATGGTGTATTATGATATTTTTTAGGAATGGTTTCACTCACCTGCCAAGGGAACCCTCCCCTGAGGAAGCTTTCAGCACCTGTTTCAAGGTTTAAATGAGCCTCTCCATCTGGCCATTTGTCGCAGGGTGGTAAAGAGCCGACCTCATCTATCGGACTCCTTGGTGGTCAAAATACTCTCTGAACTCCTTCATCACAAACTGGGGCCCATTGTCACTCACCACTTCTTCAGGATTTCCAAATCTGGCAAATAGTTCATCAAGCCAATCTGTTATCACCTCTGTGGAAACCGTCTTCATGATTTCCACTTTCAGCCACTTGAAAAGGACATCGACCACCAGAAGTAGCATTTGTTCTTCATTGGACCTGCAAAGTCTGCAATGGATCCTTGGGCAAGAAGTTTCAGGCCATTCCCATGGGTGAAGGGGTGAAACTAGCCTTTCACACGAGCATGAAAGATTCATAAAAACCTGTCTTCTCTTCTGTCTGAGAGTCTACCCTTGGCCACCAAAAATAGCTCCAGGTGATCTCCGTCATTTGCACCATGCCTAGGTGCTCTTCGTGCACTTGTTCCAGTACTATTCTCTTAACAACAAGAGAAATAAGCATTCTCATTCCCCACAATAAACATCCTTCCAACACTAACAACTTCCACTTCCTTGACAAGTAGGTATGTAAATCTGGCTGATTTCAATAGCTGGTCCTCCCCCTCAAGATTCAGTCCAAGACTTGATTTACAACTGGGTCATTGTAAGTAGAGTTCCACACCTGGGCTGCGGCCAACAGCTGCCATAGATGATATTCTACTGTCTGGCCCAAAAGTGTGATGAGGAGCCTGTGAACATTTAGTAGCAGCATGAAATGCCAGCCATTTGGGAAATGTGAGAATTTCTTCACCCCAAACACAATACACAATCCTTCCTTTTTGACCTGGGCACAGTTTTCTTTCATTTTTGTCAAAGGCTTTGATGCGAAAGCAATGGGTCTTTCCACTCCATTAGACAATATAGCATCAACACTATAAGGCGAGGCATTACAGGCTAATTGGTTAGCATTTCTGACCTAGTTTACCTCCCAGTAAGCCTCATCATATCTCCATGGCTGAACTTTCCCAAGCAGCCACTATAAAGGTTTTAGTATGGTTGCCAGATCTGGCACAAACTTGCAATAGTAGTTTACCAACCCCAGGAACGATTGCAATTACAATATGTTTTCTGGTCTAGGAGCCTTCATAACGGCATCCAATTTATCTGGGGTCTTGCATAGACCTTCCCTATCGACAACTTGGCCCAGGTATTCAATCAAATCTTTAAGGAATTTGCATTTTTCTTTCTTTACTTGCAAGTCATGCTCCTGCAACTTTCCAAGGTTCTCTTCTAAGCTCTTCAAATGCTGGTCTTCGGTGGAACCCATCACTAAAATATCGTCCAGGTAACACTGAAACCCTGGTAACCCACCAAATATTTGATCCATTGCCCTCTGGAAAAGGGCTAGTGCCAATGTAATGCCAAAGGGAAGATACTCGTACCGGAAAAGTCCCCGATGAATTAGTATCATCAGAGATAGCTGGGACCCTTCCATGATACCTATTTGAAAATAGGCAGTTAACAGGTCCATCTTTGAAAATTTCTTCCCTCCTGCCAATCCACTAAACAGCACCTCAACAAGAAAAAGTGGGCATTGATCCACACAAAGTGCTGTGTTGGTGGTGACCTTGAAGTCCCCACAGATTCTAACCATGCCACCCACTTTTCAAACTGGAACAATTGGGTTGGCCCATTCACCTGTGGTTACTGGCTCCAACACCCCAATGTTCACCAGCCATTCTAGTTCTGCCTCCACATTTTGCCGGACAGCATATGGTACTGGAAGCATCTTTAGACTCCTTGGACGAGTCTCTGACTTCAACTGAATTTTAATTTTCACCCCTTTCATTTCACTCAGGGTCCCTTTGAGCACGTCCTCATACTTATTTAGGACATCTTGTAAACTGATTCTCATGTCTGCCTACCTATTCACTTCCCCCCAATTTAATTTAAATTTCTGCAACCAGGAGCATCCAAACAAAGCAGGGTAGTCATCCTTGACCACCACAATGGTAGCTCTGCACACTGATCCCTTAGCTGTAACTTCACCAGTACATATCCTTTCAATGGCGCCATTTGTTCCGTCAGGTAATCATGGCAGGTTTAAATGGCAGTGCTTCTAATTTTTCTCTGTACTGAGTCAGGAATCAGTAACGCTGCTGCCCTCATATCAACCTCCATTTTTATTGTCACCCCTCATATCTTGGAAGTACATGCAACCGATCGGCTTCTCCTTGGAACAAGAACATAAGAAATAGGAGCAGGAATAGGCCATCTAGCCCTTTGAGCCTGCCCTGCCATTCAATAAGATCATGGCTGATCTGAGGTGGATCAGTTCCACTTTCCCGCTTTCTCCCCATAACCCTTAATTCCCTTATCGATCAGAAATCTACCTACCCGTGACTTAAACATATTCAACAAGGTAGCCTCCACCACTTCAATGGGCAGAGAATTCCAGAGATTCACCACCCTCTGAGAGAAGAAGTTCCTCCTCAACTCTGTTCTAAACTGCCCCCCCCTTCTTACTTTGAGGCTGTGCCCTCTAGTTCAGGTTTCCTTTCTAAGTGGAAAGAATCTCTCTACCTCTACCCTATCTAGCCCCTTCATTATCTTGTAAGTCTCGAAAAGATCTCCCCTCAGCTTTCTAAACTCCAACGAGTACAGGCCCAATCTACTCAATCTCTCCTCATAAGCTAACCCCCTCATCTCCGGTATCAGCCTGGTGAACCTTCTCTGTACTCCCTCCAAGGCCAATATATCCTTTTTCAAATACGGGGACCAAAACTGCACACAGTACTCCAGTTGCGGCCTCACCAGTGCCTTGTACAGTTTCATCAAGACCTCCCTGCTTTTATATTTTATCTCCCTTGCGATAAAGGCCAACATTCCATTCGCCTTCTTGATCACCTGCAGACTGAGTTCTTGCGATTCGTGCACAAGGATCCCCAGGTTCCTCTGCACAGTAGCATGCTGCAACTTTTCACCATTTAAATAATAGTACAAGGCACTGGTAAGGTCTGGTAAAGCATCTTGAAGAAAGCCACCAAATTCGCAATGCTCAGGTACTGCCTTATGCCTTGTCTTCAGGTTAATCTCTCTCTGCCTCCCCTTTTACTCTTTAAGTGGTGCCCTACAATTTTGGGCAATATGCACCACCTGGTGGCATGGTGGCACAGCGGTTAGCATTGCTGCTTCACAACGCTAGGGACTCGAGTTTGATTCCCAACTTGGGTCACTGTCTGTGGAGAGTCTGCATGTTCTCCTCACGTCACTGTGGATTTCCTCTGGGTGTTCCTGTTTCCTCCCACAGTCTGAAAAATGTGCTTGTTAGATGCATTGGCCATGCTAAATTCTCCGAACAGGTGCCAGAGTGTGGTGACTAGGAGATTTTCACAGTAACTTCATTTGCAATGTTAATGTAAGCCTAATAAATAAACTTTAAACATTTTACATCTGTGGCATTGGGCTTCACAAGTCCAGCATGTTGACTCTTTGTGGCCAGACTTATATCAGTGGTATTCTGCAGTTGGCACCACTTTCTCCTGCACTTCTTTACTTTGTGTATTCGGGCACCAACACCCAACTGTGTTGCCTCTTTGGCTGCAAGCTGCATCACAATAGATATTTCAATGGCTACTTTGAAGTTAAAACCTTTGTTAAAAGTTTTCATTGCATTGTTTTGTGATGGAGGCCATGACTAAACGGTCTGGTAAAGCACCTTGAAGAAAGCCACCAAATTTGCAATGCTCAGGTACTGCCCTCCATCAGTGGTAATGTGAGTGATCATGATGCACATGATAGAGTTAATGGCTAATTGCCCAGAGTGGAAGCTTGGATGACATATATTTGAGAGGGATCTAGTGAAGGGCCAGGTGCAACAATTGGTGGGTATGCATTAAATATTAGTTGACTGTTCAGGATGATATTCAAGAAGAAAGGTTTATGGACTGGCAGAATGAAGGGAAAGAGTAGAGTGAAAAAGCATGGTGCAAGTACTGATAGTGGGTCTGGAAGTGCCTTGTGTCAGAAAATGACCACATACCGGACAAAAAGCCTCCATTGTCTCAAACAGCCTTCACTGTCATTCAATACTAATCCCAAGAAATATAACGGTAGAAGTCAAGTCTGTAGCTTGAGTAGATTGGACAAGGAAATAAAGGCCACAGAACAGTTCCAGAACTGAACTAGATGCAGAAGTCCTCACAATCATAAAGTTTTGGTGGCTGGCAATAAACTTGAGGATAAACTAATAAGAGAAGCAAAACAAAGGGATCAGACAGTTGGAGAGTGTTTGGAGTTTATTCTGATGTGACAGATAAAGGGCAACCAGCTTTTTTACATAGGTGGATTTGCACCAAAAAAGTCCTTTTAGATGGAACTTTTAAGGCTAAGGGTTGGAGTGTGAGTTTTGAAGAGTGATTGGGTGACATAGAGATCAGAATGAATTTTCCCACAGCTGTAAAAATAACCTTGAAAATCCTTTTGGCTATTTTAGTCACATATCCATTCAAGTGTAGATCAATTGACATGAAAGCTATATTTTTCCAAAGTGATACTTTTCAGAAAGAAGTGTTCTCAAACTGCTTAAACAAAATGCAGATGAGAAAAAAAGACAATGGAAACTGAACAAATGTGGTCTATGGCCTGAATGATCCTTCTAGTACATGGTATTATTTGGTGAAATCGGTTGGGCTGAAAATAGGTGTTATTCACCAAAAGTAGATCCCACAATGATTTATTGTATCATTTTCATGATGTGTGTTAATGGTTTCTGAAGGGGTGGCACTGCAAAGCTTGAGAAATGTGTTGATAATAAGAGTGAAATTTAAAATTGGGAGCTAATTTTGTGTAACTTGCAAATATCTTGGTTTAGAAATTGAGCAGAATAGATTTGCGTATCTTTAAATCAACAATCCTTTTTAGAGGGTGTTACTTCCGTCCAGGTTAATTGATCTAGGTCATCATGGAAGAATAATCCCTAAAGAGATACAGAACTTGAACTTGTCAGGCAGTCTGACTGGAGCAAATGCTGGTTTTGATGTGTGGGGGTTAAATAATATAGTGAAACACCCTAAAGCCAACAATATTTTCAGGACAAATAAAACATTTTTAAAAATTCAATCTGGAGAAATACATATGCAAGTTCTCATCTTTAGGTTATCCAAACAAAATGAAACCTGTCATTGTTAGATGGATATTCTAATGCAGCTGGTTACCTGTGGAATTTTATGGCCTCCCCTTACCTGCAAACCCACTGGCAGGGATTGTAAAATATTGTCCCTTGAGATGCCTTCTTTCTACACCCAATTATTTGCGAAGACTTCTTTCTTCATTGCAAAATACCCTCTTTCTCATAGAGTCATAGAGGTTTACAGCATAGAAACAGGCCTTTGGCCCAAGTTGTCCATGCTGTCCTTTTGTTTTAAAAAGACTCTTAAGTTTGTTGTAGTTGCCCACATTTGGCCCATATCTCTCTATACCCATCTTACCCATGTAACTGTCTAAATGCTTTTTAAAAGACAAAATTGTACCCGCCTCTGCTATTACCTCTGGCAGCTTGTTCCAGACAGTCACCCACTCTGTGAAAAATTGTCCCGTTGCACGCTTTTGTATCTCTCCCCTCTCACCTTAAATCCTCTAGTTTTAGACTCCCCTACCTTTGGGAAAAGAACCCACAGTGCTGCTGAATGCCTCATCTACACCTTTATTAATGCAATGCTCGATTTCTGCAATGCTTCTCTTATTGGTCTCTTATTTCTACAAACCATAATACATTCAGAATGCCACAAGCCAGTGATTGGGCAGCAAGGTGGCACAAACCCTTGTCAACCTCTTTTGCTCCCAAATTTCCCATCAATTTGGTTTTAATATCCCAAACCTCACATCCAAATTTCTTCATTGTTTTCTTTTTCAGTGTTTGACCATGATCCTGTTGGCCTACTACCCAGCTCATGTTATTATGTTCTCTATCACATGTCGCAGCTGCACTGTCCACTCTTCTAATAGGTTAGCACTGCTGCCTCAAAGCGCCAGGGATCTGGGTTGAATTCCTGGCTTGAGTCAGTGTGTGGAGTTTGCATGTTCTCCCCATATCTGTGTGGTTTTCTCCGAGTGCTCCAGTTTCCTCCCACAGTCCGAAAGACATTCTGGTTAGGTGCATTGGCCATGCTAAATTCTCCCTCAGTGTATCGCCAAAACATGGCGAATAGGGGATTTTCACAGTAACTTCATTACAATGTTAATGTAAGCCTACTTATGACATTAATAAAATCAATAACTCAACTCTACTTTCACCTACACAAAATCCCACATTCCCACTACCCTTGTCAATCTCCTTTGCTCCCAAATTTCCCATCAATTTGGTTTTAATATCCCAAACCTCACATCCAAATTTCTTCATCGTTTTCCTCTTCAGTGTTTGACCATGATCCTGTTGGCCTACTACCCAGCTCATGTTATTATGTTCTCTACCACATGACACAGCTGCACTGTCCACTTTTCTAACAGGTTACTACTTGTTACCTATTTGCTCCATCCCACATTTGGCACTTGCTCATAACAACCACCCTGTAAATATAATGTGATTCTGAATACATTAAATCTAATAATTTTCAAACACATTGATTAAAAAAGAGCTATTTATCAAAAAGTGGCACTTTGATGAAAAATATCTAGTCAGCATTTTTTTAGATGAAAAACCAAATACAATGAGCAAACAAAAAAAATCAAAATTAATTTCAAATAAACACCAAGTCCCTAAGAGGCATAACAATGATTTATAACGTGTGTGTCTTAGTTGGCAGAAAATTAATTAAAGAAGAATCTTTTGAATATATCCTGGAAGGCAGATATAGTCACCATTAATGATAATGCAAAGTGTTATAAAAGGCATTATCAGTATTCAGGACTAAATGACACTTACACATAATGTTGAAAGACATGTCCTAGCTGTGAATGTAAATAAAATGAAAACAAGATAGATATATTTTCTTTGTTTTTGGTAATACCATGACTCAAAGTTTGGAAAATAATACATCATTCATTTTGTAGCTCAAACATTTAAAATATATTGCAACTATGTTAAGTAAATACAGTTCTGTTTATTAATAAATTCCAAGTTGCATAAATAATTTTGTTGACCAGTACATAGCTATCTAGAATGCATTATATTTGGTATATGGCATGTCACCACCTGTTTAAATTTCCTCTTATGGAAAATCTCCTATCCATTCCTATAAAACCCAGGAAAAAAGCTCATTTGCCTTTCTGTCTACTGTATCTGGAATGTCTAATCTTCAAAATAAAGATTTAAACAAAATGTTTTAAAAATTCAATGAAAAGAAGTTTTACAATAATGTGGATTTTTTTTGTATTGTATTTCACGTCTTTTATTGCCTTCATTAAAGTTGTTTATAGAATGTCTCTGTTTCTCCAAAAAGTGTATGTTTGGAATTGATCCTGTTAAGTTTTGACCACAACTTTGTATGTACTAAATTTAGCTAACAATGTCCAATCTATGTATATGTATTATACTCAGCTTTCTAGGATGCATCAGTACTGTTCAATTGTTGAACTGCTGCAATATTTTTTCTTTGCTTCTATAAGTGTTTGTTTAGTTTTTTAGTTATTTAAAGAGAAATGAAAGAATGAAGTTTTTAAAAAACTTCATTCAAATAGCATTTATGAACTGGAAATATTTTTACCATCCTTTTACTATGATTTGCAGCATACCCAAGCCAATTCAAATGGAGATGGAGAGTATGAAAATGTGGCACTCCCATCTCATTAAAATGATTGGAACGTAGGTCATGAAGTGTACAACATGGAGGTGTCAGCGTTGGATTAGGGTGGGCATGGTAAGGAGTCTCACAACACCAGATCAAAGTCCAACTGGTTTATTTGGAATTACAGGCTTTCGGAGCAGTGCTCAGCAGGTGAATGATGAAGGAGCAGCGCTCTGAAAGCTCGTGATTCCAAATAAACATGTTGGACTTTAACCTGGTGTTGTGAGATTTCTTACTATGAAACGTATGTGCAGATGGAGCATCAACCCATTATCCTCTCTCAGGATAATTGCAATTGCACTACCACTCTGTTACTGCCACTGCCTTACAGTTGCCTCTCTGTCAGACAAGGGACAGTTCTGCCATTCATGCCAAAGTGGTGAAGTCCAAAGCTGGCTCTTAATTGCTTAAGGGCATCCTGCAACGCCATTCACTGTTTTCACTCATGAACGTTAACAGCCATCTTGAAAAGGGAATAATCTAATGGAGATCTTTAAGTTATGAAAGGTTTTGATAGAGTGGATACAGAGAGAATGTTTCCTCTTGTGGCAAAAAAATATGATCAGAAACCATCAATATAAAATACATATGGATGTACGTGCATATGAATTAGAAAGCCTACTTCACCATTCAGTAAGGTCATTGTTGATCTGATTGCAACCTCAACCCCACACTCCTGCCCACTGTCGATAATGTTCCACACCCTTGGTAATCAGTAATCTCTAACTAAAAGATTCCGCTTCCACTGCCTTTTGAGAAAGGATTTTCCAGAGACTCTCAACCCTCGAGAAAAAAAATTCTCCTCATCTCAATCTTAAATTAATGGCCCCTTATTTTTAAACAGGGACCATTAGTTTTGGATTCTACGACAAGAGAAAACATCTGCTCTACATTTCACCCTGTCAACATCTCTCAGAATCTTAAAGGTTTTGAACAAGTCACCTCTTACTTTTCTAAACTCTACTGAATACACACCTAACCTCTCCAACCTTTCCTCATGAAACAACATGCCCATTCTTGATATTAGTCTGGTAAACATTCTCTGAACTGCTTCAAATTAACTTAAATCTTTCCTTAAATAAGGAGACCAATACTTTACACAATACTCCAGATCTGGTTTCATAAATACCTTGTACAACTGACACATAACTACCCCCACTTTTGTCATCAATTCCCTCACGATAAGTGATAACATTCTATTAGCTTTCCTAATTACTTGCTGTACTGTATATTAGCCTTTTGTAATTCATGCACAAGGACACCTAGATCCCTCTGCGCCTCAGAGCTCTGCAATCTCTTGCAATTTAGAAAATAAGCCTCTTTTTTATTCTTTTTGCCAAAATGTTCAATTCCACATTTGCCAGATTTTTTCACGTGTCCCTTTGTAGCTTCATTATGTCCTCTTCATAATTTATTTTCCTACCTATCATTGCATCATTAGCAAATTTAGCAGCCATATCTTCAGTCCCTTCACCCAAGTCATTTATATAACTTGTAAAAAAGTTGAAGTCACAGCACTGATCCTTGTGACACACAACTCATCATATCCTGCCAACCAGAAAAAGACAGTAAGAAGTCTCACAACACCAGATTAAGGTCCAACTACTTGGACGAAGCAGCTCTCTGAAAGCTAGTGGCTCTTGCTACCAAATAAATCTGTTGGACCTTAACCTGGTGTTGAGAGACTTCTTACTGTGTTTACCCCAATCCAACACTGGTATCTCCACATCATAACCAGAAAAAGACCCATTTATGCCAACTCTGTTTTCTGCTTGCTAGCCAAAATTCAATCCATGCCAATGTATTATCCCCTACATTATGAACTTCTATTTTCTGCAATAACCTTTGATGTGGCACCTTATCAAATGCTTTCTGGAAATCATCAAGAAGTCCAAAAGGAAATTCAGAAAAAATATTACCCAAAGAGTGATAAGAATGTGGAATTCGGTACAACAGGGAATGGTTCAAGTGAATAGTAGAGGCATATTTAAGGGAAGGCTAGTCAACCATTTTAAGGAGAAGGAAATAAATAGGTACTTCTGATGGTAGATTTAAATGAGGAAAGATAGATTGAGACTCGAGATATGCTCAGTATATCTTAGATATATCCACTGTGTAAAGCGGTGTGGGAGTCCCTTTACACATAGGTTCAGAGCCATACTTTGACCGTAACAGGAATAAATTACAATACCAAGGAATGTGTTAAAACAACAATTTTATTGAATAATGATAACAATATGATAATTACAATTGATAAAATATGAAAAGTAAAAAGATATAACTTTATTGAAAGAAGCAAACACTTTTATAAGAAAGACTTTTTTTTAAAAACATAAACAATAACTCCAAATTGGCCTAGTTCACAACAGCTCCCCAAAGTTAATATGTCCAACTTAATCTGCTCCACAACACAACACTAAATTAGTAAAAAATTCCCCTAGGTATATACATTACCAAGTCTTTTGAGTAATCTTATGGGGGTGCAGTCACTCTAATATTCTATCCTCTGTCTTCAGTGGTTGACTATTCCATTACCACCCTGAGTCCTGGAAGCACTGCCCTTTAAGCCAAATTTCTAGCTCCATTCCAGCCTTTAAGGCCTGATTCAGACATTCACAAAACATCAGTCCTTATTAATTCTCCTCACAGGTATGCAAGTCCATGCGTTCTTCACAATATCAAAGTTGTTTATACATCAACCATCCATCAAATGTTATGTACATCAATCAAACTTCACCTCCTGATGATTCAGTGGTTGACCACTCCAAGTGAGGTTTGTAATCCAATGGTCATTGGGGTCTTAGTGATAAGAACAGTTCCTCTTTTTAAAACAATGGCAAAATATATACAACTTTGTTTTTTTTGTAAACAGCATCACATCAGTCAAAACAGCAGCTGTGAATATGATGTGCAAAAATTGTTGTGAATAGTCCAAATCTACAGTTAACCATTTATTACTGATTGTACTTTGATTATTGATCAATCATATAATCACATTTAAATTTAAATCAATGTCTACAAAGTACAATTCAATACAAAATAACCTTAAATATTCAATATAGCCTTGAAAGCAAGAGCAAAGCGGAAATAAAAATACAAAAATTAGTAGCCACAGGCTTCAGACCTATAGCCAGGGTAGCACAGCATTAAAGCATTATAAAAATGTAGTAACATTGGAAATAGGAAGAGAAGGCTATTCAGCTCTTCAAGCCTGCTCAGCATTCAACTGGATATTTGCTAGTCTTTTATCCCCCAAATCACTGGCCCCAAAGTGTGCTAGTGCCAGGCTGGCAGTGCCAAGGCGCCCAGTGGACAGTGCCAGGATGCCAGGCTAAGGCTACAAAAACATAGCCTCAGAGAGAGCAAGTCAAAAATTGAATACTGACTACGTACCTACTATAGCTTTAATTTGTGCTCATTTGAGTTATGAACTTCTGGAAGCACATAAAGTTGAGAGAAATCAGACAGTTCACTGTGTGTGTGAAAACCAAGTTTATTGCTTTGGTGGTTTTGCATAGCTTGAGGATTAATCTGAGACCCTGTACATCTACATCCCTGTAACTACACTAGACAGTATTAACTAAACCATTGAAGGAATCAATAAACTGGCTTCGCCATCACTTACCTATATGCAACATCCAAGAGACTGGGAGAGTTACAGATTTAAAAAGAAAGTTTCAAACAATTGAAATTCCACTGCTATTTTTACTGCATTGACTAAAATTTACCTGTGATTCTATTTTAAATTGTTTGACAATTTAAAAGTGCAGAAGGCACTGTAATAAAAATAGTATTCAACTACTAAAAGTGGATTAAAAGCAAAGCACTGATTTGTACATAAGCAGGTTTGAAAAAAGATTTTATTGAAACAAGTTCCTCCATCACTGGAGAAATTATTTGAATGGTTATCTACTTCACTGAAATAGGAAAAAAGGCAACCCCATTTTTGAGGGTTAAAATATTCCTTTTACATTCAATGCACCTTTTTTTGAGCACCTTACAAAAAAAAGCGGCATAAGAAACAACACTGCCTCACTTATCATTCAAATCTGCCACCAATTTCAGCAGTTAACTCAGCAGCCGATATGTATTGTGAATAAACTATTATTTCAACTCTATATTAATTCAGCTGCCTCAGATTGGCATAGAAACTCCTCCAAGCCACTTCCAAATTGTATAATTAGCACTCACTCATTGCTTAATTAACAAAAAGTGTCATACCACCTTTATCATAGAAAGTCAATCCAAGGTACAATGAAATAATGAGGAAAAAATACAATTGTCACTTCAACAGAGTTAACCAAAAGCTTGGTCAGATGTGGGTAACAAAAAAACTGAAAGAATCTTCTTTAATTACGAAGACTTGGTTGATTTTTTTCAAAGTAGCCAACAGTGCAAATCAAGCAAAGACAAGCTGAAGTAGACATTAAAACAAAAATCAGAAGTGGATAAAAATACTAAGCATTACTTACAAATGGAGACTGCTGTGGCTCAGTGGTAACCCCTTCGGGTTAATAGATAGTGGATCATGTCTCACACCAAAGACTTGAACACAAAATCTAAGCCAACTTCAACTCTACCACGGAACTGAAGGAATACTGCACTATTGGAGGTGCTGTCTTTCATATCAGATGTTCAACCAAGGCCCTGTCCTCTCACTAAAATGGATGTAAAAGATCCAATGCTAACATTTCAAATGAGAACTGGGGAGTTATTCACAGTGTCCTGACCAATATTTACCATTCGGTGACCACCACAAAAACAGGTTATCACCACATTTGCTGGCAAGGTCACATCGTGTACAAATAGGCTGTCGCTATTCCTGTGCTACAACAGTGAATAGACCTTAAAAGTATTTCATTGGCTGTAAAGCACTTTGGGATAACCCTAGGTTATAAAATCTGCTATATAAATGCACAATTTTCTTCTAAATACCATAAACATAAAGATTGGAATAAATATAAAGGAAAGTGTAGCAAAAGTGACTACGCCCAGCTTTAGTTCACCTCTCTTGATTCGTCCACTGTTGCTAAATTATCAGACTACTTTGGCACATCCAGTACTCGATGAGCAAAAAATGAGTACATTGGGAAATCTAAAGCCCATCGTCTTCCATCGGTGCTTTAAAGCATTCCCTGGTTACCGTCTCCATCCTTCTCCCCAGCATCTGTCCAAGATTAAACCATATTTCACTTTGATATAAGCTACTGGCCAACCCATCTGCATCAACTGTCTATTTCCACCTCTGTAGCATCGCCAGGTTCCACCCCTACATTAGCTCATCGATTGCTGAGACCCACATTCATGCCTTTGTATTCTAGACATGGTTATCCCAACTCACACCTGGATTGTCTCCCATATTCTACCCTCCTTGCAGTGATTCAAAACACTGTTAATCATGTCCTTATCCACACCAAGTCCTATTCATCTGTCGCACCTGTGGTCACTGATCTACATTGGCTCCTGGTCAAGCAACATACTGATTTTAAAATTTTCACTCTTGTTACCAAATTCTTCTGTACTCACATCCTTCCTCATCTGTATTCTCCTCTTCCAGACCTACACCCCTCCAAGGCATCTGTGCTCATTAATCCAGTCCTATTGAACATCCCTGATTGTAACCAGAGGTGGCAATGACTGCAGCTGCCTCGACACTAGGCTCTGGAATTCCTTGCCCACACCTCTTCGATTCTCCATATCTTATTTAAGATGCTCCTCTTTGAATAGGTTTGGCCACCTGCTCTCAGATTGCCTTGATGTCTAATTTTGCTTTATAACACTCCTAGCAAGAGCATGGGATGTTTTATTACGTTAAAGGTGTTGTATAAATATAAACAGAGGGCCAATTAGCTCATCTCGGCAGATGGCTATTGTGTGGTTCAGAATAGCAGCAACAGAATGAGTTTGATTCCAATTCTGGCTGAAGTAGACTTGGGACCTACCACCCCCTTGCCCTCTCCTGAAAGTGGAAGGCAATGATTTGATTTAATTTATTATCTCACATGTCTTGGTTTCCAGTGAAAAGTATTATTTCTTGCACGCTATACTGACAAAACATACCGTTCAGGCAGAAAGAAAGGAGACAGCGTGGTAGCACAGTGGTTAACACTGCTGCTTCACAGCTCCAGGGTCCTGGATTCGATTCCCAGCTCGGGTCACCGTCTGTGTGGAGTTTGCACGTTCTCATGTCTGCATGGGTTTCCTCCCACTGTCCAAAAATGTGTGGATTAGTTTGATTGGCTATGCTAAGAAACTGCCCCTTAGTGTCCAAGGATGCATAGGTTAGAAGGATTAGTGGGTATAACATGAAGGGATATGGGGGTAGGGCCTGGGTGGGATTGTGTTCGGTGCAGACTCAATGGGCCAAAGGACCTCTTTCTGCACTGTGGGGTTCTATGATCTACGGTACAGAATGAAGTGTTACAGTCATAGTTAAGGTGTAGAGAAAGATCAACTTAATATAAGGTAGGTCCATTCAAATGTCGGATGACAGCAGGGAACAAGCTGTTCTTGAGTCAGTTGTTAAGCACCCAGACTTTTGTAAACCATTACTGACAAAAATTGCCAAGAAAATTGGGTCAGGATGAAGTAATAGCAGACAATAGGTCAAGGACCTGCCTTTGGGCAGAGCACATACATACTGTAAGTGGGTAAGTGTTGTTGTGCAATACAAAGTTACTAAATTTGCAATTATAACTGATGCTTGTCCAGTGAAGATTAGTGCCAACAACATTAAGACAGGGGCACTTTTGACTGTTATGCACAACATGTTTTTTCTGATGCCTGCAATCAATTACCGCAAAACCAAGCATACGAAACAATAAGCTAAAGCAGCTACACAATCAAACTACAGGCAGGATGAGGGTCCCATCATGCAAGCACAGGAGTGCCTGCATTTTTGCAAGCACTGGCACAACTCATCTTTTAATCTTTTCTTTTATCCTAATGCACGACCTATAACATATAACCTATGAAATAATTTTGGGAAATCCTGATTATCTTTTTTGATTGCAGGGAGCTGAATTAAGTCAGAGAAATCCTTATTTGTGAGATGCAGGCAGACCTGTCTTGAGTGGGGCTTGATTCACAGTGGCAGTGTCACTGGTGAGCAGCCCCTTGCAATTGGTGCCAATATGAAGACCATTTATGA